>NC_090386.1:54364762-54979137 GCF_036365525.1 Heterodontus francisci | reverse complement strand
TCTCGCGTGCTCTCTCTCGCGCTCTCGCTCGAGCACACGCGCGCGCTCCCTCTCTCTCTCTCGCGCTCAGTCTCTCTCTCGCGCTCAGTCTCTCTCGCGCTCAGTCTCTCTCTCGCGCTCTCTCTCTCGCGTGCTCTCTCTCGCGCTCTCGCTCGAGCACGCGCGCGTGCTCCCTCTCGCTCTCTCGCGCTCAGTCTGTCTCTCGCGCTCTCTCTCTCTCTCCACGCGTGCTCTCTCTCGCTCCGCACGCTCTCTCTCTCTCTCTCTCGGCGCGCTCTCTCTCTCTCTCTCTTGGCGCGCTCTCTATCTCTCGGCGCGCTCTCTCTCTCGCCGCGCTCTCTCTCTCTCTCTCGGCGCGCTCTCTATCTCTCTCTGCGTGCTCGCTCTCTCACTCTCGCATGCTCTCTCTCTCTCTCTTTCGCTCTCTCGCTCTCGCTCTCGGTCTCTCGCTCGGTCTCTCTCTTGCTCCCTCGCTCGCTCTCGCTCTCTCTCTCGCTCTTTCGTTGGCTCTCTCTCTCGCTCTCGCTCCATCTCCCTCTCGCATGCTCTCTCTCGCTCTTTCTCGCTCTCTCTCGCTCTCGCTCTCTAGCGCTCTCTCACGCTCTCTCACGCTCTCTCGCTCTCTCTCGCGCTCCCTCGCGCTCGCACTCGTTCTCTCGCGCTCGTTCTCTCGCGCTCTCTCTCGCGTGCTCTCTCTCATGTTCTCGCTCGAGCACGCGCGCGCGCTCTCTCTCGCTCGCTCTCTCTCGCTCGCTCTCTCTCGCTCTCTCTCGCTCGCGCTCTCTCGCTCTCTCTCGCTCTTTCGCTCTCTCGCTCTCTCTCGCTCTCTCGCTCTCTCGCTCTCTCTCGCTCTCTCTCGCTCTCTCTCACTCTCGCTGTCTCTCTCGCTGTCTCTCTCGCTCTCTCTCTCGCTCTATCTCTCGCTGTATCTCTCGCTCTCTGTCTCGCTCTCGCTCGGTCTCTCGCTCTCTCGCTCGGTCTCTCGCTCGGTCTCTCTCTCACTCCCTCGCTCCCTCGCTCGCTCTCGCTCTCTTGTTCGCTCTCGCACTCTCACTCTCTCGCTCTCGCTCTCGCTCTCTCCCTCTCTCTCTCTCTCTCGCTCTCTCCCTCTCTCTCGCTCTCTCCCTCTCGCGCTCTCGCTCTCTCTCGCTCTCTCTCGCTCGCTCTCGCGCTCGCTCTCGCTCTCTAGCTCTCTCGCTCTCGCTCTCGCTCTCTCCCTCTCTCTCTCTCGCTCTCTCCCTCTCTCTCTCTCGCTCTCTCCCTCTCTCTCCCTCTCTCTCGCGCTCTCGCTCTCTCTCGCTCTCTCTCGCTCGCTCTCGCGCTCGCTCTCGCTCTCTCTCTCGCTCTCGCTCTCTCTCTCGCTCTCGCTCTCTCTCTCGCTCTCGCTCTCTCTCTCGCTCTCTAGCTCTCTCGCGCTCTCTCTCGCTCTCTCACTCTCTCGCTCTCGCTCTCGCTCTCGCTCTCTCCCTCTCTCTCTCTCGCTCTCTCCCTCTCTCTCCCTCTCTCTCCCTCTCTCTCGCTCTCTCTCGCTCTCTCTCGCTCTCTCTCGCTCGCTCTCGCGCTCGCTCTCGCTCTCTAGCTCTCTCGCGCTCTCTCGCGCTCTCGCTCCCTCTCGCTCTCTCGCGCTCAGTCTCTCTCTCGCGCTCAGTCTCTCGCGCTCTCTCTCTCTCTCTCTCGCGCTCTCTCTCGCGCGCTCTCTCTCTCTCTCCGCGCGTGCTCTCTCTCTCTCTCTCTCCGCACGCTCTCTCTCTCTCTCTCAGCGCGCTCTCTCTCTCTCTCTCACGCTCTCTCTCTCACGCTCTCTCTCTCACGCTCTCTCTCTCACGCTCTCTCTCGTGCTCTCGCTCTCGCGCTCGCTCTTCTGCTCTCTCGCTCTCTCTTCTGCGCTCTCTCCCGCGCTCTCTCCCGCGCTTTCTCCCGGGCTCTCGCTTTCGCACTCTGTCGCTCTCTCTCGCGCTCTCTCTCACGCTCTCTCTCGCACTCTCTCTCGCGCGCTCTCTCTCATGCTCTCTCTCTCGCTCTCGCGCTCTCTGTCCCGCGCTCTGGCCTCGCGCTCGCGCCTCGCGCTGTCTCTCTCGCGCTCGCGCTCTCTCTCTCGCTCGTTCTCTCTCTCTCTCTCGCTCGCGCTCTCCCTCTCTCTCGCTCGCGCTCTCCCTCTCTCTCGCTCGCGCTCTCCCTCTCTCTCGCTCGCGCTCTCCCTCTCTCTCGCTCACGCTCTCTCGCTCGCACTCTCTCTCTCTCTCTCGCTCGCGCTCTCTCTCTCGCTCGCGCTCTCCCTCTCTCTCGCTCGCACTCTCTCTCTCTCGCTCATGCTCTCTCGCTCACGCTCTCTCGCTCGCGCTCTCTCTCTCTCGCTCGTGCTCTCTCGCTCGCGCTCTCTCTCTCTCTCGCTCGCGCTCTCTCTCTCGCTCGCGCTCTCTCTCTCTCTCGCTCGCGCTCTCTCTCTCTCTCGCTCGCGCTCTCTCTCTCGCTCTCTCTCTCGCTCTCTCTCTTGCGCTCTCGCTCTCTCTCGCCCTCTCTCTCGCTCTCTCTCGCCCTCTCTCTCTCTCTCGCCCACTCTCTCTCTCGTGCTCTCTCTCTGTCTCGCGCCCTCTCTCTCTCCTCGCGCCCTCTCTCTCTCGCGTGCCCTCTCGCGAGCAAGATATCAGCTGGGAAGGTCAGTTTCTGCTTTAAGTAAATTACCTTTTGTTTCGGCGGACCAGGTGACTGCTGGGTAAGTAAACCTATATATTTGGGCAGTGACTAAACCCGAAACACTACAAGTGTAGTGTCTCCCACCCATTCTCCACCTCTAACCAAAAAAAAAGGACTCTTGTGTGGAGGGTTTGGTAAGGTAAGGTTTTCCTTTTTTTAAAAATCTCTGTTGTCCATTTAGTGCGGAGGGGTTGGAAGCTAGGGCAGTTGCATGCTCCTCTTGCAGGATGTGGGAGGTGAGGGTCACGACTGGTGTCCCTGCTGACTTCACCTGTGAGAAGTGCACCCAACTCCAGCTCCTCGCAGACCGCGTTAGGGAGCTGGAGCTGTATGAACTTCGGATCATTCAGCAGGATGAGGAGGTGATAGAGAGCAGTTATAGGGAAGTAGTGACACCTAAGTTACAGGATACGGGTGACCGTCAGGGGAGGGAAAGGGAATAGGCGCACAGTGCAGGGATCCCCTGTGGCCGTTCCCCTCAATAATACGTATACCGTTTTGGATATGGTTGGGGGGGACGAGCTGCCATAGGAAAGCCACAGTGGCCAGGTCTCTGGCACTGAGCCTGGCTCAGTGGCTCAGAAGGGAAGGTGGGAGAATAGGAAAGCGATAGTGATAGGAGATTCAATGGTTAGAGGAACAGACAGGAGATTCTGTGGTCACGAACGAGACTCCCGGATGGTATGTTGCCTCCCGGGTGCCAGGGTCAGGGATGTCTCGGATCGAGTCTATAGGATTCTTAACGGGGAGAGGGAGCAGCCAGAGGTCGCGGTACATATCGGTACCAATGACATAGCTAGGAGAAGGGATGAGGACCTGAAAAGCGAATATAGGGAGTTAGGTTGGAAGCTGAAAGGCAGGACGAGCAGAGTAGTAATCTCAGGATTGTTACCGGTGCCACGTGCTAGTGAGGCTAGAAACAGGGAGCGAGTGCAGCTGAACACGTGGCTACAGAACTGGTGTAGGAGGGAGGGATTCCGATATGTGGATCATTGGGATACCTTCTGGGGAAGGTGGGGCCTGTACAAGAATGACGGGTTGCATCTGAACTGGAGGGGCACCAATATCCTGGGCGAGAGGTTTGCTAGAGCTCTTCGGGAGGGTTTAAACTAGTTTGGCAGGGGGATCGGAACCGGAGCCACGGATCAGTGGATGGGGTAGCTGTTGAACAGGCAGATACCGAGTGCAGAGAGTCTGTGAGGAAGGTTAGACAGTTGACAGGGCAAAGTTGCAGCCAGTATGATGGGTTGAAGTGTGTCTATTTTAACGCAAGAAGTGTCAGGAATAAGAGTAATGAACTTAGAGCAAGGATCAGTACTTGGAGCTACGATGTTGTGGCCATTACGGAGACGTGGATATCACAGGGGCAGGAATGGATGTTGGATGTTCCAGGGTTTAGATGTTTCAAAAGGAATAGGGAGGGAGGTAAAAGAGGTGGGGGAGTGGCATTGTTAATCAGGGATAGTATCACAGCTGCAGAAAGGGAGCACGTCGAGGAGGGTTTGTCTACTGAGTCATTATGGGTGGAAGTCAGAAACAGGAAAGGAGCAGTCACTTTGTTGGGAGTTTTCTATAGACCCCCCCAATAGCAGCAGAGACATGGAGGAACAAATTGGGAGGCAGATTTTGGAAAGGTGCAGAAGTAACAGGGTTGTTGTCATGGGTGACTTCAACTTCCCTACTATTGATTGGAACCTCCTTAGTGCAAATAGTTTGGATGGAGCAGTTTTTGTCAGGTGTGTCCAGGAAGGTTTTCTGACTCAATATGTAGATAGGCCGACTAGAGGGGAGACTATGTTGGACTTGGTGCTTGGCAACGAACCAGTCCAGGTGGCAGATCTCTCGGTGGGAGAGCATTTCGGTGATAGTGATCACAACTCCCTGACCTTTACTATAGTCATGGAGAGGGACAGGAGCAGAAGGGATGGGAAAATATTTAATTGGGGGAGGGGGAATTACAATGCTATTAGGCAGGAACTGGGGAGCATAAATTGGGAACAGATGTTCTCAGGGAAATGCACGACAGAAATGTGGAGGTTGTTTAGGGAGCACTTGCTGCGACTGCTGGATAGGTTTTTCCCGATGAGGCAGGGCAGGGATGGTAGGGTGAAGGAATCTTGGATGACAAGAGATGTGGAACAGCTAGTCGAGAGGAAGAAGGAAGCTTACTTAAGGGTGAGGAAGCAAGGATCAGACAGGGCTCTCGAGGGTTACAAGGTAGCCAGGAAGGAACTGAAGAATGGACTCTTAGGAGAGCTAGAAGGGGACATGAAAAAGTCTTGGCGGGTAGGATTAAGGAAAATCCCAAGGCGTTCTACACTTATGTGAGGAACAAGAGGATGGCCAGAGTGAGGGTAGGGCCAATCAGGGATAGTGGAGGGAACTTGTGCCTGGAGTCGGAGGAGGTAGGGGAGGTCCTAAATGAATACTTTGCTTCAGTATTCACTAGTGAGAGGAACCTGGTCGTTTGTGAGGACAGCGTGGAACAGGCTGATATGCTCGAACAGGTTGAGGTTAAGAGGGAGGATGTGCTGGAAATTTTGAATGATATGAGGACAGATAAGTCCCCGGTGCCAGACGGGATATACCCAAGGATATTACGGGAAGCGAGGGAAGAGATTGCCGCGCCTTTGGCGATGATCTTTGCGTCTTCACTGTCCACTGGAGTAGTGCCAGATGATTGGAGGGTGGCAAATGTTGTTCCCTTGTTCAAGAAAGGGAATAGGGATAACCCTGGGAATTATAGACCAGTCAGTCTTACGTCGGCAGTGGGCAAATTATTGGAGAGGATTCTGAGAGACAGGATTTATGATTACTTGGAAAAGCATGGTTTGATTAGAGACAGTCAGCATGGCTTTGTGAGTGGCAGGTCATGCCTCACAAGCCTTATTGAATTCTTTGAAGATGTGACAAAACACATTGATGAAGGAAGAGCAGTGGATGTGGTATATATGGGTTTTAGCAAGGCGTTTGATAAGGTTCCCCATGGTAGGCTCATTCAGAAAGTAAGGAGGCATGGGATACAGGGAAAGTTGGCTGTCTGGATACAAAATTGGCTGGCCCATAGAAGTCAGAGGGTGGTAGTAGATGGAAATTATTCAGCATGGAGCTCGGTGACCAGTGGTGTTCCACAAGGATCTGTTCTGGGACCTCTGCTCTTTGTGATTTTTATAAATGACTTGTTTGAGGAAGTGGAAGGCTGGGTTAGCAAGTTTGCCGATGACACGAAGATGCTGGAGTTGTGGTTAGTGTGGAAGGCTGTTGTAGGTTGCAACGGGACATTGACAGGATGCAGAGCTGGGCTGAGAAGTGGCAGATGGATTTCAACCTGGAAAAGTGTGAAGTGATTCATTTTGGAAGGTCGAATTTGAATGTGGAATACAGGCTTAAAGACAGGATTCTTGGTAGTGTGGAGGAACAGTGGGATCTTGGGGTCCATGTCCATAGATCGCTCAAAGTTGCCACCCAAGTTGATAGGGTTGTTAAGATTGCGTATGGTGTGTTGGCTTTCATTAACAGGGGGATTGAGTTTAAGAGCCGCGAGGTTATGCTGCAGCTCGAAAAGGCCCTGGTTCGACCACACTTGGAATATTGTGTTCAGTTCTGGTCGCCTCATTATAGGAAGGATGTGGAAGCTTTAGAGAGGGTGCAGAGGAGATTTACCAGATGCTGCCTGGACTGGAGGGCATGTCCTACAAAGAAAGATTGAGGGAGCGAGGGCTTTTCTCATTGGAGTGAAGAAGGATGAGAGGTGACTTGATAGAGAGGTACAAGATGATGAGAGGCATAGATAGAGTGGATAGTCAGAGACTTTTTCCCAGGGTGGAAAGGGCTATCACCAGGGGGCATAATTTTAGGGTGATTGGAGGAAGTTTTTGGGGAGATGTCAGAGGTAGGTTCTTTACACAGAGAGTGGTGGGCGCGTGGAATGCGCTGCCCGCAGTGGTAGTAGAAGCAGATACATTAGGGGGATTTAAGCGACTCTTGGATAGGTACATGGATGATAGTTGAATGAAGGGTAGGCAGTTACTTAGATCTTGAGCAGGTTAAAGGTTCGGCACAACATAGTGGGCCGAAGGGCCTGTACTGTGCTGTACTGTTCTATGTTCTCTCTCGCGCCCCCTCTCTCTCTCTCGCGCCCCCTCTCTCTCTCTCGCGCCCCCTCTCTCTCTCTCGCGCCCCCCTCTCTCTCTCTCGAGCCCCCCTCTCTCTCTCTCGAGCCCCCCCTCTCTCTCTCTCTCGAGCCCCCCCTCTCTCACTCTCGAGCCCCCCCTCTCTCTCACGAGCCCCGTCTCTCTCTCTCTCTCGCGGCCCCTCTCTCTCTCTCTCTCTCGCGCCCCCTCTCTCGCGCGCCCCCTCTCTCTCTCTCGCGTCCCCTCTCTCTCTCTTGCGCCCCCTCTCTCTCGCGCCCCCCTCTCTCTCTCTCGCGCCCCCTCTCTCTCTCTCGCGCCCCCTCTCTCTCTCTCGCGCCCCCTCTCTCTCTCTCGAGCCCCGTCTCTCTCTCTCTGTCGCGGCCCCTCTCTCTCTCTCTCTCTCGCGCCCCCTCTCTCTCTCTCGCGCCCCCCCTCTCTCTCTCGAGCCCCCCCTCTCTCTCTCTCTCGAGCCCCCCCCTCTCACTCTCGAGCCCCCCTCTCTCTCACGAGCCCCCACTCTCTCTCACGAGCCCCCTCTCTCTCTCTCGAGCCCCCCCTCTCTCTCTCACGCCCCCTCTCTCTCTCTCGCGCCCCCTCTCTCTCTCTCGCGCCCCCTCTCTCTCGCGCCCCCCTCTCTCGCTCTCGAGCCCCCTCTCTCTCTCTCGCGCCCCCTCTCTCTCTCTCGCGCCCCCTCTCTCTCGCGCCCCCTCTCTCTCTCTCCCCCTCTCTCTCGAGCCCCCCCTCTCTCTCTCTCGAGCCCCCCCTCTCTCTCTCTTGAGCCCCCCCTCTCTGTCTCGAGCCCCTCCTCTCTCTCTCTCGAGCCCCGTCTCTCTCTCTCTCGCGGCCCCTCTCTCTCTCTCGCGCCCCCTCTCTCTCGAGCCCCCCCTTCTCTCTCTCTCGCGCCCCCTCTCATTCTCGCGCCCCCTCTCTCTCGCGCCCCTTCTCTCTCTCGTGCCCCTTCTCTCTCTCGCGCCCCCTCTCTCTCTCGCGCCCTCTCTCTCTCTCTCGCGCCCCTTCTCTCTCTCGTGCCCCTTCTCTCTCTCGTGCCCCTTCTCTCTCTCGCGCCCCCTCTCTCTCTCGCGCCCCCTCTCTCTCTCGCGCCCCCTCTCTCTCTCGCGCCCCATCTCTCTCTCGCGCCCCCCCTCTCTCTTGCACCCCCCTCTCTCTCTCTCGCCCCCTCTCGCACCCCCTCTCTCGCGACCCCTCTCTCTCTCGCGACCCCTCTCCCTCTCGCGACCCCTTTCCCTCTCGCGACCCCTCTCCCTCTCGCGACCCCTCTCCCTCTCGCGACCCCTCTCCCTCTCGCCACCCCTTCCCTCTCGCGACCCCTCTCCCTCTCGCGACTCCTCTCCCTCTCCCGCCCCCTCTCCCTCTCCCTCTCCCACCCCCTCGCTCTCTCCCGCACGCTTTTGCTCTCGCTCGCTTTCGGGCTCTCTCTCTCTCACTCTCTCTTTCTCTCTCTACCGTAATCTGGAATTCAAGATGGTTTTCTATGTTCTCTCTGAGGCTGGAGATCCCAGACTGATCTGATATCCTGATGGCTCGATGGCTTCCTTTGTTCTCCGAAAAGTTTACCTTTAAATGTAAATTCATAAGGTGTTTGTTTCACCAATGTGGCTTTAGCCTTTCGGTTCCTAAGGGGCTATACGTTGGCTTCTGATCTCAGCCCATTTTGATAAGATGAGGGATGTTCGCACTTTATTGTCGTGATTGTAGCTGGAGATGGAGCGTCTGCGAATGCCTTTGTTTTAGCTCACTTTGTGGAAGCTCACATCCATGTGTGATGAGCTGTTTAATTTCAATGTAGCTGGGGCTAATGAGTTTCAGTTCTCGCAAACATGGATGTGTATTTCAGTGCAGGGGGAGTAATGTGTCATGTGACTTTGTCCTCCATCTTGTTGAAGGCAATTGTACCAGTCTTTTTAAATTATTCTTTTTTTTATAACTCTTCAATTTATATTTGTATTTCTTTTGCTGCATTTCCCGTGAGCGTGACAAGTGGTTGAAGCTAATAGCATAGATGCATTTAAGGGAAGCTATATATGTACAGAAAGGAGAAAGGAATAGATGGGTATTTCAATAGGTTGAGATCAAGTAAGTAACGCGCATTAACACTGTCATTGGGTAAATGGCCTTTTTTCTCTGCTGTATGTTCTGTATAATTGTATGTAAATCCTCGTGATGTTATTCGTGATGTGTTGGAAGATGCTGTAAAGTGTGACATTTACAGGATATACACACTATGCCAGTACTACTTTTTTATATAGCTATTTGCAATAATTGCATTCTGGATAGCATTATTTCCCAAAGAATATCAAGTATGAAACAAAAAAGCTAATTTGTACCATATATTGCACTAACCAGGTAGAATTTAATGCAGCCATTTAAGGTGGTAATGGTGGCATGGAGGGATAGAGAATCGCATCGGAACCGTCCATCCAGAAATCCGGCATCGTGACGTCAGTTCCGGACTTTATCAGCAGCAGGAAAGCACCATGGCAGCGTTGCCGTTCCGACATGAGGGGAAACTGTTTTGAATTGCTGAGCAGCCTTTTAAAATGTATTTAAATCTAATTATTCTCGCTTTAATGATTGGCTCTTGATTTAGTGGATGGTGGGTCGCAATCATGTGCCTTCGGGTTCATGAGCGTTAAAATCTGGCAGAACCGAGGCAAGAGGCTTCAGTGCCACAACGGGGAGGCAGCCGTGAATAGTGCTGCATAGATGAAGAGGGGTATTCGGAGGCCATTGTCCGACTGTGTTGCTGTGTGCTCTGCAAGGAGGCTTGGGGTCTTGGGGGCTCTGAGAGGAGGGTTGGGGTCTTGGGGTCTCTGTAAGGAGGATTGGGGTCTGAGGGGCTCTGCAAGGGGTTTACGGTCTTGGGGGCTCTGCAGTGGGGTTCGGGGTCTCGGGGGCTCGAAGGGTGTTGTGTGGGTTTTGGGGGGCAGTATTGAGTTCCAAACTGCTGTGTGATATGTTTGGTTGCTTATACAGCTAGAAGAGAGGATGGGCTATCAACAAGGTTGGGCTCTGATAGCCATCGGGGACTCCGCCGAGAGATTTGTCAAAAGCTCAGATGCCAAGACAGAGTCGTCTCTACGTCGACAGCGATCTGCAGGCCCACAAGTCACCTGGCATGCGTCTCATACACGCTGGATTTTTGGACCCCTGTGGCGTGTTGCAATGTCTCTGATGGAGGGAGGGCCAAGAGGCTGCTGCACCTGTCTGTGAAGCTCCATAACAAGAGCAACAGCCATGCCAAGAAGGGCCCACGTACACCAGAGAATATACTGGACTCACATCAGCTACCTCCAAACATCTGAGCGCCATTGTCAGCGAAGACTACGGCTCTCCCGGGAAGCCATCACTGACTTATGCGCCGTGCTGCAGGACAAATTGCGACTTCTGGGATATGCCACTGGCCCTAAAGATCACCACGGCACTAAACTTCTACATACCTGAATCTTTTCAGGGATCCACCGAAGACTTGTGTGGAATCTCCCTGGCAGCAGCCCACCGTTGCCTCAAGGAGGTGACCAGTGCCCTATTCCAGAGGGTTGGTGACTATGTACGCAACCAGACCAACCCTGACAGTCCAGCACAGAGGACCATCAGGTTCGGGGCTATCGCTGGATTGCCCCCGGTGCAAGGTGTGATGGATTGCATGCATGTGGCCATCAAGACTCCCACCCTTCATCAACAGGAAGGGGTTCCATTTAATCAACGTTCAACTGGTCTGTGACCATCAAAACATTTCTTGCAGGTGTGTGCCCTCTTCCCAGGAAGCAGCCACGATGCCTAAATACTTTGACAGTCCCAGGTGCCACAGCTTTCCAGGCCCCATGCTCGTTATTCTCCAGGAGAAGGGCTACCCATTGAAAACTTGGCTTCTTAGGCCTGTGAGGAAACCCTCGCAATGTGCCAAACAGGTACAACAATTGCCACAGCTCCACTCGAGTGACCATCAAGCAGGCCACTGGGCTACTGAAGATGAAATTCCATTGCCTCGATCGATGTGGTCGAGATCTGTAGTAATACCCAGTGAGGGTATCACGTATCATGGTGGTCTGCTGTGCTCTGCACAATCTAGCACTGCAGAGGAGAGGCCTTAGATGACGATGAGATGCCTGAGCGGCACTCTTACACTGAAAAGGTGGACGCAGAGGAGGAAGCAACAATAGATGGTGAAGAACTTGTGCAGATTGAGCGACATGCCAAGGAGGCAAGAGACAACCTCATAATCACCCACTTCCAGCCAGCCTGATGTGCACTCAGAGAATCCAATCAAGACTCACCTGAATGTCACCTCCTCTCCATTTGTGTTCTCTGACTTGCGACCAGCTGCAATGTGCGCTGGTGTCCATGGGAGAACATACGTTAATGAGGGCTATGGTCACATTGGCATTGCACTAAGGGAGAAGTCAGCAGCTCACAATTAAGGCACAATGGAAAATGGCTTTCAGACAATGATCGTTAATGATTTGCACAAATGAACTTTTAATTAATCACTACATTATATATTTCAGACACCCGTAATTCCCTAAGTGTGGCTCGGTGGTCTTAATACATTTGCAAGTGCTCCTACGCAATGTGATCCTTGCAACAGCAGCTGCTGATCAGGTTGTCCCTTGGCCTGTGATGAATTCAGTGGGTCTCCTCTGGCTGCCTGAGGCCTGGAAGGCCCCGGCTACCTGAGGGCGTCCTGCACTGGTGCTGGACTCTCCTCAGGCATCGTGACTGCTGGAACCGAGCTCACTGGTGGTGGGGCTAAGGAGTCAGTGTCCCCACTCGGAGTACCCTGAGGGGAGCTCCAAGATGTGGAGGGCAACCTCTCCTCCTCCCTTTCAAAACTCAGTTGAGCCTTCCTGCTCACCAGAGAAGGACGAGGAGTGGGAGAAGTTTCCAAGCCCCTGTTCCTTCCCTCACCTTGCCACTGATGCATCAAGTTAATGGCGTGCAGGTCTGTGCTTATCTGTGCGATCTGGCTCTCCATGTGTGTTGTCACCCTCTTGATGAGGAAGCCATGCACTCTCGTGCATGAGACATGGCTGCATTCATGGTATGGATGGACTCGTCCATTGTCTGCTAATGGCTACGCATGGCCTCTGGCATCTCTGCCAGATGTTGGGGGGAGTTTTATGCAATCCACCGCAGCGGATTTGGTGGTGTGTGAGGTGATATAATTAGGCGGGAGGTGGTTTTTCAGATTCCCGACGGCAGGATATTTTAGAGGAATTAAGTCGGCGGCGGGTTTGGTGGATTACAGCTTTGTATTAATTTAAATGACATGAATACTCATTACCCTATGCATAGTTATGATTTAGTCCTACCTGCCAGATTAAGTAAATGGCGCATGATATTCCCGTGCCACCTGGTTCACGAATGTTTCAACATGATCAACAATCAGGTTTGTGTAGTTGAGTCTCAGCACTGTGCTCTTCTCTCTTTCACTCAGCTGCTAAACTAACACCAGCATTGGAATGGATGTTTGCCTCCAGGCCAACACTACAATGGATGTTTACCACCATGCCATGATTGTAATGGATGTTTGCCTCCAGACTTGGCACCAACAAGGGTGAATCATCTCAGGAAATGTTGACGATTGCATGGGCGGGAGCTGCATAGAGAAGCGGGGGAGCATAGTCAGGAAGGAAAGAGTGGGGTTGATCAGGTGCATGGAGAAGCAGAGGAAGGTAGTCGGGGAGGGAAGGGTGAGGTTGATCGGGTGAATAGAGGAGCAGGGTAGGGTGGAGTGTCCAGGTTGTTGAATGGCTAATGTTGGTGAAGATACATTTTGTCGGTTGCGGGGTTGGTGGGTGGATTAGATCAGTATTGTGTGAAGATATTTGGCAAGGGCCTAAAGAGAGGGATGAAAGCTGCTGTGTGGAAGCTGTGAGGCAATTCGAGTGTACAGGTTAGCAAAGGGAACAGTCACAGTCAAGGGGGGTAAATGGATTCTGTAGGGGAGAAGGCCAAGACTAATGGGTGGGTATTCGACCGCTTCATATGGAGGGGAACAGGACTCTGCAACAATAGTCAGTTCAATGTGAGGAGGTTCAAGAATAAGAGTTGACATGTCGATAGAATGGGAGTAGGAACAGAGGGAGGAATGGTATGAATAGATTGATGATTACACTGTGCACGGTCATGGGGGGAAGCTCAATGCTAACGAAGGAACGGGTAACAGTAACATTGGGTGGCTTAAGAGTGATGGGTTCAAGCTGGAAGGTTGCAGGAGGAGGTTGGAAGGTGGGGAGACTTGCCCTGAATTCCGTGCGCACTATTTTCTCCAATGATAATGGGAGCCACGTGGACACTCAAGGATTGCAAGAAGAATGGGAGGAGGTAAACGACAGAGGGTGTGTCTTCTACCTGGCTGTGATTTGAAGGCAGATATAAGGCTGTTTATTGCCTCAATGTTTCAGCTCAGTAGCAACATGGGGCTCAATCACCACGCTCTGCTTGTTTATTGTTCAGAAAAGCCACAGCGACATGGGTCTCATACATCCAATTCCTCTAGTACCACGGGAAGAACAAGGAAAAAAACTAAGGAGGGCTCTTTTCCCTCAACTCATGATGCCTGAGTAGCAGCAATAGGCAGAACAGAAAGTTGAGGATGCTCCAAATGATAACATCCAGGAACAGCCTTATCGAAGACGTGCACTGGCACATCATCACACCCTCAGGACTAGGGCAAATTACCTTCAAATGTCAAAGAGGCAATGCCAGAGATGCCTAGGGATGTCATGTGAAATGGTCACAGAAATTTGTAGGATCCTGCAGCATGACCTGCAGCCACTTGACTTCGGTGGGAATCCCATGCCAGTTGCCCTCAAGGTGACTGCTGCACTCAATTTTTTTTCTCCAGTAGCTCCTTCAGGGTTCCATGGGCAACATATGCAGCATCTCGTAGTGCGGAATCCACAGGCACGTCAGAGGTGACCAATGCTCTTTTTCAACGTGCCAATGATTTAATCTATTTACCTGTAGATGACGACAGCCAGGCAGCAAGGTCTGCGGCCAACAGCACCATCGCTGGCTTCCCTGGAGTGCCTGTACTCATGTGGACATTACAGCTCCCTGGGACCAGCTTGCTGACTTTGTCAATCGCAAAGGCTTCCATTATTTAAACATATAATTGGTTTGCGACCACATGAGAATCACGCATGTTTGCACACATTTCCCTAGAGCTGTCATGACTCCTACATTTTGAGGAATGCACAGCTGCCAGCAGTTTTCAAGGAACCAGCCGAAGTGGACGGATGGATCCTTGGGTGACCAGGCTTACCCACTTTGTACATGGTTGATAAAGCCATGACATCATAAAATTAGAACCTTGATCCGACTAAATCTCAATCTGTAATTCATTATCTAGTGAAGAACTGGATTAACTTCTGTACTACTACCTCAGCAGAAATTGTTCTCAAGGGAATGGCCTCTGGGAACCGAGTAGCCACATCCATGATAGTGTGTATATACTGGTGTCCCACTTTTGTTTTCAGTAAAGGTCCTTCACAGTCTACCAACACCCTATTAAGTGGTTCCCCAATAACAGGTATGAGAATTAGAGGTGCCAGTTTTATGGCAGGTTGCGGTTTTCTCACAATATGGCACGTTTTACAAAACTGCACCACGTCCTTGAAAAGACCTGGCCGGTAAAAATGTCAACTTATACCTGATTTGGTCTTCCAAATACCCATATGTCGCACTATAGGAATTTCATGCACTATCCTTAATAGTTCCCAGTGATACTTTGGCTGGACCACTATCTGGTGAACTACCATCCTTTCTTCGTCCAAAGATCTGTGAAGAGGTCTCCATTTCCTCATCAGAATCCCATCTTTAATATAATAGCCTCTGGAACTCATTTTGCCTCAGCTTCTGTTAGAGCTGATTGTGCCACTTTATTTAACTCTGGATCAGCTTGCTCAGCCATGATCAGAGAAGACTTATTAAACATTTCCTTTGGATTATCCAAATCCCCAAAGAAAGTTTCAGGTGTTCGACTATCTGATGGTGCCAATTTTACCTCCGACAATGGAACTTGTTTAGCCATTGCTCGGGTTACTACACATGAAGGAAAAATTCCTATAACCTTTTCCTGCAACTGTTCTGTCTCTTTAACTTCACTTAGTTTTTCTGTGACTACTGGAGAAGCTACTACCTTCACTCCGGCCAAATTATTCCCCAGGAGTAGGTCAACTCTGTCTACTGGTAAACTATGGACAACTTCCACAACTACCATTCCAGACATAAGACCATACTCTAGGTGCACCCAATACAAAGTATGGGTATATACTCTCCACCAATGCAATTCACTAAAACCATAGCATTCAGTGCGCTCTCTGGTGGAAATGTTACGCCTTTCCCCAGAAAAAGAGTTTGGGTAGCTCCTGTATCCCTAAGTATAACGATAGATTTACCTGCCTCATTTGAGGGATAAGGAGTTACTTTTCCTTTTGACAAGAATTCACTATAACTCTCAGGTATCTTATTCACAATCCCTGCATTTTCATTGGCTTTTGTATTTGGCCTTACAGCTGCAGTTTGATCTGTTGTACTCTTGGTCAGGGCGCCTTTCTCTGCATTGGCTTTGTACACCCCAACAAGTCCCATGGGTTTACCCCACAACTTCCAGCATTCTGCATGAAAATGTCCCACCTTGTGACAATGATAACACTTAGGCTTGTGGACCTCACTTACACCCTCAGCATCTTCCTTTCTGGCCTGAGGAGAAGATCCCGTAGCATTCCCAGCTGTCCCTTCCCCTCCCTGGCTACTTGCCTTCCTTTCACCTCCCACCTTCTATCCTTCTCGGGTTTGTGGGGGTGACGCACAAAGGGTTTTGGCTTTTACCCAGGCTCATAATCACCAGCAATTTCCACTGCCTGTCTGGCCATTGAAACCTTCTGGTTCTCTAAATGGTTCCTGACTAATGGAGGGAGTGAATTTTTAAATTCTTCCAGGCGAATTAGTTCTCTAAGGTTCTCATATGTGGTCTCCATCTTTAGTGCCCGTATCCAATTATCAAAATTAATTTGCTTTACCCTCTCAAATTCTATATAAATCTGCCCAGACAATCTCCAGAGGTTCCAAAATTTCTGCCTCAGGCACTAACTCATACGCAGAGAGAATAGCAGTTTTTGCCATCTCATAATCTGCAGATACCTCCTCATAGCATAAACTTCATGAGCTCTGCCCATCAACCTGCTTTGCATAAGCAGTGTTCAGCTTTCCTTTGCCCACTTCATCTTTTTGGCTATCTTTTCAAAAGAAATGAAAAATGCCTCTGTGCCCCTTTCCTCAAACTTAGTGGGCTTGTATAAATTTAAACAGCTCTCCACTGGGTCCTGGACTGGAGTCAGATCTTTCCTTACCAGAGCTTTCCTTGGAGCCAAGGCCACTTTTTTGACTTAGTTCTATCTTTTTTTAATTCATATTCATTTGCTTCTCTTTCTCTTTCCATTTCCTTTTCCTCAAGTTCAAGTTTCTTCATTGTCAATTCTCTTTCAAGTTCAAGTTTTTTCAATTATTTTCCTCCATTTTCTGGTCAAGCTCAAACTGCTTCATCTGTAACTGAATTTTAGCTAATTCAACTGCACTATCCTCTGGTTTGTTTTCTTCTTCCAATTGTAAATTTTGTACTAGTATTTCAATTATATCTGCTTTCTTAGTTTCTGGTTTTAACTCTAACCCCAATTTTGCTGCACTGCCATTAGCTTAACCTTGGTTCAGTTCCTCATCACTCAGGGATACATCCTCCATCCCCAGAAACGTCATAGCAACTGTTAAAGACGTTCTGGTGGTGTGGACTTTACTACACAAGAAACCTGGTTCTTTTTTTTTTCCTTTTTTCAATTATTATTACCCGTCTTACAATTATACATCATTGGCGTTGGGTTTATTCCGCAAAGAGCCCCCAATTGCGACCGAGGTGGGAGGAATGCACTGTTTATTCTAGTTCCACTTCTCCACAAGTCACAACATATATTTACACTTTCCCACTTAGCAGTGTGGTCAAACATATACTCTATTTTTCCCAGATTAAAACACACCAACCAGGTTTCTTTAATAAACAACAAAATTATCAGTTTATTTTAAAATAAGCCTTAACCAGTAATGAAGTAAAGCATAAACACACATAGATACATTAAAGTTCCCTTTTTACTTTAGCCCCTCACACACGCACACAGGTTAACCAGAAAAATAAAAGGGATTGTTGTTCAGAGCTCAGTCACAAAGAAAACAGACAAAAAAAAATACTTGGGCTGAATACTTTCTCATTCTTGAAGAAAAAAAGATGAGATTTGTTGTGTTCCAAAACTGGCATATAGTCTAGTCTCCGAGTAGATAGGTCACTGGGATCTTTTAGAGCAATTTTTTTCAGGCGGTGTTGAGAATTAATTTAGCGACTTTTCTTCAAAGATAGGAGACGAGATGAGTTGACACAGTGGACATCGCAGGGGTTTTTAGAGAGGTGCTGGAAAACTGAGCTGGGTTGTGGTCTTCTCTCCTTGGAAGTTCACTTCTTTCCTTGGAATTTCTCTTCTGTCCTTGAAAGTTCTTTTCCTTTACAAACAACTCAACCCCAGTTCAAAACAATTCAAAAGTGAAACTGACAACAGGAGGTCAACCTTTTGACCTCCATCAATATTGACCTGTCACTTCTTTGTAAACAACTTCTGCAGGTGTCCAACATTCTCTGTTGTTTATTGAGCTGGAAGTCAGGTGGTTTCCTGGAAAGGCTTGTTGTTGTTGCTGGAGGTCGTGGTTTCCCGGAAAGGCTTGTTTTCCTCACAAGACTTCAGTTCCCTTTTCAAAACAGTCCAGGGGCTGTTTTTCAAAGTCAAATGGTCGTTACGTGACCCCTTTTGAAAACCCCAAAGTTTAACATTTCTTCAATCTTTCAAAAATGAATCCTCAAAAAATGTAGTTAACAAAGCACAGAGGCACTTTCATAACAGTGTCATGAATAATTATTGTCTCTGAAGCCGCCTCCTCAGCAGAGGTCAGCAGCCTGATGTCAGAGACCCCTTCTCCCGTCTTAGCACACTGGTTGTGGCTTCATTTATCTGGCAACAGACAGTGCAGATTTAATAAAATGGCAAATGATGCTTCCCAACCATTGCTTACATGCATTAACATCACTGCGCATTGGCTTTCACATGACACATCCAAATGCATAAACAATGACTATCTTCATTTAGTGAATGGCACTTAGGCTTCTCATGCATTCCACGGCATTCCTTGTGTCCCCTCTGCCTTAAATATGCAGAGCCATGGAAAAAATCAATGGAGCAACCTCACCAGGACCACCTACCCTCGCTGATCTGAGCAAGTCATTGATTGGCTTGCGGCACTGCACCCATGCTCTACGAGTTGCCCCACGGTTTGAGACCTCCTCCACTGCTCCATCCGGGCCGCCTTGGTGACATGGGGGTCTTTCAACACCATCTGCAGGGAAGAGGACCTCCTGCCTATCCCTAATGGCCTGGAGGAGAACCTGCAGGGTGGCATCATTGAACTATGGGGCGGGGCATTGCGCGCTGGCTGTCATGTCACTCACTTTGGAGGGAAAATAAGTGATATGAAGTTGGTGGTGACATTCACAAAATAAGGGAGGCAAAAACATTTTGATTTAAGTAAAAGCTTCAATTTAAGTTAGTCTGAAGATACATGAAAGGAAGGCTGCTGACCTTGAGGTTGCAAGCACAGAATGTTTTATATCTGTGGTGATCATGGTGAGTGGGGCAGTGACGTTGGGTTCCACCAATAAAAGGCCGCCCCCGCTGCATGATCCCTTGTGTTCCCCTTGCCCGTCGCCACATAGCTTATTGAAATACAAAATCATGTGGGAAATGGGATTTGCGGCAGGAGCGGAAGTTTCAACAACTTCTGGTCCCGCCGTCGGGAACACTGTGGTAGTCATAAGATTCCACCCATTGTCTTATTCTCTCTGCAATTCCAGCATGTCCTGTGCTGTTGACATCAGAGGCTCGTCATCAGCCTGGGACTAAGCATAGGCCTGGCCACCGCCAGCCCTCCAGCTGTCTGTGGCCTCGGCTGCCTCATCCTCAGCCAGCTGCTCGGGCATGCGTGTGTTGCTTTCATCATGCTTGTGACTCTACTTCTAAAGCCGAGCAGTTACCCAACAAGGTAAAAGTATCTGCGCTGGTGGAAGGTGCAGGGGAGTCCTGGGTGGTACATCCTCTGAGTGGTCCTCCTCCTCAGAGGTTGATATCTGTTCCCCTCTAGTTGCAGTCTTCTGTGCACGGTGACCTGCATGTGAGAACACGAACATGTGTGGGTTCGGCCGTGCAAATCTCATCATCCCAACCATAAGTGATGTGGGTCTGCAAAAGTGATGAACATGTCGATTGAAGCTGTCATGCTAGGCCCCCACCTGCCAGGAACGAGGCACATTAATTTTGTCCTGAATGTTGATTTTAAACTGTTAGTGGAGTGAAGAAAGGACTTGTTGAACAGATCAGCCATGGTTGGAAAAGACATTTGCATATTAACAGCCAGTGTTTGGAAGGACAAAGCAGCCATTCCCTGATATTCAACTTACAATGGACTTTTGATCACCAGACATTGAATGTGGGGGAGCTCACATTCCAGTTTGACTGCTAAGATGGCCGCATGCACAAACGGACATGGTCAAAGCAGCTAGTCACATGACCAACCTGCTGGGCAACTTGAGTTTTTTGAATTTGTACACACAGTTTGGGCAGAGTGTCTGTTTGCTCCTGGACTGAGGAGATCTCTCTCCTGTCTGCTCCCATCTCTTTCTCACAAGCCTCTGAATCTACTGAAGGCACATGAACCCCAAGAGAGAAAAGTCTCCTACAGCGAACAAGGTTTAAGAAGAATACTGGGCCCCAATGAAAAGCAAGATCTACTTACAATCAAGTACTCTACAGTGAGCTCAAAGAACTGTAACAGCTCCTCTTCAGATATTGCCTCAAACCTTTCCACTTTATTTTTTCTTCCTCCCTTTTCTGTTTCTATTTGCATGTGTGTATCTCATATGCATGCTAACTTGGATGCGCCGTGTATCCATAGGCGTCAATTGAATTAGAGTTTGTTAATTTCAAGTTTTCTTCTTCAAACCTAAGAAAGCTGTTTGTGCTGGTTTCTTTGCCTTATAATTGGAAAGTGGTGAACAAGGATTCACCAAGGGGGAAGCTAAAACACGGTGTGTTTAAAATTAAACTCTGTTACAATGAGGCCAGGTGAATGCTGAAAGGGAACCCTAGACCTCTGTCTCATCTGGTCGTAACAGAAACCTATCCTCACTCTCTTGCGCAGAGACTGCAATGTCTCAATCTGAGATTGCGCAGCTGCCCTGGATCCCCATTCCAAGACCTCTTCCTCGGCTGGGATAGGAGGATACAGATCCGAAACTCCTCTGCCCGTTTGGGCAGTCCCCCTCCTGTTTTGGGCCCTCTTGTCCTGCAAAAGGAAGGATGGAGGTCATAAAAATTGGCGGAAAGTTCAGCATGAAGTTCTGTTACATTCAGCCCCTCGTCCCCTAATGGGGGATCTTGTATATCTCATGCTGAGACACGCTGTCTGGGGTGTTAATGGGGGTGGGCTATGAAGGAAGGTGGCCTGTGGCTGAGATGCAGCCATGCATCTGTCTGGATGAGGCAATACCCTAGCACCTCTGCCATCATTGTGGTAGTGCCACCCCCCCCCCCCCCCCCACATCCCCATTTCACACACCACCCTGTGTAGTTACATGCAATCTCCAAAAAGGACAGTGATATGGGGCACTCACCTGGGCTGAATGCAGGAGGTCATCCTCTTTCTGCTCTGCACCCAGATCCGGTTGGTGACCCCACAGTTTATGATCTCTACCCAGGCTTGCTTGGTCAGGCAGGAGGATCTTTTCTTGCCATCGCTGGGGAAGAGGACCTCCCACCTTTTCCTTGCAGACTGGAGGAGAATTTGCAGCAAGGCATCACTGAACCACGGGTCACCCTTTGTCTTGCCTCGGCCATCCTGTGCTGTTCTCCTCAGAGGGTTGGCGGGGTCCAAGAAACCGTTCAGCAATGTTTTCAGCTGCACAAAGCTGCCAGTGACTCAAAGGCAGGGCTGGTAGGCTTTTAAATATGGTGCCAGCACCTGCTCCAGGGTCATTTGATGCTGCAATCAGAGACTCGCATCTCGCTCCCATCACATGATTTGGTGGGGCCCGCATTTCCACTATGCTAAATGGCTGCCTGTTGCCTGATTGCGGTGGGTCAAAAGCCCATGTGACAGACGAGATTGGCACCCATTTCTGGGCCAGTGGCGGCTCATTAAATTCAGCACACCATGGGCATTCTGCATTATTTATGGACTCTATTCATTGGTTCCAACTGCCAAGAGGAAAATCCCATTATAGGTAATCTTCAAAGAGGAAGCTTTATGAAATGTATCCCCAACTCCCAAAGTTGACTGAGCAACCTTCCAAAATGTTACCCTGACATTATCATTAACAATTAGAATTCTAAACCTACAGAATGCTCAGTTGATTTGGCCATAATCTTCTTAATACTCTGGATTATGTAATTATGCACTATTAGTAATGACTTATGATATATACAGCTTTGTATTCTGTCATACTGGTGACTAGCATTATATTCATCCAAGAGAGCACACAGCTTTGAGTTGGAATGACAACTGAAGGTACGTTGGGCCAGATGATATTCAGACTTCTCTAACTTTTTTTTATTTGTTTTGTGGGATATAGGTGTTGCTGGCTAGGCCAGCATTTATTGCCCATCCCTAATTTTCACTTGAACTGAGTGGCTTGCTAGGCCATTTCGGAGGGCATTTTAAGAGGAGTCACATGTAGGCCAGAGCAGGTAAGAACAGCAGATTTCCTTCTTCCCGAAAGGACGTTCGTGAACCAGATGCATTTTTACAACAATCGACAGTGGTTTTATGATCATCATTAGGCTAACTTTTTAATTCCAGATTTATTATTTGAATTCAAATTTCACCATCTGTCAATGAATCCCGATTAGTACCCAGTCCACACATCCACCCAAGAAATGATCCCATAAAGTGCCTGCTGTCTTCTACATTGATGAAATTTAGTGATTGCATTTCTGTTTATTTAAATTGGGTCACCTGATTGGTTAGGCAAAGTTAAACACCACTAGATAGGTTTATTGAAAGTGAGTCCTGCAGTTATACGTTGGCAATAAACAAGATTAATAGTCTAAATATAGTCTAAGTGAAAAAGAAATCTTTAAACGAACTTGTATGGGGTGTACTCGTTTCATTGGAAATTTATAAGTACATGCAATAATTTTTTTTCATGCTTCTGGTAGTTCCTGCCACACCCTGTGTTACACACAGTAGTTTCTGTTTTATAATGAGATTATATTGCCTTCTGATAGTGTAATGTGGCCATTGGTTGTTCACAAATCATGCAAAATGCCTAAAATTTTTCATACACTTGTTATTTTCAGCAACAGAAACTTCTGATGTTGAAATGAGGGTCTAAACATTTTTTTTAAAATGCGCCTTTCAGAACAGCATGATTAAATTTATCTGCTGTATCGACTTTGTGCTTGCGCATAATGCGGGGAAATGTGCACAGATGTTTTCCCGCTGTCCACTGTAACATCAGAAAAGCCCAGGTGAGCTGTGGAAGTTTATTCCCAACATGTCTTTCCACAGCAGTGTCTCTGAGGGTGTAACATTCACCCCCAAAAACCGGTTGGTTTGGTTCACGAGGAAGATCTAACAAATCTGAAATAGGAACTCAATCCAACTCAAAACTGCCCACTTCCAGTTAAAAATGGCGATGAGAGGAAGGGTGGGCAATCGATCCACTCACAGGAGGTGGGTTGGCCATTTAAATAGTTTAATGAGGCTGTATGCCTTAATTTTAACCCCCCTTTTGCCCCCACACCACCACCACCACCACCACCACCAAAGAAAAAATGCCTACCTCCTCTCAGCCACCTGCAGCCTGATGCTGCATGGTTTCTCACATGACAAGCAGTCAGCCTGTCTGGGTTTCTCAACCTTCAGACGCCCCCCGCTCTCTCCGCCTCTGAGCTAATATCCAGCCCTGAGAATCTCCTCCAGCATTACCTGATTTTTATTCCAAACTTCCCAGGTTGAATTAGTACATTTATTCAGCAGTACTGTTGTAACATTCTTGGAATTTCTGATGAAAATCCTCTCAAAATAATCTGAAGCAAAACTAGAAGACAACTTGCAAAATTTTCATGGGGTAAAATTTAGTGAGTGTTTGTTTTTTGAAAGTCTGTGCACGGACAGACGACGGGTTACACCTCTCCTTTGGCTTTTGTGTTTTGATAAACTTCATGTGCATTAAACTCAGAAGGTAAGTATGTTTTCTCATTGTAATTGAGTGATTTTTTTCAAATAAAGGTTAATTTTGAAGCAAACACTCCTTTAATTTTGTTGATTGATTAGCACCCATTGGGCTGAATTTTATGAGCGTGCTGCAAATCGCGGTTGCACGCTCTGATCTCACTGGCCCGCCCGCGCGGGGCGGCCGTCACTGAGCCCACACGATATTTCACGGGGGGGGCTCATTTAAATGGAGGGGGCAGAGCGACCACCCCCAATGTCGTAGAGGGGGCGGACGCTCTGTCCGTAGCAACGGCATCCAGCACCACCACGCAGGTGCCGGCGCCATTTTTAAAGGGCTTCAAGCCCTGACAGATGATTTCAAATTTTAAAAGGAACATCACCTTTTCAATAAAAACAGTTCATTAAACATCAAAGTCCCTCCTTCACGACCTTCCCCCCCCCCCCCCCCAGTGCTCAAACAATATATTTATTTCCCCCTCCCACCGAAAAACAATTTTGCCGGTCCCAGCCTTTCACCACCAAAATTCATAATCTTTGCCCTTCAACCTCTTCCCACTATCCCCTCAGCAAATTGAAACAATGTTAACCACTCCCTCCCCCTCCCTGAGAATTTCACTCTTTCCCCTCCCGCACCCCCCCGACCAGTGTCACACCTTGGATGTCCGTATGGAGATCCGAAGGCGTGGGAGTTCCGGCCGATGGCTAGAATATTGGCGTGGGATGGCCTCCGGGACCAGGTAAGTTTATTTGAATTTATTTGCATTGATCTCAATATGGACACGAAGGCCTCGCCGCCTGGCTGTGGTGGGGGGCACAGGCTTTGCCGCTGCTGCTAAAATGCGGCAGGGCCTACTCAGCATCGGGGGTCGTGGCGGGCCTCTCCCAGATGAATTTTCCAGACACCCCCTGCCATGACCCCTGATGCCAGATGACTCATAAAATTCTGCCAATTATGTTGGGAGTTAGAAAATATCATTCTAATTACTATAAATTGTATCAGCCGTGACTCCAAGTAGTATTTTCACATCTAAGTCAGAAGGCCTTGGGATCAACGGCCACTCCAAAAACTTGAGCACATATTGCATGTTGGCACTTCACTGCAGTACTAGAGGAGTGGTGAACTGTCAGAGATTGCGTCTTTCAGATGTGAGGTAAAATGGAGGTCATGTCTGCCTCTTGGGTGGAAATAAGATTCCAAGGCAATATTCAAAGGTAGATGAAGTATCTGATGGGAAGTAGGGGAAGGGTAAGAGTTACATGAACGAAGTTTGAAAACATTAAACTTAATTTAACCATTGGCATATGGAAATAGAATAATTTATCAGGATGAACTACAAAATTTTTTGAAGTAAAATAAAAGCAAAATACTGCAGATGTTGGAAATCTGAAATAAAAACAAGAAATGCTGGAAATACTCCGGTCTGGCAGCTTCTGTGGAGAGTATAGCAGAGTTAATGTTTCAGGTCAGCGACTCTTCATCAGACCTGCCATATATTAGAAATGTAAAAGGTTTTAAGCAAGTAAAGCAGGGCTGGGGCAAGAGAAAACCAAAGAGAAGGTGTTGATAGGACAAGGTCACAGAGAATAACTGACAAGAAGGTCATGAAGCAAAGGCAAATGGTATGTTAATGATCTGGTGAAAGACAAAGCATTAGTGCAGAGAGGGTGTTAGTTGACGGAAAAATGAACAGCCTGGTACCAAGCACAAACATGAAAAAAAAATGGGTAGGCGCAGTAGAAACAAACTAAAATAAAATAAACAACAAATAAAAAATAACTAAAAATAAAGAGGGGGGGGCGCCTGTCATGTTCTGAAATTAGTGAACTCAATGTTCAGTCCGGCAGGATGTAGCATGCCTAATCGGTAAATGAGGTGCCATTCCTCGAGCTTGCATTGATGTTCAGTGGAACACTGCAGCAATCCCAGGACAAGATATGGACATGAGAGCAGATGGTGTGTTGAAATGGCTAACAACCGGAAGCTCAGGGTCATGCTTTCGGACTGAGCGGAGGTGTTCCACAAAGCGGTCACCCAATCTGCGTATGGACTCCCCAATGTAGAGGAGACCACATTGTGAACAGCGAATACAGTATACTACATTGAAAGAAGTACAAGTAAATCGCTGCTTCACCTGATAGGAGTGTTTGGGGCCTTGGATAGTGAGCAGAGAGGAGGTAAATGGATAGGTATTACACCTCCTGCGATTGCAGGGGAAGGTGCCGTGGTAAGGGGACAAGGTGGTGGGGAAACTGGAGGAGTGGACCAGGGTGTCACGGAGGGAATGATCCCTTCGGAATGCTGACAGGGGAGGGGAGGGGAAGATGCATTTGGTAGTGGCATCATGCTGAACGTGGCGGAAATGGCGGAGGATGATCCTTTGGATTTGGAGGCTGGTGGGGTGGAAAGTGAGGACCATTCAAGTATCGGTAGAAAAATGGTGTTGGGGAAATTGATGGGATGGGAGGTCGATAAATCCCGAGAGCCTGATGGTATGCGTCCCAGAGTACTTAAAGAAGTGGCCCTAGAAATAGTGGATGCATTGGTGGTCATCTTCTAAGATTCTATGGACTCTGGACTCTAGCGAATGTAACCCCACTATTTAAAAAGGGGGGTTGAGAGAAAGCAGGGAATTGTAGACCAGTCAGCATGACGTCGCCAGTGGGAAAATTCTAGAGTCCATTATCAAACATTTTATAGCAGAGCACTTGGAGAACAGTGGTAGAATTGGCAGAGTCAGCATGGATTTACGAAAGGGAAATCATGCTTGACAAATCTACTAGAATTCTTTGAGGATGTAGCTAGTAGAGTTAATGAGGGAGAGCCAGTGGATGTGGTTTATTTGGACTTTCAGAAGGCTTTCGACAAAGTCCCACATAAGAGATTAGCATGTAAAATTAAAGCGCATGGGATTTAGGGTAGTGTGTTGCGATGGATAGAAAATTGGTTGGCAGACACAAAGGCCGGAATTTTACCGTTAAACGCGTCTCTTCAGAGGCGTCCAGATGGTAAAATGAAGCACGATGATGTCGGGCCGTGTCCCCGGTGTCATTACGTGCAGACGTCATTTTACCAACGCCGGAAGTTGGGCGTGAGCGAGTCTGCGCTCACTGCCCGACTACAAGTAATTGAAAGGTAATTGAGGATGTTTAGAAAGCAGTTTACTACAATTTTATGTCTGAGGTCTGATTTAACGTCCGTAAATCAGCTCATGAGGCGTGTCGGCCATCCGGCAGGTTCATAAGGGCGGCAGGCATTGATTCAGGAGGGAGTTGGAAGTACAATTTTCAGTTTTACTCTGAAATAATTCGAATGCTATTTGTATATCCTGACAAGGTGTGTGACTTTCAACTAGTGCTAAAGGAATCATCTGAATGTTCTGCACTGCTGATGCGGACCCATCAACAGTGGCGCAGTGGTTAGCACCGTAACCTCACAGCTCCAGGGACCCGGGTTCAATTCTGGGTACTGCCTGTGCGGAGTTTGCAAGTTCTCCCTGTGACCGCATGGGTTTTCGTCGGGTGCTCTGGTTTCCTCCCACAGCCAAAGACTTGCAGGTGATAGGTAAATTGGCCATTGTAAATTGCCCCTAGTGTAGGTAGGTGGTAGGGAATATGGGATTACTGTAGGGTTAGTATAAATGGGTGGTTTTTGGTCGACACAGACTCGGTGGGCCGAAGGGCCTGTTTCAGTGCTGTATCTCTAAATTAAAAAACATTTTTAATTTTCAAAAAATTTATGTGGTGAAAGGAAGGGGATCTCGTGAGGCAGTCCCAACTGCTGGAAGCTAATACCTGTGGTCAGAGGTTCTGGTGAGTAGTACAGCAATGGGAATTGTTCAATCTGGAGGTGAATAATGAGATGAGGAGGACCTTGCCCCTATGAGGGACAGAAGGACAAATGGGCAGGGGAATGTGCAACAAGCTGACACAGTGCACCATCGTGATGTGGGAGGGAGAGCAGGTGGCAGAGTCACCCAGGAGCGAACACATGTCAGGATACATGCCTACCCAGCAGGAAGGGCATACCGGCCGTGTCTGAACTACCTGCAGCTGTCAGATCGCCAGTGCAGAATAAGACTGCGATTGTCACGGGAGACTGTCACATCTCTTTGTGAGATGTTGGCAGTGGATGTTTCCTCAAACTCTATCGGAGGCCATCCAATGCCGGTCGCTCTAAATGTTACAGTAGCTCTTAACTTCTATGCGTCTGGCTCATTCCAAGCCTCAGCAGCAGACTTGTGCGGAGTCTCACAAGCAGCAGCGCACCACTGCATCAAGGTTGTGACTGATGCATTATTCCAACGTGCTAACCATTTCATCACGTTCAAGGCGGACAACACTAGTGAGGCTGAGAGAGCCAGAGGCTTCAGCACTATATCTGTGTATCCAATGGTACAGGGCGTGATCGACTGTACTCATGTGGCCCTTAGAGCCCCAGCAGGTCAGTCGGGGGCATTCATTAACCGCAAGGGATACCATTCAATGAACATTCAGCTCGTCTGTGATCATCATAAGAGAATCATGCAGGTGTGTGCAGGTTACCCTGGGAGCTGTCATGATGCCTTCATTCTCCGAAACTCCCAGGTACCTGCACTTTTCAGCCCTCCAGACAGAATGGAGGGATGGATACTTGGCCACAGGGGTTATTCTCTGAAGACATGGCTCATGACACCAGTGAGGAATCCAAGGGGTCATGCGGAGGAACGATACAGTGAGAGCCATGCAGTCAGCAGAGTGACCATAGAACAAACTATAGGCTTGCTTAAGATGAGGTTTAGCTGTCTTGACTGCACAGGTGGAACACTGCAGTACACACCTTCAAGGGTTTCAAGAATAATTGTCGTCTGCTGTGCCTTGCATAACCTGGCAATTGAAAATGCAGAGGCACTGGAGGAGGATCAATGTCAGCGCAATGTGTCATCAGATGACGATGATGTTTCTGATGATGAAGCTGGAGATCACTCACTTGATGGTCATGGAGAGGAAGCTGAATGTAATTTGGCTCTAAATGCTTGATAGACAAGGGAGTCTTTAAGAGGCAGACGTTTCCATTGAGAGTGTGTGAATTTTCGCATAATTGGGATTACCGTATGACAAGACTAATTGTGAGGCTCTGAAAGGGCAAATTCACTCACCTTCACGGGGAGAGAGAATGCGACGATGCAATCCTTCACATCATGTGGAACGCAACCCAAGTGCGAGACCTCACATGTTGAACTACTTTTGTTGAGCAATGATGTTGGATTTGACTTGAGGAAAGCCATGACAAAATCTCAGATAACCCAATTTATTACAATATTCTGTAACACATTCAAATAAAAAACCTTTCAATTCACCCTGTGAACCATTAGTGATGTTAAAGTGATTTCTTAAATCTTTTCCGAGTGCTCTTTCGGGTGCATGATCCCTCGCCACCAGACACACCAGAGGCAGGCGGCTGAACTGTTTGCCGCCCTGCTTGTGATGACTTTGGCAGACGTCCTCTGCTTGCTCGCGGCCGTGAGGGCCCCGGCATTTTGGGGTTCTCCTGAGAAATCTCATGAGTACCCTGTAACACCCTGGGATTTCGCTGATCACAGGTCCCTGGCAGAGGGGGCAAGGAGCTGGAGGATGCATCAGAGGCGCCCTGAGAGGAGCTCCCATATGCGATCTGCTGCCCCTGTGCCCTCGTGAGGCTCGGACGATCCTCAATGGTGACATCAGAGGGATGAGCGGCCTCGACCTGGCGCCAGTGCATCAGATTCTGCTCTCTGATGCTCTGGTTCAGAGAGGCCACCATTGATCTGACGTCACGAAGTGCATCCAGAACTGGTCCCTCCACTGCAGCCGCCAATCTGTCAATGGAGGAAGCCAGATGTTCAAAATTGCCTGAGAGTGACCAGAACTCATGCTCTGGATGGATGTAGCCAGAATCTGATTCATTGCGTGCAGTGTCTCAGGCAACTCCGCCAGATTTCCAAGAACAGTTTGCTGCATCTGCAACATCTCCCACCGAATGGATGTTCTCAAAGGCATGTCATCAGCTTGCTGCTCTGCACTGGCCTGGCCTCCCACGCTCCTCCGACTGTGTGAGGCATCGGCCGATTCTGCCTCTGGTGGCTGGCCCGGCACCTGTGCTGTGCTGACATCTGGATGTGAAATTGATTCCATGGACACGCAAATCCCAACCGAGGTGTCTGTATCTGCGCTGGTGCTTCGTGTATCGCGAGGATGTGATGGTGTGCTCTCTGAGGCGCCCTCCTCAACCTCAGAGGTGGATGGCAGTACAATGGAGATGCTACCTGTTCCATGCTGTTGGTCACCTGCTGGAAAAATAATATTGATCAGTTTGATCAGAAAGCCAGAGTTGAGAACATGTATTTGAGTCCATTATGGTCACATCAGTGTGATGTGATATTTGAGGCAAAATTATGTTCATTAGTCAATCATCACAACATTGGCCCACCAGCGCTCCCCCACCCTGCCCCCTCCCCTCCGAAATGCACTAATACACCACTTTCCGGATCACTCACTCTCTTGGCCATGTCCACCGGCCTCGCCATCTGCTACGACTCGTCCTCCTTCCTCCCCTGCTATCATTCAATGCGTCCTCCTCCATTTGACTGAGGAATGCAGGACAGGCCACGCCACCACCTGTCTGGGACCTCTCTCGGGCATTGTGTGCCCTCTTCTTAATAAAAGAAAAAAAATTAGTTCAAACATTTTTGTGGGCATGTCACGCAATCACCCAAATGGGTTGATGTGGCATTTAACTGCTGTGCCATTGCTGAACATGAGTTGCTCCTCAACGTTCATCTCATATATGCCCATCTTGCATCCCAATGCAAGGAAGCAGCCAGGCAATGATCATACAGGGGTTGCACATTGCATCATGAATACAAATACACATTCCCTTGACAAAATAACGAGTAGATGTATGAGGAATGCCCCTTACCTGGGCAGAGCGAAGCAGGTCATTGAGGCGCTCCGCGGCACTGTGTCCAAGTGCGCCTAACGACGCCATGGCTGCTGACCTCCGTGACCTCCAGCCAGGCCCTCTTTGTCACTTTGGATGGTTGCCATCTACCGTTTGGGTTGAACAGGATCTCACGCCTCTCCTCAACCGTCTGAAGGAGGACCTGTAGTGATGCATCCAAAAAACGGGGGGCTGAGCGAGTGCTTCTCCCCTCCATGACTTCCTCCACCTGTGTTGAAATCTCTGTCCTCCTGCCTGAACAAAAGTGTAGCTTCTCAGTGCACCACAACTAATACAGCAGATTTACAAACAATGAATGACTACCTGGTTTCAAGGGCTTATGTCAGACATTCCCAGATGTGGCTCCTCCCCCAATGATGTATATCTTCCCGCCCGCATGAGCCGATTCAGTTCTCAGTTACGCTGCGGGGCCGCTAATTGGTTGCCCCGCGCATGATGCCAGTGGACAGGAGACACAGCGCAGGATCGGAGGCCGCATCCGTTTGAGTTCCACCCGCACCGGAGCCAGCGATTAAGGTAAAATTCTGGCCAAAGAGTAGGGATAAATGGGTCTTTTTACAAATGGCAGGCAGTGACTAGTGGGGTACCGTAGGGATCGGTGCTAGGACCCCAGCTATTCACAATATATATTAATGATTTTGATGATGGAACTAAATGTAATATCTCCAAATTTGCAGATGACACCAAACTGGGTGGGAGGGTGAGTTGTGAGGAGGATGCAGCGAGGCTTCAGGGTAATTTGGACAAGTTGAGTGAGTGGGCAAATGCATGGCAGATGCAGTATAATGTGGATAAATGTGAGGTTATCCACTTTGGTAGTAAAAACAGGAAGGCAGATTATTATCTGAATGGCTATAAACTGAGAGAGGGGAATATGCAGCGAGACCTGTGTGTTCTCGTACGCCAGTCGCTGAAGGAAAGCATGCAGGTCCAACAGTTGGTAAAAAAGGCAAATGGTATGTTGGTCTTCATAGCGAGAGGATTTGAGTACAGGAGCAGGGATGTCTTGCTGCACCTGGAATATTGTGTGCAGTTTTTGTCTCCTTATCTGAGGAAGGATGTTCTTGCTATAGAGGGAGTGCAGTGAAGGTTTACCAGACTGATTCCTGGGATGGCAGGACTGACGTATGAGGAGAGATTGAGTTGATTAGGGTTCTATTCGCTGGAGTTCAGAAGAGTGAGGGGGGATCTCATAGAAACCTATAAAATTCTAACAGGACTTGACAGGGTAGATACAGGAAGGATGTTCCCGATGGTGGGGGAATCCAGAACCAGGGGTCATAGTCTAAGGATATGGGTTAAACCTTTCAGGACTGAGATGAGGAGAAATTTCTTCACCCAGAGAGTGGTGAACCTGTGGAATTCACTACCTCAGAAAGCAACTGAGGCCAAAACATTGTATGTTTTCAAGAAGGAGTTAGATATAGCTCTTGGATTTAAAGGGATCAAAGGGTATAGGCCGAAAGCGGGAACAGGTTACTCAGTTGGATGATCAGCCATGATCATAATGAAAGGCGGAGCAGGCTCGAAGAGCCGAATGGCCTACCCCTCCTCTTTTCTATGTTTCTAAGCCCATCAACTCCCACAGCTACCTCTGCTACACTTTTTCACCACCTGCCTCCTGTAAGGACTCCATTCCATTCTCCCAGTTTATCCATCTCTGATGCATCTGCTCTGAGAATGCAACCTTCCATGACAGCGCTTCTGATATGTCTTCCTTTCCCACCCACCCCCACTGTGGTTGATAGGGCCCTCAACCGTGTCCGGCCCATTTCCCACACCTTTACCCTCACCCCATCCCCTCCCTCCCAGAACCATGACAGGCTTCCCCATGTCCTCACTTTTGACCCCACCAGCCTCCACATCCAAAAGATTATCCTCTAATTAAATTTAATTAGATTTAAACTCTAACCCCCTAGCAATCAAGGCCAAAGTTCCATTTGCCTTCCTAATTACTAGCTGCACCTGCATGCTAACTTGGTGTTTCATGTACATTTACCTCCTCTCTCCTCACTAAGGCCCCAATCAATCCTTTCAGGTGAAGCAGCGATTTACTTGTCCTTCTTTCAATTTAGTATACTGTATTCGCTGCTCACAATGTGGTCTCCTCTACGTTGGGGAGACCAAATGCTGATTGGGTGACCACTTTGCGGAACACCTCTGCTCAGTCTGAAAGCATGACCCCGAGCTTCCGGTTGCTGGCCATTTCAACACCTCCCCCTGCTCTCATGCCCACATCTCTGTCCTGGGATTGCTACTGTGTTCCAGTGAACATCAACGCAAGCCCGAGGAACAGCACCTCATTTACCGATTAGGCACATTACAGCCTGCCGGACTGAACCTTGAGTTCAGTAATTCCAGAGCATGACAGGCCCCCCATTTTATTAGTATTTTTAGTTATTTTTCTTTTTTTTATTTGTTTGTTTTGTTTTAGTTTGTTTCTACTGTGCCCACCCACTGTTATTTTTTATGTTTGTGCTTGAGGCCAGGCTGTTCATTTGTCTGTCAGTTGACACCCTCTCTGCACTTAAGCTTTGTCTTTCACCATACCATTAACATACCATTTGCCTTTGCTTCATGACCTTCTGGTCAGTTATTCTCTGTGACCTTGTTCTTTCAACACCTTCTCTTTGGTTATCTCTTGCCCCACCCCTGCTTTACTTGCTTAAAACCTTCTACATTTCTAATATTTGCCAGTTCTGATGAAGGGTCACTGACCTGAAACGTTAACTCTGCTTCTCTCTCCACAGATGCTGCCAGACCTGCTAAATGTTTTTGAAGGTTCAGTTAATGTTTTGTTTTATGACTAAAATTATAACATTTTAAATAAAATGTATTATCATGCCTACTACACTTTACAGAATCTTTCTGCAATTTTACACTGGCTGATGGAACTACTCAAATAATAAAAAATGAAAGTTGCAGAAATGGAACTAAAATCGATGTACATCAACAAAGCTCAAGTGAGCATTACTGGATGTAAGTAGAATGGCTGAATAGCTGCATTGACTGAGTTTATCTTTTGTGAAATTAGCAAAATAAATAAGCAGTTGTTAAGTTTGATTCAGATACATATTTATATTACATATCTGTTTAAAAAATGAGGTTAAAATAATGACCCTGTCATTATGAAACAATTCAAATAAACTTATTTATCATACTGTCGAATTGCTTCAGTAGTGCAATATTCATACAGTAATTTTTTTTTAAATTATTTTTGTTACCTTGTTTTTAAAGGAGTCTCACTATTAGCACTGCATCGAAAATTAAATGACTAAAAATAATCAGTGATTAATTTCCTCCTTTCCATTTCAATTAATTGCACTGATGTCTGAATTGTGAGGTAATGGTTTGGACAGAAATATCATGTCCATCAATGCGACAGATGTGAATTAACAAATAGATAATTATTTCTGCTATTTTAACTATACTTTATAATTCTATCAAATTAATTCTATTGTAACAAACATTTTCAAATCAAGCCACCAATTGCTTTCATCAGTACTAACAGAGAAAGTACTTAATTTGGGTTAATTGCTGAGGAAGGAGATTAAGAATTATGCAGATATTAATAGACCAGTTTGAATCACATAGGGGTCTGTAAGTGATTATACACTTCTTGGATCAGAGGGAATGAGGAGGGGTTTCAGTAATGAAGATATTTGTGTGCAGACCATGTAATCATAAGATCATAAGAAACAGGAGCAGGAGTAGGCCATTCAAGAATATCATGGCTGATCGGATTGTGGCCTTAACTTCACTTTCCTACCAGTCCCCATAAAGCTTAATGGGATTTTCTCATTCCAAGTTTTCTCAGCACTGTTTTGCTTCAAATAAACAGAAGAATTTAAAGCATGTTCAATTTAATTTCGATTCTTTGTAACAATTTAAATTCTAGAAAGAGTACGAATGATCTGGGCATCTTTCAAATGCATTTGTATTTAGCTAAAAGCTTGTATTTACGAGAAACTGTGCAATGAACAGTATTCTTACATCAGATGTTTTTCATTTTATTTAGTAAAGTAGTTTTGCATCGTACAGATTCAATTGATGAGACTGGTTATGTAGTCTGGCATTTAGCCCTCTGCTTGCTTCTGACGTGGCTGATCATTGGGGTGGTACTATGTAAAGGAATCAGATCATCAGGAAAGGTAAAAAGGTCTAGCAAAATAGAATTAAGATTCTGCTAAAGTATGGATTCTTGCACCAATGTATCTCATTTATTGATAACGAAGTAATTTTCTGTCTGTCTGTGTTTTTCTGTCTGTCTGTGTCTTTCTGTCTCTCTGTGGCCGGGATTTTATACATGTGGTGGGGGTTGCGGCGTCCGGAAAAACTGACGCTGAGGACCCCGCATCATCTCTTCTCTGGGAGGCCCGCCGAATCTAGTGCCAATTGGGCGCTTATGTGGACAGCGCTGGGTCTTGCACAGGATCAAGGACCCCATCACCAGAAGTCCTGCCCTTGAAGAGCTGCTGGCCAATCACAGGCCACCATGGGATGGGAGGTCGTGGGGGAGGGGGCTAGAGGGGTGTCGCTAGCAAGGGCTGGGGGTTGTGGCTCGAAGCGACCCCCCACCTTTCCCAATGCTGGGTCCCTCATTCAGGAACTACGTGCCTTTAATGAGGGACACCCCTCCCCCCACACCCTCCCCCCCACCCCCCCTAATCCTGGAGCCAGGAAGCAGTCCACATAGTTTTTTCTGCTGTGTTTCCCGTGCAGCAACAGGGCCACCTGCCGCATGGATAATTGCTACGGCTCCGGGATGAGGCCCTTAATTGGGGATTAATTGCCCAGTTAAAGACCTCAATTGACAGTGGGGCAGGAAGGCCGTTCACAGACCTTACTACCCCAGACTAAACTTTGGCGGAGGCAGGATGCTGGCAGGAACCCCCCACCCTACCCCACCATCCCACCTGATTTTATGCTCTCAGCACCTCCAAGCCCACTACAGGGTGAGCATAAAATGCCCCCCTGTGTCTTTCTATCTGTCTGTCTTTCTGTCTCTCTTTTTTTTCTCTATCTCTCTGTCTCTCTGTAATTCCTTATCTTCCTACTGTTAATTTTTCTGCTCTTCTGTCTTTCTCTTGTTGTCATCTCTGGGTGGCTACAATTATTGCTCGCTTTATTTTCCGGTCTTTTCCTGTAAGTCTCTCAATCCCCGATGCTGCTATGTTTGGCCTGTGAGGTATTGAAGCACTTGGAACAGTGGAAGCAGAACTATGCGAAAAATGGGATGGCAATCACCTCAGGCACAAAATTCTATATTAGATAGATTATGCTGTAGCATAGAACGTGAATGTGCTGCATTTAAATTTTGCAAATTAATGCTCTATGTATAATTTATATTCTATGCTCAACCATTCCAGTTAGGAAAGATTGCTATTTCAAATTTTAAATCACTAATTGATCTCCTGTGGCAATGCTTATGGACAACAACTGCAAAAGAAATTTGTTCCTATGACTTACTAAACCAGCAACAACTTATATTTATATAGCACCTTTAACATAATGTTCCAAGATGTTACACAGCGGCATTATAAAATGAAATATAACACTGAGCCACATAAGGCAGATGACCAAAATTTTAGTCAAAGACGGATCCCAGTCACTCTAATCTTCTCCAGCCCCACAATCCTCCAAGTTTTCTGCACTCCTCTCATTCTGGCCTCTTGTGCAAGCCTGATTTCAATTGCTGCATCATTGGTGTCCCCACCTTCAATTGCCTAGGTCCCAAGCTCTGGAATACCCTCCCTACACCTCTCTGCCTCTCCACCTTGCTTCAAGACACTCCTTAAATCCTACCTCCAAGCTTTTGGTCATCTAACCTAATATCTGCCTTTGTGTTTCAGTGTCATACTTTGTTTTATAGTGCCCCAGTGAAGAGCCTTGGGACAATTAATTACGTTAAAGGTACTATATAACTAAAGTGTCTTAAAGGAGGAAAACGGCAGAAAGGTTTAGGGAGAGAATTTCAGAACTCTGCTCAGGCAGTTGAAAACATGGATACGAAGTTGGCTGAGTGACAGAAGATGAAGTAGCAGAAGACAGAGTAGTGGTACACAGGAACATAGGAGCAGGAGTAGGCCATTCAGCCCGACGAGCCTGCATCCTCCTCACAACTTACATTTCTACCCAGTTTTGTGTCATCAGTAAATTTGGAAATATTACATTTGGTCCCCACATCCAAATCATTTATATAGATTGTGAACAGCTGTGGCCTTGGCACTGATCCTTGTGGTACCCCATTAGTAACAGCCTGCCATCCTGAGAATGACCCATTTATTCCTACTCTCTGTTTTCTATCTGTTAACCAATTCTTGATCCATACCAGTATATTACCCTGATTCATGTGTTCTAATTTTGTTTACTAACCTGTGTAGGACCTTATCAAAAGCCTTCTGAAAATCCAAATATACCACATCCACTGGTTCTCCTTTCTCTATTGTTATGACCAAGACGGGAGTAATGCATTGTTAATTCAATCCTACTACTCCACAGGTAACAGCATATCAAAGAATAGCCAAATTAGACACTCAATTTGTCCCCCAGAATAAAGCACACCAAAGCAGGTTTCTTTAAACAGCATCATTAACTATTTATTAGAAAATAAATAATAGGTCTTAACTACTAACAAGATAAATCTATATATATGAAAAACCCCTTAGTTCCTTAGCCCTCAGGCACACACACGTACATTTTTTTTAAAAAGTTAACCGGGGAAAGGATTTTTTGGTTTACAGCTGTTTCTTAGGAATAAAAAGGAAAAATAAAATAATTGTGTCTATCGAGTTCTGGTGGGATGTTTTCGGTACGGTGAGGTGTCCCAGAGTCAAATAGTCAGATGCAACTCGAAGTCTCTCCAGGTGAGGTTAATGAACAGTCTGTGATGGGTAGGCAGTCATGGCAATTTAACTGCAGCAGGCATCACATAGGTCTTTCATCAGGGGTGTGGCAACAAGTCTGCTTAGGTCAGCAGCAGTCTAGCAGTAGAAGAATTCAGATTTCAGGATTTCTTGCAACACAGGAAGCTGCAGGAACCACACTGGATGCAAGGGTTCTTCAGAGACAGGAGGCAACAGGAATCTGCCACCTTTCCTTTTCAGAGAGAGGTAACACTTTTCTGGGTCTTTCTCTCTTTCTCCAATCAGGTCAAAGCAAAGATTTCAAAATGCCTCCTCTTTGCCCAACTCACTGGTTTTTAAAAGTCCAAAGTGTAAAAAAACCTTCCTGAACATGTTCACATGTCCAGAAATAGTGTCTCCTTGTCACTCAAAGGAGTTTAGAACCCCTCGCGCTTTCCTTGAAACTGCTTGCTCCCCTACTCTTGCATACAAAGTCAACATCCAAAATTTCCAGCTATTTGCTGATGTCCAAGTCTACTGAAAATCCTTTTTCAGTTTTTTAAAACACACAGAAGTCTAAGATTTTAGTACAAAAATAAAACCATTTATAACACTGCTATAAGTAACATCCTCAAAAAACTCTAACAGGTTTATCAAACTTGAGTTCCCTTTCATAAATCGATGTTGATTCTGCCCAATCATATCTTTATTTCTAAGTGTCTAGTTATCACATCCTTTACAATAGATGTTAACATTTTCCCTACTACTGACATCAAACTGTCAGGTCTGTACTTCCCCATTTTCTCTCTTTCTCCTTTCTTAAATAGTGGGATTACATTTGCTACTTTTCAGTCAACAGAAACCTTTCCAGAATCTGTAGAAATTTGAAAAATAAACACTATCTCAATAGCCACCTCCTTCAACACTCTGGGATGTAACACATCTGATCCAGGGGATTTATCAACCTTCAACCTCTTTATTGGTACTAATTTCTTTCCTGTTGCTCATTTTCACAAGTGTTACGAGACTGCTATTTTTTGTAAAATATATTTTTAAGGACTTATAGTTGAATTGTGGACATTGATTCATCTGGAAGCTTGAAGAGATGCTGAACTTTGTTCTTTAAAAGAGGTCACCAGAAGGTTTCTGGACTTGGCTTGTGAACCAGCCCTTACTGGAAGGCACCTGTTTTCAGATAAAATACCAGCAGGGAGCTTGTCGTTTTGACTTAGAGAAGATGTTTACAGAGAAGTGATCGGTCAAAATTTATAGATGTCAGGAGGATTGTCTCTTGTGACATTGTTTATGGTTTTGCTTTGGACATTGAGTTTGTACATTTAAAAAGCCAGCTGGAGTGTCAACAGCTTGGAAAACAATTTTTTTTTTCCCTGCCAAGGAAACCCAGCTCATCTCTTTCTCTCTCTTTGAAAGAAACCCTGCGTGTCCAGTGTGTCAGTCTCCTCTTTCCTCCTGTATTTGAAGAAAACTTGCGTATCGGATATGTGGGAACTGAAATCCCTGTTACTGCATTTCTGCTGTAAAGCCTATCAGAAACCTCTGTAGCTGCATTTCTTCGAAAGCCTACCCAAACTGATCTTCAACATTACCTGGAAAGAGCTGTTCTCGGAAGAGCCCAGTGACAGCTGGCTGTACGCATATGGGACGCCAAACCAAAATAAAGGACATCTTTCCATATCTATTTTTCTTCAAGTATTCAGCCTAAGTGTTTTGTTTTGTCTGATTTTTGTATTAGACCTTTAAACAAAAATCCCTTTTATTTTTTTCAGTTAACCTGTGTGCGTGCGTGTGTGTGCCTGTCTCTAAGGTAGAAAGGGATCTTGTATATTTCAATCTATATTTCTATGCTTTATGCCATTGCTGGTTAAGATTTGATATATAATAAACTGATAATTTTATTGTTTATTAAAGAAACCTGATTGGTGTGTTTTATTCTGGGAAAAATAGAGTAAATGATTGACCGTATCGATAAGTGGGAACATTTAAATATGCTGTGACCTGTGGAGAAATAAGACTAGAGTAAACAGTGCAGTCTTCCCGCCTCGGTCGTAACACAAGCCCCATGGTTCCCTAATATTTCTGGGAGATTTTCTGTATCTTGCTCAGTGAAGGCAGACAAAAAGTAATTGTTTAGCTTCTACACCATTTCCCTAGTCTCCATTATAAATCTCCTGTCTCCACCTGTAATGGACCCACATTTGTCCTTGCTAATTTTTTCCTTTTCACATACCTAAAGAAGCATTTACAGTCCACCTTTATGTTTCTTGCTAGCTTGCATTCATATTCTCTTTTCAATTTCTTTATCAGTTTCTTGGTCATCCTTTGCGAGATTTTAAATTATTCCCAGTCCTCGGGCTTACCACTTTTTCTGGCAACTTTATAAGCCACTTTCTTTGATCAAAAGCAATCTTTAACTTCTTTTGTTAACCACAGTTGATTCATCTTCTGGTGTGTTTTTGTGTCTTATAGGAATAGAGGTGTATTTACTGTGAATCATGTAATACTTCTTTAAATACTAGCCATTGCCTGTCTACCATCAAATCTTTGTGTATTTTCCCAATCCACCATAGCCAACTTCTCCCCCCATATCTTCATAGTTTCCTTTGTTCAGATTTAGGATCCTAGTTTCAGAATGAACTATATCACTTTCAAAATTAATATAAAATTCTATCTCATAATGGTCACAATTTCCATAGGCTCTTTTATAGCAATATTATTAATTAGCCCTTTCTCGTTATATAATGCATCTAAAATAACCCGATCCCTAGTTGGTTCTTCAATGTACTGCTCCAGAAACCCATCTTGTACACACTCCAGGAGTTCATCCTCCACAGTATTAGTGCTGATTAGGTTTACCCAATCTATATGGTGAATGGTTGTTTTTCTGATTCAAGGAAGGTATAGGGCTGGATTTTAAGGAGCAATGGTGGAGGGGTCCTGAAGATGGCCCTGGATGAGGCTCATCACGGACCTCGACGCCGGCAGGATCAGGCCCGATCCTCCGGGCAGTGGCAAGGTACTGTGCTGGCCTCCCCGCCGCTGAGCGACAGGACCATAATTTCAATATTTAAATCAATTAAAATAATTAATTTAAATAAACATACATTGCCTCCTCATGTTCTGCTACGATCTTTGACCTGACGGCTGGTACTTCTGCGCCTTCAGATCCCTGTCTGAGGAAACGAGGCACAACACTGGTGGGGAGGGAGAGGAGGTAAGTTTCTCAGTGCGGGGTGGGGACGATGTAGTCAAATTAACATCATGGGTGTAGGAGATGGTGAGAAGGGTTGAAGTTTAAAGTTTGTTGTTATGAAAACCACACCTGCCAAGAATGAGGCATATTAATTTCGTCATATGGAACATTAATTTTAAACTCTTACTGGACTGAAAACATGGCTGCACCTGCATTCTAAAAGGACAGTGGATGGAAATATTTGCATTTATAGAGACAGTTGCCTGGCAAAGGCAATGGAACTGCTCCCTGATTCAATTAACCAAATGGATTTTGATCAAAAGATATTGAATGTGTGAAGACCAGCATTCCAGCCCCCTACTGAGGATGTCTACTAAGATTGAAAGAATCCATAAAACCTCACCGGGCAGGTTGTTTTTTAAAAAAAAAGTTAGTCGCATGACTGGCCTGCTGGCCTAGGTTCAGTTTGAATTGTGTTCACAGAACAGTTTGAAGTCAGAGTGCAACTGAACTTGAAGAGAGAGCATCTCCCCCTCTCTCTTTCTCTCTCTCTCTCTCACAAAAAGAAGAGACTGCAACTGGATTTCAAGAAGACAGAACGCCATCGAAACAAGTTTGAAAGTGTGTACAGGGGCCCAACTAGACGGCAAGATTTAACTGCAGCCAGAGAGTTTACATCGAACTAAAAAGACAGTAAATGAATCCCTGCTATTGCTTCAAACCTTTCCCCTTAATTCTTTCTCCTTTTCTGTATCTGCGTGTGCGTTCATCGTGTATGTATGCTAGCGTGGTCGCTTTGCGTATTTTTAGTAGTTTTAACCAAATTAGAGTTTTAAGGTTAATAAACTTACACCTTTCTTGTTTAAATCTAAGAAAACCTATCTGGTTGATTTATTTTTCATGATAATTGGAGAGCAGTGAACAAGGATTCACTGAGGGGAAGCTAAAAACACCGTGTTTTAAAAATTAAACCCTGTTACAGTCAAAGCAGGAAAAGGCTGAGAGGGAACTCCTAGACCCCTTTCTCATCTGGTTGTAACATTTGTGCAGTTTGGTGTGGTGGGGTTGGGGGGGGAGGTCAGATGGTAAAGGTAAGTGTTTTAGGGGAGGTAAAAAGCAAATAATTAATTGTTATAGGCGAGGTGGGAGAGGCATAAAAGAGATAGATTTGATTAAATTAAATAAATGCTTCTTTAAATATTTAAATATGCCAGTAGGGCTAACAGCCCTTTAAAAATGGCATCAGCGCCTGTGCACAAGCAGCTGACGCCATTGCCAGGGAAGGACAGCCCACCCCTCCACATGATCTGGGTGGGGGGGGACGGCCCATCCTGGCTATTTAAATGAGCCGCCACCCTTTGAATCGCGGTGGCTCTTTGGCGTGCGGGCCATGCGGGCGGGCTGCCCTCAGCTGCGAGCTTAGAAAATCCAGTCCATATAGTGGGGTTCCCCAGGGATCGGTATTAGGACCATTTCTTTTCTTGATCTATATTAATGACCTAGACTTCGGTGTACAGGGCACAATTTCAAAATTTGCAGATGGTACAGAACTTGGAAGTATGTGAACTGTGAAGAGGATAGAGATAGACTTCAAGAAGGCATAGACAGGCTGTCGCAATGGGCAGACACATGGCAGATGAAATGTCATGCAAAGAAATGTGAAGCGACACATTTTGGGAGGAAGAATGAGGAGAGGCAATACAAAATAAAAGATTTCCAAAGAGGTTGTAGATGCAAAGGGACCTGTGGCTATGTGTGCACAAATCGTTGAAGGTGGCAGTGCAGGTTGAGAATGAGGTTAATAAGGCATATAGGATCCTGGACTTAATAAATAGAGGCATTGAATACAAAAGCAAGGAAGTTATGGTGAACCTTTATAAAACACTAGTTCAGCCTCAACTGGAATATTGTGACCAACTCTGGGCACTACACTTTATGAAGGATATGAAGGTATTTGAGAGGGTGCAGAAAAGATTTACAACTATGGTTCCAGGGATGAGGGACTTCAGTTCCGAGAATAGATTGGAGAAGCTAGGGCTGTTCTCCTAATAGAAGATTGAGACAAGATTTGATAGAGATGCTCAAAATCATGAGAGGTCTGGGTGAAATAGATAGGAAGAAACTGTTCCCATTGGTAGAAGGGTCAAGAACCAGAGGACACAGATTGACGAAAGATCTACAGGCGACATGAGGTTAGGATCTGGAATACGCTACCTGAGAGTGTGGTGGAGGCAGATTCAACCACGGCTTTCAAAAGGGTATTGGGTAATTATCTGAAGAGAAAATAATTGCAGGGCTGCTGGGAAAAGGTGTTTTTACGTAAGTTGGATGAGGATAATGTAGGTCAAAAGGAGCAGCTGTTTCACAGATGCTGTGGATGGGAGCAATGGGTCACATTGGGGTGGAGTCGTGTGTCAGGTAAAACACCTATGTGAATTGCAAGAGCTAGTAAAAATGACAAAAGACCACAAGATATGTAAATGTGCTTTCAAATCAATGGTTTAAGGAATTAAAATATTTGGCCCACTGTATCAATTTTGTCATCTGTTTAAATTGTTTTTCTGAATGTGAGTGCACAAATTAGAATAATATTTTGCTATTTTCTATTCAGTTTAAGTGTGGTTCTTGATCTAGTATAAGTATATAACCTTTGTTTAGATTTTTTACTTCTGCAGATATGTTCTATTTAACATCTCTGCTTTGATTACAATTGTATTAGCTTGAAATTTAATTGGATTCATTTTTTTTAAATTGTAAATGTACAATTTTTTTGACCAGCAGTATTGAGGTGAAACTTAATAGCTTGTTTTCTTTGGTTAGGTGGTTTATTTCACTGCCACATTCCCTTACCTGGTTATACTTATGCTGCTTATTCGAGGAGCTACTCTGGAGGGAGCCAAGAATGGAATTGAGTACTACATTGGAAGGCAGTCAGATTTCTCAAAATTGGCTCATGCGGAGGTAAACAGAGCATAAGAACATAAAAAATAGGAGCAGGAATAGACCATTTGGCCCCTCAAGCCTGCTTTGCCATTTAATAAGATCATGGCTAATCTGGTTGTGGCCTTAACTCCACTTTCCTGATCAAAAATCAATCTTGCTCAGCCTTGAATATTGTCAATGACCCAGCCTCTGCTGCTCTCTCGGTTAGAGAATTTCAAAGATTAGCGACCCTCTGAGAGAAGAAATTCCTCCTCATCTCTGTCTTAAATTGTTAAACTTGTTATGGTTTTCCCCTTATTTTGAAACTGTGCCCCCAAGTTCTAGATTCCCCCATGAGGGGTAACATCTCAGCATCTACCTTGTCAAGCCCCCTAAGAATCTTCTGTGCTTCAATAAGATCACTTCTCATTCTTCTAAACTCCAATGAATATAGGTACAACCTGCTCAACTTTTCCTCATAAGACAACCCCTTCATCCCAGGAATCAACCTGGTGAACCTTCTCTGAACTGCAAGTACATCTTTCCTTAAATAAGGAGACCGAAACTGCATGTAGTACTCTAGGTGTGGTCTCACCAACGCCCTGTATAATTGTAGCAAGACTTCTCCACTTTTATACTCCATCTCCCTTGCAATAAAGACCATTTGCCTTCCTAATTACTCACTGTACCTGCATGCTAACTTGTTGTGGTTTATTTATGACGACAGTCAGATCCCTCTGTACTGCAGCATTCTACAGTCTCTCTCCATTTAAATAATGGTCTGCTTTTCTATTCTTCTCACCAAAGTGGACAACCTCACTTTTTCCTACATTATACTCCCATCTGCCAAATTTTTGTCTGCTCACATAACCTATATCCCTTTGCTGATACTTTGTCTCCTCCTCACAACTTGCTTTCCTAACTATCTTAGTATTATCAGCAAATTTGGCGACAATGCACTCAGTCCCTTCATCCAAGTCATTAATATAGGTTGTAAATAGTTGAGGCCCTAGCCCTGATCCGTGTGGCACTACACTTGTTACAGTTTGCCAACCTTGAATTGACCCATTTATCCTGACTCTGTTTCCTGTTAGCTAGTCAACCCTCCTATCCAAGTTAATATATTACCCCCAACACAATGAGCTGTTGTGCAGTATCATTTTACGTGGCACTTTATCAAACGTCTTTTAGAAATCCAAATACACTACATCTACTGGTTCCCCTTTATCCACCCTGCTTGTTGCATCCTCAAAGAACTCAAATAAATTTGTCAAACACTATTTTCCTTTCACAAAGCAATATTGACTTTGCTTGATTGTACTATGATTTTCTAAATGTCCTGCTACTACTTCCTTAATGATGGATTCCAGCATTCTCCGAATGACAGATGTTAGGCTAACTGGCCTATAGTTTAATAAAAGCAAAATACTGTGGATGCTGGAAATCTGAAATAAAAACAAGAAATGCTGGAACCACTCAGCAGGTCTGGCAGCATCTATGGAAAGAGAAGCAGAGTTAACGTTTTGGGTCAGTGACCCTTCTTCGGAACTGACAAATATTAAAAATGTCACAGGTTATAAGCAAGTGAGGTAGGGGTGGGGCAAGAGATAACAAAGGAGAAGGTGCAGATTGGACAAGGCCACATAGCTGATCTAAAGGTCATGGAGCAAAGGCAAACAATATGTTAATGGTGTGTTGAAAGACAAAGCATTAGTACAGAATAGGTGTGAATACACTGAATATTGAACAGCAGCAAGTGCAAACATGACAAAAACAGTGGGTAAGCAAACTGAGCAAACTAAGATGAAGTGAAATAAATGCAAAAAACAAAAAGGTTGTAAAAAATGTAAAAAAGAAGAAAAAAGAAAAAAAACAACTAAAAATGAAAGTATAATGGGGGCTGTCATGCTCTGAAATTATTGAACTCAATGTTCAGTCCGGCAGGCTGTAGTGTGCCTAATCGGTAGATGAGATGCTGTTCCTCGAGCTTGCTTTGATGTTCACTGGAACACTGCAGCAATCCCAGGACAGAGATGTGAGCATGAGAGCAGGGGGGAGTGTTGAAATAGCAAGCAGCCGGAAGCTCAGGGTCCTGCTTGCGGACCGAGCGGAGGTGTTCCGCAAAACGGTCACCCAGTCTGCGCTTGGTCTCCCCAATGTAGAGGAGACCACATTGTGAGCAGCGAATACAGTACACTACGTTGAAAGAAGTACAAGTAAATCGCTGCTTCACCTGAAAGGAGTGTTTGGGGCCTGGGATAGTGAGGCGAGAGGAGGTAAATGGGCAGGTATTACACCTCCTGCGATTGCAGGGGAAGGTGCCATGGGATGGGGACAAGGTGGTGGGGTTAATGGAGGAGTGGACCAGGGTGTCGCGGAGGGAACGATCCCTTCGGAATGCTGACGGGAAGGGAGGGGAAGATGCGTTTGGTAGTGGCATCACGCTGGAGGTGGCGGAAATGGCGGAGGATGGTCCTTTGGATGTGGAGGCTGATGGGGTGGAAAGTGAGGACAAGGGGAACCCTGTCACGGTTCTGGGAGGGAGGGGGAAGGGTTGAGGGCAGAGGTATGGGAAATGGACCGGACACGGTTGAGGGCCCTGTCAACAACAGTGGAGGGGGGGGGGTGAATCCTCGGTTGAGGAAAAAGGAGGTCATACCAGAAGCACCGTCATGGAAGGTAGCATCATCAGAGCAGATGCGTCTAAGACGGAGAAACTGGGAGAATGGAATGGAGTCCTTACAGGAGGTAGGGTGTGAAGAAGTGTAGTCGAGGTAGCTGTGGGAGTCGGTGGGCTTATAATGGATATTAGTAGACAACCTATCCCCAGAGATGGAGACAGAGAAGTCGAGGAAAGGAAGGGAAGTGTCAGAGATGGACCATGTAAAGGTGAAAGAAGGGTGGAAATTGGAAGCAAAGTTGCTAAAGTTTTCCAGTTCGGGGCGGGAGCAGGAAACAGCACCGATACAGTCATCAATGTACCGGAAAAAGAGTTGGGGGAGTTTGTAAGTTCTCCATGTGTCTAGGGTGGCGCAGTGGTTAGCACCGCAGCCTCACAGCTCCAGCAACCCGGGTTCAATTCTGGGTACTGTCTGTGTGGAGTTTGCAAGTTCTCCCTGTGCTGCGTGGGTTTCCTCTGGGTGCTCCGGTTTCCTCCCACATGCCAAAGACTTGCAGGTTGATAGATAAATTGGCCATTATAAATTGCCCCTTGTATAGGTAGGTGGTAGGGAAATATAGAGACAGGTGGGGATGTGGTAGGAATATGGAATTAGTGTAGGATTAGTTTAAATGGGTGGTTGATGGTCGGCACAGACTCGGTGGGCCGAAGGGCCTGTTTCAGTGCTGTATCTCTATTAAAAAAAAGAATGCTCAACATATCCCACAAAAAGACAGGCATAACTAGGACCCATGCGGGTACCCATAGCGACAGCTTTTACTTGAAGGAAGTGCGTGGAGTTGAAGGAGAAGTTGTTCAATGTGAGAACAAGTTCAGCCAGGCGAAGGAGGGTGGTGGTGGATGGGGACTGGTTGGGACTCTGTTCCAGGAAGAAGTGGAGAGGCCTATAGTTTCCTGCTTTCTATCTCCCTCCTTTCTTGAATAGAGGTGTTTCATATGTGGTTTCCAATCTGATGGGACCTTTTCAGAATCTAGGGAGTTTTGGAAGATTACAACCAATGCATCCACTATCTCTGCAGCCACTTCTTTTAAGAAAGACGCTAGGATTCAGGCCATCACGTCCAGGAGATTTGTTAGCCTTTAGTCCCATTAGTTTTCCTAGTATTTTTTCTCCAGTGATAGTGATTGTTTTAAGTTCCTCCATCCCTTTTGCCCCTTGATTGTCTACTATTCTTGGGATGCTTTTTGTGTCTGCTACTGTGAAGACACAAAATATTTGTTCAAAGTCTCTGCCATTTCCTATTATTAATTCCCCAGTTCTTATCCTCTGAGGGACCATCATTTACTTTAGCCACTCTCTGTTTATATACTTGTAGAAGCTCTTACTGTCTGTCTGTTTTTATATTTCTTGCTAGTTGACTGTCACATTCTAATTTCTCCTTTTTTTTAAGTCATCCTCTGCTGGTTTCTGTAGATTTCATCTATACTTTTCAAAGAATTTTACATTTTGCTTTATTTTCCTGTGTCCCTTGTTGCATATATAAGTTATAAGCTGTACACTTAAGATTTTCTAATTTACCTCAGATGTAAGTTTTAATTTGAAACCTGCCTTTAGTCCCAGCTGCTTGTTGAGTTTACCTGTGCAGATTCTGTTCCCTTCAGTATCTGCATATGATGCTTATGGTTTTATTATGCAATACTTCACATTCAGTGCTAAACTTAACTTTCTATTTGTTTGACCAATTGTATAACTGAGCTAAATCCATTCAGGACGAATGAACCTTACTATTAATCCATTCCTTTATCTTCTATCTTTGACCTCCTTGCCTCGAGAGACAATGGGTAAGCGCCTGGAGGTGGTCAGTGGTTTGTGAAGCAGCGTCTGGAGTGGCTATAAAGGCCAATTCTAGAGTGACAGACTCTTCCACAGGCGCTGCAGATAAAATTGGTTATCGGGGCTATTACACAGTTGGCTCTCGCCTTGCGCTTCTATCTTTTTTCCTGCCAACTGCTAAGTCTCTTCGACTCACCACTCTTTAGTGCCGCCTTTATGGCTGTCTGCCAGCTCTGGCGATCACTGGCAACTGACTCCCAGGACTTATGGTCAATGTCACAGCACTTCATGTCGCGTTTGCAGATGTCTTTAATGTGGAGACATGGACGGCCGATGGGTCTGATACCAGTGATGAGCTCGCTGTGCAATGCGTCCTTGGGGATCCTGCCATCTTCCATGTGGCTCACATGGCCAAGCCATCTCAAGCGCCACTGGCTCAGTAGGGTGTATATGCTGGGGCTGTTGTCCGCCTCGAGGACTTCTGCGTTGGAGATACGGTCCTGCCACCTGATGCCAAGGATTCTCCGGAGGCAGCGAAGATGGAATGAGTTGAAACGTTGCTCTTGGCTGACGTACGTTGTCCAGGCCTCGCTGCCGTGGAGCAAGGTACTGAGGACACAGGCTTGATACACTTGGACGTTTGTGTTCCATGTCAGTGCCCCATTTTCCCACACTCTCTTGGCCAGTCTGGACATAGCAGTGGAAGCCTTTCCCATGCGCTTGTTGATTTCTGCATCGAGAGACAGGTTACTGGTGATAGTTGAGCCTTGGCAGGTGAACTCTTAGACCACTTCCAGAGCGTGATCGCCGATATTGATGGATGGAGCATTTCTGATGTCCTGTCTCATGATGTTCGTTTTCTTGAGGCTGGTGTTTAGACCAAATTCATTGCGGGCAGCTGCAATCCTGTTGATGAGTCTCTGCAGACACTCTTCAGTGTGGGATGTTAATGCAGCATCGTCAGCAAAGAGGAGTTCCCTGATGAGGACCTTCCGTACTTTGGTCTTCATTCTAAGACGGGCAAGGTTGAACAACCTGCCATCTGATCTTGTGTGGAGGAAAATTCCTTCTTCTGAAGACTTGAACGCATGTGAGAGCAGCAGTGAGAAGAAGATCCCAAACAGTGTAGGTGCCAGAACACAGCCCTGTTTCACGCCACTCAGGATAGGAAAGGGGTCTGATGAGGCACCACTATGCTGAATTGTGCCTTTCATATTGTTCCTCCCCCCTCCCCCTGTCCCTCCTCTTCTCCCTCCTGTCCCCCCTCTTGCCCCCCCACACCCCTTCTTGCCCCCCCCCCGCACCCCCTCCCCCTGCCTCAATGGGTGCTTGGAGCTTCGGGTCATTGCCCGACAAGTGGACTGTATCACCGCACCAAACAGCACGACAAACAAAGGAAAGAAGGTACCAGCCCTTCATTTTGCAAGCTGGAATGTCAGAACTATGTGTCCTGGCCTGTCGGAAGACCTTACACAAATCAACAACTCTCGGAAGAACACCATCATTAACAACGAACTCAGTAGACTCAATGTGGACATTGCAGCACTTCAGGAGACATGCCTCCCTGCGAGCGGATCTCTAAGACAGCAAGACTACACCTTCTACTGGCAGGGTAGGGATCCTGAAGAACCAAGACAGCATGGAGTGGGCTTCGCCATCAGAAACTCTTTGCTCAGCATGATCGAGCCACCTTCAAATGGCTTGGAACGCCTACTATCCATCCGACTGCTCACCGCCTCTGGCCCAGTACACCTACTCAGCATATATGCTCCAACACCCTGCTCCCCACATGAAGTTAAAGACCAGTTCTACAAGGAACTCTATAATATCATTAGTAGCATTCCTAATATCAAACATTTGTTCCTGCTGGGGGACTTTCATGCCAAGGTTGGAGCCAACCATGACTCATGGCCCTCCTGCTTTGGACGCTATGGCATTGGAAGGGTGAACGAGAATGGACAGAGACTGCTGGAGTTGTGTACCTATCACAACCTCTGCATCACCAACTCGTTCTTTCGTACTAAACCCTGTCACCAGGTTTCATAAAGGCACCCAAGATCACGTCGTTGGCACCAGCTGGACATCATCGTTGCAAGGCGAGCCTCTATAAACAGTGTCCAAATTATTCGCAGCTTCCACAGTGTGGACTGCAACACCGACCACTCCCTGGTGTGCAGAGCAAAGTTAGACTCAAACCAAAGAAGCTACATCACGCCAAGCAGAAGGGCCGCCCGCGCATCAATAAAAAGGGGGGTAAGGTGATGCGAGGGGGGGGAGGCGTCCGGAGGGGGTCATGACCCTGGCGAGCGGGCCAGCCCACAGCCTACACGGCCTCCTCGATGTCGACATCCTCCAGGCTGACGCTGCGCTCATGGTCACCATCCAGCTCACAGTGGAGCTTCTTTCCCGGCTCCCAGCTGTGACAGCAGAAGGGCAATTGAGGCCCTGAGCCTCGACGACCGCCTCATAGGCACTTGGGCCACCTGCTCCTCCTCGTTGAACTCCCAGTAGGGAGTGAATAATCCATTCCTTTATTGTTCATTGTTAAAATAGTTTGACCTGATGTACAGGAAAGAGAATGGCTGTTTTTACACTTCTAATTTATTGTATCTTGCATTCATCAGGTTTGGAAAGATGCTGCAACACAAATATTATTTTCTTACGCAGTGGCCTTGGGAGGCATAACAGCGCTATCATCTTACAACCGATTCCAGAACGACTGTTACAGAGATGCAATTATTGTCTCCATTGTTAATAGCGGTACAAGTGTGTTTGCTGGATTCGCCATCTTCGCCATCCTTGGGCACATGGCTCACCAACAAGAGAAGTCTGTTGAAGACATTGCAGAGTCAGGTATCTTTTAGAATGAATTTCTGCAGCAGTTCTCTTACACGACCACCATAACTGCAGCAGAAAAGATGTGAAAAACGTGTTTTGTGGATCAGGTACTAAGCTTTTTTCTTGTTTTGTTTTGCACTGAACCATCAGGTACTGAAAAGGTTTCTATCACTTCGCATATTCTTTCTTTTCAACTTGATGTTATTTGAGACACTTTTCTTGGGAGTAGCACCCCAGCAGTGCTTGACAAAAAGGCAAAGCACACTAGAAATAATTGGGCAGGGACCTGTAAAAGAAAGTCCCCTCTCCAATAGCTCTGATGTTTTTGATGTGATCGCTGCAGAATCTCATTGTTCTGTGTCAGAATGAAACATTACAAGGTAAATTAATCACTTTTGTTGCATTTGTGACATTAAAACAACCTACAACCTGGTTTCCTGTTCCAGCACCATTCATAGTTTGTTGGCAAGCTGGCCCCAAAAAAGAGGAGGAACTATGAATTTTTAGTTGCTTGTGGACTAGAAAGCCAGAATCATTAGGAATTGTAGCCAAAACAGGGGGCAGGCAAGGAAGTGAGACCACAATCAGGTCAACCAGGGTCTTATCAAATGGCAGAACAGGCTCAAAGGGCCGAATGGCCTACTCCTGCTCCTAAGTCTGATGTTACTGTTCTAATTTGGGTTTTTGATCTGGAGCTCTTTCCAGTCGAGCTTGCTTTTTTTCTCAAAGGAGGTGACAAATGAGCTTGATAGGAAGTGGTGTACTAAAGCCTTTGATGCAGTTCCACTAGAAAGGTTGGTGCTTAAAATAAAGTTGGAATCATTGGAAATATTTTACAATAGATACAAAGATTGACCAAGAACAGTTCCTGTACCACTCTTCTCTGGATTCTATCAGCTTGGGAGAATTTTAAGTGACGTTGGGAGCTCTTGTATGATACCTTTATAAATGATTTGGAGTTAGGAGCCATAGACACATTGTCTAAATTCGCAGATGACACAAAACTACTGAAGGTAGGAGACTCTAAAGGAGTTGGGCAGACACTTGGCAGAGAAATGCAAAGTGCTTCACATGGAGACAAAACAAATCCAAGAAGGGATTCTAACTTAAAGGGAAAGAAAATAATGGTCATGAAAAATGAAAGAGATCTGAGTGTTCTGACTGACAATAGTTTGAAGCTATAGCAGCAATGTACAGTGACATTGAATAATGCAAATCAGATGTTGGGATGTATTAAAGGGTCAATATTGAGCTATAGTGAGGTAATCCTGCCACTTTATAAATTATTGGTGCAACTGCACGTACAATACTCTGTGTACTTTCTGTCACCACAGTGCAGAAAAGATATTGAAGCATTTGAAAGGATATAGAATAGAGCAACAAGAATGATTGAGAAATGGAGGATTTTGATTATGAGGAGCAGTTATATAAATTGATCACGTTCTCACTGGAAAAGAGAAGGTTTGGAGATGATATGATTGTTTTTAGTATTCTAAAGGGACTAGATAATGTAGACCTATTTCAGTTTAGACGTATAAGTAGAACTAGAGGACACACTCTGCATTTGAATGGGAGTAAATTAGTCTGTGGAAATAAGTTGTGGGAGTGGGAGGGGAGGAGGTCCGATATCAGAAGGGAAACACTGAAGAACTTTCAGTTCGTCTGTTTGTGGCATTTTAACACTGCCACCGAATTATAATATTACTTTCAAGTTTGCCATTGAATGCATGACAGTGGGCATGGTACGGGCCTGAATGATCCAGTCTCAACTGGGCTATTTAAAAGGCCAATCCGCGGATGAAATATGGGAATGTTTTGCAAGGAGACAGCGGTTGCAGAAGATAAACTTGGGACGCTGAAAGGCTGCACCCTGCGTTAACGACATCTGACTTTATGTACTGCTGGGGACAGTGAGGAGTGGGAGAGGTATGTTATGTTGGCAGAATGAGGAAGAATCCTGCTACTGCCACAAAGAAGGCATGGTTGGATGTGGGCGAGGAGGCCAGCAGTGGGAGCATTGTGTCACGTTCCTGGCTTCCGTGCCAGAAGCGCTTTAATGATGTAATGTTGTGTGCATCCGCAAAGGGGTGGCCCTTTGCAGATTTCCCAGTTAACATAGGAGGCAACGCTGGAAATCAGTGGCATTTTAGTGTCCCTGGTCATCAAAAATGAAGGACCTCCTAGCTATCTGGTCACCTAATTAAGTATCAGTGGCCCACATATCATACAACACTCAGTCATGTTGACTTGATGTCAGCAGCTGAAGAAATATGATCATCTTTCAGTGAAGTTGCAGCATTCTTACCTTTAATTTATACATATATATTGTTACGAACAGGTGAGAAAGAGGACTAGGGTTCCCTTTCAGCCTTCACCTAGTCTTACTGTAACAGGGTTTAAGTTTTAAACACACTGATTTTGAGCTCCCCCTTGGTGAATCCTTGTTCACCACTTTCCAATTATAAGGCAAAGAAACCAGCACAAACAGGTCTTCTTAGGTTTAAAGAAGAAAGATTGAAATTTATTAAACTTAAACTCTAATTCGGTTGACGCCTATGGATACACGACCCGTCCACGCTAGCATGCATACACGATACACATATACAGATAGAGACAGAAAGAAAACAGAAGAAATAAAGTGGAAAAGTTTGAGGCAATATCTGAGGATGTTTTTTGTGTTACAGTTCTTCAAGCTCACTGTAGAGTCCTTGATTGTAGGTAAATCTTGCTTTTCATTGGTGCCCAATATTATTCTTAAACCTTGTTTGCTGTAGGAGACTTTTCTCTCTCGGGGTTCATGTGTCTTCAGTGTATTTGGAGTTCCATGAGGAAGAGATGGGAGCAGGCAGGCAGACAGGAGGTCTTCTTCAGTGCAGGAGCATTCTGCTTTCAGCAGGCTGTCAGTTCAAACTGTGCAATTCAGAAACCCCCCAGGCTGCCAAGCAGGTTAATCATGTGACTAACTGGTCTGACCACGTCTTGGCTCTGTGTAGTATCATCTTAGCAGGGAATGAAATGTGGTTCCCTGCCTTCAATGTCTGTTAGTGTGTAAATGTGTTTTCCAGCCAAGGTCTAGCAGTCCTTGTGACAGGCCTTCCATCACAAAATAATGGAGGTTACTGTCAGGTTCCCTGACAACTTGCTTAATACCATCAGCCGATGTCAATCCAGCATTCCCCCCCGCCTCCCTCCCTTGATGAATTTGAGGCAAGGATCCAAAGCTTCTAGGGGCCTTGGCTACCCACTATTGCTGTAGTCAATGATGCTGTTATGGCACCATCGAGTGAAATGTAACAGAGATGCTGTGATGATCATGTTTACACTAGAGTGCCTGGAGAATAGGAATTTTAAAGTTTCCTGGATGGTGAGGGGTGTCCTACAGTATAATCTATGTAAGGTCTCCAGGGTCATCATGGCCTGCTGTGTACTCCACAAATATACATCCGCCTTTTTTTTTATTCATTCATGGGATGTGGGCATCACTGGCTATGCCAGCATTTATTGCCCATCCCTAATTGCCCTGGAGAAGGTGTTGGTGAGCTGCCTTCTTGAACCGCTGCAGTCCATTTGCGGTAGGTAGACCTACAGTGCTGTTAGGAAGGGAGTTCCAGGATATTGACCCAGCGACAGTGAAGGAATGGCGATATAGTTCCAAGTCAGGATGGTGTGTGACTTGGAGGGGAACTTGCAGGTGATGGTCCCATGTATTTGCTGCCCTTGTCCTTCTAGTTGGTAGAGGTCGCGGGTTTGGAAGGTGCTGTCTAAGGAGCCTTGGTGCATTGCTACGGTGCATCTTGTAGATGGTACACACTGCTGCTACTGTGCGTTGATGGTGGAGGGAGTGGATGTTTGTAGATGGGGTGCCAATCAAGCGGGCTGCTTTGTCCTGGATGGTGTCGAGCTTCTTGAGTGTTGTTGGAGCTGCGCTCATCCAAACAAGTGGAGAGTATTCCATCACACTCCTGACTTGTGCCCTGTAGATGGTGGACAGGCTTTGGGGAGTCAGGAGGTGAGTTACTCGCCTCAGGATTCCTAGCCTCTGACCTGCTCTTGTAGCCACGGTATTTATATGGCTACTCCAGTTCAGTTTCTGGTCAATGGTAGCCCCTAGGATGTTGATAGTGGGGGATTCAGCAATGGTAATGCCTTGAATGTCAAGGGGAGATGGTTAGATTCTCTCTTGTTTGAGATGGTCATTGCCTGGCACTTGTGTGGCACAAATGTTACTTGCCACTTATCAGCCCAAGCCTAGATATTGTCCAGGTCTTGCTGCATTTCTACACGGACTGCTTCAGTGTCTGAGGAGTCACGAATGATGCTGAACATTGTGCAATCATCAGCGAACATCCCCACCTCTGACCTTATGATTGAAGGAAGGTCATTGATGAAGGAGCTGAAGATGGTTGGACCGAGGACACTACCCTGAGGAACTCCTGCAGTGATGTCCTGGAGCTCAGATGATTGACCTCCAACAACCACAACCATCTTCCTTTGTGCTAGGTATGGCTCCAGCTAGCGGAGGATTTTCCCCCTGATTCCCATTGACCTCAGTTTTGCTAGGGCTCCTTGATGCCATACTCGGTCAAATGCTGCCTTGATGTCAAGGGCAGTCACTCTCACCTCACTTCTTGAGTTCAGCTCTTTTATTCATGTTTGAACCAAGGCTGTAATGAGGTCAGGAGCTGAGTGGCCCTGGCAGAACCCAAATTGAGCGTCACTTAGCAGGTTATTGCTAAGCAAGTGCCGCTTGATGGCACTGTTGATGACACCTTCCATCACTTTACTGACGATTGAGAGTAGGCTGATGGGACGGTAATTGGCCGGGTTGGACTTGTCCTGCTTTTCGTTTACAGGACATACCTGGGCAATTTTCCACATTGCAGGGTAGATGCCAGTGTTGTAGCTGTACTGGAACAGCTTGGCTAGGGGCACGGCAAGGTCTGGAGCACAGGTCTTCAGGACTATAGCCGGAATATTGTCAGGGTCCATAGCTTTTGAGGTATCCAGTGCCTTCAGTCGTTTCTTGATATCACGCGGAGTGAATCGAATTGGTTGAAGTCTGGCATCTGTGTTGCTGGGGACTTCAGGAGGAGGCCGAGATGGATCATCAACTCGGCACTTCTGGCTGAAGATTGTTGCAAATGCTTTAGCGTTATCTTTCGCACTGATGTGCTGGGATCCCCCATCATTGAGGATTGGGATATTTGTGCAGCCACCTCCTCCAGTTAGTTGTTTAATTGTCCACCACCATTCACAACTGGATGTGGCAGTACTACAGAGCTTAGATCTGATATGTTGGTTATGGAATCACTTAGCTCTGTCTATCGCATGCTGCTTACCCTGTTTGGCATGCAAGTAGTCCTCTGTTGTAGCTTTACCAGGTTGACACCTCATTTTGAGGTATGCCTGGTGTTGCTCCTGGCATGCCCTCCTGCACTCTTCATTGAACCAGGGTTGGTCTCCTGGCTTGATGGTAATGGTAGAGTGGGGGATATGCCGGGCCATGAGGTTACAGATTATGGTTGAGTACAATTCTGCTGCTGCTGATGGTCCACAGCGACTCATGGATGCCCAGTTTTGCATTGCTAGATCTGTTCGAAATCTATCCCATTTAGCACGGTGATCGTGCCACACAACACGACGGACGGTATCCTCAATGTGAAGGCGGGACTTCGTCTCCACAAGGACTGTGTGGTGGTCACTCCTACCAATACTGTCATGGACAGAAGTATCTGCAGCAAGCAGATTGGTGAGGACGAGGTCAAGTATGTTTTTCCCTCGTGTTGGTTCCCCCACCACCTGCCGCAGACCCAGCCTAGCAGCTATGTCCTTTAGGACTCGGCCTAAAGTTAGGTAGGACCCCTACCTAAAGGTACAAGAGATAGAGCGGACAGGGCGGACCAGATGAGAAGCCAGAGAGAACAAAACTCCTATTGAAAGAAGCATCTGGCACAACCTCATTATTAAAATATCCTAAACATTTCAGCCTAATGCTGACATTCCAGCCCTTCCTCTTGGTCTATTTCTTCAATAAAACCACACTTGAAAAGGCAACCCTGAATCCATTGCATCATGGCCCTGTTGTTTTTGTTTCAGAATATGCAGTTTGCCTTTACGGTTTGCAAGGGATCAGTATTGCTTTAAGAACCAGCAAGCCTCAGGAGTTATAGGAAGGTGCATTTTTGTTGCCTTAGAAACGGCCATTTGGAGACTGCGATTCAAAGGGTGCATTCTCGTTACCACAGATACAGCCACTGGAAGTGAGTCTCATGCAATACATTTGTTACAATTCAGTTTTGAACTGGCTTTTAGTTGAAGACAGTTTGTTCAACAGAACACACAGACACAGAGATATACAGACACAGCTGGTGTTCAGCACATCTGAAAAAGATCTCTCAACCATTTAAACTGAATCAATAGGATTTTAGCCTGTTTAATTATTATCTCTCAAAATTCAAAAAACATCAAGCCACAACAGAGATCTCTGGTAATTTAAATTGAAGAGAGGGAAGTTAGACAGTGACAATCTTTTATCTCTCAAAAACTCTAACGTCAGATTGATTCTGTTGAAAGTGTTTATAAGTCTTTAATTGTTGAAATTTGCTGGAGAAGGGAAGCAACATTCTGTGAGGACTTGAAGCAACAATGGACTGTAAATTTGCAAGGACTCTAATTTTTTCTATTTTAAATGTTGTTTATATCTTCATAGTGTTTAAGAATTTAGTTTTTTTAAATTAAACAGTTAATTTGTTGATTAAAGACACCTGGTTTGGTTAGCCTCATTCGGGGGTTAATAGATGGTACAAATTGGGTGGGTCTTTAATTTGGAAAGTTTAAAATGATATGTTAGGCAATCTGTGGAGTGACAGGATTGAATTATCAGTGCATTTCTCCCATCACAATCAGAATCGTATATTTTGATTGGGGGCTTCGACTGGAGCGATCAGTCGTAACAATTGTGACGGAAATCACACCTGCCAAAATGGAAAAATATTAATTTTGTCATTTGGGAAACTACTTGAACCTTTTTTACTGGACAATGCACATAACATGTTTTCAAAAAAAAATAACAGAGCTGAACAGCTGAAAACATTTGCATTCTGAGAGACAGTTGAAAAGAGAGACAATTGGAGTGCTCACTGATTCAACTGACAAGATTGGTCTGGGCAACAGTGATAATCAACCTTCTTTGTCTCTGTAAGAGCCAGAACGCCAACCCCCACAGAATGTGTCTGCAAAGCTTTGAAATCAACAACCCTCCCAGAAGCTACTGTTTCACTCAGAGATGGTCACATGACCTACCTACTGGCCAGACTGGGGTCTTTTTGAATTGTGCCACACAGAAAGAACAGACTGCAATTTGAACAGAAAGGAGAAGGAAGGTCTCCCTCTCTCTGTCTCTCTCTCCAGCAAAGTCCCAGGAAAGCCAGGGTGGCAGATTCTATGCTTCAGGACTACAGACCAAACATATCTTTGGCCTTCTGGTACCTGAGAAGCAAGCTTGACATTGTGCACTGGGCCACAGCGAGAACTCCAAGATCTTAACTTCAATTGAGGACATTGTCACCCAAAAACTGAATTCCATTTATTACAGACTCTACTTCAAACACTGTTCCCCCCCCCATTTCTTTCTCCCCCTCCCCAATTCTTTCTCCCCTTCTATATCTATTTGTGTGCATGTTTATCTCATATGCATGCTAACATGGTTGCATCACGTATTGTAGTAATTTTAACCGAGTTAGAGTGATAAGGCTAATAAACTTGCATCTTTCTTGTTTAAACCTAAGAAAACCTGTCTAATTGGTTCATTTGAAATTACAATTAGAGTGCAGTGAGCAAAGGCTCACTGAGGTGGTAAGCTAAAATCACTGTTTTTAAAAGATAAACCCTCTTACAGCGAAATCAGGAAAGGGACAAGAGGGAAACCTGAGACCCTTCCTCGCCCAGTCGTAACACCATCACCCAATCCTGTCTACCTACTGCAGAAACCTGAAACACTCAGTTACATCCAAATGGCTACATAAAATATCATTTGCAAACCGCATGTATATCTTAAATTCCCAAATTGCCTCTGTCAACCTCACTCTTCCCCACAGTGATTTCTGTTTCTAACATTGGGTTTGTTTCTTTTGTGGATTACTATTATCATGCTTAGTCTATTGTTATGAATGCTGGACTTGGTACTATGTTATGTTTTAAAAACTTACCTTTAATGCAGCGTAAAATGGATTTGGAGGAGACATGTGACCTCATACCAATTCTGCCTAGAGACAAGTCGGGGATCTTGGTTATCATGATTGCAAGGAACCTAGATAAAAAACCTTTTTGAAAGCAGTGTGCAAAGTTGTAACACCTAAAGGACAATGGGTTTCGGTCTCCCAGACTCTCAAACTGTAAACAGGGAGCTAGCTCAAATGCAAATTCGAGATGCAATTGTTAACACTTGGGAACAAAGGAAGACCCAGGTAGTTTTGCTATGGTCATATTTATGGCCTCTGAATATTGTAAAAGGGAAACGACTATTGACTTTTGTTCTGGATAAATTCAGTAGGCTTTCCTAGGTTTGGCAGGCTGTTAGGAAGAAAAGAACCAGCAAGCAGAGTGGCAGCCTCAAAAGAGAGAGAGAGAAGCAACTGCCCTCAGATCACAGATACAGCAAAATGCTAGTAAAACTTGAACCCGATTTGAAAATTGAGGTTTGCTGACGAGAAAAGACCAGTGGGAGCAGCAGAGATTGCCTCATTAACGGAAGTACTGATCAGATGTGCTCAGAGGAAGTGAGCAAAAAGGACATTTTTTGAGAAGGACTAGGAGATCCAGCCCATTGAAATAGGGAAGAGTTTGGAACTTTAACCGCGAGGATACATTTTTTTTGCTGAGAGCACTGTATAAAATATTAATGTGGTGTGAGGGTTTTCAAGTGTGTTAATATGTTAATAGGAAATACCGTTCTGTGTAATTTAGTGTACTAGCTATCTACCAAATACCATTTAGTTGAGGTTGATTTTTAGCTTAGTTATAGTAAAAATCTTAAAGCGTGAAATTGTGTTGTTTAATTCTTTAATTGGTCGGAGTGTTTATATTTCTTGTTTCAAAGTTAACGGTCGTGATTGAAGTCCTAACACTGTGTATATCATGGGACCCTAATTTACCTCATTAATGAGACACTGGCAGCACCCTCAATCTCTGCCAAAAACAGCGACATTAAAATGAGGAAAGGAGCAGGAAATAGAGCCGCGCTATTTTATCTGCTCCCATGCTCCTTTCCTGGTGAGCAGGAAGAGTTCAAATTCCTCCTACAGACAAACAAACATAAGGGCTAATGCAGAATTTGGTTAAGGTCTATATGTGGGCCTGTATCATAATTTTTACATCTGCTTGGGAATGTCAACTATGTTGGCATATTCTGACCTTGACCAGAACTGAAAAGGATAGAAACGAACAGAGTTACAAACTCTCAGGAGCAATTTGTCAACCTGCTTCCCCATCGCCTGTCACCTCTTTTAGTTCTGATATGACTTTATTGTCCTTCAAATTGAGTCACCTCCTGTATTGCAGCAGGTCCTCCTCCAATAATGGTAACTATCTTTCTGTTCACAGCTACCCTGTCCTACAGAGACATATGAAACTTTCATGACTAACAGCAACATCAATCAACTTACAACATTAGCCGTGTCATTTCCTTTTACATTAAGAATGTGAACATGCAGCTGCTTTAATGACATAGAATATTCAGCATGGATACCAGTAATTTGGCCCACCTAGTTGGTGCTGGTGTTTATACTTCACAGGAGCCTTCTCCCATTTCATCTACCTCATCTCAGCCTTTGAGTATGTCTTTCATACAATAGTACAGCACAGAAGGGGGTGACTCAACCCATCGAATCTGCGCAGGCTCTTTCGAAGAGCAATCCCGTTAGTCTCACTCCTCTGCTCTTTTGATGCAATTTTTCCTCCTCAAGTATTTATCCAGTTCCCTATTGAAACTGTCTCCACCATCTTATCGGACAGCAAAACCTAACCATAACCTAACCCTGTAAAGAAGTTCTTCCTCGTGTGACCTCTGGTTCTTTTGCCAATAACCATAAATCTTTTCCCTCTGGTATCAATCCTCCAACCATTGGAAACAGAGTAAATAAAGAAAAACTATCTAAAGCCTTCATGATTTTAACCACCTCTATCAAACCTCCTCTTAGCCTTCTCCGTATTTTCTCTCATGTACTCATCTAGTTTTCTTCTAAACACCGCATCCTGTGGTATTCTAACCAGAGTAAAAAATAAATTGCGCCTTATTTCCCTATTTGACTTATTAATACCTACCTTGTTTTTATTGTCCCGAGTTTTGGATTCTCCCACAAGTGGAAACATTGGGTGGTAAATTGATTAGCCCTGAAAAGGGACAGGGGATGCAATGCACAGTTAACCCACACATGTTGAGTGGAATGCAGGCAGCACTCCTATCCTTTTTCTATCCTTTCAAGTTCTGGCAGTAAATGAACAGTGGGAAACTTTTAAACAAACAATTCAAAATGTTCAACAAAAATACATGCCATTGAAAAACAAAAACTCAGCAAGAAAGACCCATCTGTGGCTCACTCAGGAAGTTAAGGATAGTCTTGGATTAAATGAAGAGGTTTACAATGTTCCAAAAAATAGTAGCAAGTCTGAGGATTGGAGGTGTTTTGGAAACCTGCAAAGGGCCACCAGAAAGTTGTTAAAAAGGAAAAAATAGAATGAGAGTAAACTAGCCAGCAACTTAAAAACAGATTGTGAGAGCTTTTATAGGTATATAAAAAGGAAGAGAGTAGCGAAAGGAAATGTTGGTCCTTTAGAAGCAAAGACAGGATAAATTATCATGGGGAATGAGAAAATGGCAGAGGCATTGAACAAATATTTTGTGTCTGGCTTCACAATAATAGCTTCATACCAGAAATAGACAGTAATCTAGGGGCTAAAAAGAGTGAGGAAATTAAACAAATTAATATCAGCAGAGTATTGCAGCAACTTGAGGTTCTAAAAGCCAACAAATCCTCAGGACTTGATGGCCGACACCCCAGGGTTCCAAAAGAGAGAGCTGCAGAGATAGTGGATGCACTCATTTTGAGTTTCCAAAATTCCTTAGATTCAGGAATGATCCTGTTAGATTGGAAGTTGGCAAATATTGCACTGTTTTTCAAGAAAGGAGGGAGAGAGAAAACAGAGACCTACAAGCAGTTAGCCTAACATCAGTCGTTGGGAAAATGATGGAATCTATTATTAAGGCAGTCTTAACAATGCACTGAGAAAAGGATTATTAGAACAAGTCAACATGGTTTTACTGAAGGGAAATTCTGTTTGACAAATTTATTAGTGTTTTTTTGAAGGTGTAACTAGTAAGGTAGATACAGGGGAACCAGTAGATTTAGAGGCACCCGGATTTCCAAAAGGCATTTGATAAGGCACTACGCAAAAGTTTAATAGGCAAGATAAGGGCTCATGGAGTTGGGGGCTAATATATTAGCATGGCGAGAGGATTGATTAACAGACAGGAAGCAAAGAGTGGGCATAAATGGGGCATTTTCATGTTGGCAGGCAGAGAATAGTGGAGTGTCGCAAGGATCAGTGCTGGGGCCACAGCTATTTACACTCTATATTAATGACTTGGATGAAGAGACAGAAAGTAATGTATCTAAGTTTGCTGATGTTACAAAGGTGGGTGGAAAGGTAAGCTGTGGGGAGGACACAGAGAGGCTTCAAAGAGATATAGACAGGTTAAGTGAGTGGACAACAAGATGAAGTATAATGGAGGGAAGTGTGAAGTTATTCAGTTTGTTCATAAGAATAGAAAAGCAGAATATTTTTTAAAAGGTGTGAAACTTGTAAGCGTTGATGTTCTAAGAAATTGGGTGTGCTTGCACAAAGAACGCAGAAAGTTAGCATGCAGGTACAGCAAGCAATTAGGAAGGCAAATGGCATGTCGGCCTTTATTGCAAGAGAATTGGAGTAAATGAAGAAGTCTTGCTGCAATTGTATAGGGTTTTGGTGAGACCACATCTGGAAAACTGTGTGCAGTTTTTCTGTTAGGAAGGGAGTTCCAGGATTTTGACACAGTGAAGGAACGGTGATATAGTTTCAAGTCAGGATGGTGTGTGGCATGGAGGGAACTTGCAGGTGGTGGTGTTCCCATGCATCTGCTGCCCTTGTCCTTCTAGGTGGTAGAGGTCGTGGGATTGGAAGGTGCTGTCTAAGAAAGGATATACTTGAATTGGAGGCGGTACAGTGAAGGTTCACTAAATTGGTCCCTGGGATGAAAGGCTGCATAAATTGGGCCTACATTCTCTGGAGTTTAGAAGAATTTATTATCTTTTTATTCATTCATTAGATGTGGGCGTCGCTGGCTAGACCAACATTTGTTGCCCATCCCTAATTGCCCTTGAGAAGGTGTTGGTGAGCTGCCTTATTGAACTGCTGCGGTGGGGTAGGGACACTCACATGCTGTTAGGAAGGGAGTTCCAGGATTTTGACACAGTGAAGGAACGGCGATATAGTTTCAAGTCAGGATGGTGTGTGGCATGGAGGGAACTTGCAGGTGGTGGTGTTTCCATGCATCTGCTGCCCTTGTCCTTCTAGGTGGTAGAGGTCGTGGGATTGGAAGGTGCTGTCTAAGGAGCCTTGGTGCGTTGCTGCAGTGCATCTTGTAGATGGTACGCACTGCTGCCACTACATTGGTGGTGGAGGGAGGGAATGTTTCTGGATGGGGTGCCAATCATGCGGGTAGCTTTGTCCTGGATGGTGTCGAGCTTCTTGAGTGTTGTTAGAGCTGCACCCATCCAGGCAAATGGAGAGTATTCCATCACACTCCTGACTTGTGCCTTGTAGATGGTGGGCAGGCTTTGGGGAGTCAGGGGGTGAGCTGCTCACCACAGAATTCCTAGTCTCTGACCTGCTCTTGTAGCCACAGTATTTATATGGCTACTCCAGTTCAGTTTCTGGTCAATGGTAGCCCCTAGGATGTTGATAGTGGGGTATTCAGCGATGGTAATGCCATTGAATGACAAGGGGAAATGGTTAGATTCTCTCATGTGGAGATGCTCATTACCTGGAGCTTGTGTGGTGCGAATGTTACTTGTGGCGTATCATCCCAAGCCTGAATGTTGTCCAGGTCTTGCTGCATTTCTACACGGACTGCTTCAGTATCTGAGGAGTTGCGAATGGTGCTGAACATTGTGCAATCATCAGCAAATATCACCAATTCTGACGTTATGATTGAAGGAAGGTCATTGATGAATTAGCTGAAGATGGTTGGGCCTAGGACACTACCCTGAGGAACTCCTGCAGTGATGTCCTGGAGCTGATATTGACCACCAACAACCACAACCATCTTCCTTTGCGCTAGGTATGACTCCAACCAGCGGATACTTTTCCCCATGATTCCCATTGACTTCAGTTTTGCTAGGGCTCCTTGATGCCATACTCGGTCAAATGCTGCCTTGATGTTAAGAGCAGTTACTCTCACCTCATCTCTAGAGTTCAGCCTATTTGTCCATGTTTGAACCAAGGCTGCAATGAGGTCAGCAGCTGAGTGGCCCTGGCGGAACCCACACTGAGTGTCACTGAGCAGGTTATTGCTAAGCAAGTGCCACTTGATAGTGCTGTCGACAATACCTTCCATCACTTTACTGATGATTGGGAGTAGACTGATGGGATGGTAATTGACCAGGTTGGACATGTCCTACTTTTTGTGTACAGGACATACCTGGGCAATTTTCCACATTGCCGGGTAGATACCAGTGTTGTAGCTGTAGTGAAATAGCTTGGCCAGGGGTGCAGCAAGTTCTGGAGCACAGGTCTTCAGTACTATTACTGGAATGTTGTCAGGGTCCATAGCCTTTGCAGTATCCAGTGCCTTCAGTCGTTTCTTGATATCACACGGAATGAATTGAATTGCCTGAAGACTGGCATCTGTGATGCTGGGGACTTTAGGAGGAGGCTGAGATGGATCATCAACTCGGCACTTCTGGCTGGTGATTATTGCAAATGCTTCAGCCTTCTCCTTTGCACTGATGTGCTGGGCTCCCCCATCATTGAGGATGGGAATATTTGTGCAGCCACCTCCTCTAGTTAGTTGTTTAATTGTCCACCACCATTCACGACTGGATGTGGCAGGACTGCAGAGCTTAGATCTGATCCGTTGGTTATGGGGTCGCTTCGCTCTGTCTATCACATGCTGCTTACTCAGTTTGGCATGCATGTAGTCCCAGCTTGTAGCTTCACCAGGTTGACACCTCATTTTGAAGTCTGCCTGGTGCTGCTCCTGGCATGTCTTCCTACACTCTTCATTGAATCAGGGTTGGCCTCCTGGCTTGATGGTAATGGTGGAATGGGGGATATGCGGAGCCATGAGGTTACAGATTGTGGTTGAGTACAATTCTGCTGCTGCTGATGGCCCACAGCGCCTCATGGATGTCCAGTTTTGCATTCCTAAATCTGTTTGAAATCTATCCCATTTAGCATGGTGGTCGTGCCACACAACACGATGGAGGGTATCCTCAATGTGAATGTGGGACTTCGTCTCCACAAGGACTGTGCGGTGGTCAATCCTACCAATACTGTCATGGACAGATGCATCTGCGGCAGGCAGATTGGTGAGGACGAGGTCAAGTATGTTTTTGCCTCTTGTTGGTTCCCCCACCACCTGCTGCAGACCCAGTCTAGCAGCTATGTTCTTTAGGACTCAGCCAGCTTGGTCAGTCATGGTGCTACCGAGCCACTTTTGGTGATGGACATTGAAGTCCCCCACCCAGAGTACATTTTGTGCCCTTGCCACCCTCAGTGCTACTTCCAAGTGGTTCTCAACATGGAGAAGTACTGATTCATCACCTGAGTGAGGGCAGTAGGTGGTAATCAGCAGGAGATTTCCTTGCCCATGTTTGACCTGATGCCATGAGACTTCATGGGGTCCGGAGTCGATGGCGAATCCCTCCTGAGTGTATACAACTGTGCTGCCATCAGTGTGACAGGACATACCCGGGGATTGTGATTGCGGTGTCTGGGACATTGTCTGTAAGGTATTATTCCGTGAGTATGACTGTCAGGCTGTTGCTTGACTAGTCTGTGGGACAGCTCTCCCAACTTTGGCACAAGCCCCCAGATGTTAGTAAGGAGGACTTTGCAGGGTCGACAGGGCTGGGTTTGCCATTGAATATCTGGTCACCTCTAGCTCTTTTCTAAAAATAAGAGCTGCAACCTGTTCAATCTTTCCCGATAGCTGTAATCTCTCAGTTCTGGTACCAGCCTTGTAAATCTTTATTGTACTTTCGTTCGTGATTCTATGTTATTTTATTGTATGGACACCAGAACTGTGCCCAGTACTCTATGGTGCAGCCTGATCAAGGCCTATATAAGTTTAACGAAGCTTTGCTACTTTTGAATTTGATACCCCTAGAAATAAATCCCAGTGCTTTGTTCGCATTTTTAATTGCTTTCCTAACACATGATGCTGCTTTTTTAATGACTTATTCACCTTTATCCCTAGATTCCCTTGCTCTTCTGTCCCATTCAATTTCTTATTTTCTGAGGTGTAGGTGAGGTTTCTATTTTTTCTACTATTTATTTACATTAAAATCTTTTGCGACTTATCTTCCCAGTCTGCAAGTTGTTTAGTGTCATCTTTATTCTGTGTCTTCTTCCTCAGTGTTAGCTGTATCCCAAGTTGGGTATCATCTGCACATTTTGATATTGAGTTACTTGTTCCTAAGTTCAAAAAATTAATGTAAATTATGAATAACAGTGATGCTAGCACTGTTCCTTGAGCAACACCACTTCCTACCTTCCTGCAATCTGAATAACCCCACTCTATGCATTTTTTTATTTTTTTGGCCAATTTTCTATGAACTCAGCTATTTGTCCCCTGACACTACGTGCCCTAACCTACCATGTGGTACCTTACCTTACCTTTTGTAAATTCCAGTAAATGACAACATCTATAATACAACAATAAAAACGTGGATTTATATAGTGCCTTTAACAGATATTACGACCAAGGTGGGAGGAGTGCACTGTTTGTTTTAGTTCCACTACTCGACAGGTCACAACATATATTTAAATGTTTTATTTTTTTCCCACTTACCTATAAGGTCAATCATAGACTCTATTTTTATCTGAGAATAAAACACACCAACCAGGTTTCTTTAATAAACAGCAAAATTATCCGTTTATTATAAAACAAGTTTTAACCAGTAATGAGGTAAAGCATAAACACACAGATTGAAATATTAAAGTTCCCTTTTTACCATAGCCCCTTGCGCACACACACACACACACACCAGTTAACTGGAAAAATAGAGATTTTTCTTTTTAGAGCTCTATTACAGACAAAAAAACACAGACTGAATACTTGCTCACTCTTGAAGAAACAGTAGATATGTTGTGTTCCAAAGCTAGCACACAATCTGGCCTCCAAGTACACGTAGATGGGTCACTGGGATCTTTTCGAACAATTCTTTTCAGGCAGCATTGAGAATTAATTTAGCAGGCTTTCCTTCAAAGACGAGACGAAATGAGTTTACAATGGACTTCTCAGGGTCTTTTAGAGGGGTGCTGGAAAACTGAGCTGGGTTATGGTCTTCTCTCCTTCCTTGCGAATACTCTTCTCTCCTTTTAAGTTCTCTTCTCTCCTTGGAAGTTCTCTCCCTTTTTATACAGTTCAACCCTAACTCAAAACAATTCAAAAGGGAAACCGACAACAGGAGGTCAACCCTTTGACCTCCATCAATCTTGACTTGTCACTTCTTTGTAAGAAACTTCTCCAGGTGTCAAAAGTTCTCTGTTGTTGATTGAGCTGGAAGTCAGGTGATTCCCGGAAAGGCTTGTTGTTGATGGAAGTCAGGTAGTTTCCCAGAAAGGCTTGTTTTCCTCACAAGACCTCTCCGTGCCCCTTTTAAAAAACATTTCCAGGGACTGTTTTTAAAAGTCAAGTGGCCGTTACGTGACCCCCTTTGAAAACCCCAAAGTTTAACATTTCTTCAATCTTTCAAAAATGCATCCTCAAAAAATACATTTAACAGAAAACAGAGGCACTTTCATAATACATAGTAAAGCATTCCAAGGTGCTTCACAGGAGCATTATCAAACAAAACTTGACACAGAGCCAACTAAGGAGATCTTAGGAAATTACCAAAAAGATTAATCAAAGAGGTAGGCATTTATTACCAATCCCTAATTGGCCTTGTGAAGGTGGTAGTGAGTCACCTTCTTGAACCGCTGCAGTCCATGTGGTAGAGGTGCACCCATTGTGCTGTTAGGAAGGGAATTCCAGGATTTTGACCCAGTGACAGTGAAGGAACAGCAATATATTTCCAAGTCAGGATGGTGTGTGACTTGGAGGGGAACCTGCAGGTGGTGGTGTTCCCATGCATCTGCTGCCCTTATTCTTCGAGGTGGTAGAGGTCACGGGTTTGGAAGGTGCTGTTGAAGAAGCCTTGGCGAGTTGCTGCAGTGCATCCTGTAGATGGTACACACTGCTGCCATTGTCTGTCGGTGGTGGAGGGAGTGAATATTTAAGGTGGTGGATGCTGTGTCGAGCAAGCAGGCTGCTTTGTCTTGGATGGTGTCAAGCTTTTTGAATATTGTTGGAACTGTACTCATCCAGGCAAGTGGAGAGTATTCCATCACACTCCTGACTTGTACCTGGTAGATGGTGGACAGGATTTGGGGAGTCAGAAGGTGAGTTCCTCTCTGCATAACTCCCAGTCTCTGACCAGCTGTTGTGGCTGCAGTATTTATTCGGCTGGTCAAGTTTCTGGTCAATCATAACCTCCCAGCATGTTGTTAATGGGGGATTCAGCGATGGTAATGCCATTGAACATCAAGGGGAGATGGTTAGATTCCCTCTTATTGGAGATGGTCATTGCTTGGCACTTGCCACTTTGCAGCCCAAGCCTGAATGGTGTCCAGGTCTTGCTGCTTGTGGGCATGAACTGCTTCAGAATCTGAGGAGTTGTGAATGGTACTGAACAATGTGCAATCATCAGGTACATCTCCACTTCTGATCTTACATTGGAGAAATGTCATTGATGAAGGAACTGAGGATGGTTGGGCCTAGACCACCCTGAGGAGCTTCTGTAACAATGTCATGGGGCTGAGATGATTGGCCTCCAACAACTGCAACCATCTTCCATTGTGCAAGGTATGGCTCAAAAAGGAGATTTCCCCCCACTGGTTCCCATTGACTTCAATTTTGCTAGGACTCATTGATGCCACAAGTGGTCAAATGCTGCCTTGATATCAAGTACAATCAGTCTCACCTCATCTCTGGAATTCAACTGTTCTTTCCATGTTTGGACCAAGGATGCAGTGAGGTCTGGAACCAAGTGGCCCTGGTAGAACTTGTTAAAGGCTTGATTCCCTTTTCTCCCTTCACTGCTACTACCTGAGGGTAGTTGAAATCTCTCCTGATTTTATCCATTAGAATTTCTGTTGTTTGCCAAGACTTCTCTTCCCATTTAAAAGACCCTTATTCCAATATAACACTTCTCCCTTGCAACTGTGCTAAGTTAGTAGGAATGTGCAAACATTTTACAGGTGTCGTTGAATCATCTGCTCCCAGGGAATGTGTTATCAAATAATAAACCAGAAGAAACATTTTGAGAAATCTTACATTTCTTTACCATTTGGCAGTGAGTTTCACTTTTCTAACACTTGTGTTTATTCACAGTCTCATAAAGAGGCAGAAATATCAATACAGTGGATCATGAATGCATTGAATGACACACGTTTGGTGCCATACTGTTGCAGGCAGATGTTCAGCTAGTAATGCAAATTGGAGAGAGATTCATTCCCTGGTAATTCACAATGTAAAGGTAGCTCATAGCAACAATGGCACCAGATATTGATAGGGGAAAAACTGCGGAGAAAATAGCTGAAATTCATATCTGTTGATTTTTTTTTAATTTCCACCAATTTTCTTCTCACCTGTTTCTGAAACCATTGCCTTCTTAGAATATTTATATGTTATCAGTACCCATGGATACCTTGCATAACTGGTCATTTATTACCTTTGGCTATGATGGTTAGCTAGTTATTCAAATAACACATTGCAGCCAAGTGTGATCCTATACTCTTCCAACATCCACTCACTGACATTTCTAACAAGTGTCACTGGTCTCCTCTTTAAGAGTTGCATTGGCCAGCTACCATAGCATAGACAGTGGATCAAACTTGGGATTTTCCTGGTATATATGGCTCAGCTGTCACTGGATAAATTTGATGAACAGTCAGGAAAGCAATAGCATTTATATCTTTATAATTACTCTTTAATGCAGAGTAAAGTTGTATTATAATTTGCTTATCTTTACTTATTGTTGAACTTCAAACTTAATAATGCTCCCTGAAATTTTGTTACACAGTATGAAAACCACAAAACAAGATTTCAGAAATTTCTGTTTTAAATTAATAACATCAGTTTACAGTATCTCTCTCTTAAGCATTGTTAATGACACCGTGTCAATTTTATCCATGGTTTAGGTTTTGGTTTAGTTTTTGTAGCCTACCCTGATGCCCTTGCACTCCTGCCATTATCACCGTTGTGGTCCATATTATTTTTCTTCATGCTTATCACTCTGGGAATTGACAGTCAGTTTGCAATTATGGGTAAGAAAAATAATATTTTATTTTGCCAATTTCTCACCTTTATGAAAGGAAACTGTATAATGAAATTTTGTGTAGTAATTTTACTTAGTTGAACTATTTTTGCTGCATGTCTTCTTTAAATGTCTTCAGTGTTAAAATATATGTTTCATCTATTAAAAGTGCTATGGAAATTGTTATGAAATTGGGAATTTAATAGATTTTTCTCAGCATTGAATACTGTTAGATCTCAAAAGCTAAAAGAACAGTTGTATTACAAGCAGTGGGAAGCTGGTCAAATTCTTGCAACAACTTACTCCTCTACAACATTCCAATTGCAGAACGATGTCTCAAAGCACTTTACAGTAAGAGAAAACATAATAATGGTGAGAAAGAAACAAAAAACAATGGAGTGGGTTCGTTTGGAGCAACAAAGGCATGGTGAAGGGAAAGTAGAGGAGATTTTTGAAAACGGAGTGGAAGGAGGCAAGGTGGAGGGATTGGGCAATACATTTCCAGAGAACAGGAGCAGAGGGTGAAATTTGACATGGTGGAGCACATGGATTTGAGTGGGGGTGTCAAAACTGGGGAAGTTGATATAGTCACGAAACTGTCTCCAAGCCACCAACGTCCAAATTTCACTCCCGTACTTGATGTTGCATGCGCACAACCCCTCAGGAGAGACAGGTTGCCAATTAACATGCGTAAGAAGCTCATTTTGAGCAATATCTATAGGGACCTTTGAGTTTAACGTCAGGTCCATTAGTTTCCTGAAATTCACCAATGAAAGGAAGAAGAGTACTCTGCAGCAATTGAGGGAGTTCAATCAATCTCCGTGAAATATGACAATAAATAGTACTTACAGCTACTTTCTTACTTGGAGTAGGAAATGATTTGTTCACAGTAGATTAACTGAGAGTTTTTTTAGATTCTTTCATGGGATATGGACGTCGCTGACTAGGCCAGCTGTTATTGCCCATTCCTAATTGGCCTTGAGGAAGTGATGGTGAGCCACCTTCTTGAACTGCAGCAGTCCATGAGGTGTAGGTACACCAACACTGCTGTTAGGAAGGGAGTTCCAGGATTTTGACCCAGCGACAGTGAAGGAATGACGATATAGTTCCAAGTCAGGATGGTGTCGCTTGGAGGGGAACTTGCAGGTGGTGGTGTTCCCCTGCATCTGCTGCCCTTGTCCATCTAAGTGGTAGAGGTCACGGATTTGGAAGGTGCTGTCGAAGGAGCCTTGGTCAGTTGCTGCAGTGCATCTTGTAGATGGTACACACTGTTGCCAATGTGCGTCAGTAGTGGAGGGAGTGAATGTTGAAGGTGGTGGATGGGGTGCCAATCAAGTGGGCTGCTTTGTCCTGGATGGCATTGAGCTTCTTGAGTGTTGTTGGAGCCGCACTCATCCAGTCAAGTGGAGAGTATTCCATAACACTCCTGACTTGTTCCTTGTAGTTGGTGTGCAGGCTTTAGGGAGTCAGGAGGTGAGTTACTTGTCACAGAATTCCCAGCCTCTGACCTGCTCTTTTAGCCACATTACTTATATGGCTGGTCTAGTTCAGTTTCTGGTCAATGGTAACCCCCAGGATGTTGTTCATGGGGGATTCAGCGAGGGTAAGGGAATGTGGGGGGGAGGTGGTTGGATTCTCTCTTGTTGGAGATAGCCATTGCCTGGCCATTGTGTAGCACGAATGTTACTTGCCACTTATCAGCCCAAGCCTGAATGTTGTCCAGGTCTTGCTGCATCTGTAAATGGACTGCTTCAGTATCTGAGGAGTCACGAATGGTGCTGAATGTTGTGCAATCATCAGCGAATATTCCCACTTCTGACCTTATAATTGAAGGAAGGCTATTGATGAAGCAGCTGAAGATTGTTGGGCCTAGGACAATACCCTGAGGAACTCCTGCAGTGATGTCCTGGGACTGAGATGATTGATATCCAGTAATCACAACCATCGTCCTAGGTATGACTCCAGCCAGCTGCGAGTTTTTCCTGATTCCCACTGACTCCAGTTTTGCTCTGGCTCCTTGATGCCACACACAGTCAAATCCTGCCTTGATGTCAAGAGCAGTTACTCTCACCTCACCTCTTGAATTCAGCTCTTTTGTCCAATTTTGGACCAAGGCTGTAATGAGGTGAGGAGCTGAGTCACCATGGCAGAATCCAAACTGAGTGTCATGAGCAGGTTATTGCTGAATACGTGCCCCTTGATAGCACTGTTGACGACACATTCCATCACTGATGGGACGGTAATTGGCCAGGTTGTATTTCTGCTGCTTTTTGTGGACCAGACTTACCTGCACAATTTTCTACATTGTTGGGTAGATGCCAGTGTTGTAGCTGTACTGGAACAGCTTGGCTAGGGGCGCTGCCAGTTCTGGAGCACAAGCCTTCAGTACTATTGCTGGAATGTTGTCAGGGCCCATAGACTTTGCAGTATCCAGTGCCTTCAGCCATTTGTTGAAATCACGTGGAATGAATCGAATTGGCTGAAGACTGGCATCTGTGATGCTGGGAAACCCAAGATGGATTATCCACTCAGCACTTCTGGCTGAAGATAGTTGCAATTGCTTTAACCTTGTGTTTTGCACTGATGTGCTGGGCTTCCCCATCATTGAGCATTGAGAATGGGATTATTTGTGGAGCCTCCTCTTCCTGTTAGTTGTTTAATTGTCCACCACCATTCACGCCTGAATGGGGCAAGATTGCAGAGCTTCAATATGATCCGTTGGTTGTGGGATTGCTTAGCTCTGTCTATCGCATGCTGCTTCCACTGTTTGGCATGCATGTAATCCTCTGTTATAGCTTCACCAGGTTGACACCTCATTTTTGGTATGCCTGGTGCTGCTCCTGGCACACCCCCCTGCACTCTTCATTGAACCAAGGCTGGTCCCCCAGCTTGATAATAGTAGAGTATTGGATATGCCAGGCCATGAGGTTCCAGATTGTAGTTGAATACAATTCTGCTGCTGCTGATGGCCCACAGCGCCTCATGGATGGCCAGTTTTGAATTACTAGATCTGTTCAAAATCTATCCCATTTAGCACGGTGGTAGTGCCATACAACACGATGGTTGGTATCCTCAATGTGAAGATGTGACTTCGTCTCCACAAGGTCTGTTTGGTGGTCACTCCTACCCATACTGTCATGGACCGATGCATCTGCGACTGGTAGATTGCTGAGGACAAGGCCAAGTAGGTTTTTTCCTCTTTTGGCTCCCTCACCACCTGCCACACAGACCCAGTCTAGCAGCTATGTCCTTTAGGACTCAGTCAGCTCGTTCAGTAATGGTGCTACCGAGACACTCTTGGTGAAGGACATTCTGTGCTCTTGCCACCCTCAGTGTTTCTTCCAAGTGGTGTTCAACATGGAGGAGTACTGATTCATCAGCTGAGGGATGGACAGTAGTTGCTAATCAGCAAGAGGTTTCCATGCTCATGTTTGACCTGATGCCATGAGACTTCATGCAGTCCGAAGTCAGTGTTGAGGACTCCCAGGGCAACTCCCTCCTAACTGTATACCACTGTGCAGCCACCTCTGGTGGGTCTGTCCTGTCGGTGGGACAGAACATATCCAGAGATGGTGTTGGTGGTGTCAGGTAAAGGCCTGCTACCCGACCGGTACCCGACGGGACCCGACGACATGTGTTGGGTTCGGGTCGGGTCGCACTTCCGGGTCCGGAATTCGGGCTGGGGTCGGGTCGGGCCGGATCGGACATGCTCTATCACCACCCCAGGTAAGTGACTTTAATGTTAATTTACCTTTTGGACTTTAAAGGTGATTTTGCTACAGTTATTTTAAGCTTATGCAGGTAAGGAACAAAGTGAAAAATGGAAGGTAAGTTAACTGATGGTCGGGTCAGATCAGGGTCGGATCATGCGTGGGAAAAAATGGAAGGGCTCGGGGTCAGATGGGGTTCTGTCACGTTCGGGTCGGGTCTCATTTGCAGACCCGAGCAGGCCTTTAGTGTCAGGGACATTGTCTGTACGATATGATTCTGCGAGTATGACTATGTTAGGTTGTTGCTTGACTAATCTGTGGGAGAGCTCTCCCAATTTTGGCACAAGCCCCCAGATGGAGGACTTTGCAGGCTTGACAGGGCCTGGTGTGCCATTATCATTTCCAGTGCCTAGGTTGGTGCTGGGTGGTTTGTCTTGTTTCATTCCTTTAGACTTTCCTCTAGCGGTTTGGCACAACTGAGTGGCTTTCTATGCCATTTCAGAGGGCATTTAAGAGCCAACCACATTGCTGTGGGTCTGGAGTCACATGTAGGCGAGACCAGGTAAGGATGGTAGATTTCATTCCCTAAAGAATTATAACAATCGACAATGGTTTCATGGTCACCGTTACTGAGACTAGCTTGACTTTCTACATTTTGGAAGTCTCTAACATTTTGGAGCTAGATCAATCGCATGGGTGGCACTTATGCTGCCTCAGATTGGACCCCAGATGAGGAACAGCATGACCATCAACAGCAGCAGCACCAGCAGTCTGGTCACAGACCTGTAGCTGCACACCACAGAGAGGACTGCAGAGAGGTGCCGCTCGCAGGAAGTAGTACTACCTGCAAAATAGGGTATACAGACAGAGGTTGAGTTTCCTTGACATGTCTGAACAGCAATGTCTCAGGAGGCTCAAAATGTCATGTCTGGTGGTGTCATCTCCAGCCTCCTGGAAGAAGACCCACTCCCTGCTGGATCTGGTGACCAAACATTACCAGTGGCTGTCAAAGTCGCCACAGCCCTCAACCTTTTAGCTTCCAGACCCTTCCAGGGTTCTGCCACAGACATATCCAGGATCTCCCAGTCAGCAGCCACAAATACATGGAGTGTTTGCCAGGGCCAGCAAGTATATGAACGTTGCCTGTGATGATGCCATTAAGAATGAGCAGCTGTTCAGGTTTACAGTTCTGACTGGCTTCCCACAGGTTCAGGCCATCATCAACTGCACACACATGACAATCCGGGCACCCTCGGAACAACTAGGAATATTTGTCAAAGGCAAGAACTTCCACTCTATCAATGTGCAGTTGGTGTGCAATCACAAAAGATCTTTATGCAGGATTGTGCAGGATTCCCAGGCAGCCACCATCGTACTTTTGTCCTGTGGCAGTCTAAGCTCCTTGATGTCTTTGGACCTGCAAGCAGACTTAAGGGGTAGATGCTGGACGTCAAGGGAAACCCACGTAAAACTTGGCTCATGACACTTGTCAGAAACCCAACTACTAAAGCTCAACAGTGCTACAATGAATGCCATATCACCACCAAATGTCTGATTGCACAGGCCATCAGCATACTGAAGATGTGTTTCAGGTGCCTAGACAGATCAGGAGGTGCCCTTCAGTACATACCAGCCAGGATTTCCAGAATAATTGTGGTTTGCTGCGCAACATTGCAAAGCAGGAAGGCTTGGAACTGCTGGAGGAACAAGGTGAACATCTCCGATCCTTTTCAGATGATTCAAAGGGGGGGAGGAGGAGGGTGATGAGAGCAGTGCACCACCAGCTGCTCACATTGCTGCCTTGTGTAATGCAAGTTTCACTTAGGTTGCACAAGTGGACCCATCGCAAGGAAATGCAATGGCCACTCTTCCTGTGCCCCCACTCCCATGCCACTGACAAAGCAGTCTGCAACCAACCAACCAACCCAACCACCCTTGAACATCCCCCACCATTGGTCCCCATAAATTCATGTCTTGCCATTTATCATCAAATAAGTTAAAAGGCCATTTTCTACCCAGTACCCAAGAATGGACAAGATGGGAAAGTGATGCAAAAGAGTACAATTTATGTGAGATAAATAAGCAATTGAAAACTATCAACACAACGTTTATAAAGACACCCATGTACATACCCTTGTGCAACTACAAACCCTTGCTCTTGCTTTTCCTACTACTCCTACATGGCTACATCAGAGGTAGAGGCAGACTGTTTAAATCCCTACTGTGGTTGCTGAGATGCTCTTGGTCGATTTTGGAGCCCAAGAGAGCCCTGCCAGACTGATCCACCTGCACATAAGCAGGAATAGAGTCCGCCATCGGGATTCAAAGCAGCATGTGTGTTACAGACTGAGGGTGGTGGTGGTGGGGGAGGGTGGAGGAGACAGTGGGCAGTGGATGAGAAGTCAAAGCACTTTAAGTGGAATCCCTACTTCCATGTCCTCTTTCACCTTCATCCCTCTCTTGGTCCAACCACACTTCACTGCTACTACTGTGCTGGAGAGCATTTTGGTGGAGATCAGTGCAGTTCGGTAAGGCTAAAGTATCTGTCAACCTATTTAAGGTGGCAGATGTGTTGGCATCCGGAGTCTGCACCACAGTGGTTACAGCGTACATAGCCACATTTGATTGAAGCGTTTGATGTTCTATGATGCTGGTCACTCTATCCATGGGAGAACACATCACTAAATGGCATCAATCCACTCATGCTTGAGGCGGACTCCTTCTTTCTGCAATCTACTTTGAAAGTCTGTCACTGCATCACGCATTATCTGCTGCTGCTCAATGATTCTCCTGTGCATCAATGACCCTCGAGATACAACACCTGTGTCCAGCTGAGCAGAGTTTGGAAAGGGTGCCTTCCAACATAGACTTTCCACAGCTGCCTGTGACACCACCATCTGCTCTTGTTCACTTGTGAAATGTGAGTCATCAGGTGAAAACCCAACTGTACACTTTAATGGTCCCACTACAGTGGTGCATGAACTGCATGAGTCCTGTGATGGTGCAACCTCAGAAGGACTTAACTCCTCTCAGGATTCATCACCAGCCACCTCTACTGCCTGTCGCTGCACACATGAAGGCCCTATCAAAGATAAAAGACATAAATTAAACCTGGCAATTTAAGAATATGTTGCAAGCTATCATTAGGAAGATGATCATATTTCACTCACTTTTGAAACCAATTGAATGAGAACAATCTTCTGGCCTTTCAAAAATAGTTGCGGGTTGGGACTATTTCCGAGTCCAAACCCTGCACTCTCAGTCAGTGTCGGCACACCCACCTGGGAGATCTTTCAGGAAGTAGCCAATTAAGAGACCATCTCCGGATCCAATGTCCAATTAAGAATGGTGGGCGGATTCCTGAGGCTGCAGGCCCAATAAGCCTTGAAAGGACAGCAGCCTCAACACCAAATATAGGTGCTTGCGGTGGGGGGGGGAGAACTGCGAAGGCGCCGCCATCTTGAAATGCCCTCTGAAGAGGTATTGAATCTAAAATAAAAACGGGGGCCACAGCTGCCAGCTCACCCCTGTGAAGGGGAAACTCCTCCACAGGATGGCCAGTAGTTGAGGCCGACTGATGGTGGGAGAGTTAAAGCAGGGGACCTCGCGGGCGACCCAGGCCAGCCGCTGGCAAGACCTGCCGGGCATGGCCTTCATTGGGGGACCTCTTGGTCACGTGCCCAAACAGCCCACAAATGGGCATTTAATTATGCAGATTGGCTACCTGCTGCTGGGCAGATAGCCTCTGCTGGTGCTGACCCACCTGCAGGAAGATTGCCCAGAGGCAGAAATGCATCAGCCCACGGACCTGACGCATATTTCTCTGAAATTCTACCCCCACGGGACCAGGAAGATTCCATCAAACAAGAGTGCCATATGACGTGGGTGGCTTCTATTTGATTTTATCATCAGGTAGCTGGGGGCTCCCCATCTCCAACAGTCAGGGATGCCAAAACTTTACTTACTTCCGGTGCCTTCTCCTCTGCAGTTGTCAATTGGGGAATCTGTGGAGGGCCACCTCCAGTTCTCTGCCTCTCCCTGGTATTCTGTGCTCTCTTCTGCAAATAGGGAAAGAACAGACCAGTGAGTCAGTGCAGTGGTACATCTTCAGCCAATGGATTGACTGCAATTATTGAGAGAGACTATGAAGGAGAGGCAGGAAATTGTTGAAGGCTGAGGGTAAATGGAAGTGGTGGATGAATGGATGAGAATGTGAGGAAGTGCATAGAAAGAGAAGGAGGGGTGCACTTGCAAGGTAAGTGAGTAGGAGGAGTAATGTGATGGAGTAGGCTTGAGAAGGCAGCAAAAGGGAATGGAGTGGTGCACACAGCAGGTTGTAGGTGAATTTGCCACTATACTCACCTTTCCTGGCCTGATTAGGTCACTAAACTGCTTCTTCCACTGAATCCGTGAGCATTTCACGACATTTTTGCTGCTGATCTCCTCTGCCATCCTCAACAAAGCTTTCTTGGCTTCAGATGCAAGCTTCTTTTTCCTTTGCTAGGGAAGAATATCTCTCTCCTACTCCTCACAGCACATCAAGGGAGGCATCAGTAAAGCAGAGTGCAGTCTTTGAGCATCTGGATTCAATTGTGAGACTTCCACTTTTCTTCCTACTACCTCCAAATCCTCCAACTTCCATCCTTGGATTGTCCCTTTAAATACTCAAGTTGAGATTGCATCATGTTGGTCCACATCATGCCCACTGCCACTAATTGGATAGGAAATCTAGAAGTAAAGTAAAAATGAGGTGGCTGCATTAAAAAAAAAACTGACAGACACACTGAGCTTACTTCCAGATTTCCTGTGCCGACCACCACTCCTTCGTTCCCATACGTCTCTCAATTAATATCGGGGACATAGTGAATGAACACAAGGAGCAGAGGACAAGGAATTACCCATTGTTTTGTTAGAAGAGGGAGGGCAGAAGCAGGAACACAAGTCTGAGAAGACCATTAAGGTAGGATGGGATTATGCCAGTGAAAAATTTGAAAGTGAGGAGGAGTTTTAAGTCAACTTGCTGGGACATGAGTCAGTGGAACCTGGAGAGAATGGGTTAATGAGATAACTGGACTTTATGTGGATGAGGATGTTGATTGCAGCATTTTGAATGAATTGTGACTTGTGGAGGGTTGATGCAGGGAGACTGGCTAGCAGAACACTTGAGAAGTTGATCTTTGAAGAGATAAAATCGGGTTTTAGAAGGACAGCACACTGACAAAACTGGCTACACACAACAGCTGAATTTTAAAGGGAACTTTATCCAAGACAACTTTCACCTCCATATTATTACCTTTCTCTACCCCTTCCTTAGTTCCTCCATGATTCAGACTTTTGTCACCTCTGGATTCAATTTCACCCCTGTCTTCCTCACTGACCTCCCATCCTCCACCCTTCATAAATTCATAACTTTCCCAAAATTCAGCTATCTATGTACTGTTCTAGACTAAGTCCTACTTGTTGAACATTTTGTTGTACCGCTAACCTACATTGGTTTCCTGATCACCAGTACATTGAATTTAAAATTCACATCTTCATCTTTAAATTCCTCCACGGCTACACCCTATATTTATTTCTGCACCATGTTGTCCTCCATTTCTGCCCTTTTATCTGTCCAGTGCTTCTTTTGCCTCATAATTGATCGTAGAACCTTCAACTGTCTCAATTCTACTCTCTGATATTCTGTCCCTGAATTATGAATCGCTGCTTGTGCTCCACTCATCTCTTTGACCAAACTCATCATCTTTCACATCATGGCTCAGGCTCCATTTCTGTATCTGTTTATCTTTTCTTCTTTCCCACACCCCTCCCCCCACACTCAAAGTATACCTGAAAATACTACAGTATATAAAAGCACGATGATATTTTTGAAGTAACGATGGTTTAACCCAAGAATGTTGTGATGGATGGGAAGATCATTTTATGGTTATTACACACCACCAATATTTTTTTTATCCTGCAGTATCAAAGAAGGTGCCAGAAAATAATATTTTTTCCCTCAGTGATTTCTTTGAGATTGATTTTGCTAGAAATGACTTTCCACTGGGTGAATAGTAGATTCTAGATATACCAGGGTGGGGATCTTGATTTTTCAGGCGAGAATTCCTCAGTCATCAGAAAATTGTAGCTAACAAGTTCATCCAACACCTTTGGTCTAGCTTGTAATGTTCTACAGTTGAAGAGCTGCTCATCAGTCATGAATCTGACCTTGACTTTATAGATGGAGGATGGAGCCCTTTACAGTTAATCTGTACTGTAGGTCTCACAGGGACCCACCTGGATCTCTGCACAGTCACCATCTCTGCTTCCTCAAAAACTTTGCACTGACATAAATTATTAGCTATGCTGCACTTTTATAGAAATGAATCTACCTTCTCAGTGCAAGTTAACATGTTAACTAAGCATAATCCAAATAAGCCAAGATAATATTCTCCTGTGTCTAGAAAGATCTTGCAGCAAAAAAAAGTTAATTATTGCTGTTATAAAGCTGCATGCACAACAGATGGAGCCATTGAGATGCTCTTTGAATATGAAAATAACATTGTGCATTCTTTGCCCCATTTGTTATTTAAATGTCCCAAATTACTGTTCTTTTGATAATGCCAAATAATTAAAAATAACATATTTTGCCTTCCATATGCATGAATCTCTAGTTCCTCATCAGAAAAAAAATACAATACTCATTGCTATATCAATGAAAGGTTTTTTGAGAATGTCTACAAACACTGCATTTATTCTAGTTTTTATTGCACCTTATAGGACTGTAGATGTAAGAATACAAGTAAAGTTAAAGGCAAGAAAAAGTAATTCTAGCTTTGCTATTGCAGGATCCAACTGTATTTTGAATAATTCTACATTGCAAACTATTATAAGAATTTGATGCACCTTGAGTTTTTGGCTGCATACTTTTTTACTAATTTTTCTCTTATTGGAATTTCATTGGCTTAGATATTTGCAAAGAGCTGTTCTTAATTCGTTTGTTTATTCATTCGTGGGATGTGTGTGTCGCTGGCTAGGCCAACATTTATGCCCATCCTTAATTGCCCTTGAGAAGTTGGTGGTGAGCTGCTTTCTTGAACCGTTGCAGTTCTTGGGCAGGAACTTGCTGGTAAAATAATGGCATGTGAATAATGGCATGCTGTTACTGATGTCCAAATTGGCCAACAAGTTCAGGGGATTAGAAGATGTACCATGAATTGCGAATCTCAAGAACCTACAGCATTCCAGTGTTTGCTTTGCATAAGCAGCATCTCTGCCATAGCCTCCCCCATTATTTTTACAAATATGCCGGATTTTCACATTAACTGTGCATTAAACTCACCTCAGAATGTTAAGTCTGGTAACTGACAGTGTATATACCTTTGTAACGATGTGATCATTGTGCAATCAACCTCTCTGGCCCAAAATTGAACAATTTAAATTGCAGTGTCTCATTCCTTCAGCTGCTAAATTATAGTTAGAAATTCTTCCAAATTAAAATGTTCATTTTTTGTTACATTTCCTTTTTTCTCTCTCAATCCAATTTTTCCCTCACTTTCACTTTCTGAAACTAATTTGATTCTAACTCATCCACTCTAATTCGCCCTCCTTCTCAGTCCTTCCTCTATTCCTCTACTTGTTTCTCAATCCTTAATTCTCCAATGGTTAAGGAGAATCACTGCTGGCTGCACCATTCACTGAGGTCCCAGCTGCCCTGTTGCCTTCACCATGCTGTTATCAGCTCGCATTTCCAGCAAGTTTTTATGAGTCGAAGGGTGCAGGAAAAAGTCTGCATCTGCATGAGATGTCCCGCACCAGCAAGTTCAGGCTCATTATTGGATAAAACAGAAATCAGATTAGCAAGAGGTGTTAGTAGATGCAGCTTCAAATACTTTCAAATTCATTTGAAAAATCGATTTAAACTTTATGGGCAGAATTTTAATGAAAACGCTCACAGTGGGGGGGCCCACAGCAGGTTAGGAACCTGATTGTTGTGGGAACAGGCATTGCCATGGCTGTTTAACTCGCCCACAGCATTAGCATCCTGCTACCGGGTTTCTCAACCAGTCACAGAGTGCGGGCATGATGACAGCCTGTACCTGTCAATTGAAGGATTTTTAGTTAAAGGGACCCTAGCAAGGGTCCAAATGGCTGAATTCTACGTTGATTCTTGAGGCTTCAGCAACCACAGAAGTGGAAGCACAATGTAGGAAGGATGCTTCTGAGTTCTGTGACTACTGTCTGGAGGTTCTACTGTGGGCTGTGAGGGATTGCTGTTTCCTGGGATTGTGAGGAAGAGGCAAGCCTCTCAAACCAAGCAAGAGTGGATAGAGGTGGCTGGGACAGTGAGCAACAGGCCCACCAGACATGGCAGACAGCTAAGTGCATGCTTGTCCTGACCAATAGCCTGCACACTCAGCTGCCACTTTAACCAGGATGGAGAAAAGCCTCGCCTTGGCCATTCATCGCATCACTGAAGTGCAGCCTAGTGTTCTGCTCTTGGCTAGCAGGGAAGTGCAAGTGGACTATGAGAGGGATGATGGAGAAAGGGCACATGGGAGTGGGGACTCAGCTCAAGGCACTCCCACTTTTCATTCCTTGATCCCCACACCTCAGTCAGAGTTTTACATTCTGCCTACTGCCCCAATTACAGAGTCTGCCCCTACACTTAAGGTGGAGCAGTCTTTGGCGGGCCTCTCAGTGGCCCCAAAATCCAGAGGACGGACACCACGGGCATCTCAGCTGTCAGATTAGGGGAATGAGCAGTCTGCCTCTAGATCTGCTGAAGCCACACTTTATTTAAATTTCCATTGTCCATTCATCTCCATCGTTGCCTTCCAACTTCCAAATCAACATTAGTCATCAGGAAAATGGTATGATCAGAGTGGAAGATGACCAAGGGTGTGAATGCGACGGAGAAGGAACGATTTGTGTTTGGCTTGGGTGTCTAGGCAGTGGGTTCAGCATTTTTGTGCCATAAGGTTTCACACATTCAGGTTATCTGAACTGTGCTTGGATGAGTCCGTCACAGGCTTCTCTGATCTAGGTGCGCTGCTGCAGACATCTTGCCCACCACAGGCTACTGCTCCTCTTCCTACAGGTCCTTTTCTTCCTCCTCTAAGGATGCAGAGCAGTCCTCATCTTCCTGATGCTGCACCTCCAGCCCTCTCTGCTGCATAAAGCTGTGCAAGGCTAGCAAACCATATCATTCTGGAGACCCTTGTTGGTACATACTGAAGGGCAGCCCCAGATCTATCCAGGCACCTGATTCGCATCTTCAGTAACTCAATGGCATGCACTTTGAGTGCCCTTGTACTCGTGTGGCTCGTGTTGTATCTTTCCTCTGCATCAGTTGTAGGATACCTCACAGGCACAACTTTAGAGGGCAGCCCTTGTCTCCAAGGAGCCACTATTTACCTGCAGTTGCAAAGACCCGTGGGAGGTGTGACTGGTGCAGAATGAAGGAATCATGGCAAGTTCCATGATATCTTGCACAGACATACATGAAATCCTTCCAGTGGTCACATACAAATTGAATATTGATGGTGCCAAAGTCCTATGGATGGGCAAAGAGTGCTGGTTGATCTGAAGATATCTTGATTGCCACATGTATGCAGCCTATGGGCAGGATTTCATGGGCCCCCCACCCCCACCCCCCAACGCCGCGATGTGTTTGGAGGAGGGGGATTGATAGAATCACGGCGGGGTGGGGGGTAGGGCGGTTATTAATGGACACTTACAGGCCTCCTTCCCCCACCACTGGGATTTAGCCTCTGCCACACAGGGAGGGTGCCTCGTAATACAATCGTTGTGGCCCAAGGAGGACCCCGCCAGCAAAACTTCCATCTCCATGGTCCCCCTTCCCCTTGGATTTCACGTCCACACCCCCATCCCACCCCTCGTCGGGGTCTTCCGGACTGGCCCGAGTGAGCCCGCCTCACTCACCTGAGATCTGGGGTTCCACCGCGGGGCCTGGGACCAAAGCCTCAGTAGTGCTGGTAGTGGTGAACATTTCCAGTGGTGCTGCCGGTACTGCTGAGCTGTGCTCTTTGACTGACCGGCAGCGCTTTTGAGGCGGGATCCCCATCTTTAAAAAGAAGGAGAACCGGGTGCCAGAAACTTAGCTTCCAGAACAACAGAGGATAACACTGAGGGGGCTCAAAAAGGCTGAGGCGAGGTTCCCATTGCCTTTTCGGCCTGGTGCCTGGAGCCCCACCCACTGCACAAAATCCAACCCTATGATTTTAAGCAAATAAAGCGGGGGTGGGAGAAAAGAGAACAAAAGGAAGGTACGTGATAGGGCAGATGGTTGGAGAGATTAACTGACAAGGAGTTCATGGGGCAAAGGCAGAGAGAGTGTGCAAATGGTAGTGAAAGACAAAGCATTCATACAGAGGGAGTGTTAATGACAGAATAATGAGCAGCCCGAGCCAAAAGCATAAACATGAAAAAACCAGTAGGCAGGCACATGGTAAAAAACAAAAAAAAAAGGAACAAAATAAAATAAAATAAAGAAGGGTCAGTCAGGGAAAGGCAATGGATGTAGTGTACATGGACTTTAAAAATTGGTTAGAAGAGAGAAACAACAACTTGCATTTAGCAAGACCATAGAGGGATTTGAAAACAAGGATGAGAATTTTAGAATAACATAAGAAATAGGTGCAGGAGTAGACCATCAGGCCCCACCATTCAATACGATCATGGCTGATCTGTCTCAACTCCACTTTCCCACCCACTCCCGCTATCTCTTGATTTCCTGAGATACCAAAAATCTTTGGGGCGGCACAGTGGCGCAGTGGTTAGCACACTGCAGCCTCACAGCTCCAGGGACCCGGGTTCGATTCTGGGTACTGCCTGTGCGGACTTTACAAGTTCTCCCTGTGTCTGCGTGGGTTTTCGCCGGGTGCTCCGGTTTCCTCCCACATCCAAAAGACTTGTAGGTGATAGGTAAATTGGCTGTTGTAAATTGCCCCTAGTATATGTAGGTGATAGGGAATATGGGATTACTGTAGGGTTAGTATAAATGGGTGGTTGTTGGTCGGCACAGACTCGGTGGGCTGAAGGGCCTGTTTCCATGCTGTATCTCTAAATAAAAATAAATAAATAATCTATCACAGCCTTAAATATATTCAACAATGGAGCATTCCAAACCCTCTGAGGTAGAGAATTCCCAAGATTCTCATGCCTTTGAGTGAAGAAATTTCTCCTCATCTCAATCCTAAATGATCGGCCCCTGATCCTGATACTGTGTTCCCGTGTTCTAGATTCACCAGCCTGGGGAAAAAACATCTCAGTGTCTACCCTGTAAAGCCCCTTCAGAATCTTGTATGTTTCAATGAGATCACCTCTAATTCTTCTAAGCTCCAGAGTGTATAGGCCCAATTTACTCAGCCTCTCATCATATAACATTCTTCTCATCCCAGGAACCAATCTAGTGAACCTTTGCTGTACTGCCTCCAAGGCCAGTATTATCCATCTTTAGATATGAAGACCAAATTTACACACAGTACTACAGGTTTGGTCTCACTATAGCCCTGTACAACTGTAGAAAGACTTCCTTATTCTTATACTCCAAACCATTGCAAAAAAGGCCAGTAGGCCAACATTGAGATCTTGATGGACAGGGAGCCAATGTTAGTAAAAGAGGAGATCAATACAATAGTGAGGAAGGATATTAGCTCAGAGAATCCTGATGTGGAATCTGTATGGATGGAGCTAAGAAACATCAAGGGGCAGAAAACAGTGGGAGTTGTATATAGACCCCCAAACAGCAGTGGTGATGTAGAGGATGGCATTAAACAGGAAATTAGAGATGCATGCAATAAGGGTGCAACTGTAATTATGGGTGATGTTAATCTACATATAGATTGGGCAAACCAAATTAGCAATAATACTGTAGAGGAGGAATTCCTGGAGTGCGTACATGCTGCTTTTTTTGGACCAATACGTTGAGGAACCAACTAGAGAATAAGCCATCCTAGGGTGGGTATTGTATAATGAGAAAGGATTAGATAACAGTCTTGTTGTGTGGGGTCCCTTGGGGAAGAGCGACTCTAACATGATAGAATTCTTCATTAAGATGGAGAGTGAGAGAGTTGATTCCGAGACTAGGGTCCTGAATCTAAATAAAGGACACTATGAAGGTGTGAGGCGCAAGTTAGCTATGATAGATTGGGGAACGTCACTTAAAGGGTTAACAGTGGATAGGCAATGGCTAGCATTTAAAGAGCGCATGGATGAATTACAACAATTTTTCATTCCTGTCTGACACAAAAATAAAACAGGAAAGGTGGCTCAACCATGGCTTATAAAAGAAATTAGGGATAGTATTAGATCCAAGGAGGAGAAATATAAATTGGCCAGAACAAGCAGCAAACCTGAGGATTGGGAGCAGTTTAGAATTCAGCAAAGGAGGACAAAGGGCTTGATTAAGAAGGGGAAAATAGAGTATAAGAGTAAGCTTGCAGAGAACATAAAAAACTGACTGTAAAAACTTCTATAGATGAGAGAAAAAGATTAGTGAAGACAAATTTGGGTCCCTTACAGTCAGAAACGGGGGAATGTATAATGGGGAACAAAGAAATGGCAGACCAATTAAATACATACTTTAGTTCTGTCTCCACAAAGGAGGGCACAAATTACCTCCCAGAAGTGTTGGGAACATAGGGTCTAGTGAGAAGGAGGAACTGTATGAAATCAGTATTAGTAGTAAAATGGTGTTAGGGAAATTGATGGGATTGAAGGCCGATAAATTCCCAGGGCCTGATAATCTACATCCTAGATTACTTAAGGAAGTGGCCCGAGAAATAGTAGATGCATTGCTGGTCATTTTTTTCAAAATTCTATAGATTCTGGAACTGTTCCAACGGATTGGAGGGTAACTAATGTAACCCCACTATTTAAAAAAGGAGGTAGAGAGAAAACAGGGAATTATAGACTGGTTAGCCTGACATCAGTAGTGGGGAAAATGCTAGAGTCCATTATAAAAGATGTAATAGCAGAGCACTTGGAAAACAATGACAGGATTGGACAAAGTCAACATGGATTTACGAAAGGGATATCATGCTTGACAAATCTACTGTAATTTTTTGAGGATGAAATTAGTAGAATAGATAAGGGAGAACCAGTGGATGTGGTGTATTTGGACTTTCAGAAGGCTTTCGATAAGATCCCACATAAGAGATTAGCGTGCAAAATTAAAGCACATGGAATTGGGGGTAAGGTACTGACATGGATAGAGAATAGGTTGGCAGACAGGAAGAAAAGAGTAGGAATAAATGGGTCTTTTTCCGAGTGGCAGGCAGTGACTAGTGGGGTACTGCAGGGATCAGTACTAGGACCCCAGCTATTCACAATATATATTAATAATATAGATGAGGGAATTAAATGTAATATATCCAAGTTTGCAGATGACACAAAGCTGGGTGGGAGTGTGAGCTGTGAGGAGGATACAGAGAAGCCCCAGTGTGATTTGGACAGGTTGAGTGAGTGGGCAAATACATGGCAGATGCAGTATAATGTGGATAAATGTGAGGTTATCCACTTTGGCAAAAACAGAAAGGCAGATTATTATCTGAACGGCGATAGGTTGGGAAAGGGGTAGGTGCAGCAAGACCTGGGTGTCCTTGTGCACCAGTCGCTGAAAGTAAGCATGCAGGTGCAGCAGGCAGTTAAGAAGGCAAATGGTATGTTGGCCTTCATAACGAGAGGATTTTAGTACAGGAGCAAGGATGTCTTGCTGCAATTATACAAGGTCTTGGTGAGATCACATCTGGAGAATTGTGTGCAGTTTTGGTCTCCTTATCTGAGGAGAGATGTTCTTTCCATGTAGGGAGTGCAGCGAAGGTTCACCCGACTGATTCCTGGGATGGCAGGACTGACATATGAAGAGAGATTGGGTCGATTAGGCATGTATTTGCTAGAGTTCAGAAGAATGAGAGGGGATCTCATAGAAACCTACAAAATTCTAACAGGACTAGACAGATTAGTTGCAGGAAGGATGTTCCCGATGGCGGGGGAGTCCAGGACCGGGGTCACGGTCTAAGGATAAGGGGTAAGCCATTTAGGACTGAGATGAGGAGGGATCTCTTCACCCAGAAAGTAGTGAACCTGTGGAATTCTCTACCACGGAAAGCAGTTGAGGCCAAATCATTAAATATATTCAAGAAAGAGTTAGATGTAGTTCTTAGGGCTAAAAGGATCAAGGGATTCGGGGAGAAAGTGGGAACAGGGCACTGAGTTTGGATGATCAGCCATGATCGTATTAAATGGCGGAGCAGGCTTGAAGGACCGAATGGCCTACTCCTGCTCCTATTTTCCTATGTTTCTAAGTCAGCAATTACGGGACCTGGTGCAAGTTAGGATATGGGCAGCAAAGCCATGAATGAGTTCAAGTTTATGGAGGGTGCAAGTTGGGGGCCGGCCAGCAGTACTTTGGGATAGTTCAGTCTAGAGGTAACAAATACGTGGTTGAGGTTTCAGTAGCAGATGAGCTGAGGCAGAGGTGGAGATTGGGAAGGTTTCAGAGATGAGTGTAGGTGGTCTTAGAGATGGAAAAATATGGGGCTAGAAATTCAGTTCAGGGTTAAATAGGACGTCAAGGTGGCGAGGATCTGGTTCAGCCTCTGAGGGCTGAATTTTACGGGCCACTCTAAGACGGGTTCAGAGGCGGAGGGCCCATAGAATTGAAGCCTTCCAGTCGCATCAGAATGTAGTCAGGGGTGAGATAGGCCAACGACGGCCTTCCCGCCCAAAGGCCAATTGTGGCCCTTAGTGCTCTATTACCAGCCACTTAAGGACCTATTCCTGCTACCACTGGGATTTAACCAGCGACGATGGGGGCCTCTGCCACGCGGAGAGCTCACCCAGTAAAATGAGGTGACCTCCCTGTGGGCATGGGGGGGACCCTCCTCCATGGACAATCTGTGGCCCACAGAGGGCCCCTGCCAGGAAAAACTCCACATACACTAAACTCTCTCCTCCTGCACTAAACGCCCACCCTCTCCTAACCTCTCACCAGGGCCTGCTGGTCTTGTCCCAGTGACCCCGCCTCACTTACCTGGGATCCGAGGCTCCAGCACTGGGCCTGAGTCCAAGGCCTCTTACAGTACCAGCCGCGGCCACTGCTTATGGTGGCACTGCGATATCACTGAGCTGCTGGCCCTGTGATTGGCTGGTGGTTCTTGGAGGCGGGATCCCTGTCTTTAAATGGATGGGGATCCAGGCACCGGACACTTAAGTGCCTGAGTGCCATTAGATCATTCCGGGGTGGGTGGGCTCTGAAAGGCCAAGGCAGGGCTCCCCCCACCTTTTCAGCCTAATGCTGAGAGCCCTGCTGGCACCACATAATTCAGCCCTGGCAGTGGTTAGGGAGAAGGATGGTTTTGGGGCTAGGGAATGGAGTTAGTGGTGGGGACCAAAAGCAATTGTTTTGGTCTTCCCAGCAGATAAATAGTAGGCAATTCAGAGGTGAGTGGGAGAGGTGCTGGTAAAGTAGAGCTAGGTGTCATCGGCATATATATAGAACTTGAATTTTATGCAGTCCGCTGTGGTGGATTTGATGGCCCGCGGGGTCATATAATTAGGCAGGAGGTGTTTTTTCGGATTCCCAACAGTGGGATATTTTAGAGGAGTTAACTTGGCGGGTTTACGGCATTCCATGGTTCCCTCAGTGTAGTGACGATTGCAGTTTTGCATTTATTTACATGCCATGAATACTCATTACTCTATAGTTAGGATTTAGTCCTACTGCCAGATTAACTGAATAGCGAGTGATATTCTCATGCCATCCAGTTCACAAATGTTTCAATGTGCTGTGCAACAGTCGGATTTGTGCAGTTGAGTCTCAGCACTGTGCTCTTCTCTCTTTCACTCAGCCGCTAAACAAACGTCCGCCTTGGAATGGATGTTTGCCTCCAGGCCACTATTGGAATAGATGTTTGCCTCCAGGCTCGGCACCAGCAAGGGTGAATCATCCCAGAGGATGGCAGCAATGACATGGGCAGGGGCTACATGGAGATGCAGGGCAGGGTAGTCGGGATGGGAAGGGTGGCGCTGATTCGGTGCTTGGAGGAGCAGGGGAGGGAAGGGTGGGGTCTCAGGTGCATGGAGGAGCAGGGAAGGGTAGTCGGGCAGGACAGGGTGGGGTCTCAGGTGCATGGAGGAGCAGGGGAAGGAGGAGGGCAGTGTCCAGGGTTTGTAGTTGGGTGTGTGGAGGAGCAAGGGAGAGAGGAGGGCAGAGTCTAGGGTGATTAGTTGGTGGTTCAAGGGTGCGAGTCGGGAGTTGGATAGGGTCGGGGGGAGTGATGGCACATATAACTTGATAAGCCAGACGCAGTAATGTGGGGGAGGTTCTATGGTAACAGGGGCAAGGGAAGTTTTGACAATAAGGCTGGCTGTGTGCAATTGCAGGGGGTTGTGGGATGATGTGTTCCTGTTAGAAAACTGATGGTCAGGCGTGGCCTAAAAGGAGGGAGGATCACTGTCGACGTCGGAGACTTGTGTATCCACATCAGGATACTGGCTGGCAGAAGGTATGGTCCCAGTCACAGAGGGCAATTGTATAGGGCAAGGGGGAAGGTCAAGACTTCGGGTTAGGTATTCGAGGTCTTCGTAGGGAGGGGACTGGGAACCTGTAACTGTATCAAGCTAAGTTCTTGGTGGTTCAAGGGTGAGAGTCAGCAGTTGGATAGAGACGGGGTGGGGCGGGATGGCACGTATAAATTGATGATAAGCCGGACGCAGTAATGGGAGGAGGTTCAATGGTAACAGAGGGAAGGGTAAAGGTTACGTTGGGTGGTTCAAAGTGATGGGTGCATGCTGGAAAGTGGCAGGAGGAGGTTGCAAGGTGGAAAAACTTGTCAGGTATTGCAGACGCAACATTGTCTGGAAGAAGAATGCAAACCACACGTCCAATCAAGGAATGCAAGTCAATTGGGAGGAGACAAATGATGGTGGGTGGGATCTCCTGCTGCATGCAAATATAAGGCACATAACAGCGATCTGCTCATGACTTTCATGGTTCTGCTGAATGGCAGAAGAAAGACGGTTTTACAACATTCTTATCATCTCAACAATTGAAAAGCTGCACAGCTATGAGTCTCATACGTGCAATTTGTCCTCTAACATGTGAACAACTGCAGAGGGAGGGACTGGGGAGGGATCTTGGTGATCAACAGATGCTACCTTAACAGGAGCAGCAGGCAGTTCAAGAGAGTGACACTGCTCAGAATGAAACCATCCAGCAAAGGCATTATCAAAGACGGACGCTGGTGTGTCATCACATCCTCAGGGCAAGCACACATTACCTTCAGATGTCAGAGAGGCAATGCCAGAGAAGCATGAGAATGTGACTTGCATTGGTGACGGAAATGTGTAAGATCCTTCACCATTTCCTGCAGCCGCTTGTTTTCATTGGGAAACCCATGTCACTTATTCTCAAGGTTACTATTGCACTCCATTTCTTTGCTACCAAGGATTAATGGGCGACATATGTGGAATTTCATAGTCTGTGCCCCTTGGTGTATAAAAGAGGTGACCAACACCCTGTAGACAAGGGCAGCCAGGCAGCAAGGTAAGTGCCTTCCGGCTACATCATTAGTTTCTATACAGTTGAAGGGGTAATCAAATGCACTCGTGACATTAGAGCTCCGTGGCAACAGCTTCCAGCATTTGGCATTCACAAAGGCTTCCACTGTTTGAACGTACAACTGGTTTGGGACCACAGGAAAAGAATCATGCATGTTTGCGCGCGACTCTCAGGGTGGTGTCACAACTCATTCATTTTGCATAATTCACAGCTAAGAGAAAATGTTGATGAAACAGCAGAATTTGATGGCTGCATCCTGGGTGACAAGGGCTACCCCCCTTTGGACATGGTTAATGACACCATACGGCATCCTCACAGCGCAGCTGAAGATTGATACAATGCTGCTCACTCATCCAGAAGAGCCATCATATATCTGTGCTGGTGGAGGTGGAAGAAGAGACAGGTGACAGTGCACCCTCTGGGGCATAGCCTCTTCTTCCTCCCCAGAGGAGGATTGCGGGCCCTCATGTTGTTTCGTCGGCAGAGTGTGGCCACCTGCAATGGAGACACAAAAAGAGGAACGTTCAGCATTAGTTCAACATGAATGTAACATTTTCACTCATGTTTTTGCTGCGTTCAAATATGGCTGCTAGACTACATTGAACACTTCATTCTTATGCCTTGAGGATCCTGCCTGACCGTCAGCCACAGTTGTTGCTGTCTCCTCTCTGGCGATCTGCGCTTCAGCTGCTGAAAGGGCTTAATATCAGGCACTCCTCCACCTGTCTCTCCACCCTCCCTCTGGTTATGGATGCTTTTATCCTCCAGGATACAATGCAGATTTAATGACGTGAAGCGATGAATAACATGAATTGTATACCTGCATCAACATTAATCATTCTGGAGTGGCTTTCACACCATCACTCCAAACACATGCAAAATGTCAGGATTCTGCAAATTCATTTGGTTTCTGTCACCAAAGCTGATCAGGCATTCTAATGCAAGCCTTGTCTGTCCACTGTCAAACACGCATGGAGCCAAAGTGACAGAATTGATTGAGTTCGGTGAAAACACTTACCCTCACCAATCTGAGCAGAGGTCATTTTGACTTTTGCGACATTGCACCCATGTTCTAAGAGTGACCCTACAGTTCGAGACCTCCTCCGCTACCTCCATCTAGGCCACCTTGCTGAGGTGGGAGAGTCATTGGACTCCATCTGCAGGGAAGAGGACCCCCCCGTCTTTCCCTGACGGCCGAGAAGAGAATCTGCAGGGAGGCATCACTGAACGGTGGGGCAGGATGCTGCCAGCTGGCTGCCATGTCATTGACTTTGGCTGTAAGGAGAATAAATGACATGAAGTTGGTGGTGAGTTTCACAAAACAAGGGAGGCAAAAACATTTTGATTTAAGTGATAGCTTCAATTTAAGTTATTCTGACGATACATGAAAGGAAGGCTGCTGCTTCTGGAGGCTACAAGCACAGAGTGTTTTATATCTGTGGTGATCATGGTGCTTGGGGCAGTGCTGGCCGGTTCCACCAATGAAAGCATCCCCCGCCGCATGATCCCACGTGTTCCCCATACCTGTCGGCACATGGCTAATTTAAATACAAAATCACATGGGAAATAGGATTTGCACCGGGAGTGGAAGTTACAATAACTTCTGATCCTGCCATCAGGAGTGCTGCGGCACTCATAAGATTCCACCTGTTTTTTTTGGCTGATGACACTGAGGAGCAGCATATAGATGAGAAATAGGAGTAGGCAAAGGATAAATCATTAAGGGACTCCAGAAACAGCAGTGCAGGATTGGGAAGAGGAGCCATTGCAAGTGATGTTCTGGCTATGACTGGATAGATAGGAATGGAGCCAGGCAAGTACAGTCCCACCAACCTGGACGATAGAGGAAAGCTGTTGGAGAAGGATGGTGTGGTCAACATGTCAAATAATGCAGACAGGTCAAGAAGGATGAGGAGGGATATTTTACCATGGTCGGTCAATTAATATGTCATTTGTGGCTTTCATGGGCAATTAGGGATGGGCAATAAATGTTGGTGTGGCCAGCGACGCCTACATCCCATGAAGTGAATAAAAAAAAGGGCCATGTTAGTGCTGTGGTGAGACGGAAACTTGATTGGCCAGATTCAAACGTGGAGTTGCAGGAAAGATGAGTGTGGATTTGAAAGGTGACAGCACATTCAATGACTTGGGGAGGAAAGGGAGGTGGTAATTTGCAGTGTCTGAGAGGGCCAAGGTTTTTTTTTTGATAAAGGGGGATAATAATGGGGATACTCGGAGACGAGGGCCACCCGCTGAGGACGTGCTACAGAGGAGGTACACATTGTCCACTGAGGATATCATGAAGCCCGATGCCTCCTCCGATCATGAGAAAGCCATGCACGAAGGCAGAGTAGAGGTAAAATGCCTGCTACGGGTCAACCAGAGCAACCAATGAGCAGGCTATTGGTCTGCTCAAGACAAGATACTTGGATTGATCTGGCGGAGCCCTACAGTACGCCCCAGCAAGAGTGTCTTATATTATGGTGTTCTGCTGTGCACTGCACAACCTGGTGCTACAGAGGAGGTAAACATTGTCCACTGAGGATATCATGAAGCCCGATGCCTCCTCCGATCGTGAGGACGTGGAGGAGGATGCTGACCAGGTATTGAAAGATGAAGGACGCTAGGGACACCAGGAAAGGCACTATGAGATACGTGCAAGGGAGATTCAAGATGCCCTTATACATTTCCCTTTCCTATGAATCTTAACACCTTCTGGAATTGTTCCAATAAAGCCTCATCTTTAAGCAGCCCTGCTGCCATTGGGAAGATGGTGGTGCTAGCGTCACTGGCAAAGGGACTGAGGAGCTGCTGGCCACACCAGGTGCACCCTGAAAGGAGTCCCCAGTGATGGGAGTCAGTCACTCCACCTCCCTTGCAAGGCACACTTGCACCTCTCTGCTTACCTGAGAGGGACAAGGAGTTGGTGGAGAGTCCAGGTGCCTCATCCCTGTCTCGTCTTGCCACTGCACACATCTTTAGAAGCCACTGTGTGGTCTGCTGGAGCAAGCTCTCCATGAGATTCACCAATCTCTTGTTGAAGGAAGCTACGCGTGCACCAGTCAGAGACATAGCAGCACTCAAGGCCTTGATGGACTCCTCCATCATTCACGCCTGGTCACGCATAGCCTCTGGTATCTCTGCCAGATGTTGCCTTACCTCTCGCTGCAGCTACAGCATCTTCCATGTTTCTGACAACTCCAGAGGCATGTCATCAGACTGGGGCTCAGCGTGGTCCTGGTCTCCCACAGTCCTCCGACTATCAGTGGCTTCAGCTGTCATAGCCTCCGTCAGCTGCTCGCGTGAGTCTGTGATGTGCATAAATCTAACTGTGACTGGATACCCACCAACATGAGAGTATCTGTGCTGGCAGAGGGTGCAGGGGAATGATATGATAATGCACCCTCTGAGTCTCTCTCCACAGAGGCGGCCATGTATCTCTCAGTCTCTCAAGCTCTTTGTTGATGTCCATGGGCATGGCCTACATGAGAGAACAGATAGATTGAAGGGTCATGACTTTCCCATCTCAACATTCCAACCACCCCTGCTGTGGAGCTCCATGTCTCCAGTGGTGGACATGTGAGCAACATGGTTAGCACATGCAACATTGTGCCTCAGGGCATCAACACTCACTCACTTGGGTAAGTGCCCTGTCTTGCCTTCCACTATGGAGTGGCCGCCTTGCTGTCCTGGCAGTTCCATCATCTCCTGTTCCATTGGGCTCAGAAGATGGAGATAAGGCACACCATCTTTGGTCTTGGCCCATTCCTTTCTGTTGTGTGCTGTCTTCTCCTGCAGACGCAAAGAGTTATAATGTTATTCCTCCAGCGGGGATAGGCACAACATATATGCTGGTGATTGTTCAACCTCCTCCATTCAGCCATTGTCAAGGGACTATGCAAGGGAATGTATTGACAGACAGGCACCCCTCATTGAGATGCAGCATTCCTTGGCGGGGTAGTCACTCCCTCTCTACCAAATGCAGCCTCTCTCTCTGACAAAAGCAAGACTCAAAGGGTGGGAGGTGTATGGAGGACTCACCTTCGCAGACGGGATCAGGTCGTTGACCCTCTTCCAGCATTGGATCTGGGTCCTGGGGATGACCACAAGGCTGCTGACTTCCTCTACTATTTCCATCCAGGCATGCTTGGTCAGGTGAGATGGTCTCCTCCTTCCATTCCCGGGGAAGAGAATCTCCTGCCTTTCCCTTGCAGCCTGGAGGAGAGTCTGGAGGAAGACATCGCTGAACCATGGGGCCACCTGGCATCTTCCTTCTGCCATTCTTCCTGTAGGCTTCTGATCAGACCCTTGGCAGTTCTGAATGCAGGGGCTGTGGAACACCAGGCAGCAGTTAGACAGCAGCTCTGGAACACTTGGTAGTACTGAATACAGGGCTATCAGCCCTTTAAATATGGCATCTTGAGCATCACTTGACGCCGCCTTCGTCCTCTCACTGGATGGCTGCCCAGTCTCCCATCTCTTAATTGGTTAACCGTCGCTTAATTGCAGCTGGCTACTCATTGCCCCAATGAAAGCCACACCCACTTCCGGTCCTGACAAGTAAAGTTCAGCCCACTTCTTCTGCCTGGACGATTCTGGAGCAGTCCTGCAGTGCTCGGCAGAGTGGGTGTTAAGTCTTATGGTGGTCTGCTGCACAACCTCACAGCCCTTGTTACCAGCTATACAGTGAACAGCTGAGAAGCAGGAGGAAAAGGCAGACTAGACTGCCTCTTTCTGGCTGGGCTGTCCATGATCAACTCATCCGATTGCAATACCTTTAAATGCAGCCCCCAATTCTCCATTCATCAACAGCTTTGCACCTTACCTTCATATTGTTACTGACCCGCACAGCATCCGCTTAGCTACAATACAAAAATAAAAGTCAATGTAAAGTAAACATTCCAAAAGAAATTTGTAATAAAAGGCATGCCATATTGCTTACAAACCTCACCTAATCACCCTTGTGCATATCCTTCGTGCCTGTCTTGTATGTGCCTTTGCCTGTTCTAGTGCTGCTATGAAGTGCTACCCCAGTGGCTGCAGCAGGGCTGGTGGAAAGCTGCTGACTTTCAGTGGGAGAGACTGCAGATGGCCTTGTAGGATGACTTCAAGTAGCTCTGGGCCTCAAATGCCTGGCTTCAGACTGTATCATCTTGGCATGGGTGGCAGCAGCCTGGACTGACAGGCAACAGTAAGGGCTTTGGAGGAGTGATAATGGTGGGAGGATGAATACTGTGATCTTGAGAGAGGACAGCAAGTTTGCACTCCATGGAACCACTTCTACTCCCCTGGGGCGGTGCCTCAGCAATCCTTATAATATGTCAGAGGATGGATTGCTGGACTGTTGTGGCACCCTGCAAGCTCCTTTGAACACAAGTATCCACAGCCATGATGGCAGCAATCTGAGCTTGCATAGCAGCAAGCTGCGATTCCATGATGGAAGCCTTGGGTATCTGAAAGGAGAAAGGCATAAGGGTAGGGTTATGGTGAGGGGAAGGGGAGAAATTAAGAGCTGCATGCTTACACCATCTGCAGCCTCTAAATCAGAAGAGATTGTGGGATCAGGGAGAAGTGAGATGTGTGATGGAGAATTAGTTGCAATCTATCATTTCAGCCACGTCAGCAATGGCTGCTCCAATGATGTCAAGCACCTTCTCCTCCATGAGGGTTAGGACATGCAGCTGTGCCTTCCCGCTGGTTAGCACCTTCTGCTTCCAGTTGTTAGCCACTTTGTCCCGTAAGAGAAAGGGAAATGTGTCAGTGAGTACTGTCTAAATTGTGAGATGTATGAGGCTGGCAACAGAGATAGGTATATGAGGGTGAGGTGAACCTATGAATGAGGAATGAGTCATGATTGATACAGATTGTTGGTAGGTGAGTATTGGGGGTGTGGTGCATTAAGCAGTGTATAAGCCTTGTGGGGCAATTAATGGGATATGGCTTTTGAAGATGCATTCACTGACCTTGACCATTTGTGTGAGGTCTTTTTGTGGCACTGCATCCAAGTTCTCAGGGTTGACTCCTGGCATTGACCGTCACTGCTACCTGCTCCCTTTACCTTCTCAGAGTTTGACTGGAGGGCCTCCTGGCTTCCTGTGGATGTCTCTCCCCCTCTGCACCCCCTTGACCAATGCCTCCAGTGCAGCATAGGAAGATCTTGGAGCCCACTCTCTCCTATGGTGTGCTATTTTACTGCCTTTCCAAGGTCGAATTAGTTGTAGAATGACTTCCACCACATGCTCCAGTCATGCTTTAAGAGGTGCAGGAGTAGTGCAGGCTTGATTTAGCTGTTGCGAGCCACTCACAGTTTTTGGCCCCCAGTTGAGGCATGTAGTCGTTCAACAGCATGGTTTGTACTGGCTGCATACTACAATCATGGTAATGAGAAGGTAGCACAAAGTTGCCATGCTACCTACATTGGAAGCAAAGGGCACGGCTTGATCATGCATTATGATCAACACCTCTGTTTTCAGGTATTATCAAATTTCACAGCCAGAATATTTAGAAATAAATAAGTGGTTGCTATACATTCTTTGAAATTATTTCTTGATGCTTTATACCATCAACTCAATGAAAACAACCTATTTGTAGAGGGTGAAGAATTGCAGATGCTGGACACCTGAAATAGAAATAAAAATTGCAGGAAACACTAAGCACTCAGGCAGCATCTCGAGGGAAAGAAAGGTAGGATTAAGATTTCAGGTCAATCAGCTTTTGTCAGGACCACTGTGTTTCCAGCATTTTCTGTTTCTAGAAGGCTTTTATTTGAGCACACTGCAGGTATTATTTTTCTTAGGGTGCAAATATAGAGATATTTCACAAATATTGCTTTGATAATAGTTGCATGTGAAATTATTCTCATGAAAATGTGCTAGGTTCAGTGATGATTTTTTTAAATCCACTGACTGGGAACCTGAATATTAAACTGGTGGAGACTAACCACTCAAACCTTGAAAGCTTCGAACTCTGTCTGCTGACTGTGAGCACTGAGGTCTGTTGCCTTCTGCAGACTATAGTGTTCGGTGGTTTAATATATCTTTGTTTGATTGTGTTATTCTGTTCACTAATCGGTGCTCACTGTGCTTAATGACTTAAGCCTGCTGGGGGAGCTATTGAGACAGTTTAGAGAACTTTCTGGAAAGAACAGACAGAAATCTCCTTCAGTTACACAGTTTAGAGAACTTCCTGAGAAGAACAGAGATCTGCCTCTCGAAGGAAAGCAGCCACTTTTCTGTCTCCCAGAGAACCACTGAATCGGCATCCACTTCTTCAAACTGGAGCCAGAGAACCACAAAATTCCACCTGAAGCCAGGCGAGTCACCAACATCCTCATACTCTATACTCCTTTTATTTCTCTGGACTCTAATTTGACCAAACTATCCTTCCCCACTCTGTAACCTATGTGTGTGTGTGCGTGTGTGTGTAAGTAGAAGCATATTTTATTCTTTTTACTTAGATCAATTTAAGTACGATAAAATTAACTTCTTTGTTAAATTTGAGAAATCCTGTCTGGTTCTTTTTATGATCACAGCACGTAAACAAGCAAACACTCACTGAATTGGCAAGTATATCCACTTAAAAAAGAAATAAATCTGTTGAGGTCAAATAAAGAGAGCCCTTCGACCCCTCCTCACCTGATCATAACAGAAATTTGGAGGCTCTACATCTGAGATCAAACTCAAAGACAAATGAGAAATTGGAAGTGGGAAACTAAATTGATCCCTAGCAATAATTTTTTTTAAAACTTCAATACAGGTTTTCTTGTGGTTAAGGGCTAGAGTACAAAAGTGTCCACATTCAAGACCAGTACCTTCCTAGAACTGAGAAGTAATTTGGGACAGTTTAAAAGCCCTCTCCTTGTAAATGTTAAGGAGTAGCTCTAGGTATTTAGAGATCGATATCCGTTCAAAAGCTTGGAAACCCGAAATCCTAAAACTTGTGGCCAACCATTTTGAAATTAAAACGGAAGAGCCGGAGACAGGCATAGAATCTATGACAGACAGAATAGCATTAACCAAGGTACAACTGGAACAATGGAAACTAGAGCTAGAATTCCAAGAAAGAGAAAAGGAAAGGGAGAAAGAATTCCAGGAGAGGGAGAGACAGGAATGGGAGGAAGAAAGGGGAAAAGAAAGCTTTCCAGAAGGAGCAGCAGGAAAGAAAATTAAGGCAGCTCGAACTGAATAGGGGAGGACCCAATGTATCCAGTGCAGGCACTGTTAAAGAGGGAATTACCCCTGCTCATGACCAAGTGCTAAGCTCTAAAATTTTCCCAATTGATACCAAAGTTCAATGAGGGGGATGTGGAAGCATTTTTCATCTCATGTGAAAAGCTTGCAAAACAGTTGAAGTGGCCAGCAGAGGGCTGGACCCTACTACTGCAAAGCAAATTAAAAGAAAAAGCACATGAGGTTTATTCCCTGTTGTCCAACAAGAGTTCATCAGACTATGAGATAACCAAAAATGATATCCTGAGGGGAGGCAGTGGCATAGTGGTAATGTCACTGAACTAGTAATTCAGAGGCCCAGGCTAGTGCTCTGGGGACAGGGGTTTGAATCTCACCATGGCAGGTGGTGAAATTTGAATGCAATTAATGAATCTGGAATTAAACAGCTAGTCTAATGGTGACCATGAAACCATTGTTAATTGTTGTAAAATCCATCTGGTTCACTAATACCTCTTAGGGAAGGAAATCTGCCATCCTTGCCTGGTCTGGTCTACATATGACTCCAGACCCACAGTAATGTGGTTGACTCTTAAATGCCCTCTAAAATGGCCTAGCAAGCCACTCAGTTCTAGGGCAATTAGAGATGGGCAATAAATGCTGGCCTAGCCAGCGATGCCCATATCCCATGAACGAAAAAAAAAGAAAAAAATGAGCTGGTACCACCAAAAATTCTGAACTCTCTGAAAATGGCTTGAACAAACTGATATCGAGTTTGAAAGGATTAAGCAACTCACTTTTGATTGATGGATACAGGAGCTTTAGAGCTCACCTGTGAAAACCTCAGAAAGTTGATCCTTCTCAAGGAGTTCAAATAACTCGCTTCTCCTTTCCATAAAAACCCACATGGAGGAACAAAAGGTTCCAAGAGCCAGTCAGGCAGCAACCCTGGCTGATAATTGTCCACAAGCCATTGCACCAAACGAAACCTGTCCCTAGTCACCTCCAAAAACCTGAAAAGGGTAGAAGGTGGGAGGGTGATAGGTGGATAAACAGCCATTGGTGATGAGAGAAAGCTGGAAACACAAGGGACCCTCATCAGGCCAAAAAGGAAGTTGCTGAGAATGGGAGTGATACCTGAAAGCTTGTATGTTTCCATTGCAACCTTCGAGCTGACTGCTGGAAGTTACAGGGAAAACTCATAGGAGTAGTCAGGATACACCAGACCAGTAAGCACTAAAGGCCCGCTCGGGTCTGCAAACAAAACCTGACCGGAACACGACAGAACCACATCTGACCCCGAGCCTGACCCGACCCAAGTCCTTCCATTTTTTTCCGCACCCGACCCGACCCGACCCGACCCGAACCGACCATCAGTTAACCCTACCTTCCATTTTTTACTTTGTTGCTAATCTGCACAAGTTTAGAATAGCTGTAACAAAACCACTTTTCTAGTCCAAAAGTTACATTAACGTTGGAGCCACTTACCTGAGGTTGTGATAGAGCATGTCCGACCCAACCCGAACCCGAATGCCAGACCGGAATGTCGTCGGATCCCGCCGGGCTCGAGTCAGGCAGCCAGCCTTTAGAGAGCACCAGACCAGGATGTAACTCTAAATGTGGCAGTAAGTCCCTGTAAACCTACCACTGTGAGTGTGGGAGAACTTAAAAAATCCCTGGAGTTACCAGCATTTTGTGTCTAAAGGAAAAGTGACCCCATACCTCTCGAGTGAGGCAAGTAAGCCGTTAGTCATACTTAGGGATACCTGGGCCACGCAATCCCTTCTACTGGGAAAAGGCATAACCTTTCCACCAGAGAGTAAATTGAATGCAAAAGTATTAGTGAACGGTATCGGGGGAAGGTATGTGCCCATATATTTATATCGGGTGCACCTGGGGTGCAACCTCATTTCAGGACTGTTAACTGTGGGGATTGTCCCTAGTTTACCTGTTCCTTGGTAATGACCTGGTGGGGACGAAGGTGGTAGCTTCCCCAATAATCTTATAGAGGCCAAAAGAGGTCAAGGAGACAGAGCAGTTACAGGAGAAAGTCCATGGCATTTTCCCTGACTGTGTGGTTTCCTGGTCCATGGCCAAACAAGCTCCATCAGACGAGGCTGAAGTGGCACTGCAGATAGATGACCCTGCCTATCTGGTTATCCGAAATCTTCTTCAGGAATTTAGAGGAACCAAAGGAAATGTTTAGCAGGTCTTCCTCAGTTGAGACTCAGCAAGCCAACCCAGTATTTAAAAAGTTAGCAGACTGCCCAAACTGAAGCTGAAACAGAAGGAGTTCCAGATTGCTACTATTTAAAGAATGAAGTGGAGACCTCCTCACAGACCTGCGGTTGAAGAGTGGACATTGGTCCACTAGGTAATGATGCCGCCGAGGTACCGTAGGGAAATATTGAGGATAGCCCATGAACTTCCAATGGCTGGACACGTCAATATCCAAAAAAACAAAGCCCGCATAAGACAACATTTTTACTGGCCACAACTCCAAATAATGTGCTGGAGTTCTGTAAAACTTGCCATACATGCCAGGTTGTGGGGAAGCCCCAACCTGCAATAAAACCTGCACCTCTAATTCCCATACCAGCTTTTGTGGAAGCATTCAACAGAGTGCAGGTGGATTGTGTGGGGCCCCTACCAGTATCTTCTCACCATTATGGAAGTGGCTATTCGATTTCCAGAGGCCACACCCCTAAGAACTATCTCTGCCAAGGTAGGGGTGGAGGAGCTAACCCAATTCTTTACCCGATATGGGCTGCCTGCCAAGATGCAGTTGGATCAGGGCATGAATTTTATGTCCAGTATGTTTCAAAATGTCATGGGTAATCTGGGCATAACCCAGCTAAAATCCTCATCCTACCATCCACAGTCGCAAGGGGCTTTGGAATGGTACCACCAGACCATAAAGACAATGATTAGGGCATACTGCTACCAGTATCCCCATGACTGGGACAAAGGGCTGGGATTTTTTCTGTTTGCTACCAGGGACTCACCGAATGAGTCCGCTGGCTTTAGTCCCTTTGAATTAGTTTATGGACACAAGGTGAGAGGTCCTCTTAAACTAATCAAGGAGAAGTTTTTAGGACACAGGGACAAACCTTTCATGTTAGACGTAAGCGGCTCATGAGAGCCTGTGCGATGGCTCAGGAAAACCTAAAAACCACCCAGACAGCTATGAATAGGCAGACAGATAAGCCTACCAAGGCCAGAACATTTCAGCCCAGAAACCATGTGTTAGTACTACTACCAATACAGTGCAAGCCACTGAAAGCCGAGTTCAGTTTCCCATACAAAGTAGCAAAGAATTAGCAAGGTGAATTATTTATTTGGGGCGGCACAGTGGCGCAGTGGTTAGCACCGCAGCCTCACAGCTCCAGGGACCCGGGTTCGATTCCGGGTACTGCCTGTGTGGAGTTTGCAAGTTCTCCCTGTGTCTGCGTGGGTTTTCTCCGGGTGCTCCGGTTTCCTCCCACAAGCCAAAAGACTTGCAGGTTGATAGGTAAATTGGCCATTATAAATTGTCACTAGTATAGGTAGGTGGTAGGGAAATATAGGGACAGGTGGGGATGTTTGGTAGGAATATGGGATTAGTGTAGGATTAGTATAAATGGGTGGTTGATGTTCGGCACAGACTCGGTGGGCCGAAGGGCCTGTTTCAGTGCTGTATCTCTAATCTAATCTAATCTAATCTAATCTAAAAAAAATTGACACCCCAGACCATAGGAAAAAGCAAAGGCTGTGCCACATCAGTATGTTAAAGCAGTATCACAACCGGGCAGGGGACAAACAAGCACAGGTCTGTCAGGCAGTTAGCAAAGAGGAGGGCAAAGGGACAGTGAGGATGAGTTAGAGGGAGGCCTGGAGATTTCCCAAATTGAGCCCCCTACTGTCTGGTTAGCTAACAGTGATATGGAGATTAGACTCTCCTATCTAAATGCAGAACAGAGAGGAGACCTGACAATGCTGCTCACAGCATTTAAAGAGATCTGCAGGGACAAACCAGGGTGCACAACCCTAGTCCAACACAATGTAGGAGAGACCCCTCCCATAAAGCAAAATTCCTATCGCCTAGGTCCTGGGAAACTGACCCAAGTTCAGTAGGAAATTTGGTACATGCTGGAGCACAAGCTAATTGAGCCCAGTCAAAGCAGCTGGAGTTCCCCAGTTGTGCTCGTGCCCAGACTCAGTGGCTCAACAAGGCTCTGCATTGATTACAGGAAGGTTAATGCAGTGACCAGAGCTGACTCCTACCCAATTCCCCACCTGGAAGACTGTATTGATAGAATAGGAAACACCACCTCCATAACCAAAATAGATTTGTTAAAAGGATACTGGCAGGTTCCCTCCTTAACCACCCATGCTAAAGAGATCTCGGCTTTTGTCACCCCAGTTGGCTTATTCCAGTGCCCAGTGATGCCATTTGGATTAAGAAATGCCCCTACCACCTTCCAAAGGCTGATGAACCAGGTAGTGGCTGGCCTATTCAACTGTGTACTGTATCTGGATGATCTATTCGTATACAGTGACACCTGGGGGAACCACCCAGACAAGTTTGAAGCTCTCTTCCAAAGGTTACAGTCGGTTAACCTTATGGTAAATCTTGCAAAGAGCGAGTTCGCAAAAGCTCAAGTAACTCACCTAGGGCATTTTGTGGGGCAAGGGCGGGTGCTGCCCAGAGCAGCGAAGGTACAAGCGTTGATGGATTTTCCTGTCCCCAAGACCAAACGGAAAATAATGTGATTTTTGTGGATGTGTAGGTTTTACCGCAAGTTTGTCCCAAGCTTCAGCAATATAGCTGCCCCACTGACAGCATTATAACGGAAAAGAGTGAAGATAGTGTGGTCAGAGAGGTGCCAAACAGCTTACGAGAGGCTGAAAGCCATCTTAACCAACGAGCTAATGCTAGCAGCTCCAAACTTTAACAAACCATTTAAAGTAACATTTGATGCTAGTGACCTAGGGCTAGGTGCCGTCCTGCTCCAAGAGGATGAGTCAGGCATTGAGACACCAGTTGGGTATTCCAAAAAATTGAACAGACATCAAAAGGGATACTCTACTATGGAGAAGGAAACTCTGGAACTGTTACTGGTTCTGAAGCGCTTTGAAGTATATGTCCGAAATAGATATAGAGAGACGATAGCTTATACCGACCACAATCCTTTGATATTTGTGGAGAAATTCAAAACCCAGAATGCAAGGCTATTTCGATGGAGCCTGCTTTTGCAACCTTACCACCTAAAGATTACCCACATTGCAGGGATAAACAACGTGATAGCTGATGCTTTATCAAAAGTCTAATTTAACTCAGAGTCATGCCAGATGAAAACTAGACAAGAGCACAGTTATGGCAGTGCAAAATATATAAATGTTTGAGCATGAATGTGTGTGTACAGTTTTTTTATTTTTATTTACAATCTCATAATGTAATACTCCTGTCATCGCAATTCATTTCGGGTAGTGTGGAGGTGCTAGGTCGAATGATGATTTTTTAATCCATTGGCTGGAAACCTGAGTATTAAACTGGTAGAGATGAACTACTCAAATCTTGCAAGCTTTGAGCTCTGTCTGCTGACCGTGAGCACCAAGACATATTGCCTGCTGCAGACTGTAGTGTTTTTTAAATTTTAAGGACATAGTTCATAGCTAGTTTATTATTTTGTGCATTGAAATCTGATTAAGCAGTAAAAACTCTTGATATTCTTGTAAAGCAGGGGTTCTCAACATTTTTGCTACTGAGGGCAGCCCCCCATAGCAGCTCAAAACTGGGTATCTATGAGGGACATCAGCAGCAGCAGTTGTGTTCAACAAGAATCTGTAAGCTCATGGCCCAGAATATCCGTCATTCTGCCATTATCATCAAGCCAGGGACCAACCCTGGTTCAATGAGGATTGTAGGAAAGCATGCCAGGAGCAGCACCAGGCATACCTAAAAATGAGCTGCCAATCTGGTGAAGCTACAACACAGAAGCAGCATGCTATAGACAGAGCAGACCAATCCCACAGCCAACGGATTAGGTCAAGCTCTGCAGTCCTGCCACATTCAGTCATGAATGTTGGTGGACAATTAAACAATGAACAGGAGGAGGAGAAGGCTTCACAAACATCCCCATCCTCATTGATGGCAGAGGCCAGCAGGTCAGTGCAAAAAACAAGGCTGAAGCATTTGCAACCACCTTCACACAGAAGTGCCAAGTGCATAGTCCACCATGACATCCTCCTAAGATCTCCAGCATCATCAATTTACTCCACGTGATATCAAGAAATGGCTGAAGGCATTGGGCCTTGGCAACATCCCGGCTGTAGGACTGAAGACAGCTGAATAGCGGAGGTGAGATAAGAGTGCCTGCCCTTGACATCAAGGCAACATTTGACCCAATATGCATCAGAAAAATTGAAATCAATGGAAATAGAGGGGAAAACTCTCCACTGGTTGGAGTCATACCTAGCACAAAAGAAGATGGTTGTTGTGGTTGGTGGCCAATCTTATCAGCCTTAGGTTCTTGTTGCAGGAGTTCCTCAGGGTAGTGTCTTAGGCTCAACCATCTCCAGCTGCTTCATCAATGGCTTTCCTTCCAATATAAGGGCAGAAGTTGGATGTTCACTGATGATTGCATAGTGTTCACTGGTACTTTCAACTCCTCAGATACTGAAGCAGTCTGTACCCACATGCACCAAGACCTGGACAACATTCAGGCTTGCGCTGATAAGTGGCAAGTAACATTTGTGCTGCACATGTGCCAGGCAATGACCATCGCCAACAAGAGTGAATCTAACCATCTCCCCTTGACGTTCAAACGCATTACCATCGCTGAACCCCACAGTCAACATCCTGGGGGATTACCATTGACCAGAAATTGAACTTTACTAGCAATATAAATACTGTGGTTACAAGAGCAGGTCAGAGGCTGGGAATTCTGCAGCAAGGAACTCAATTCCTGACTCCCCAAAACCTGTCCACCATGTACAAGGCACAAGTCAGGAGTGTGATGGAATACGCTCTACTTGCCTGGATGAATGCAGCACTAACAACACTCAAGAAACTTGACACTATCCCAAAGCAACCTGCTTGATCATCACCCCATCCATCACCTTAAACATTCACTCCCTCCACCATCAGTTCATAGTGGCAGCAGTCTGTACCATCTACAAGATGGACTGCAACAAATCGCCAAGGATCCCTCAAAGGCAGCTTCCATACCTGACCTCTACCACCTAGAGGACAAGGGCAGCAGATGCAAGGGAACACCACCACCTGCAAGTTCCCCTCCAAGTCACACACCATCCTGACCTGGAAATGTATCACTGCTCCTTCACTGTTGCTTGGTCAAAATCCTGGAACTCCCCCCATAACAGCACTGTGGGTGTACTGACACCACATGGACTCAAGAAGAAGCTCACCACCCCTGCTCAAGGGCAATTAGAAATGGGCAATACATGCTGGACTTCCTAGTGACACTCAAAACCCATGAATGAATTTTTAAAAGTTACAAAATGTCCATGGACCCCATATGAAACACAAGTATTTTTTCTGTAAAATTAGGTATACAATTAAACATATTTTAATATTTTTGTTTTACTTACTTGATGTGAAACTTGGTGCCGGTGATAGACATCAGATCGATGCTCGGGTGAAGGTAGTAGTGATGTGTTGCAGCTGTGTGCCTTCTTATGCCTCCAGGAGCAAAGAAGATTAATCGAATGGTTGTGGCGCTCAAGCACAGGTTTAAAGTTTGATGAACGAGAGAGTCATAGGCATATTGTGCAAGGCCTGCATTCTACACATTCTCTGGTTATTTTTGGCAGCCCCATGAAGCCTTGTCGCAGACTCCTCGCATACGGTGATCCTGCTCATCAATCACCCTGTGCTCATTGACTTACAGTGACTGCCAGTGCCCCAAAACCTCAAATTTAAAATTCTCATCCTTGTGTTTAAATTGTTTCATGGCCATGTCCCTCCCTGACACTGTAACATTCTCCAGCTTTATAACTCACCAACTACACTCAGTTCCTTCAACTCTGGCCTCTTATGCATCCCGGCTTCCTTCACCCCACCATCTACAAAGATTGGGGAAGGAACAGTTATGGGGGTGGGGTGGGGGAGTGGTTGGTGGTTGGGCATAAAGTGATTTAAGCATGAGGATGAGAATTTTAAACAAGGTTTTGGGAGATCAGGCGCCAATGTAAATACGTGAGGACAGGGATGATGGTTGAGCAGGACGTGGTGTGGTATAAGTAAAGTTTGTACATGCTTGAACAAAGATAATACTGGGTCTCTAATAGTGCTAAATGCCTCTCCTGACAATATATTAGGAAGTCAAGACTGAACAAAGAGCTGGTTTCCAATTCCATGTTAAATATCAATCACCATACTCCACCCCACATCAACCCCCCAAACCCAGATTTTGTTTCAGACAATGCTAAAGAACCCTTTTTCTTTACAATGAAGTGAAGGGGAGAAGAAATCAAAACACAGGAAAAAAAAGCAGCCTTTAGAAACAAGGTGACAGCACCAACACTAGGGTAAGAAGGAAGAAAAAGAAAGCAGTAAAAACATAAACAAAGGTGAGAAGGGCTTGGTGGCCCGAGCCGTGAGGCTGCAACAAAAGGCTAAGCACAGTAAGAAGCCGGGGGGGCTGCTGGCTGGCCCACACACTTAGTTCATTCACTCGCTCTGATCTCCTTGCAACTCAAACTCCTCGCCCTGCTCCACACACCCACCTTGTTCCTCACATCTTCAGCCTCTTTTGATCATTACACTCCAGTGGTATTCCTTTCAGTGAATACCCGGGAAACATGTGAAATGTATTTTTCTCCATCAAACGCATATCTGAAGGGAAATACCTTATTAATTCAACATATTGCACATTATGACCAGGAAATGTGGCAAGTGAGTCAACGAACTTAAAGTCCAAAAGTATTTCAAAATTCAAAATCAGAAAATGTAGTTTTGAAAGAATTGGTTCTGCAAGGCCCGCATTCTGCACATTGGTTAGTTATGGTGCACCCCATGAAACTTTTTTGCGACACCCTGGTTGAGAATCGCTGTTGTAAAGAACGGAAAACTGTCTACGTCTTTCCAGTGTTGTAGAGAATGGACTCTGGGTGACAGGAAGGCAACTCATTCTGTCTTCCACTCTGCACTGCTTTATATTATTTAGACTCAGAAAGAACAGTAAATTTGGACAGTATCGAGAAAATTAGTTGATTACTCATGTCATTTGATATTTTGTTTTTGCTAGAAACAATTACAACAACTATAATGGATGCAAGGCCTGATATGCAATCAAAATACTTTTATATGGTAGTCACCCTTTGTCTATCATTCTATTCCCTTGGTCTCATACTTACAACACAGGTATGGAGTCCATTCATTTTTGCAAAATGTTTTTATATCTTGAAACAAAAATGTCATTAATGTGCTATATAGTACACGTTACATCATAATTACACTTTTATTGAAAATGGAAGAAATGCGTGCCTTTAAAATGTACGATTCTTGAAAATAAGATTTCATTTGCAGAAATGAAAAATTTGAAACATTAAGGTGCATCTACAATAATAATTCCTTAGCACTTTTCAAGCAGCTAATAAACCATATAGCGAGTATACACAGCAAAATTGTAAGGTGCACATTTCTTGAAAAGGGCTTAGTGACAAGTGAAAACTGATTTAATAATCACACTGGCAAATACTGAGAACCTTTGTAATAATGCAACACTCTCTTAGTGGGGAAAGACAACTAACGCTGACTGTCACTGAAAGAGGGAACTCTGCCTCATAGGAAAATACATTGGATAACACAGTCAAAATCCTGATACTCCCCTGCTTAACATTATCATGGGAACACCATCAGGACAAACATAGCAATGAGTCAAAGATAAAGCCATCATCACTTCACAGAGCAACCAGGGATGGGCAATAAATGTGGTTTGGCCAGCATTGTCCATATCCTGGAATCAAATGAAAAAAACATAAAAAGGAAAGGTGAGTATTATGGCCGTGTGGTACAATGTGGTGGTTCCCACTGTTCAACTCCCCACTTGAACACAGCAAGGGTTTTGTTATGAGGGATTAACTCCTTTGTGTTTTATTTTTCAAATAAACAGTGACAGTTTTCTTGTAGGTTTAAAAAAATCAGAAAATCAATTGTTTATTGATCAATATGCTTTATCCCCAAATTTTCGCAACCGCATCCACTCATGCATTCGCTTGTATTCACACACACACACACACACAAACAAGAGACAGATAGAGAGGGGAAAAAGGGAAAGTTATTTTTAGTTGGTGGGGTGGTGAGGTCACAATAAATCTGTTGAATTCTCTTGGAAATCAAGTTCTTGATAGGTGCATGCCTGAGATGATTGTAGATTTCTCTCTTGATTGAAAGTTCAGTTGAAGATAGTGAGTCACTTCTAGTTCACTGCTGTCTAATGTAGATGTAGGATTCTACAGCAGGGCACATGTCTTCTGGCATGCTGGTAAACAAGCTGCTGGATGTTGCTTCTCTCTCGTTCTCTCTGGCTTTCTCTTTTATGATTGTCTTTTTTTTAAAGTAAAGCTGTAGGTAGCTCCTAGTAGGAGACATTCTAATCTCTCCCCCATCGTAATCGCACAGTGGCCCAGGATGTGGCTACTTTGCACCTTCTTTGTTTCAAAAGAAGACATTCAGTTCTGGAATGCTTTAGGATGGAGTACAATTGTCACCTCTTAACTTTGAAAATTTGTCCTTTGTCAGACAGTTGAGTACACAAAGGCCAATCCACTTTTCTTTGGTGCCCATTTTGGAACATTGTTCACTTTTAAAGTAAAGGTTCATTTTTAGAAGACAAAGTCCGTTTTTCATAATGCTTCAGAGTTAGTCCATAATTTGTATCATTGCTCTTCTGGTGTGTGTGACATAGGAAAGACAATTAATCTCATAAATGCAAACACTGTTAAATGTTGTAATCCTGTACACCGTACATTTTAGGTACCAGTAATGTTTACTCCTGGGGAAGACAAAGTAAAATAGGAAAAATCCCCGTGAACAATTTCAGGAGGACCATAGAGAATTCCTTCCCACTCCCACTGAGATTCTGGCTGGAGCTCTTGAAATGTAGGATCCTTAAGGAAAAACACAGAAGTAAAACATGAGTAAAGTAGTACCCCAGGACATAATGTGGGCATGAAGTAAAATGGTAGATGTTAATAATACTTGCAAAAACTGATGTACGATCACAACAGGGGCTTTTTTCAGGTGCATGTCGGTTCTAAATGTTTAAAAATTTATGTAAATCTTGCCAGAATGGCAATTTTCTAATAGTAAGCAAATTTAGAGTTTCACTTAATTTGCATAATTATTTAGCACTCCACAGGCAAATTTAGGTAGGTGCAGGGAGGTGGTTGTAAGGAAGGTTTGCACTCTGCCCCTGAAAAGGCACAATCTCCAGCAGTCTGACTGGACTGAAGCAGAGGTAGGTTTGACTCCACAGTTTGTTCAGTCACTAGCAGTCTCAATCTGATCTAACAATAAATAACAAAAGAACAAGAACACAAGAAATAGGAACAGAAATAGACCATATGGCCCATCGAGTCTGTTCTGCCATTCATTACGATCATGGCTGATCTTGGGCTTCAATTCCACTTTCCTGCCTGCTCCCCATATCCCTTGATTCCCTGCGAGACCAAAAATCTATCTATCACAGCCTTAAATGTATTCAATGATGGAGCATCCACAACCATCTGGGGTAGAGCATTCCAAAGATTCACAACCCTTTGAGTGTAGTAAATTCTCCTCATCTCAGTCCTGAATGATCAGCCCCTTATCCTGAGACTTATCCCCACGTTCCAGATTCCCCGACCAGCAGAAACAATCTCTCAGCTTCTGCCCTATCAAGCACTTTCAGAATCCTGTATGTCTCAATTAGATCGCCTCTCATTCTTCTAAACTCCAGAGAATATAGGCCGAATTTACTCAGCCTCTCATCATAGGACAACCCACTCATCCCAGGGACCAATTCAGTAAATCTTCGCAGCACTGCCTCCAGTGCAAGTATATCTTTTCTTAAATGGGGAGACCAAAACTGCACATTATTTTCCAGGTGCAGTCTTATTAAGACTTCTTTATTCCTCTACAATTCCCTTACAAAAAAGGCCAATATGCCATTTCTCTTCCTAATAGCCTGCTGCACCTCCATGTTAACTTTATGCATTCTTTGTACGAGTACCCCCGAGTCTCACTGAAAATCAACACTTCCCAGTTCCACACCTATAAAAAATATTCTGCTTTTTTATTTTTACGACCAAAGTGAATAACTTCACACTTCCCTACTCCAGACCCCATTTGCCATCTTGTTGTCCACTCACTTAACCTGTCTATATCTCTTTGCAGCCTCTCTATGTCCTCCCAGCAGCTTACCTTTCCACCGAGCTTTGTATCATCAGCAAACATAGATACATTACTCTCTGTCTCTTCACCCAAATTATTAATCTAGGGCTGAATTTTAACAGCCCCTCGACGCCACGGGCCGCAGCGTGGGGGACGGTAAAATGTTGCGGGGAGAGGCCTGCCTCGACCTGTAACATCGAGAAGGGCCCGCCGCATATTACCACTGGTGGCAGGATCTTGGTGTGGCCCCCCGCCACACGGCTGCGGCACCACAATCAACATATGGTAATGATTACTTACCTATGCTGATTATGCAGCCCGTCGCCTCACCACTGTCGGATTTTTCATTGAACGGGCGGCTGTTGCGTGTCGTCCTGGTCACAATCTGAAAAACCAGCAGGTCCTCACTCTGCATTATGGAAGGGATGAGGGAAGAGGATCCACAAGGGTCTAACTCTGCATTCTTAGAGGGAAGAGAGATACACAGGGGTATAACTCTGCATTCTGGAAAGGAGGAGGGAGGGGGAATACACAGGGGCCTAACTGCATTCTTAAAGCAAGGGGGGGATATGCAGGGGTCTCACTCTGCATTCTGAAAGGGAGGGGGTCTGGGTTTACTGGAGGGAAAACTGTGCTAGCATGAAGGGAGGTTACTGTGTACCATCCCTCCATTAACAGTGTACGCACTGTGTTTGTGAGGGGGCAATGGAACACTGGGCATCCTATGTGTGGGGAGGGTTCCAGAAAGGGAAGGAGCATTAAGGTTTTATAGATGGTGGGGGCAATCGATTCAGCTGGTAGGATCTGGATGTGGTCATGCTGTGCCACTCTTGTGTTGGCCAAGATGGGCAATGCCATGGCACGCCACATAGTTGATCCAGGAAAGCAGCTGATGTACCCGTCAACACCAATCCATGCCCTGTTAGGAAGCTTCAAATACGTGCAGGGTTCAACTTTATTTATCACATGGAAATACCAACAGGCAGGTCCTGCAGTTTTTTTTTCTCCAAGAATATGCAGTTTGCCTTTAAGGCTTGCAAAGGATCAGTACTGCGTTAAGAACCAGCAAGCCTCAGGAGTTAAAGACATTGCATTTTCGGTTGCCATTGGATACAACCATTTGGAGACTGTAATTCAAAGGGTGCATTCTCGTTACCATGGATATAGCCACTTGGAGTGAGTGTCAAGCGATACATTTGTTAGGATTCAATTTTGAACTGGCTTTTTAGTTGAAGACAGTTTGTTCTAACAGAACACACAGACACAGACAGCTGGTGTTAGCACCTGAAAAAAGAGCTCTCAACCATTTAAACTGAAGGAAGAGAAATTTAGTCTGTTTAATTATTATTATCTCTCAAAATTCTAAAAAAAAGTCAAGCCAAAACAGAGATCTATGGTAATTTAAACTGAAGGAAGGGAAGTTAGACTGTGACAATCTTTTATCCCTCAAAAAATCTCAAGTCAGATTGATTCTATTGAAAGTGTTTGCGCGTCATTAATTGTTGAAATTCGCTGGAGAAGGAAAGCATTACGTACTGCTGGAATTAGTCAATAGACTGTCCTACTGTGGAAGAACCTTTTTTTTCCCCCATCGGACGTCTGTGAGAACTTTAAGCAACATTGAACTGTAAATTTGCATGGACTCTAATTTTTCTATTTTAAATGTTGTTTATATTTTCCTAGTGTTTAAGAATTTAGTTTTTTAATTAAATAGTTAATTTATTGATTTAAAGACACCTGTTTGGTTAGCCTCATTCGGGGGTTAATAGATGGTACAATTTGGCTGGGTCTTTCTTTAATTTGGAAAGTTTTAAATGATATGTTAGGCGATCTGTGGAGCGACGGGATTGAATTAACAGTGCATTTCTCCCACCACAATCAGAATTGTATATTTTGATTGGGGCCTTTGACTGGAGCAGTCAGTCATAACATATTTATTGGGGGCTCATCTGGGATTTGAATAACATATTAATTGGGAGCTCGCGCGCAGTTGAATCATATTTAATTCAATGGCTCGCGTCTGGGATCAGAATCAGACAGATTTGGAGGGCTCACATTTGGAATCATATTAATTACCCATTTCTGAGATAACATATTTAAATTGGGGTCCTGCGTTTGGCGTCATATTAATTGCTCTCACGTCTGGGATCTTAGCAATTGGAAACTCGATTGTTGGGATCTAAACCTAACACCAATTACAAAGAAATTAAAAGAACCAGGTCTCTTGTATAATAAGGTACAGTCTATACCATTGGTATGGCATTAGTGGTAGTAGCAGAGTTTTTGGGAAAGTAGAATGTTTCCCTGAGTGACTTGATAACTAACTAAGAACAAATTAAAAGAATTGGCAGCAAAATTGGTTTGGAATTGAAATCAGGTGCCAAAAAAGCAGAGATAATTGACATAATAGCCGAACATCTGGAATTAGTAGAAGAAGATGATGATAACACAGATGAAGGGCAATATGAGGAAGAAGAAGGTAGTAGGTCTGAGTGTGATACAGTAGCATTGGCTAGGATTCAGTTAGAAATTTAAAAAACTGGAGCTTCAACAGGAAAAAGAAAAAGCAATAGCAATAAGAAAACTTGAACTTCAAAGAGAAAGTGAAAGAGAAGAGATGGAATTTAAGTTAAAAGAGATGGAACTAAGACAAAAGGGTCAGGAAGAATCTGAATTTAGATCCGGACCCAGCTAGAAGTTGTTTAAATTTATACAGGCTCTTCCTAAGTTTGAGGAAAGGGACATAGAGGCATATTTCATATCTTTGAAAAAATAGCCAAACAGATGAAATGGCTGAAGGAAAGATGGACATTGCTCATGCAGGGCAGCCTGGTCGGCAGAGCTCATGAAGCTTATGCCATGCTTTCTGCAGAGGCCTCTGCAGATTATGAGATGGCAAAAAAGGCTGTTCTCGCTGCGTATGAGTTAGTCCCTGAAGCTTACCGTCAGAAGTTTAGGAACTTACGGAGATTGACACATTTAGAATTTGAGAGAGTGAAGCAAACAAATTTTGACCGTGGATATAGGCATTAAAGATAGAAACCACATATGAGAACCTTCGAGAATTAATTCTCTGACAAGGGTTTAAAAACTTAATTCCTTCAGTAGTGAGAACTCATATAGATAACCTGAAAGTTTTGAAAGCTAGGCAAGCAGCAGAGATTGCTGATGATTTTGAGCTTGTGAATAAGCCGACCTATTTTGTCCATCACCCCCATAAACCCTAGAAGGATAGAAAATGAGAGAGTGAAAGGAAGGCAAGTAGCTGGGGACAAGAAGGAACAGCTGGGAATGCCCCAGGGTCACCTCCTGGTCAGAAAGGAAGGTGCTGAGAGTAGAAGTGAGGTTCATAAGCCAAAATGTTATAATTGCAACAAAACAGGTCAACGTCGTTCAGAGTGCTGGAAATTGCGAGGTAAACCCATAGGACTTGTTGGGGTATGCAAAGTTAGTGCAGAGGAAAAGACTCTGACTGAGAGTATAGCTGACCAGGCAATAGGCTTTAACGACAGCTGTGAATATGCAATTTAAATACTAAAACTAAGAGGAGTGTAGAGGTTAAGATTAAAATACCTGAGAGTTATCATGATTTTTGTCAAAGGGGAGAGTAACTGCGTATCCTGTAAGTGAGGCAGGAAAACCTATCATTGTACTCAGGGACACAGGAGCGACCCAAACATTCTTTTTGGGGAAAGATATGAGGTTTCCACCAGACAGCACCTTGAACGCTAAAGTTTTGGTAAATGGAATTGGCAGGGTCGGTATACCCATACCTTTGTATAAAATACGCCTAGAAAGTGATTTAATATCTGGGGTAGTAACTGTAGGTGTTGTCCACAGTTTACCAGTAAAGGGAATTGATCTACTCCTAGGAAACGATTTGGCTGGATCAAAAGTATCAGTTTCTCCTATAGTTACAGAGGAACCATGTGAAATTAAGGAAACGGAACAATTACAGGAACAAGTTCTGGGAATATTTCCTGCATGTGTAGTTACCCGAGCAATGGCTAACCAGGATCCATTGTTGGAGTTAAAAGGGGCACCACAAATTGATAGCCAAGTATCTGAAACCTTATTTGGGGATTTAGATAATCCAAATAAGATGTTTAACAGATCGTCTATCATTGTAGCACAGCGAGCTGATTCAGAGATATACCACATAGCACAGACAGCTGTTAGAAGCTGAGGTGAAAGGAGTTCCGGAAGGCTATTATATGGCAAATGGGGTTTTGAGGAGGAAATGGAGACTGCCTCATAGACCAGCTGACGAAGACTGGACAGTTTTTGAACAGATAGTAGTACCACCTAAGTATTGACCAGGATTATTAAGGTTAGCACATGACATTCCTTTTGCGTGACATAGGGGAATTCGGAAGACCAAATCACACATAAGCAAACATTAATACTGGCCAGGTCTTACAAAGGATGTGAGACAATTTTGTAATACATGCCATACCTGTCAAATGGTGGGAAAACCACAACCTACCATAAAACCAGCACCACTAGTTTCCATACCAGTGGTTGAGAAACCATATTACCGCAGGGAGGAGGATGAGCCAGTACAGGTATGTCAGGCAATCGGGACCGTGGAGAAGGAAAAGGATAGTGAGGATGAGGCAGAAGTAGGCCTAGGAAATTCTCAGATTGAACTCCCAACTATCCAATCAGCGAATGTAGAATGGCGAGGAAAATTAAACCATATGCTTTTACACTTAGAGGCAAAACAGCGTGAAGTCCTAACCAAGGTTTTCACAATGTTTCAAAAGATTTGTAGGGATAAGCCAGGATGTACAACCTTAGCCACATATGATGTGGGTATAGGGGGAGCCATTCCTTTAAAACTACATCCTTGTTGCTTAGGTCCAGACAGACAGGCCCAGGTGGAAGCAGAGGTACAATGCATAATGAACCTAGTCAGGACAGCTGGAACTCGCAGATGGTCTTGATGTCAAACTTGGTGGGTCAGATGAAACTTCCATAGACTCTAGAAAAGTCACTGTGGTAAAGAAGGCAGACTCCTACCCAAATTCTCATTTAAAGGTCTGTAAGGACATAGTGGGCAACACAATGTGTATTAAAGAGACAGATGTGTTGGAGGGATACTGTCAAATTCCTTTGAAACCCCAGGGTAAGAAAAAAATCAGCTTCGGTTATACTGGACAGGGTTTTCCAGTGTCAAGTGATGCCACATAGGTTAAGGGGTATTGGAGAAACTTCTCAGAGAATAGTAAACCCAGTAGTGGTCAGTGCTTTTAGCTGTGCAGTTCACCTGGCTAAGGTGATGGACAATAGGGACACTTGGAAGGAAAACACAAAACAATTGGAAGACTAGGCTTGTAAATTTGAAATGGGTGAATTGGAACAACCTTTTGAAAATTGAAAGCAGAAATGTTCTGGTGGAATTTGTTGCTGTAGTCTAACAATTTTTTTTAGAAAAGTGTATATCTATAAATGCGGGGGGGTGGGGGGGAGAACTGTCAGCATTTTTACAATTTGTATTTTTTTCCCCATTGTAATCAAACACATTTACGGAATGGCGTATCATTCCGCTCGGGGTGGATGTGTCATGGTCCTGTAGTTTTTTCTTCTGGGAATATGCGGTTTGCCTTTAAGGCTTACAAAGGATCAGTACTGCGTTAAGAACCAGCAAGCCTCAGGAGTTAAAGAAAATGCATTTTCAGTTGCCGTTGGATACAACCATTTGGAGACTGCAATTCAAAGGGTGTATTCTCGTTACCATGGATATAGCCACTTGGAGTGAGTGTCAAGCGATACATTTGTTAAGATTCAATTTTGAACTGGCTTTTTAGTTGAAGACAGTTTGTTCTAACAACACACAGGCACAGCCAACTGGTGTTAGCACCTGAAAAAAGAGCTCTCAACCATTTAAATTGAAGGAAGAGAAATTTAGTCTGTTTAATTATTATTATCTCTCAAAATCCTAAAAAAAAGTCAAGCCAAAACAGAGATCTATGGTAATTTAAACTGAAGGAAGGGAAGTTAGACTGTGACAATCTTTTATCCCTCAAAAAATCTCAAGTCAGATTGATTCTATTGAAAGTGTTTGCAAGTCGTTAATTGTCAAAATTCTCTGGAGAAGGAAAGCTGGAATTAGGCTGTAGACTGTTCTACTGTGGAAGAACCTTTTTTTCCCCCCATCGGACGTCTGTGAGGACTTCAAGCGAATTTGAATTGTAAATTTGCAAGGACTCTAATTTTCCTATTTTAAATGCTGTTTATATCTTCCTAGTGTTTAAGAATTTAGTTTTTTTTAATTAGAGTTAACTTGTTGATTTAAAGACACCTGGTTTGGTTAGCCTCATTCGGGGGTTAATAGATGGTACAATTTGGCTGGGTCTTTCTTTAATTTGGAAAGTTTTAAAAGTTAGGCGATCTGTGGAGCGACGGGATTGAATTAACAGTGCAATTCTCCCACCACAGTCAGAATTGTATATTTTGATTGGGGGCTTTGACTGGAGCGGTCGGTCATAACAATTTATCACATGGAAATAGGTATGGCTCATCCTGCATTGTGTGATCCTCTGCATGTGAAGATCCGTATGCGCCAGAGGCAATACCAACAGGCAGGTGCAATCCATGTAGAGGCCCCCGGTCGTGAGCAGCAGCCTCCAAGGGGAGCCCGTAACATTATGGTTGTCGTGCATCTACAGGCCCCACATGACATTCCATCGGATGTCAGAGCACAAGTGTCAGAGGAGATTGTGCATATCGAGAGGGTGATGACCTGTGTCCTGCTCAAGGATGACCTGCAGCCCATGGGCTCCCGTGGACATCCCATGCCTTTGTTCCTCATAGTGGCAGCGGCTGTTCATAGACTGCACTCACGTGGCCATCAGGCCTCCCGCCAGGCTACCAACTGCAGATGTCACCATTAAAGGATCCCTCTCAATCTAGGTGAAGCTGGTATGTGATCACCGCAGATTCTTGCTGCGAATGTGTGATCGCTTCTCAGGTAGCTGCCATGACACCTGGGTCCTGCGCCAGTCCCGGCTGTCACTGCTGTTCACTGAACTGGCTCAGATGGAGGGGTGGCTTCTTGGAGATAAGGGCGATCTTTTGCAGACATGACTCCAGACACTGGTGAGAGACCCCATCACTGCTGCAGAGGAGAGATACAACGCCACCCACTGAGCTACATGAGCCACCATTGAGCAGGAGATCAGCATGCTGAAAGGGCTCCTCCAATGCCTGTATGAATAGGGTGATGCCCTGTACTACGGGCCGAAAAGGCCAGCTCCTTTCTTTGCTGCTCTGCACAACTATGCACCCAAAAGGGGCCAGGCCTGGCATGATGACGAGAGACGTCAACAGGATTCCTCCTCAAACTATGAGGATGCTGAGGACCTACAACATGAAAGATGCAAGGAAGGGCAGATGGCACCCAGGCTCTGTATGCAGGACTAACAGTGAGGTAGGGATGTGCGGAAGTGGCTTATCAGACAAAGGCTCTCTGCACCATAGGAACTGACATGAGCTCTGCAAGCCACACATCACCCTCGCTCACCTGCTGTGCACCAGTCCACATCTGCAGCATCCCTGTGTAAACCATTAGAGGCAGCAGCTGACTGAGCCAATGTCCATGTCACTGCATCCGTGGAGACGCTCATGAGTAATGGTGGCATGGCAATGATGTTATTGCATACGTTGGCTCTCCTGAAGGGCCAACGGTGCAAAGGGATGTGACGATGTCGCTAGCTGCCGGCACACATCATTCGCACAGAGAAAAGGACACACATGTTGGTGAGGAACATTTAGTGAAAGACGATTTTACATTGCTGTGACACCCGTGCATTCCCATTTGTGTCAGTGTGTTCTCTGTAAACCTGTGTAATATCTTTTATGTATTTAAGTCTCACATCCTGAATGTGCAAATCTAAGGTTATTCACCCAGGTGCAGCACGCCTCCATGAAGGAATGTTACACTTGAGTGGAGGAAGAGGATGGCAACTTCACAGGACACTGGGACACAGCAGGTTAAGTATGTGGCAGCAAAGCAGAAAGTGCTGGGGTCACTCAGCAGATCATACAGCATCTGTGGAGAGAGAAGCAGAGTTAACTTTCAGGTCTGTGAACTTGAACACGTTAACTCTGCTTCTCTCTCTACAGATGCTGCCTGACCTGCTGGATTTCTGCAGGACTTTGCTGCCAGATTGACAGCAGCCCCATTCTTCTGTATTCAGGTAAGTATTCTTTGACAGCTGTCAGGAAGCAGGTGCTGGCGCGCTTAAAATAGGGCCCCAGCACCTGCTGCACAACTGTCAAAGGGTTCCTCACTGCGCCGAATGTCCCGCCTCTCCCCACGTAATAGCGGGGGGGAGGCTTGGCGCAGTGATGCTAATAAGCCCCCGCGTGTAATATCGCAGGGGCTCTGTGGCGGTTGCTAAATGTGGGCGGCGCGCTTAGTTGAAAGGGCGCCGGCGCGCAGCACGGTGCCCGAATAAAATTCAGCCCCTAAAGTGTAAATAGCTGAGGCCCCAGTACTAATCCTTGCAGCACTTACCCCCAACACCAGGAGCCGATTAATCTTTTATGTGGCACCTTATCGAATACCTTTTGGAAATCCAGGTATACTACTTCTATTGGTTCCGCTGTATCTACCCTACCAGTTACATCCTCAAAAAACGACTCTAAAAACTTTTCTTTTATAATAGTTTCCAGCATCTTCCCAACAACTGATATTAGGCTAACTGGCCTGTTTTCTCTCTACCTCCTTTCTTGAAAAGCGATATAACATTTGCCAACTTCCAATCTGATGGGAGCATTCCTGAATCTAAGGAATTCTGGAAAATCATAGCCAGCACATCCACTATCTCTGCCGCTATATCGTGTAGAAACCTAGATGTATGCAATCTGGGCCTGGGGACTTGTCAGATTTTAGTCCTTCAAGTTTCTTCAATATTTTTTCTGGGCTGATATCAATTTCCTTAATTTTCTCATTCTTTTTAGCCCCTAGATTACTCCCTATTTCTGGTATGGAACTTGTATCTTCTTCTGTGAAGACAGACATAAAATATTTGTTCGATGCCTCTGCCATTTTCTCATTCCCCATGTTGATTTCTCCTGTCTCTGCCTCTAAGGGACCAACATCTACTTCAGCTACTCTCTTCCTTTTTATTACCGATAAAAGCTCTTACGATCTATGTTTTTATATTGCTGGCTCGTTTACTCATATTCTGTTTTTTCCCTTTTTATCAAATTTTTGGTGGCCCTCTGCTGGTTTCTAAAACACTCCCAATCCTCAGACTTGCTACTATTTTTTGCAACATTGTACACCTCTTCTTTTAGTCTAATACTCTCCTTAACTTCCTGACTGAGCCACAGATAGGTCTTTCTTGATGTGTTTTTGCTTTTGAATGGAATGTACTTTTGTTGAACCCTTTAAATTGTTTTTTTAAATGTTTCCCACTGTTCATTTACCACCATACCTTCCAATTAACCTTAGCCAGTTCTCCCCTTATACCTTTGTAATTGGCTTTGTTTAAGTTTAAGATTCTTGTTTGTGATTGAAATGTGTCACTTTCAAACTTAACATGAAACTCAATGGTATTATGATCATGATTTCCCAGTGGATCTTTTACTACGACATTGCTAATTAACCCTGTTTCATTACGTAATACGAGATCTAAGATCTAGAGCCTTGTCGGTTCTACAATGTATTGCTCCAAGAAACTGTCACAAAAATATTCTACAAATTCATCTTCTAGAACGCCGTTCCCAATTTGATTGTCCCAGTCTATTTGCAGATTAAAGTCCCCCACAATTAATACATTACATTTTATACACGCTCCAATAATTTCCTGTTTCATGTTCTGTCCCAAAACATAAACTACTGTTAGGGGGCTTATAAACTGCTCCCACCAGTGTTTTCTGACTCCTGCTCTTCCTAATTTCCACCCAATGATTCTACTGAGGCCAGATTCCTTCTTATTAATGTCCTTATGTCATCCGTTACTATCAGGGCTACCCCTGCTCCTTTGCCATTCTGTCTCCTTCTGCATCTGGTTCTGCTGATGCAGAACTTGTGAATACAGTTTATTTATTATTACATAGGTGCAACAATGCCTGCAAATATGGTTGGGACATCTTATAGGCTGTGCAAATCAGGCTTTTCTGGCTCTTGATCATCTTGGTATGTCTTTACATTTAACATTACCTCTGGTGTCTCACAAGGATCCATCCTTTGGCCCTTCTATTTCTCTTCTACACATTACCCATTGGCAACATCATCTGCACACACTTCAGGTTCCACATGGACGCTGTCAACACCCAGCTCCACCTCAACACCACTTCTCTCAACGCCTCCACTGTCTCTGATTTGTCACACTGCTTGTCTGACATCAAGTATTGGATGAGCAGAAATTTTCTCCAACTAAATATTGGGAAGAGCAAAACCATTGTCTTTGGTACCTGCCATGTATTTCATTTCCTACAGACTGACTCCATTGCTCTCCTTGGCAGTTGCCTGATGATGAACCAGACCATTCACAGTCTTGGTGTTGTATTTGACCTCAGGTGAGCTTCTAACCACATATCCGCTGCATTACCAAGACCACCTACTTCCACCTCTGCAACATCATTTGCCCTCGCCCCTGCCTCAGCTCATCTGCTGCTGAAAGGTTCATTTATGCCATTGTTACCTCTAAACTTAACTATTCCAACGCTCTCCTGGATGGTCTCCCACATTCGACTCTACATAAACTTGAGCTCATTGAAAACTTTGCTGCCTATATCCTAGCTCGCACTAAGTCCCATTCACCCATCACTCCTGTATTGGCTCCCATGCTGACAACACCTCGATTTTAAAATTATCATCCTTCCATTCAAATCCATTCATTGTCTCACCCCTCCTCTGTGTAACCCGTTCCAGTACGACAAATCTCCAAAATCTCTGCACTCCTCCAATTCTGACTTCTTGCGCATCCTCCATTTTAATTGTTCCATCATTGGTCCCCATGCCTCCAGCACTATGGCAATTTTGAGACAATACAGGAGCCGAGTGAGGTGTTGGTGAGGTAGAGCTTGAATGTTGTCAGTATACATGTGCAACCTGAAGTGTTTTTGGATAATGTCACCAAGAAGCATTATGTAGATTAGAAATAGGTTGAATCATCCAGCATCAACATCCTGGCATCACCATTGAGCAAAAAGATAAATGCACCAGCTACATAAATACTGAGGCTACAAGGGCTGGTCAGAGGCCAGGTGTTCTCCTTCAAGTGACTCACATCCTGACGCCCCAAAGCTTTTCCATCACCTACAAGGCACAATTCAGGAGTATGATGGAATGCTGTCCACGTGCCTGGATGAATGCAGCTCCAACAACACTAGAGAAGCTCAGCACCATCCAGACCAAAGCAGCCCACTTGATCGGCACCCCATCCATCACCTTAAACATTTATTCCCTCCACCAATGCCGCAATATGGCTGCAGTGTGTATCATCTAGAAGATGTTCTGGAACAGTTCCTGCAGACTGCAAGGTAGTAAATGTAACCCCACTATTTAATAAAGTAGGGAGAGAGAAAACGGGGAACTGCAGACCTGTTAGTCTGACGTCAGTAGTAGGGAAAATGCTAGAATCTATCATCAAGGATGTGATAACTGAGAAAATAATGGTAGGATTGGACAGAGTCAGCATGGATTTATGAAAGGGAAATCACGTTTGACAAACCTGTTGGAATTTTTTGAGGATGTAACTAGCAGAATAGATAAGGGGGAACCAGTGTAAGTGGTGTATCTGGATTATCTGAAGGCTTTCCATAAGGTCCCACACAGCAGGTTAGTAAGCAAAATTAGAGCACATGGGTTTGGGGGTAATTTACTGGAATGGATTGAGAATTGGTTAATGGACAGAAAACAGAGTAGGAATAAACGGGTCATTCTCAGGTTGACAGGATGTGACTAGTGGGTATTGCAAGAATCAGTGCTTGGGCCCCAGCTATACACAATCTATATCAATGATTTGGATGTGGGGAGCAAATGTAATATTTCCAAGTTTGCTGATGACACAAAACTAGGTGGGAATGTGAGTTGTGAGGCGAATGCAAAGAGGATTTAAAGGCATTTAGACAGGCTGTGAGTGGACAAGAACGTGGCAGATGGAATATAATGTGGAAAAATGTGAAGTTATCCAATTTGGGAGGAAAAACAAAAATGTAGATTATTTCTTAAATGGTGAGAGATTGGGAAGTATGTCCTTCTTCGTAAGTCACTGAAAGCTAACGTGCAGGTCCAGCAAACAATTAGGAAGTCAAATGGTATGTTGGCCTTTATTGCAAGAGGATTTGAGTACAGGAGTAAAGAAATCCTGCTGCAATTGTATAGAGCCTTGTTCAGACTCCACCTGGAGTATTGTGTACGGTTTTGGTCTCCTTACCTACTTACATATATTTGCCATAGAGAGAGTGCAACAAAGGTTCCCGGTTGGTGGGATTGTCCTATGTGGATCGATTGAAGAGACTGGGCCTATATTCTCTAGATTTTAGATGAATGAGAGGTAATCTCATTGATGCATACAAAATTCTTACAGGGCATGGCAGAGTAGATGCAGGAATGAAGTTTCCCCTAGTTGGGAGGTCTAGAACCAGGGGACACAGTTTCAGAATAAGAGGAAAGCCATTTAGGACTGAGATGAGGAGAAATCTCTTCACTCAGAGAGTGGTGAATCTTTGGAATTCTCTGCCCCAGAGGGCTGTGGAGGCTCAGTCATTGAGTATATTAAAGACAGAGATCGATAGATTTATAGATATTAAAGATATCAAGGGATATGGTGATAGTGCAGGAAAATGGCATTGAGCTAGAAGAACAGCCAAGATCTACTTGAATAGTGGAGCCGGCTCGAAAAACCGAATAGCCTACTCCTGCTCCTATTTCCTATGTTCCTATGACTGCAGCAAAATGGCAAGACTTCTTCAACAGCAACTCTGAAACCTGTGCTTTTTACTACCTAAAAGGACTAGGGCACATGGGAGCATCACCATACCCAAGTTTCCTTCCAAGACACTCACCAACCTTAATTGGAAATATATTCCTTCATCCTTGCTGGGTCAAAATCTTGGAACTCCTTACCTAACAGCACAGTGAGCGTATCTTCACCACACGATTGCAACAGTTCAAGAAGGCAACTCACCACCACCTTCTCAAGGGCAACTAGGGATGAGGAAGAAATGCTGGCCTTGCCAACAAGATCCACATGCCGTGAATGAATAAATTTTTAAAAGGCTATGTCTGAAAGCAAAAACGCAATATAATTGCAGCAAAACTATTTCGGGAATTGACGCTGGTCAGTCAATCACAAGCATGTTCAGCTTTCTGTATCCCATGCAGCTTATCAGATGACTGTGCAATCATCCAACAATACTACTTCCTCAACTTAGGGACACTTGGTAGTAATGCAGGTCCATAACCAACATAGAGAGGGTGGGACAAACATGGTAGCCAAACACATTAAACAGGTATGCAAACAATACTCTCCAACTGAAAAAAAAGTACATAAAATATATGTAGCAACTTGTAGTTGTTTCTGTTCCAGTACATCCACTACCTGTGGTAGTCCCTCCCCAAGTCACATATCTCTGATGTTGTTTGCTCTTCCAGGTAGCCTCTTCTGTCCCGCTATCATATACACAATGGCTGATATATCCATACTTTTGGACAGAGAATTCCTCCATACTAGTGTCTTCTTTGACTTCTGTAATGCTAATTTGAAATCTTTCCCCTTGTTAAGCTCACCCGATCTGATCTTTTTGACTTGATGAGTTTATGCAGAACGCTGCTTGAGTTCACATTAATTACCTTAAATAAGTAAGAATAGGTTTTAGTATTGACTTTCTTTTGGAGAGGTAAGAATTCTTGTTGTAGTGCTATACGCTGAATAGCTTTGCTTAGAATTAGCTGGAAACGTATGCAAAAACAATGGTGTAAGTAGAACATAATGATAATTTTCAGTGGAAAAATCAAGGAATAAGGTTTTCAGCCACGCCCAAGCTTCCTTCAGGTTTTACGAAACCGCCACCAAAATCCTCTGCCACTCATTAATATAGTTCCAGCTCCATGCAAAAAAAGCTTTAAATTTAGAGGCAAATTCCTGACTGTAACCTCCATTGTTGCACTTGCTGCTGCGCTTGGAAGGGTGAAATGGCCTGGTTGGTAGTCATCTCCATTATAACTATTATTCACTGTGATTAGCTAATAGATTATGTACATTTCTTCCAGTGTGTTTACATAACTAAAATGTGATAATATATCTTTACCTAGCAACCTTACAGGGATCCACTCCAGGTTCCACTGGGATCAGCTGAAAGAAGTGTCCCGCACCTCTTCACCAATCCCTAAAAATTACTTAAATGTGCATCTTATGTATGAACAGAAAATTATTGTTATTGTACAAATGACTAATGTGCTTCTTCAATTTTTGTTCTATTAATTTGATAGGGGTTTCGTACTCATATAGTAACACCATCATCAGTAATTTCTATACTGTAGTGTTTGTCATGCAAGTCTCTTTGTAAAGGATACTGCATATTGACTAAGTCCAGTAATTTCCTAATAGAAAATCAACAGGAATATTTACATAGTTCAATGAAGATGCCCTGCAAATTTAAATGAGAAATACCAACCTATTCTATACATATATATATTAAAAAATTGTTGTTTATAGGAGTACCACATGGCCTTGTTCATGCAATGAATCTTAGAAAACAAGATGGGTGTCAATACCAGTTCCTCTTTGTGCAAGTTGAGCAAATTCCATGTTGCACAGTAAATACTGCACCTAAAATAAGTGTCATGTTTATTAATAATTTTACTTAAATTAGAGTCATAGAGTTATCCAGCACAGAAACAGGCCCTTCGGCCCATCGTGTCTGTGCCAGCCATTAAGCACCAATCTATTCTAATCCCATTTTCCAGCACTTGGCCCATAACCTTGTATGCTATGGCGTTTCAAGTGTTCATCTAAATACTTCTTAAATGTTGTGAGCATTCCTGCCTCTACCACCCCTTCAGGCAGTGTGTTCCAGATTCCAACCACCCTCGGGGTGAAAAAATCTTTCCTCAAATCCCCTCTAACTCTCCAGCCCCTTACCTTAAATCTATGCCCCCTGGTTATTGACCCCTCCGCTAAGGGAAAAAGTTTCTTCCTATCTAGCCTATCAATGCCCCTCATAATTATTTCCAGATTCAAAAGAAATCGAAAATAGAAATAATCTAGCAGAAATAATGATATCTGCTGCTATCTTCCAAAGGATATCATAGTATCATAGAATGGAATAATAGAGTGGTTACAGCACAGAAGGAGACCATTTGGCCTGTCGAGTCTGTGCCAGCTCTCTGCAAGAACAATTTAGCTAGTCCTACTCCCCGGCCCTTTCCCCTTAGCCCTGCATTGTTTTTCTCTTATCCAATTCCATTTTGAAAGCCACAATTAAATATACCTCGACCACACTCTCAGGGAGTGCATTCCAGATCCTAACCATTCTCTGCATGAACAAAGTTTTCCTCATGTCACTTTTGGTTCTTTTGCTAATCACCTTAAATTTGCGTCCTCTGGTTTTCAACCACTCCGCCATTGGGAACAATTTCGCTCCATCTACTCTGGCTAGCCCCCTCATGATTTTCAGCACCTCTATCAAATCTCTTCTCAACCTTCTCTTCTCAGGAGAACAAGTCCAGCTTCTCTAATCTATCCACGTAACTGAAGTCCTTCATCAATGGAACTGTTCCGGTAAATCTTTTCTGCACCCTGTCTAAAGTCTTCTCGTCCTTCCTAAAGTACAGTGCCCAGAATTGGACACAATATCCCAGTTGAGGCTGAACCACTGTTTTATAAAGGTTCATCATGACTTCCATGCTTCTATTTATAAAGCCTAGTATCCCATAAGCCTTTTTAACCACTTTCTCAACTGTCCTGCCACCGTTAATGATTTGTGCACATATACCCCCAGTTCTCTCTGTACCTGCACCCACTTTAGAATTGTACACGCTAGTTTATATTGTCTCTCCCCATCTTCCTACCAAAACATATCATTCCACATTACTCTTTATTAAAGTTTAATCTGCCATGTGTCCACCCATTCCACCAGTCTATCCCCTCTTGAAGTTGATCAATATCCTCACAACTGGAAGTATTGTGTCATCTATAAATTTTGAAATTGTGTCCTGCACACCGAAGTCCTAATATCAAGCTCTGTGGAACCTCACTGTATACTTTCTTCCAGTCTGAAAAATAACCCTTCACCATTACTCTGTTTTCACCATTACTCTGTTTTCACCATTACTCAGCCAACCTTGTATCCATGTACCACTGTCCATTTTATTCCGTAGACTTCAACTTTGGTGGCAAGCCTATTATGCTCATTTTATCAAATGCCTTTTGGAAGTCCATATCGATATCAACTTCATTACCCTCATCAACTCTCTCTGTTACCCCATCAAAAAGCTCAATCAAGTTGGTTAAACACGATTTGCCTTTAACAAATCTGTGCTGGTCATCCTTAACTAATCCACAATTATTCAAGTGACTAGTTAATTTTGACCCGGATTATCATTCCTAAAAGCATCCCACCACTGAGGTAAACTGACTGGCCTTTAGTTGCTGGGTTTATCCTTACACCCTTTTTTGAACAAAGGTTTAACATTTGCCATTCTCTACTTCTCTGGCACCACTCCCATATCTAAGGAGGATTGGATGGGCAGTGCCTCCGCAGTTTCCTCCCTTACTTCCTACATTCTTGGATGTCTCCCATCCATTCCTGGTGACGTATCACCTTTAAGTACAGCCAACCTTTCTAATATCTCCCCTTTATCAATTTTTAGTCCATCCAGTATTTCAACTACCTCCTTAGTCATTGACTGTGGCAGCATCTTCCAGATGCAAAGTACTCATTTAGCACTTCAACCATGCACTCTACCTCCATCCATAAATACCTTTTTTGGTCCCTAATTGACCCCACCCCTCTTCTTACTACCATTTTACTGGTTATATGCCTGTATTAGACTTTTGGATTCCCTTTCATGTTGGTTGCCATTCTGCTCTCATTACCACTCTTTGCCCCAAATAAAAACAGAAAGTACTCAGCAGGTCTGGCACATCTGTAGAGACAGAAGTAGAGTTAACGTTTCAGGTCTGTGACCTTTCATCAGAGCATCATCTTTGCCCCTCTTATTCTCTTTTTCACTGCCTCTCTGAGCTTTCATGTTCCACCTCGTTCTCACTTGTATTATCAACCTGATATCTGTCATACGCACCTTTTTTCTGATTCAACTTATCATCTTTTTCGTCATCCAGGGAGTTGTGGCTTTGTTTTCCCTACTTTACCCCCTCATGGGAATGTACCTCGACTATACCTGAACCATCTTTTCTTTAAAGTTACAGTTACAGTTTTGCCTGCCAATCTTTCATTCCAATTAAGTAATTTACCTGGAACAGGTCCACGCTCAACCCATTGAAATTGGCCCTCCTCTGGTTAAGTATTTGCACTCTAGTTTGCTCCTTGTCCTTTTCCATAAAAACAAAGACTTACATTTTTACGGAACCTTTCACGACCACCAGACGTCGCAAAGTGCTTTACAGCCAATGAAGTACTTTTGAAGTGCAGTTAATGTTTTAATGCTAATCTAAACCTTATGACATCAATCACTGTTCCCTAAATGTCCCCTTACTGACACTTGATCCATTTCATCCACCTCATTCCCTAGAACTAGATCCAGAAATGCCTCCGCCCTTGTTCGGTCGGAAGCGTATTGATCAAGAAAATTCTCCTGAACATACTTCAGAAACTCTTCTCCCTCTCTGCCCCTTACACTGTTATTGTGCAGAATTTTCCCAACCCCAATTGTGGTAGGCTTGGAGGTGAAGAGGCCAGGAATTTCAGCCATTTCGGTACAGCTATCCAATGCGTTCCCACTGCCAAGGAGCTTTCCCATTGGCAGCCTGGAAAACAAATCAGCTGCCTACTGCATGGAGGTGGAAAACCAATTTACATAGTTAGGGCACCAATTGGGGCAATGCTGCAACCTTTGCCGGCATTTTGCCAGTGGCGGAGTGATCCCCCACCGCATACAGAGGCTCCTAGCTCAGTGGAACCAGCCTGGGGGCCATCAGAGCCAAAGGCTTCATGCCCCAATATCGGGGCCGCAGTCAGGAAAGGTCGCACCTGGGGCCCAAGTGATCCACCTGGATGGTTTTCCCCTGTGCACTGAGAGGCCTACTGTTGTCGCCCCTCTGAATTTTTTTACTTAACCTGTACGCCTCATATGGCACCTCCATATTGAAGCACCTTTGCAGTCACCGACCTGCGTCAGTGGCGCCCACCTCTCTTGGAACTGGCATGAAGGCGGCCAACCTGCCTCCAATCCTCACCCCGACCTCTTAAAAATCCAACCCTATGTGTCAAAAGATTCTACAGTGTAGCCCAAAGAAGATTAGCTGGTTTGTAATTAAGTAAAAGTGAATGTGCAATGTAGAGTATGTTGAGTAGTATGATTTTATTAGTATTTTTGTCAATACTATCTTTTTAGGCTGGGATTTACTGGGTGCAATTACTTGATCATTTCGCCACTAGTTTGACTCTACTTATAGCTGCATTTCTGGAACTCTTTGGTATAATCTGGATCTATGGTAAGTATGATGCAATACCATTAAAGATAAATAATATCCTTAAATGTAAAGAGTATTTTTTAACCTCTTCAAAGGTAGACCAAACAAATGGACTGGGTAAATAATATTGGTGACTGACAGATGTCAGTTTATTCATTCCATCTGAAATTACGGAATTACGGACCATTTCCTGGTGTGCCCCATTAGTTAAACTTGCATGTGCATATTTAGGATTTAAAATTTATTGCCCAAAAGTTGCTGTGTGAAGTAATAAGTGCAGCGAGAGTAATAGGGCATTTCTGATCTTGGTAAACAACTTGTATTGCTGTAGCTCTTTTAACGTAGTAAAATGTCACAAGGTTGTTCACAGGACTATTATCATACAAAAGTTGGCACCGAGCCATATAAAGAGATATTAGAGCAGATGACCAAAAGCTTGGTCAAAGGTAGATTATAAGGAATATTTTTGAGGAAGAAAGAGAGGCAGAGAGGTTTCGGGAGGGAATTCCAGAGTTTAGAACCTTGGCAGCTGAAGGCACGGCCACCAATGACAGAGTATTAAATCTGGAGAAGGCCAGGAAGCCAGAATTGGAGAAGCACAGATATCTCAGAGGTTGTAAGGCTGGAGGAGATTACAGAAACAAGTAGAAGTGAAGCCATGGAGGGATTTGAAAATAAGGATGAGAATTTTAAAATCAAAGTGGTGCTTAACCGGAGCCAATGTAGATCAGTGAGCACACGGGTGACGGGTGAATGGGATATGGTGAAAGTTGGGACATGTGCAGCAGTATTTTGGACGACCTCAAGTTTACAGAGGGTAGACTGTGAGATACTGGCCAGGAATACACTGGAATACTCAAGTCTAGAGGTAACAAATGCATAGATGAGGGTTTCAGCAGCAGTGAACTGAGGCAGGAGTGGAGTCGAGCTATGTTACGGAGGTTGAAATAGTTTTAGTAGTAGCATGCATATATGGTCAGAAGTTCACCTTGGGTCAAATATGACACCAACTTTATGAAACAGTCTGGTTCAGCCTCATGCAGTTGCAGAGAGAGGGATGGATCATGTATTAGGGAACAGAGTTTGTGGCGGGGATTGAAGACAATGCCTTTGGTATTCCCAATAGTTAGTTGGAGGAAATTTCTGCTCTTCCCAGTTCTCAATGTTGGACGTGCAGTGCAACAAGTTCGAGATAGTCTAAGGGTCGAGGGCGTTGGTGATGAGGTGGAACTGGGCGTCATCAGCGTACCAGTGGAACCTGATGTGTTTTCAAATGCTGTCACCAAAGGGCAGCAGGTAGATGAGAAACAGGAGGCATCTAAGGATAGACCCTCGGGGGACACCAGTGGTATTATGAGAATGGAATGGAGTTTTTGCAGGAAACAGGGTGTGAGGAAGTGTAGTCAAGGTAGCTGTGGGAGTCAGTGGGCTTATAATGAATATTTGTTCATAAGCCCACTGACTCCCACAACTATCTTGACTAAATTTCCTCACACCCTGCTTCCTATAAGGACTCAATTCCATTCTCCTAGTTTCTCTGTCTCCATCACATCTGTTCTGATGATGCAAGCTTCCACACCAGCACTTCTGATATGTCATTTTTTATCCTCAACCGAGGATTCCTCCATACCATGGTTGACAGGCCCCTCGACCGTGTCCAACCCATTTCCGACACTTCTGCTCTCACCCCTTCCCATCCCTCCAAGAACCATGATAGGATTCCCCTTGTCCTCACCTTTCACCCCACAGCCTCCGTATTCAATGGAGCATCCTCCGCCATTTCTGCCACCTCCAGTGTGATGCCACCACCAAACACATCTTGCCCTCCCCTCCCCTTTCAGCATTCTGAAAGTATCGTTTCCCTCCACGACACCCTGGTCCACTCCACAATCACAGTCACACCCAACACCCCGTCCCCTTCCCACAGCACCTTTCCATGTAAGCGCATGAAATGCAACACCTGCCCCTTTACCTCCTGTCTTCACCATCCATGGCTCCAAAGACTCCTTCCAGGTGAAACAGTGATTTATGTCTACTTCTTGCAATTTAGTATGCAGTATTCGCTGCTCACAATGCAGTCTTCTCTACATTGAGAGACCAAATGCAGGTTGGGTGACCACTTTGCGGAACACCTCCGTTCAGTCCGCAAACATGACCCCGTGGCAGGCCATTTTAATTCTGCACCTTGCCCTCACGCTGACATCTCTGTCCTTGACCTACTGCAGTGTTCCAGTGAAGCTCAAGGTCCGGCACCCAGATGTCATCAGAGTGCTCCCAGCTGCGCACATGCCCAGAATGGTCTCTTGCTGTCAGTAAGGTGCTGCGCATGTACAGCCTACATTCTTGCTAGGACTATTTCGTGCACACGCGCAAAAAAGTCATCGCGTATCAGAACATCATCCTGCTTCCCTTTCCCAGCGCTGCCTCCTGCGCCCGTCTGCTCGCCAATCACTCCCGGTCTTGTTGCTGCCTTCCCTCAGCCACACGCTCCCCACTTCAACCCACCCCCACCTCGCTCCTCCTCGCCACTTCATCCCAATCAGCCACTCACTTCGCTCACTGCTTCAAACCCCACCCCCGCCGTTCACTCGCTTCCGCGAGCTGCTTCATCCCCATCAGCCACTCACTCCGTTCAGTGCTTCAAACCCCAGCTCCATCGTCCACTCGCTCCCCCGCACCACTTAATCCCCATCAGCTGCTCTCTCCGTTCAGTGCTTCAAACTGCACCCCCCTCCACCCCCCGTCTGCCACTTGCTCCAGGTCTCGCCACTTCATTCCACACCCCCCCCACTCCCTACCGCATCCCCCCCCCGCTCCCTCCCGCTTCTCCGTTTCCCCCAGTCTCTCGCTCGCAGTCTCCTTCCCCTCCCCTGCCTATCCCTATCTTGCCACTCTCTCTCTCGAGCGCAGGGTTCGGGGGGGTGGGGAGGGGTGGTGGAGAAGCAGGAGGGAGCAGACACTGGCGTTTCAGTGCATGAGGCCGCATTTGTGCATGTACAAGTACTGTGCCACTTAGTGGTTGTGTTGTCAGTAAATGCAGCCTTTTCGATTTGGCAATTTACAGCCTTCTGGACTCAACATTGAGTTCAACAGTTTCAGACCATAATCTCTGCCCCCCGCTTTGTTTCCTTTCTTTCAATGATTCGGTCTTAATCTTGTTTTTGCTTGTTTTGCTTTCATTATTCTGCCATTCACACCTCCCCGGACATGTCTCTGTTACTTTACTTATCCCATTATTACTCCCTTTGGCTCTGCCTCATCAACTTTGTCATTTAATGCCTCCCGTAGTCTGCCCTATCACAGACCTTCCCTTTTGGTCTTTTTCCACCCTCCCCCATTTGACCTACATAAAACCTATTACATTTCCAACTTTTCCCAGTTCTGATGAAGGGTCATCGACCTGAAATGTTAACATACGAACATACAAACATAAAAGCAAAATACTGCGGATGCTGGAAATCTGAAACAAAAACAAGAAATGCTGGATTCACTCAGCAGGTCTGGCAGCATCTGTGGAAAGAGAAGCAGAGTTAACGTTTCGGGTCAGTGACCCTTCTTCGGAACCCCAGTTCCGAAGAAGGGTCACTGACCCGAAACGTTAACTCTGCTTCTCTTTCCACAGATGCTGCCAGACCTGCTGAGTGAATCCAACATACAAACATACTCTGTTTCTCTCTCCACATATGCTGCCAGACATGCTAAGTATTTCCAGCAGTTTGTTTTTATTAACAATCATCATGTTTTTAAAAGGGTAATTATCTGTTACTTTAAAAAAAACTCAACAATCTGAGATGCGTTTAATGCACAATTAATGTGCAAATGCAACAACTTCATGAAAATCATGGGAAGTTAAGCATGAGATGCAATTTTAGCAAATCTAACTGAGTGGTGCAGATCATCCAGCAACTTGTGGCAATTTGTAACTTACAGAGTATCCCTTCCTCGCTGCAGGTTGCTGGCCAATTTGCACATTAATAACAACATGTGCCTTTCACGCACCACTATTTTTTCAGCACAATCTGGCCCATTGAGTAACTGTTTTGTTGCCTGTATATTTGTGTCATACAGATAAGATGCACAACGACAGCAAACAAGCAACCTGGAAGAAATGATAAAAAGTGATTTTCTTTGCCTTATTTTTATTCACAGGGGGAAACAGATTCATCGATGACATTGAGATGATGATTGGCCAAAAAAGCTGGCTCTTCTGGCTGTGGTGGCGAATTTGTTGGTATTTTGTTTCTCCTTGCATGCTAACAGTAAGAAAATATTATGTCTTTTAGTGGTTTCAGCTTTTAAAAAAAACAAATGCACAAACTCACTGTCTGATCTTTGTGGAATCATTTCAAACAGGGAATCTTAATCTGGTCGTCGTTCACATTTGTCCCACCAAGTTACGGTAGCTTTGAGTACCCAATGTGGGCAATAACGGTTGGCTGGTGTATATTTTTCACCTGTGTTATTTGGATTCCCATTATGGCAATTATGAAAGTTGCTCGAGCTAAGGGCTCCAACTGGTATCAGGTAAGAAAACTATATCTGTATAGCATCATAGAAATTAATGACACAGAAGAAGATGACCATTTGGCCCATTGTGTATGTGCCAGCTAAAGAAGTGTTAGCCAGCCTAATTTCACTTTCCAACTCTTGGTCCGTAGCCTTGTAGGTTACAGCACTTCATGTGCATATCCAAGTACTTTTTAAATGCAATTAGAGTTTCTGCTTCTGCTACCCTTTCAGGCAGTGAGTTCCAGACCCCCATCACCCTCTGGTTGAAAAAAGATTCTCCTTAACTCCCCTCTAATCCTTCTACCAATTACTTTATATCTATGTCCCCTGATTATTAACATCCCTACTAAGGGAAATAGGTCCTTCCCATCCACTCCATCTAGGCTCCTCATAATTTTATACATCTCAATTAAATTTCCCCTCTGCCTCTTCTGTTCCAAAGTAAACAACTGCATCCTATCCAATCTTTCCTTCGTGCTAAAATTCTGCAGTCTTGGAAACATTCTTTTAAATATGCTCTGTACTCTCTCTCGTGCTATCACATCCTTCCTGTGATGCAGTAACCAGTACTGTGCGTAGTACTCTAGCTGTGGCCTGACTAAAGTTTTATACAGTTCCAGCATAACCTGCCTGCTCTTATATTCTATGTCTTGGTTAATAAAAGAAAGTATCTTGTATGCCTCCTTATCCACTTTATCTACCTGTCTTGCTACCTTCAGTGATCTGTGGACATGCACTCCAAGATCCCTCTGTTCCTCTACACTTTTCAGTAGCCTACCTTTTATTGTGCATTCCCTTGCCTTTTTACCCTCTACAAATGCATTACCTCACACTTCTCCAGATTGAATCACATTTGCGCATCTGACCAGTCAGTTGGTATCTTCCTGCAGTCTACCGCTTTCTTCTATCAACCACACGGCTCATTTTTGTATCATCTGCAGAATTCTTAATCATGTCCCCGACATTTAATTCTAAATCACTGATGTAACTCAAAACGCAATAACTTAGTTTGAGCCATGCAGAACCCTCTGGAAACAGCCTCCAGTCAGAATAACATCTGTCAAGTATGACCCTTCGCTTCCCGCCACTGAGTTAATTTTGGATCCAACTTGCCACTTTCCCTTGGATCACATGAGATTTTACTTTTTTGACCAGTCTGCCATGTTGGACCTTGTCAAATGTCTTGCAATAAGCCATGAATTAGAATTAGAACATTACAGCGCAGTACAGGCCCTTCGGCCCTCGATGTTGCGCCGACCTGTGAAACCATCTGACCTACACTATTCCATTTTCATCCATATGTCTATCCAATGACCACTTAAATGCCCTTAAAGTTGGCGAATCTACTACTGCTGCAGGCAGGGCATTCCACGCCCTTACTACTCTCTGAGTAAAGAAACTACCTCTCACATCTGTCCTATATCTATCACCCCTCAACTTGAAGCTATGTCCCCTCGTGTTTGCCATCACCATCCGAGGAAAAAGACGCTCACTATCCACCCTATCTAACCCTCTGATTATCTTATATGTCTCTATTAAGTCACCTCTCCTCCTCCTTCTCTCCAACGAAAACAACCTCAAGTCCCTCAGCCTTTCCTCGTAAGACCTTCCCTCCATACCAGGCAATATCCTAGTAAATCTCCTCTGCACCCTTTCCATAGCTTCCACATCCTTCCTATAATGCGGTGACCAGAACTGCACGCAATACTCCAGGTGCGGTCTCACCAGAGTTTTGTACAGCTGCAGCATGACCTCGTGGCTCCGAAACCTGATCCCCCTACTAATAAAAGCTAACACACCATATGCCTTCTTAACAGCCCTATTAACCTGGGTAGCAACCTTCAGGGATTTATGCACCTGGACACCAAGATCTCTCTGTTCATCTACACTACCAAGAATCTTCCCATTAGCCCAGTACTCTGCATTCCTGTTACTCCTTCCAAAGTGAATCACCTCGCACTTTTCCGCATTAAACTCCATTTTCCATCTTTCAGCCCAGCTCTGCAGCCTATCTATGTCCCTCTGTACCCTACAACATCCTTCGGCACTATCCACAACTCCACCGACCTTAGTGTCATCTGCAAATTTACTAACCCACCCTTCTACACCCTCTTCCAGGTCATTTATAAAAATGGCAAACAGCAGTGGCCCCAAAACAGATCCTTGCGGTACACCACTAGTAACTAAACTTCAGGATGAACATTTGCCATCAACCACCACCCTCTGTCTTCTTTCAGCTAGCCAATTTCTGATCCAAAGCTCTAAATCACCTTCAACCCCATACTTCCGTATTTTCTGCAATAGCCTACCGTGGGGAACCTTATCAAACGCCTTACTGAAATCCATATACACCACATCCACTGCTTTACCCTCATCCACCTGTTTGGTCACCTTCTCGAAAAACTCAATAAGGTTTGTGAGGCACGACCTACCCGTCACAAAACCGTGCTGACTATCTCTAATGAACTTATTCTTTTCAAGATGATTATAAATCCTGTCTCTTATAACCTTTTCCAACATTTTACCCACAACTGAAGTAAGGCTCACCGGTCTATAATTACCAGGGCTGTCTCTACTCCCCTTCTTGAACAAGGGGACAACATTTGCTATCCTCCAGTCTTCCGGCACTATTCCTGTCGACAATGACGACATAAAGATCAAGGACAAAGGCTCTGCAATCTCCTCCCTAGCTTCCCAGAGAATCCTAGGATAAATCCCATCTGGCCCAAGGGACTTATCTATTTTCACACTTTCCAAAATTGATAACACCTCCTCCTTGTGAACCTCAATCCCATCTAGCCTAGTAGCCTGAATCTCAGTATTCTCCTCAACAACATTTTCTTTCTCTACTGTAAATACTGACGCAAAATATTCATTTAACACTTCCCCTATCTCCTCTGATTCCACACACAACTTCCCACTACTATCCTTGATTGGCCCTAATCTAACTCTAGTCATTCTTTTATTCCTGATATACCTATAGAAAGCCTTAGGGTTTTCCCTGATCCTATCCGCCAATGACTTCTCGTGTCCTCTCCTTGCTCTTCTTAGCTCTCCCTTTAGATCCTTCCTGGCTAGCTTGTAGCTCTCAAGCGCCCTAACTGAGCCTTCACGTCTCATCCTAACATAAGCCTTCTTCTTCCTCTTGACAAGCGCTTCAACTTCTTTAGTAAACCACGGCTCCCTCGCTCGACAACTTCCTCCCTGCCTCACAGGTACATACTTATCAAGGACACGCAGTAGCTGCTCCTTGAATAAGCTCCACATTTCGATTGTTCCCATCCCTTGCAGTTTCCTTCCCCATCCTACGCATCCTAAATCTTGCCTAATCGCATCATAATTTCCTTTCCCCCAGCTATAATTTTTGCCCTGCGGTATATACCTGTCCCTGCCCATCGCTAAGGTAAACCTAACCGAATTGTGATCACTATCACCAAAGTGCTCACCTACATCTAAATCTAACACCTGGCCGGGTTCATTTCCCAGTACCAAATCCAATGTGGCATCGCCCCTGGTTGGCCTGTCTACATACTGTGTCAGAAAACCCTCCTGCACACACTGGACAAAAACTGACCCATCTAAAGTACTCGAACTATAGTATTTCCAGTCGATATTTGGAAAGTTAAAGTCCCCCATAACAACTACCCTGTTACTCTCGCCCCTGTCGAGAATCATCTTCGCTATCCTTTCCTGTACATCTCTGGAACTATTTGGAGGTCTATAAAAGACTCCCAACAGGGTAACCTCACCTCTCCTGTTTCTAACCTCGGCCCATACTACCTCAGTAGACGAGTCCTCAAACGTCCTTTCTGTCGCTGTAATACTCTCCTTGATTAACAATGCCACACCCCCACCCCCCTCTTTTACCATCTTCTCTGTTCTTACTGAAACATCTAAATCCCGGAACCTGCAACATCCATTCCTGCCCCTGCTCTACCCATGTCTCCGAAATGGCCACTACATCGAGATCCCAGGTACCAACCCATGCTGCAAGCTCACCCACCTTATTCCGGATGCTCCTGGCGTTGAAGTAGACACACTTTAAACCAGGTTCTTGCTTGCCAGTGCCCTCTTGCGTCCTTGTAACCATATCCCTGACCTCACTACTCTCAACATCCTGTACACTGGCACTACAATTTAGGTTCCCATTCCCCTGCTGAATTAGTTTAAACCCCCCCGAAGAGCACTAGCAAATCTCCCTCCCAGGATATTGGTACCCCTCTGGTTCAGGTGAAGACCATCCTGTTTGTAGAGGTCCCACCTACCCCAGAAAGAGCCCCAATTATCCAGGAAACCAAAACCCTCCCTCCTGCACCATCCCTGCAGCCACGTGTTCAACTCCTCTCTCTCCCTATTCCTTGCTTCGCTATCACGTGGCACGGGCAACAACCCAGAGATAACAACTCTGTTTGTTCTCGCTCTAAGCTTCCACCCTAGCTCCCTGAATTTCTGTCTTAAATCCCCATCTCTCTTCCTACCTATGTCGTTGGTGCCTATGTGGACCCCAACTTGGGGCTGCTCCCCCTCCCCCTTAAGGATCCCAAAAACACGATCCGAGATCACGAACCCTGGCACCTGGGAGGCAACATACCAACCGTGAGTCTCTCTCGTTCCCACAGAACCTCCTATCTGTTCCCCTAACTATGGAGTCCCCAATGACTAATGTTCTCCTCCTCTTCCCCCGTCCCTTCTGAGCAACAGGGACAGACTCTGTGCCAGATACCTGTACCCCATTGCTTACCCCTGGTAAGTCGTCCCCCGCAACAGTATCCAAAACGGTATACCTGTTGTTGAGGGAAACGGCCACAGGGGATCCTTGCACTGCCTGCTGGTTCCCTCTCCTTCCCCTGACGGTAACCCATCTACCTACTTCTTTAACCTGAGGTGTGACTACCTCCCCATAACTCCTCTCAATAACCTCCTCCACCTCCCGAATGATCCGAAGTTCATCCAGCTCCAGCTCCAGTTCCCTAACGCGGTTCTCGAGGAGCTGGAGTTGGGTGCACTTCCCGCAGATGCAGTCAGCAGGGACACTCTTGGCGACCCTTACCTCCCACATTCTGCAGGAGGAACATACAACTGCCTTAACCTCCATTCCCACTATTCTAAATTCCCAACAAATCTACTGAAAAACCAAAAACAAAAAGTCATAACTTGTTAGGTTAGCAATCCAACGGACAGAACTTCTTAAATAAAAAGCTTACCTTATCAACACACCAGAGTCCTTTTTTTTGGTTAGAGGTGGAGGGTGGGTGGGAGACACTACACCTGTAGTGTCTCGGGTACAGCCACCACCCAAATATATACTTTTTACTTACCCAGCAGTCCCCTGGTCCTCCGAAAACAAAAGGGAATTCACTTTTAAACTTACACTGAAATTGACTTCACAGCTGTAAGCCCGCTCCCGCACCTCCGTTACTATCAAAGCTGCAGTCACCGAAACTAAAAGAAAGAGATTTTAAACCACCCAAATATATACTTTTTACATTAAAAATGCTACCCTCATCGATCTTCCTTGTTAGCTCCTCAAAAAGTTCAATCAAGTTAGTCAGAAACGACCTTCCATTAACAAATCCACCCTGACCGTCCTTGATTAATCCATGCCTTTCCAAATGGTGCAATGTTAGCAGTCCTCCAGCACCTTGCCTATAAACAGAGAAGATTGGAAAATGATGGTCAGAGCCTCTGTTATTTTCTCCCATGCTTCTCTTAATAGCCTGAGATAAATTTCATCTGGGCCTCTCAATTTATCTGCTCTCAAAGATGCTAAACCCCTCAATATTTCTTCTCTCACTATGTTTATCCCATCCAATAGCTCATACTCCTCCTTAACTACAATGTCTGCATCATCCCCCTCTTTTATGAAGTCAGACGCAAAGTATTCATTAAGAACCATGTACGCATCTTTCATCTGCACACAAAGGTTACCTTTTTGGTCTCCAATACCCACCACTCTTTCCTTAGTTATGCTCTTGCTGTTTGTGTTTTAAAACATCTTTGGGTTTTCCTTGATTTTACTTACCAATATTTTTTCATGCCGTCTCTTTGCTTTCCTAACTTTTTAAACTTCATCCCTGAAATTTCTATATTCCTCTAGGCTTTCTGTAGTATTGAGCTCTTGGTATCTGACTCTGTCTTCCATTTTTTGCCTTTATTCCACCCTGTATGTTCCTTGACATCCAGGGGCTCTATATCTGGGAGTCCTACCCATTTTATAGGAATGTGTTTGCCCTGAACCCTCATTATCCCCTCCTTAAATGCCTCCCAGTGGTCTGACACTGACCTTCATGTTGCTGCTTCCAGTCCACTTTTGCTAAATCACATTTCAGCTTAGTAAAACTTTCCTTTCCCCAATTGAGAACTTTTACACCTGGTTTATCTTTGTCCTTTTTTATGACTACACTAAATCTAACAGAATTATGATCACTACCATCATCATGCTCTCCCACTGATACCCCTTCCACCTGCCCAGCTTCATTCCCTAAAAGTAAGTTCAGAACTGCCCCTTCTCTTGTTGAGCTTGCTACATACTGGCAAAAAAGGTTCTCCTGAATGCATTATGAGAATTGTGCACCCTTGGTACTTTTTACATTGCTTCTATCCCAGTTAATATTAGGGTAGTTGAAATCCCCAACTATTACTGCCCTATTGTTTTTGCACTTCTCAGAAATTTGCATACATATTTTCTGTTCTAACTCCCTCTGTTTGGAGATCTACAGTACAGCCACAGCAGTGTGATTATCCTTTTTTGTTCTTCAGTTCAACCCATATTGCTTCTTTTGATGATCCTTCTAGCATATCATCCCACCTCACAGCTGTAATTGTTAAACAGATAAATATCAATAATATATTTCATCCTGAAACTGATGGATGTCAGTGTATCTAATGGATTTTTTAAAAATAGTCAGCATCAAACATTCCAAGAACAGGTATTTTCAGATTAAATATCAAAGTAAGAATATAAAATCAAAAATTATACATTGTTACTTTTTTTAATTTGATTTTTTACTGGGAATTTGGAGTAACAATAGCACTGAATGAAAAACTGAATATTGAAGTGAAAGAAAGGAAACAGGTCTATCTCAAGAAGGGTAGCAGTAACTTCCAGATTATAAGCCTTAACCTTTGACAGTAAAAATGAGGTCATCTGGGGAAGGCAGAGAAAACTTTTATGGAGATTCGATTGTTGAAAGGCCTTTGAGAAATTATTTGGAATAAATTACAGTATAATCTGATCTAAGATATTTTTTTGGTTGGGTGCTATAATGGGCAAACATTGTGCAAATTATCAAGCATTTTCTTACTCTTTTTCACAGAAATTTGTTGCATCTTGCAGACCAGCTCCTGACTGGGGTCCATCCTTGAAAGTGAACAGAGGGGAAAGGTACAAAAATCGGATTGACTATGCATAAAAACTGCATTCTTCTACAAGCTGTGTGATAAACATCAGAATTTAAGGATTTTATGTTTAATTTGCATCAACTATGTAATCAATTATTTGGAAGGCTGATTATAAATGTTTTTGTTTCACAAAATAGTTCAACAGCAACACTACAATATGTTTTTGCTTAAAATCATATTTATGATATAATTAAAGAGGCAGCAATTTTAAATGTTAATGAAAAAAAGAGATGTTTCAATGCATTGTTTAATTGATTCAGATGACTTGACTGTCAATAGTGTTTATGATTCTTTTTTTCTGTCTCAATAGTTAGCCAAATTTGATGTTGGGTATATCAAATTGAGAGCTCTTCATGCAGAATAACACATTAACAATGCTTTGGTTGTTAAAAAGCCAGAATTCTTATTTCTTATAATGTAAATAAAAATGGATTCTGGTACTGGGAGTGAAACAATTCCTAGATCTGCTCTTGCAATGCCACTGAAGTAACGACCTGCATGGCTAAAAATAACTATTTCCTTGTTGCTCAATATGAATGATGCTACAAACCTATAGCCACCTTCTAATCCTGTGTCATTGCAACTGTGTTGTTGGTCAACATCATGTGATGCCTTTTCTCAATCCTGGAAAGTGAAAGTGCCTCGGTCATGAACCAACAAACGTATGAAAAAACAAACGCAGCATGGGCACACTTGTTTTGGGACAACCAGCTTCACTACATGCAATAGACTTAACAACTAACATAATGAGAAATACTCATTACTTACATGGTCAAAGCTTTCTTTCTGTAGTGTAGGGCTCCAGTGTGTTCAATATTTAATTATCAAATATACTGTACCTGATTTTGAACAGGTCCTAGGTTGCCCTAGCATACAGGATGCTGCACAACATTTGAAGTTACATTTGGACTGTTCTAAAAGTCGTCTTTCTTGAGTACAATTGGCAGGATTTTCTGCTCTAATTCTCCATGTTTCAGACAGATATGGGGCAGGTAGAGATGGAAAATTGGCTGGGAAGCTGTTCTGCCAGCTTCCTAACAATTACAATCACTCTTGAGATTTTCAGTTGGAAATTAAACTTTGAACATGTCTAAATATAGGCAGATGTATTTGAAGTTGGCAATAACCTTGTGGTTAAAGTACTGGTAATTTGTGGGCTAGCTTGAAAGCTTCCAGATTATTGTAAAAACTCAATTGGGTTCACTAATGCCCTTCACGGAAATGTGCCACTCCTATCCTGTCTGTTCTACATGTCCCTTCAGTACACACCACATGGCTAAATCTTAATGTCTTATCATGTAGGTGAGCAAGTCACACAGCTGTAAAGAACCAGCAACATTAATGGCATTGTAGCAGCGTCAGACTAAGGAAATTTCAGCCCACACCACCCTACACCATCCTCATCACCAACATCTTGGGATTAGTGTCTAAGTTGGGAGAGCTGTTGGATAGACTACATAAGCACACATAGACTGCCATAATTATACAGAGAATCATATCTATCAGTCAACATCATAGATTCCTCCATCACCAGTGCTGTCCGGTCCCAGTGGCAGGATAGACCCACAAGTGATATACAATTGGATGGATGTGGATCTGGGCATCTTCAATACTGATGCTGAACCACATGAAGTCTCAATAGTTTCAAGTCAAATAAAGTCAAGGAAACTTCCTGCTGATCACCACAAACCAACTCCTTTGAATTGACCAATCAGTACCCTTTCCATCATTTGAAGGGAGCTAGGGTACATAAATACCCTGGATGGTAGATTTCAGTGACTCAGTAATACCACCGCTCCTTGAGCTGATCGAGTCTGAAGCACAAACCTACCAGACTAGGCCGGCATCAGGTGGTCATAGAATGATACAGCACAGAAGTAAGCCATTATGAACATATGAATTAGGAGCAGAAGTAGGCAATTTGGCCCCTCATGCCTGCTCCGCCATTCAATAAGATCAGGGCTGATCTGTTTGTGTTTTGAATTCAACACTCCCATCTACCCCAATAACCTTTGATTCCCTTGCTTAACAAAAATCTATCTACCTCCGCCTTAAAAATATTCAGTGACCCTGCCTCCACCACTTTCTGAGGCAGAGAGTTCCAAAGTCGCACAACCCTCTGAAAGAAAAAAATTCTCCTCATCTCTGTCTTAAAAAGGCGACCCCTAATTTTAAAACATTGCCCCCTAGTTCTGGACTCGCCCACAAGAGGAAACATTCTTTCCACATCCACCTTGTCAAGACTGTTCAGAATCTTATATATTTCAATCACGTCTCCCCTCACTCTTCTAAACTCCAGTGAAAACAAGCCCAGTCTATCTAACCTTTCCTCATAAGACAACCCACTCAGTCCAGGTATCAATCTAGTAAATAAAAACAAAAGATGCTGGAAATACCCAGCAGGTCTGGCAGCATCTGTCGAGAGAGAAAGTTCTGATGAAAGGTCACTGACCTGAAACATTAACTCTGCTTCTCTCTCCACAGATGCTGCCAGACCTGCTGAGTATTTCCAGCACTTTTAGTTTTTATTTCAGATTTCCAGCATCTGCAGTATTTTGCTTTTATATCAATCTGGTAAACCTCCTCTGAACCGCCTCCAATGCATTCACATCCTTCCTTAAATAAGGAGACCAAAACTGCACGCAGTATTCAAGATGTGGTCTCAACAATGCCCTGTATAACTGAGGCATAACATCCTTACTTTTATATATTATATAATATCATAAAAACAGGAAATGCTGGAAATACTCAGCAGGTCTAGCAGCATCTGTAGAGAGAGAAGCAGGGTTAATGTTTCAGGTCAGTGACCCTGGCAGTTCTGATGAAAGTTCACTGACCTGAAATGTTAACTCTGCTTCTCTGTCCACAGATGCTGCTCGACCTACTGAGTATTTCCAGCATTTCTTGTTTTTATTTCAGATTTCCAGCATCTGAAGTATTTTGCTTTTATCCTTGCTTTTATTTTCAATTCCTCTCATAATAAAGGATAGCATTCCATTAGCCTTCTTTATGACCTTCTTTACCTGCATACTAACTTTTTGTGACTCATGCACAAAAACACCTATATCCCTCTGCACTTCGGAATTTTGCCGTCGTTGTCCATTTAAGTAAGACTCTGCTTTTTTATTCTTCCTGCCAAAGTGAACAACTTCACATTTTCCCACACTATACTCCATCTGCCAGATTTTTGCCCGCTCACTCAACCTATCTCTATCAGTCTGCAACCTCCTTATGTCCTCTTCACAACATACTTCCCTACCTATCTTTGTGTCATCTGCAAATTTAGCTAACATGCCATCGCTCCCCGCATCTAAGTCATTGATATAAATTGTAAAAAGTTGCAGCCCCAGCACAGACCCCATTCAGTCCATCATGTCTGTGCTGGCTCTTTGGTACAGCCATCCAATTAGTCCCACTCCCCTGTTCACCCATAACCCTGTACATGTTTTCTCTTTCAAGCATTTATCCAATTCCCTTTTGAAAGTTACTACTGAATCTGCTTCCACCACCCTCTCAGGCTGTGCATTCAAGATCACAACTACTCAATGTGTAAAAATACTGTTCCCTCACATCACCCCTGGTTCTTTTGTCAAGCACTTTAAATTATTTCTGCCACTGGAAAAGTTTCTCCTTATTTACTTTATCAAAACTGTTCATGATTTTGAACACATCTTAAAAAAAACTCTCAACTTTAGAATCATAGAATCTTACTGCACAGAAGGAGGCCATTCAGCCCTTCGTATTGAACTCATTGAAAGAGCTGTCTAATTTAGTCCCACACCCTAGATTTTTCCCCATAACCCTGCAAATTAGTCCTCTTCAAGTACTTGTCCAAATGCCTTTTAAAAGTCTAATTTCATTACCCTTTCAGATAATGCATTCCAAATCTTAACAACATTCTACCATTACCATCAAGTTAGGCAACCAAACCTAGTTCAAGAGTAGTGTAGGGCAGCATGCCAGGAGCAGCACCAGGCATACCTAAAATGAGGTGCCAACCTGGTGAAGCTACATCACAGGACTACGTACATGCTAAACAGTGGAAGCAGCAATAAACAGAGCTAAGCAATACCATAGCCAATGGATCAAATCAGAGCTCTGCAGTCCTGCCACATTCAGTCGTGAAATGGTCATGGAGAGCCAGAAAACTAACTCATGGAATAAAAACAGAAAATATTGGAAACACTCAGCAGGTCGGGGAACATCTGTGGAGAGAGAAACAGAATTAATGTTTCAGGTCAATGACTTTTTATCAGAACTGAAAGTTTTTTTTTCGTTCTTGGGATGTGAGCATCGCTGGCAAAGCCGGCATTTATTGCCCATCCCTAATTGCCCTTGAGAAGATTATGGTGAGCCACTTTCTTGAACTGTTATAGTCCATGTGGTGAAGGTACACTCACAGTGCTGTTGGGGAGGGAGGTCCAGGATTTTGACCCATGCTGGAGATGGAGTGTTTTTAAGAAAGTGCAAAGCCAGAGAGAGGAGGTGGGGGGATGCGAGGGTTGGGGTTGTTGGTGGAAGCAGGAAAAAAACAGAAAGGAGAGGTTGGAGGGCATGAGCGACTAACAAATATGATGATGGTGCAAGGCAAAATGATGATGCTAATGATACAAATATAGAACAAAACATGAGCCCAGTGGAGGTGTGATGGTTACAGCAAAATCTCTCTTCACAAATGCTGCCTAACCTTCCAACTGTTTCCATTATGTGCTGTTTATATTTCGTGTTTCTTTCCTCCTCTGCCATCCACTCCCCCCTCCCTCTCCTGGCCACCAATCACTCCACCACCTTGGCTATCAATCACTCCCCCAGCACCCCACCACCACACTGGCTATTAATCAAGTACAAAATGAACAAATTTCACAACATGATATAATTGTGAATTATTCCTTTCTCCAGTCTTTGATGAAACTTGCAATAATGTATCAAAATAAATCTGGGACTGTAATTTAACCTACAGTCATATTTTTCTGTTTGTATGTAACATATGATTGCATTTAAAGGCAGTGGTGCCTAAGAGGGGGTAGAAGGAAGAGCAACACTTCCATTAGTTCTTGGAGAGGATTTTTTTCCAACCTTTACAGCAGAGAAATTAGATCCCCGCCCCCCTTTCTGTGAAAGGTTCCATAGCGCCATATTAATGGTATTTCTACCCACACCACCCCCACCCACCCAATTTTCCGTAATAATATATCTTGTACTTGAGTATTGTTAGAAGTTTCCCTGATGGATGCAAATCATACTGTAGTAATTAAGCTCTTGGGTCTGCTTTTTTTAACTGCTGTTTCGGCATGACCGCTCAAGACAACATGCCCAATTAAAATATATGATTCTGATTGCGATGAGAGCAATGCACTGTCAATTCAGTCCCGTCACGCCACAAGTCGCATAACATATCTCTTTAAGCTTTCCCAAATCAAAGAAAGCCACAGCCGAATTGAACAATCTATTAACCTCCAAATGAGGTGAACCAAACCAGGTATCTTTAGATATCAACAAATTAACTGTTTTTTAGAAAAAAATAAAATCTTAAAACTACTAAGATAAAAACTTTTAAAAATAGAAATAACAATAAAGTCCTTGTAGATTTATACTTCCTGACGAACAGTCCTCTGATTCAAAGTCCACTCGCAATCTTCCAGGGTCTGATGAGGAAAGGAAAACAGTTCTTCATTGATAGACAATTTGGGAATAACAGTTCATTAGTTGAAGCATCAAACTCTTCTTCTTTCCAGCGATGACTACAGCAGATCAACAATTCGCAAGCACTAAAAAAAATCAATCTGGCTTAACTTTTAGAATTTTGAGAGGTAAAAATAATCAGTCTAAATTCACTTCCTTCAGTTTAAATTGACTGAGAGATGTCTGTTTCAGTATAGGCTGGCCCAGCTGTGTCAACTGTCTGTGTCTCTCAACTGTCTCCGCAAAAGCCAGTTTTTCAAAAGTCAATCGCAACATTGTATGTCCTGTTCTCGGTCTCTGTATGGTTGTATCCAGGGCAACCAAGATCCACCTTTACTCAGTAACGTCTAAAGCGTACTGCCTTAAAGCAGTACTGATCCTTTGTTGTCCTAAAGACATAACGCCAATTATACTGTTCGATTTCTGAAATGCACATGTAAAGCAAGTCAGCATCACTAAAATATCATTAATTCACACACAGGCTGTGAGAGACATTGACAGTAGTATTTCTCAATGCTTATACTGTGTTGTTAGTTCAGAGAATGGGCTTAGGCAGCACAAATTGATGTGTATAAATTACCCTGATTGCAATTTTAATTTTTGTGAAGTGCTTTTCACAATGTTTTCGACAGATATTGAATGTGAAGTTTACTTTCTGTAGTCCAACAGCATAAAGAGTTTTTGAGATATTTGAGTAAATGTGAGGTACAGTGTTAGGATTTTGCATAAATATTGCGGGTATCCATACAATGCAGTCGCCATTTGTGGCAGCATCCCAATAGAGTTGAACAGTCACGTAGCAGGCTTTCCCCGGCTTCGCTGGTTGAGCTTTATGCACGTGTGCAAGCTGTAAAGTGTTGCAAAGTAACTATGGTCGGTTTAAGGAAAAGACAAATTATTCAAGTGTCGATTTTTGGTGTGTTTAAATGAAATTTGAAAGAGCAAATGCAATTTGCATGTATTTTGAGAGAAACAATGGGACCTGTTCCTCCATTCAAAATCATAGAAATGGAAGAAGGTGGTGATGAACTGCAAATGTGCAAACATTTAGATTTGACGAAATCACAAACTCTTTTACCGTCGTCATTTTACCTAATGATAGCAAATGTTGCAGCAGTCCTAGTCCTATTAGCACTGCTTTGAGTTTTACCAGTATTATTCAACAACAAGCTGCAACAACATCCAGCTACAGCTGAAACAGAAGTGTTTCTTGTCATAAAAGCAAAATACTGCAGATGCTGGAAATCTGAAATAAAAACAGAGTGCTGGAAATACTCAGCATACTCAGGCCCGGCAGCATCTGTGGAGAGAAGCAGAGTTAATGGGCTGCATTTTGTAGTCCTGCTGCCCAGAGTAGCGGCAGACACGGAAAATGGCAGCCACCCTGTGTGGGACCCGCACTGCTGTGATTTTACAGCGGGTGGCCACTTGTAGTGGGGGCAGTATTGGCGGCGCCGTTCACGGCATCACCAATGCGGAAGCAGGCGCTGGTGCCATTTTTAAAAGGCTGCCAGTCCTGCAGACAGTTCAACAAAGTGCAGAGTTCACCCCTTGCCACCCACCCGCATCCATCAGAGTGCAGAGTTCACCCCATTCCTACCTTGGTGGTGCCAACTTTTCCTGGACAGGAAAGTGAAGTCGCGTGAGTGCCACTCGTCATGCTTAGAATCAGGAACTGAAGGTAAGACTGCTGTGGTTTAATTCATGCAAATTTGTAATTTAAATATCCTGAATTGGGTCCCATCACAGAGGGGCCACCATGGAGCTTCCCCGGCGCCAGGAAGATCGGGCCCGACAATCACAGTGTTGGGTTATTTGGCGGCTGCTGCTGCTCTGCTTTTCTGCCCCCCCCCCACCTCCCCCTCCCCACCAGCTGTGGACCCAATGTTGGGCTGGGAACAAAATCCAGCCTAACGTTTCAGGTCTGTGACCTTTCATCATCACAGTCCTGAACATTAACTCTGCTTTTCACTCCACAGATGCTGCCAGACGTCCTTAGTATTTTTATTTCAGTGTTTCATGTCAGTCTCAAAAAGATATCCATAATCTTAATGAACCTAACAGCAGGGAACCAATACAGACTTATGACAAAACAGACAGCAATGATTCGCAAATGGACAACATAGGCCACCATGTATACATAGGAATATATAAACAAGAGTAAGTCATTCAGTTCCTAGAACCTGCTCTGGCATTCAGCAACAACAGCTTCTAATTATATAGCACCTTTAATGTAATTAAATGTCTCAAGGTGCTTCAAGGAGGCATTAGAAAACAAAATATGACACTGAGCCATATAAGGAAATATTAGGGCAGATGACCAAAAGAGTTAGGTTTTAAGGAGTGTCTTAAGGAGGAAAGTGAAGTAAATAGGCGGAGAGGTTTAGGGAGGGAATTCCCAAGTTCAGGGCCTAGGTAGCCGAAGGCATGGCCACTAACGGTGGAACACTTAAAATCGGGGATTCTCAAGAGGCTGGAATTAGAGGAGTGCAGAGATATCAGAGGGTTGTCGGGCTGGAGGAGATTACAGAGGTAGGGAAGGGCCAGACCATGGAAGGATTTGGAAACAAGGGAGAGAAATTTAAAATTAAGGTGTTGCTTAACCAGAAGTTAGTGTAGATCAGCGAGCATAGGAGTGATGGGTGAAAAGCATTTGGAACTCAACAAGCCAGCTAACTTTAATCATATTTCATAGAATTTTATTTAGCTTGAAATGTGGTGTCTCACACATAGCAATTTTCTCTTAACTAACTTTGGCTTTTTGGATGGAGAGGTATATCTATTATCTCAATTAAATCACTATTGGTAATAGAGTCCAATATTTGCATAAAGAACAGTTTATTTATGTCTGGTATTAGTGGCATTACAAATTCACAAAAAGGTTAACCAATCCATATGTAATGGACATCTAAAACGAGTTCATCAATAAGGTGAAGCACCTAATCAAATGTACTGACAATGATTCCACACAGTGTTGTGAGGAACTTATTGGGACATTTTGAGTTCTTGCAGAAGAGAAAAGAATTAGTCCTAAAACAATTAAAGGTGTTAGTGGATTGAAGAAAACATCTTGCAGATGGAAATAATCACAGCAATATTCATTGGCAAAGAACTACCGCCAGTCAAGATTTACTTGAAAGCAAAAGGCAATTAATTTAATCAAAATGGCCCTGGTGCCATTTTTAAAGGGTTTCAAGTCCTTACTGGCAATTTAAATTTTTAAAGAGAACATCACCTTTACATTAAATAAAAACTGTCAATTAAACATCAAAGCCCCTCTTCCACTCCTCCCTATTATCAAACAATATATTTATTTCCCTCTCCCCCACCCCCCCCGACAAACTATTTTTGCTGGTACCAACCTTTCACCCCCAAACATTCATATCTTTACCCATCAACCCCTTCCCACCATCTCCTCATCCAATGGAAACAGTTTTCCCCGCTTTCCCTACCCTGAAAATTTCACTCCTCCCCCCTCCCCACTGGTGTCATGCCTTGGAAGTCCGAACGGAGTTCAGAAGGTGCCAGGGTTCCAGCCGGCAGCCGGAATATTGGCGTGACATGGCCATCGTTACCAGGTACGTCATTATTCTTTAATTGTAATATCATTTGCATATTCAGATGAAGGCTCCACTGCATTGCGGTGGGAGGGGGCGTGGGGTGGCGCACTGAGGCCTCGCTGCTGCTGGTAAAATGTGGCGGGGCCTTCCCTGTGTTGAGGGTCGTGGCGGGCCTCTCGCAGAAGAATTTTCCAGGCCCATGCGCCACGACCCCTGACAGCAGAGGGCTAACAAAATTTAGCCCAATGTTTCGGGTCAATGACTTTTCCTACACAAAGTATTACTATGATAACTCTGAAAACAGGGATTTTCAGTAAAATTAAACTGAGATATAAAGAGGTGACTCCTGCTGCAAAAAGATGGAATAGGTAAGAATTCAGTTTAATATTTGCAATATTTTTCTATATTCCAAGAAAAGTTTTTTTCCCACAAATATATTTTAAAAATAATATTCACAGCAAAATTAGACAAATGTGTAGCTATAAAAAAGATTTTAAAAAGCCAAAAATGTCAGTTGTTCATGAAATCAGATGAATATAGAACTCACAGTGGTATTGTGGTGCATGTGATAGGGTTTGATGTAAATGAGATTACAGCATAGGCATAATGGTGCCACTGCCTCCCTGGTGAGTAAGATGTGTAGAATTCCTTGGCCAAATCTGGATAAGTGTTGCTCTGCTTTTTTTTCTAGATGGAAATGGTGATTGGGCACAATCTTCCCATGGTGCCACCTCATCTGGTAGACATTGATCCTTTACTCAACCTCTTCCTCAAGAAAACAACTTCATTTAGCTCATTTCCAGCAGTTTTCACGCATCATCAAAGTCACATGGATGATCATGAGAATATTTTGTCCACAAAAAGCAGGACAAATCCAACCCGGCCAAATAGCACCCTATCAGTCTACTCTTGATCATCAACAAAGTGATGGAAGGGGTTGTTGACAGTGCTATCAAGCAGCACTTGCTCAGCAATAACCTGTTCAGTTTGGGTTCCGCCAGGGTCACTCAGCTCCTGATCTCATTACAGCCTTGGTCCAGGCATGGACAAAAGAGCTGAACTCCAGACGTGGGGTGAGAGTGACTGCCCTTGACATCAAGACAGCATTTGATAGAGTATGACATCGAGGAGCCCTTGCAGAACTGGAGTCAATGGGAATCAGGGAGAAAACAATCTGCTGGTTGGAGTCATACCTAGCACAAAGGAAGATGGTTGTGGTTGTTGGAGGTCAATTATCTCAGTCCCAGGACATCACTGCAGGAGTTCCTCAGGGTAGTGTCCTAGGCCCAACCATCTTCAGCTGCTTCATTAATGACCTTCCTTCCATCATAAGTTCAGAAATGGGAATGTTCGCTGATGATTGCACAATGTTCAGCACCATTCACAACTCCTCAGATACTAATGCAGCCCATGTCCAGATGCAGCAAGACCTGGACAACATTCAGTCTTGAGCTGATAAGTGACAAGTAACATTCATGCCACACAACAGTCAGGCAATGACCATCTTAAACAAGAGAGAATCTAACCATCTCTCCTTGATGTTCAATGGCATTGCCATCACTAATCCCCCACTATCAACATCCTGCGGTGCTACCATTGATGAGAAACTGAACTGGGCCAGCCACATAAATGCTGTGGCTACAAGAGCAGGTCAGAGACTAGGAATTCTGCGATGAGTAACTCACCTCCTGTCTCCCCAATGCCTGTCCACCATCTACAAGGCACAAGTCAGGAGTGTGATGAAATATTCTCACTTGCCTGGATGTGTGGAGCTCCAACAACACTCGAAGCTCAACACTATCCAGGACAAAGCAGCCAGCTTGATTGGCACCCTATCCACCACCTTCAACATTCACTCCCTCCAGCACCAACGCACAGTGGTAGCAGTGTGTGCCATCTACAAGATGCACTGCAGCAACTCACCAAGGCTCCTTCGACAGCACCTTGCAAACCCACTACCTCTACCATCTAGAAGGACAAGGGCAACAGGTGCATGGGAATACCACCACCTGCAAGTTCCCCTCCAAGCCACACTTGACTTGAATTATATTGGCGTTCCTTCACTGTCACTGGCTCATAATCCTGGAATTCTATTCCTAACAGCACTGTTGGTGTACCTACATCCCAAGGATTGCAGCAGTTCAAGAAGGTAGCTCATCACCACCTTCTCAAGGGCAATTAGGGATGGGCAATAAATGCTGGTCTAGCCAGTGACACCAATATCACACAAGTGATTAATTTGCAGAAATCTAATCCCTTAATGTGATTCACATAGGGAAATCCAAATTGTTTAAATTTCTGGAACCCAAATGAAAAATTACTCATCCAAATTTGTGAGAAAGGGCTGAATTTTTACAGCAGCTTCAAAAACGACACGGCGTGTGCGCAAGATGTGCACGCTTATTGTGGCGGCTGATTTACCCGGAGCAGGCTGAATGCCTGCTCCCGATGATGTAGAGGGGGCAGGCGCTCTGTCCCCAGCAATGGCATCTGGTGCCACTGCGCAGGCACAAGCACCATTTTTAAAGGGCTTCAGGCCTTTCCAAGGCAGTTAAATTTTTAAAGGGACCATTTGTATAAAACTAAAATTAAAATGTTATTCAACTTTCCAATCTCCTCTCCCACCCCCCACCCTGCAATGAGCAATCAATTTATTAATTGCCCTCTCCCCCCAAAAATTTTTTCCATCTGATCCCGAACTTCACCTGCCCGAACTTTAGTAACTTTGACCTTTAACCCCTTCCCACCACTCCTCACCCCTCCCCACCAGTGTGCCATCTTGGATCTGTGAACAGAGATGTGTAGGCGTGGGAGTGCCGGCAACTGGCTGGAATATTGGTGTGGCACTGCTATCGCGACGAAGTAAGTAATTATGCATTAATTAGAATTTTTTTACATATTTAAATTAAGTTGCCGTCGCTGAATGGCGGAGGTCACCATGAGACCTCGCCGGTAATGAGGGGTGGCGCCTTCCCGGCATCGAGGCCCATGACGGGCCTCTCCGGAAGTATTTTCCAGGCCACCCCGCCACGGCCCCCGCTGTCGTGGAGCTGGTAAAATCCAGCCCAAAGTCTTCTCACCAATAAATGGGCAAAGAAAAGGTTTAAAAATGCACAAACACTTGCAAAAAAATCCTTCAAACATAGAAATTTGCCTCATTTTATCAATGTATCAAATAACTGTCAACCAATTCTGAACTCCTGTTTTGCATGCGGACTTTTATTAATGAATGCAGTTCTGGTGTAAAATGCTGTCCAATTGCAGCAACAGTCATATGATGTCACCTCTTCACCTTATAATATTGAAATGAAGCTTCCATGTTTTTCTGCTGAGAGTTTCCTGAATCGTTCAGAATGTTGGCCAGAAATGTGTGATAGCTGCACTGCGGGAGGAGATCAGTGATCATGCATAGGTTAGCATTTTGCCAATGGATCATAGCAGAGCCTAAACACCCAAAAAGCATGGCAAGATGGAATAAGAACTTCAAGCACATCCAATGTATGTAGTCTTGTAAGGCAAATGAAGTAGAAAACTAATCAACACAAAGCATTATAACGTTCCATTTGAAAGAGTTGTAAACTGGGGTTGATTTTAAACATTCGCACATGGTGGGAGATGGGCAGCAGCAGGTTGGCTGATACCTTTACACTGTACCCGATTTTCCTTTCTATTGAAGTCAATGGAAAAAGAAAATTGTACAGGGTGTAAAATGGGCATCCAAACCACTAATGCCGGTTTCAAGTCTGCATCAGCAGTTAATATTTTGTATTCTTAATGGCTTAAGGACCTGATGTAGGACAATCTCATAGAGACCAGAAGATTCCAGATTCAATTCTTGTGTTTTTTTCAATGATCTCAGCTGGGACAGAATGCCCTAAGGATAGAATGAGGAACAATTGTTCTGGCTTCCTATCCAGTGACTCCACTGTTGAATAGCATACTGGTGCTCACTATTGAAGTCCATCAATGAAGAATAGCTGTTTGAGTGAAATACCAGAGCGCTGTTCATTTCTGTACAGCGGTACTGCAGTAAAAGTCAGTGCTATCAGGAGAAAAGTGATGAAAAGGAGAAAAAAATGTCAAAAAATATATTTTTCTATAATGTTGAAAATTCATCTTGCAAAAATAGCTTTTTTTAAACTTAAAAAAGAGGGCAAATGCACACAATTAAAATTAACACCACATTGGGTTGTGCCTGATCTCTGGATGCACGTCAAGATATTTAAATATAAAGAGAGATGCTAAAATATTGTGTGTCTTGCTTTTATTATGCAATACATGCCTCGTTGCGACTCAGTGAAAGAGAGGATAACAATGAGACCAGGAATGGAAGTATATTTGGCGTAGTGATAATGTCACTAGAATAGTAATCCAGAGCCCAGGCTAATGCTCTGGGGACATGGGTTCAAATCCCACCATAGCAGATGGTGAAATTTGAATTCAGTTAATAAATCTGGAATTTTAAAAAAAAGCTAGCCTAACGGTGACCATGAAACCATTGTCAATTGTTGTAAAAACCCATCTGGTTCACTAATGTCCTTTAGGGAAGGAAATCTGCTATCCTTACGTGGTCTGGCCTACATGTGACTCCAGACCCATAGCAATGTGGTTGACTCTTAAAATACCCTCTGAAATGGCCTAGCAAGCCACTCAGTTCAAGGGCAATTAGGGATGGGCAATAAATGCTGGCCTAGCCAGTGACGCCCACATCCCACAAAAACTAATTTTAAAAAAATGCCTCCAAACTCACCCTGCCCAATTCTTTCAACAGGTTTCTGGAAGAACTTACCTATTGTCATATCCTCAAATGTGAAAAAATTCTGTTAACATTGGAATGTGCCCTGCCAAGTACACCCACTCATAGTAGTTGTGAGTAGCACACAAAAGACATCCAGATATTAGAAATTATGCCTCTCAAAAAATCTGAGTTTCCTTTTCCTTTTATCCCTGATAGTTGTGCAGCTTAAGCAGGGTTTTACACACACTCCATGCTTAAATTCTTAATGGGGCCACCTTTCAGGAGTTAAGCTGATTCTGAGTGGGATTCCCACTTCCATCAAGGTGCCAACCTGGGTGGGGGGGCAGGGGTGGCTGGGTGATGGATGGAGGTCTTCAAAAATACAGCGGTGGGTCTCAGGCATCTGTTGAAGCACAGTGTGGTTGGCAACTGAATGGTGGGGGAAGATTTTTTAATATCACAGGGCTCAATAATTGAATAAGTTACCCTGGGAAGCTTGTGTAACTTTTGCCAAAAGTTTACCTCAGCATCTCCAATAAAGCAATGTTCTCTTGAGCCCTGCTGTGAAGCTCGTAGACACACCTTCTGACTTAAGAAGCAAAACTTCTACCAGCTAAGCCAAGGTGATCATTTCTCACTGCAGATAAAATAATGGATTTATGGACCAAATTTACACCAAGAACATTGTGTTGGAAGTCAGAAATAATGGGAATAAACACATTTCCTTTTTATGGAAAAACCTAGGGCAAGGGCTCAATGCACAACGCCAGAACAATAATGCACAACTCTGTCAAAATTGAAAAGAATAAGCTAAACAAGATAGATCACAACATGCCTCAGCAATTTCCATGGTTTTTGTCCTGATCTCCTTCCATAGCTTTGGTGGGAGATCAGAAGCAACCCTGGAGAAAATGGCTGTCACATTTTTTCCGTCATACTTTTGCCATTGCATATTATATCTACTTAATTAACTTTCAAATATATTTAAAGAAAAGTTGCAGGATGAATTTTAAAAGCTTTATTCAGGTAAAGTTTATTTAGTGTGTTTTTAAAATAGAGTTTATTTATGTGATTATGAAAAAGAGAGCAACAGACTCCAATATAATCAAACAAGTCATTACTACTTATTTTGAATTTAAAACTTCTTTTGACAGTTTTCTGGATGCAGAAAATCTACAAGTGTAGGTAGTATAATGTAGCATGTACCCAATGTGCCATTCATGATTTCACTCTCTATGTTTTAACAAATGGATCAGGTTTCCTACCTGTTCATAGTTAATAGTGGAAAATCTAGCCCATTCCCATGTTACATTCCTTTGGAGTTTACATAAGTTTCCTACTGAATTGTAGCAACCAAAATTCCCTTTTAGATGACAGCATGTACATCTATCCCTTTAATAATTAAAAAATCAATTACTTGTTGCCTCTGGTAATAAATTGCAGAAACTACTGGACAAATCTAAAATCTCTTCAGTTCCCAGAATCGCCCTCATCCTAGGTAATGAGACAAAAGCCAGATTCAGACCTTAGTTTTTTTTAAAGTGTTTTCTGTGCTAAAGTGCCTGCTGTAAGACAATCCAACAGACAATGCTAGTAGAGTTGTAAGGATCAATTTTCATGGAGTTAACATGTTGCACCAGTTCACAGGTCATAATGGCACTAAAGGAAAAGGAGCAGAGATTCATGATGCCTGTCCTCCTTTTGCTTGTGATATACATTCCTGGTAGGCCAGAAGGGAATGCAAGAAATTACCACTTAACATTAAATTGATGCTAATAAAATGTAACTATGTCTTCAACTGTCTTCAACTACTGACTGTTTTTGCTGTTTATTCATCAGGCAAGAATGCAAAAGTGTCTGGGCTGCAGCTTTCTCCACATTTGTTGCCAGTGCTGCACATTGTAGCTGTGGTTAAGTAGCAGGTAGTTGAGTGACACACCCACTGAGAAGAAATGTAGTGAAACCTCTTTGACCAAGCTTTCGGTCAACTGTCTTAATATCTCCTTATGTGGCTTAGTGTCAAATTTTGTTTGATAGCACTCCTGTAAAGTACCTTGGGATGTTTTATGACATTAAAGGTGCAACTTAAACATGGAAACATAGAAAATAGGAGCAGGTGTAGGCCATTCGGCCCTTCGGGCCTGCTATGCCATTCAAAAAAGATCATGGCTGATCGTCTAATTCAGTACCCTGTTCCCGCTTTCTCCCCATATCCCTTGATCCATTTGGCATTCAGAAATATATCTATCTCCTTCTTGAATATATTTAATAACTTGGCCTCCACTACCTTCTGCAGTAGAGAATTCCACAGATTCACCACCCTCTGAGTGAAGGAATTTCTCCTCATCTTGGTTCTAAATGCATACCCAGTATCCTGAGGCTGTGACCCCTGATTCTGGACTCCCCAGCCATTGGGAACATCTTCCCTGTATCTAGCCTGTCTAGTCCTATTTGAATTTTATAGGTTTCTATGAGATCCCGTCTCATTCTTCTAAACTCTAGTGAATATAGGCCTAGATGACCCAATCTCTCCTCATATGTCAATCCTGCCATCCCAGGGATCAGCCAAGTAAATCTTTTTTGTGCTCCCTCCATGGAAAGAACATCCTTCCTCAGATAAGGAGACCAAAATTGCACACAATACTCCAGATGTAGTCTCACCAAGGCCCTGTATAACTGTAGTAAAACATCCTTGCTCCTGTACTCAAATCCTCTTGCAATGAAGGCCAACATACCATTCGCTTTTCGAAATGCTGGTTGCACCTGAATGCTTGCTTTAAATGCAAGTAATTGTCATTATTTTTGTATCATGCCGACTAAATCTCACCTGTATATAATGGGTATCCAGGATTGCTCCGTTATGAGCTATATATACAATAAGTTTAAAAGACCTGGCATGAAGATTCATTCAACTGTCTTTAGAACATTTTCTCACTTTTTGTTTTTGTTTCTTTTTTTAAATTGCTGGAACTTCAGTTCTCATGAGCCTTTGTACCAATTGGTGTAAGCAAAGTTTCCCCATTACTATTACTGCCACTAATGAGTTTTCCAATGGATGTTGCTCGCATTTCCAGTTTTTATCCCCTATCTGACATGTTTGGAAGAAGAGGAAGACCAATGGATGAACGGGTCATGCTGTACAAGTGGTGCTCTGTGCCCATCTGTCAGGATCCACACACCTTCATCTACAGGTGACAGATTTCGCTTTGACAGCTGATTAGTGCATGTGAAGGTTTCTATTCCGAAAGGAAGCTAATACTATCCATTCTTTTCAAAAGCTAATTAATACCCTACCCACTACCCTTTCCCAATCACAAACAAGCCTTTCTATACCTCATATTGTCATAATTGCCCTCACTGACTTTGCTTTCTTGCCATATTCAGTTCCTTATAAAATATAATTGGTGAAAATTTGACTTTGAGTGATAGTGTAAAATGGGCAACATTGCATCAGTTACGCGTTATGCATCTTTCCTGGTTTTCATATCGATAATTTGCAGCTAATACAATATTACCCATTTTACCCTATTGCCCAAAGTCAAAATTATCCACACTATCCTTTAATTTCCTGTCAGCAATGCAACGAGTGACACATTAATTGCATGTTAAAAGTCTTGCAACTTTCATGAAATTTAAGAGTTTTACCGAATCTAGGGCTTTTTCTAACTTTTGAATTCTATTTTGCAACTCCCAATGACATTGACCTCCTCCAGTCCATTCTCTGCTGCTCTCCAAACTCTAGTTTGCTGTCTGCTACATTGAATTTCAAACCTTCATGTTCTCTTCTGATATGAAGTTTGGAACTCAGACCTTTTCTGCTTTATTTCAGCATCCAAAGTCTTTGGATATCAAGCCTGGATGGTACCCATACCCACCTTCAAGTCCTTGTCTCCCAACTTTCCCATCTGTGTTGTCATTCCTCCTCTTTACTAGTTTTTCAGTATTAAACTGTGTGACTGGCAATTTGTTTTTTAAAGGAGGCTGAAGACTAGAGAAGAATATAGGTGGTAGTCTGAAGGAGAAGGGGGTAAGGGAGGTCAAATGAGTGGTTACCAGGGTTAGGGGAGGAAACAGGGTGTGGGCTGGGGGAAGAGCTCCAACCCCTTCATGTTGATTCATGAGCTGCCTTGCCCCAGTCCAATCTCTCCTACCTTTTTTTTTATTCATTCATGGGATGTGGGCATTGCTGGCTAGGACAGCATTTGTTGCCCATCCCTAATTGCCCTTGAGAAGGTGATGGTGAGCTGCCTTCTTGAACTGCTGCAGTCTACGGGTATAGGTACACCTACAGTGCTGTTCGGAAGGAAGTTCCAGGATTTTGACCCAACGACAGTTAAGGAATGACGATATAGTTCCAAGTCAGGATGGTGTGTGGCTTGGAGGTGATCTTGCAGGTGGTGGTGTTCCCATGCAGCTGCTGCCCTTGTCCTTCTAGGTGGTAGAGATGGTGGGTTTGGAAGGTGCTGTCTAAGGAGCCATGTTGCGTTGCTGCAGTGTATCTTGTAGATGGTACACACTGCTGCCATTGTGCATCAATAGTGCAGGGAGTGAATGTTCATGGATGGCGTGCCAATCAAATGGGCTAGTTTGTCCTGGATGGTGTCAAGCTTCTTGAGTGTTATTGGAGCTGCACCCATCCAGGCAAGTGGAGAGTATTCCATCACACTCCTGACTGGTGCCTTGTAGATGGTGGGCAGGCTTTGGGGATTCAGGAGGTGAGTTACTCACCGCAGGATTCCAAGCTTCTGATCTGCTCTTGTAGTCACAGTATTTAAATGGCTAATCTCGTTCAGTATTTGGTCAATGGCAACCCCCAGGATGTTGATAGTGGGGGATTCAGAGATCGTAAAGCCATTGAATGTCAAGGGAAGATGGTTAGACTCTCTCTTGTTTGAGATAGTCATTGCCTGCACTTGTGTGGCGCGAATGTTACTTGCCACTTATTGGCCCAAGCCTGGATATTGTCCAGGTCTTGCTGCATTTCTACACGGACTAGTTCAGTATCTGAGGGGTCGCGAATTGTGCTGAACATTGTGCAATCATCAGCGAACATCCCCACTTCTGACCTTATGATTGAACAAAGGTCATTGATGAAGCAGCTGAAGATGGTTGGGCCTTGGACACAACCCTGAGGAACTCCTGCTGTGATGTCCTGCAACCTAACTCTGCCCTACAACCCTGGTTAGACCCTTTTCTGCATCTGCTACTCACCCCCTCTGCCCCTGTGACCCATTAACCCAAAACAGGCCTGCATCGCTGGCCAAATCCAAACCTGTAACCGACTGACCTATGGCCTTGAATACATACCAGCCTGCCTGGCTGGCACACTACATCTACGACCAAAAAGTATGGACTACAGCCAACTGCAGCTCTCTTTCTTGTCATGGCATGTCAACCACCTACTTCTACCTGAAAATAAAGAAAACAAGAAAACAGAAAATGAAGCAAAGAGAGAGAAAAATGGAGAAGCAGGAGTGAAGAAAAAGTGAGTGAAAAACAAAAAAAATACAGAGAAGTAGCAACATGAGGATTGCAGGGAGGAAAGAGAAACAAATATTCCAATTTGCCATGTGCAAAACCCTGGGAGATCCACTACTAAGGATGAATTTCGACATGGATTCTCCTGTTTATCAGCATAATGGTATTTACACCTTTTTTTCCCCAAGGTTTCCATTGCTCTTCCAACAAAGTTACAGCTGTCAATCAGGAGAACCCTTTTGTAAGTTCACCCAAAGTCCTAAAATAAAAATCACAATCAGGTCTATAAGTATAAAGGAAAGCCAGCGAGAGATCAGAAAATACTGTCCAAACATACTGTCCTTTATTTAGTTCTGTCAAGAGATGGCACTGTTGCTCATAGAAATATAAGAAAATACAGCACCAGAAAAGTATATCGCAGTCCATCTGAACAATCCCATTCGATGAATCAGCTTTGTTCTTTTCTAGTTATCATGTCAGTGATCTATAACTGGTCGCCAAATTTACAAAAGTTAATAATCACCGGAAAAAGGAATTGTCAAACAAAACAAACAAAAATCAAAATGCTGCAAATCTGAAATAAAACCAGAAATTGTTGAAATACTTATTTAGAGATACAGCACTGAAACAGGCCCATCGGCCCACCATCAACCACCCATTCTTACTAATCCTACATTCCTACCACATCCCCTATCTATACTAGGAGCAATTTATAATGGCCAATTTATCTATCAACCTGCAAGTCTTTGGGAGGAAACTGGAGCACCTGGTGAAAACCCACATGGTCACAGGGAGAACTCCACACAGGCAGTACCCAGAATTGAACCCAGGTCACTGGAGCTGTGAGGCTGCAGTGCTAACCACCATGCCACTGTGGAGATAGAAAGATAGGGTTAGCTTCCCAGCTCATCAACCTTTCATTCTCCACAGATGCTGCCTGATCTACTGAGTGTTTCCAAAAGAAACTTTGGGCTGGATTCTTCTCCTGTTTGCTTATGGTAGGCTGACCCTAATGTGAAACTGCAACTAACCCACTGCAATCTCCTCGCGGAATCTGCATTAGTCGTACAGGGTGGTTTGGAGATCGGACAAAACACTCTTCATTGGTTTACTACCGCTAGGCAGGAGGAACATACCATTTTGGCACAGTCTGTAAAATGCTGCAGACAGATAAAGGGCCGCATCACTTTTTTGCAACATGGCAGAAGGAGCAGAAGTCCTGGACAATGTCAGCAACTGAAAGGGCACTCAGATTTTTTGGAATCGCTGATGGCAGATGTGATGGTGAGGAGATAGTGTCTGGTGGGCACTGAGGGCATCAGAAAGTTGTTCAGGCTGTCTGGAGAGATCTGTAACTGAACAGGTAGGGAAAATGGCTGGAAGAAGGCAAGTAAGCTGAATGCCTCCAAGCAGTAAAGTTTTGGAAATGCTCTCACTAAAGACTGCAAGGCAGAGTATTCCTTTTGAGAGTAATGTATTCACTTTAAGAATCAGTTTGGCTCAGTGGCCTCTGAGACAGAAAGTTGAAAATTCAAGTCCGAGGTTGTGCATCTAAGCTTCACTATGGATTTGGAGATGCGGGCTCCAAAAGGGAAAGAATGATTGGGATGGGGCTGATTGGAAGCCAGAAACTGTCTTTAGGTTGGCAGTAGAGCCAGGAGGAACCCCATTGCTCCTTCCAGCTCTACATTCAGAGACGTTCTTTTTAAAGTCTGACCTTTCAGTGGCCTTTTTGGTCCCTATAATGACTTCTGGTTAGCCTACATGTAGATCATGTTTTCCTCAACACAGCAAACCAGGTGCTGCTTGTGCTCATAGCAGACCAATTTTGCAAAGGTACCTCAAACAAACGCCAGCACCTTATTTGCATATACAAAAGGCCTTATGCCTGTTTCCAGCGCTGGCCCTTGACACCTATTTTTCTACTTTTACCAATATGATAGGCAGCATACTTCCAGTGGAACATGTTGCTCACCATATTTGATGCCTTGGTGCCTGTTTAACCCCTGTGGGGGAGAAATTCATTTGCATAGCGCCACTCATGCAGACCTGTGCCGATTCACCGGAGCAGGCAGCACTGTGGGCCATTACCTGCACAGCCCACTCAGCATTCCTCAATGTATTAATGAGGCATGCTGTGTAAGTAGTGATCTGCAATGCTGTCTGCCTCAGTGAATTGACATAAGTCTGCGTAGCAAAGCAGCACTACACAAACAGATTTCTTCCCCTATATGTTATATAAGACCCCATTTATTAGCATAGATGAATGTAAATGATCTCCCAGCACTATTTGAAGAAGAGCAGAGTTGTCCTAGTCAATATTCCTACCTCAGTTAACTTCACCAAAAATAGATTTTGCTGATTATTTATTCAGTAGTTTTTTGTGCGATTTTACTCTTAGGAACATAGGAACATAGAAGCAGGAATAGGCCATTCAGCCTATCGAGCCTGCCCAACCATTCAATATGATCATGGCTGATCATCCACTTCAATGCCTTTTTCCACGCAATCCTCATATCTCCTTATGTCATTTGTATTTAGAAATCTGTCAATCTCTGCTTTAAACATACTCAATGACTGAGCTTCCAGATCCCTCTGGGGTAGAGAATTCCAAAGATTCACAACCCTCTGAGTAAAGAAATTCCTCCTCATCTCTGTCCTAAGTGGCTTCTCCCTTATTTTGAAATTGTGTCCCCTGGTTCTAGACTCCCCAGCCAGGGGAAACATCTTAGCTGCATCTACCCTATCTATCCCTTTAAATATTTTGTTGGTTTCAATGAGATCCCCTCTTATTCTTCAAAACTCGAGAGCGTACCTGCCCAGTTTCCCCAATCTCTCCTGCCATCCCGGGAACATGTCTGGTAAACCTTTGTTGCACTCCCTCTATGGCAATAATATCCTTCCTAAGGTAAGGGGATCAAAACTGCACTCAGTACTCCAAGTGTGGTCTAACCAAGGTTCTATACAATTGAAGCAAGACTTCACTAGTCCTGTACTCAAATCCTCTTGCGATAAAGGCTAGCATACCATTAGCCTTCCTAATTGCTTGCTGCAACAGCATGTTAGCTTTCAGTGACTTATTGACAAGGACACCCAGGTCCCCTTGTATATCTACACTTTCTAATCTCTTACCATTTAAGAAATACTTTGCACATCGGTTCATCCTACCAAAGTGGATAAACCCACATTTTTCCGTATTATATTCCATATGCCACATTCTTGCCCACTCACTAAGTCTGTCCAAATCCCCTTGAAACTGCTTTGCATCTTCTTCACAACACACACTCCCACCTAGTTATGTCATCCGCAAACTAGGACTTATTACATTTGGTCCCCACATCCAAATCATTGATTCTTCTGACGCCCTACGTCATTTTGACAATTTCCAGTTTACTGGCCCCAACCGCCTCCTCTTCACTATGGACTCCCAATCTCTCTACACCTCCATCCCCCACCAGGACAATTTGAGGGCTCTCCACTTCTTCCTTGAACAGAGGCCCAACCAGTCCCCATCCATCATCACCCTCCTCCGCCTGGCTGAACTAGTTCTTACATTGAACAACTTCTCCTTCAACTCCACTCACTTCCTTCAAGTAAAAGGTGTTGTTATGGGTACCTGCATGGGTCCTAGTTATGCCTGTCTTTTTGTGGAATATGTCCAACATTCCTTGTTCCAGTCCTACTCAGGCCCCCTCCCCAACTCTTTTTCCAGTACATTGATGACTGTATTGGTGCCGTTTCCTGCTCCCGCCCGGAACTGGAAAACATTATCAACTTTGCTTCTAGTTTCCACCCTTTTCTCACCTTTACATGGTCTCTGTCTCCACCTTTGGGGATAGGCTGTCCACCAATATTCATTATAAGCCCACCGACTCCCACAGCTACCTCGACTACACTTCTTCACACCCTACTTCCTGTAAAGACTCTATTACATTCTCCCAGTTTCTCCGTCTCCGATGCCTCTGCTCTGATGGTGCAACCTTCCACGACAGCGCTTCTGATATGTCTTCCTTTTTCCTCAACCGAGGATTCCCCCCCACTGTGGTTGACAGGGCCCTCAACCATGTCCAGCCCATTTCCCGCACCTCTAGCCTCACCCCTTCCCCTCTCTCCCAGAACCACGACAGGGTTCCCCTTGTCCTCACTTTCCACCCCACCAGCCTCCAGATCCAAAGGATCATCCTCCGCCATTTCCACCACCTCCTGTGTGATGCCACACCAAAAGCATCTTCCTCTCCCCTCCCCTGTCAGCATTCCGAAGGGATCATTCCCTCAGCAACTCCCTGGCCCACTCCTCCATTACCCTCACCACCTCATCCCCTTCCCATGGCACCTTCCCCTGCAATCACAGGAGGTGTAATACCTGCCCATTTACCTCTTCTCTCCTCACTATCAAGGCCTCAAACATTCCTTTCGGGTGAAGCGGTGATTTCACGCTATAGCCTGAAGGACTGAACATTAAATTCAGTAATTTCAGAGCATGACGGGCCCCCCTTTTTATTTTTAGTTATTTTTTTCTTTTTTACTTGTTTATTTTATTTCAGTTTGTTTAGTTTGTTTCTACTGTGCCTACGTACTGTTTTTTTCATGTTTGTGCTTGGGGCCAATCTGTTCATTTTTCTGTCAATTAACACCCTCTTTGCACTAATGCTTTGTCTTTCAACACACCATTAACCTACTGTTTGCCTTTGCTCCATGACCTTCTGGTCAGTTATTGTCTGTGACCTTGTCCTATCAACACCTTCTCTTTGGTTATCTCTTGCCCCACCCCTGCTTTACTTGCTTAAAAGCTATTACATTTCTAATATTTGCCAGTTCTGTTGAAAGGTCACTGACCTGAAATGTTAACTCTGCTTCTTTCTCCACAGATACTGCCAGACCTGCTGAGTATTTCCAGCATTTCTTGTTTTTATTCCAAATCATTGATATATATTGTGAACATATGGGGCCCAAGCACTGATCCCTGCAGTACCCCACTAGTCGCAGCGTGCCAACACGAGAATGTCCCATTTATTCCTATTCTCTGCTTTCTGCCTGTTAACCAATCCTTAATCCATGCCAGTATATTACCTCCTATTCCATGTGCTTTAATTTTGCTTACCAACCTCCTGTGGTGGACTTTATCAAAAGCCTTCTAAAAATCCAAGCATACCATGCCTCCCCTTTATCAATTCTGCGAGTAACATCCTCAAAAAACTCCAACAGTTTCGTCAAACATGATTTCCCATTCATAAATACATGTTGACTATGCCCAATCAGATCATTATTATCCAAGTGTCCATTTATCACATCCTTCAGAATAGATTCTAGCATTTTCCCGATGATTGCTGTAAGGCTAAAAGGTCTGTAATTCCCTGTTTTCTCTCTCCCTCCCTTCTTAAATAGTGGGGTGGAATTTGCGACCTTCCAATCTGCGGGAACTGCTCTTGGCAAATTGGCTTCTGTGTACAGCACTTCAGAAGTAATTTATTGGTTGCACTCACTTTGGGACACCTGAGGATATGATCAGGCACTTCTTTTTCTGCTGAAGGCCTGCACCATAGTTTCCATGTTAGTGGAAAGGGGGAATGGAATGCCAGCTGTCCACAGAACCTGGGAGTAGGCCAAGAAGATTTTCTGGCATCTGAAAATCTGCTGTGGTACATTCAGCTTGTATTTCAAAATTTTACTCAGCAATGCACCTTAACTGCACTAGAGACTGTTGCAACTGCATTGGGCTGAATTTAGTGAGTCCGTTGCGGGTCCCAGAGCTGGACACAGAAGTTGATGCCATTTCCACTAGTCACGTGGGTGGCCGGCCCACCACAATCACGTGGCGGGCGGCCACTTTACGTAATGGAGGTGAGGGGCCCAGCCAATCATTCAGCAGTGGCGGGATGCGAAATGCCAAATACAGCACAGATAACAGTGGAGCCGGTGTTGGTGCCATATTTAAAACCCTGCCAACCCCGCTTGCATTGCTGCCTTGGACTCTTTTGCTGCTAGTTCTTCACAACTGAGACCAATGTTGCAGTGACTCTGGACCCCGTCCCCCCCCGCCCCACCCTCCAGAGACAGACCCCACAAGGTGGCCACATGGTTTAGTGATGCCTTCCTCCAGATTCCCCTCCAGGCTGCAAGGGAAAGGTGGGAGGTCCTCTTCCCCAGCAACGGCAAGATGAGATCCACCTGCCTGATGAAGCAAGCCTGGATGGAGATAACTGAGGAGGTTAGTAGCCGTGGGGTCAGGACATGGGTACAGTGCCACAAGAGGGTCAATGACCTCCTGCATTCTGCCAATGTGACTGCTCCATAACTCTCTCCTTTTTAGTGACTGCAAGTGGCTACGCAGGAGGAAGTGGGACATTGGGAGTGTGCATTACAACTGCGCAGTCAGAGGGGATTAGGCATCATCTAATCCTGACAGCTGCATGGCTGCATCTCGGCCACAGGCCATCTTCTTTTACATTTCACCTCCATTAACTCTCCTGAGAGCAGACAGGAGCATGAACTATATGTGATACCCCAATAGGGAATGAGAGGCTTACAGTAGCAGAACTTTCATGTTGATCTCCATGCAAAGAATGATTATCTCCCTCTTTCCACTTGCAGGACAAGAGGGCCCATAACAAGAGGGAGACAGCCTGGACTGGTGGAGACATCCCAGATCTTCAGCATCTCTCCGTAGCAGGGGAAGAGGCATTAGAATTGGTGGGGACCCAGGGTGGCCATTCTATATCAGATGGAGAGACTGGAGTCTCTGCACAATAGAGTGAGGATTGTCTTCCATTGACACGCAATTCACTTCCGGAGACCCACATCTAGCATTGTTGGCATGACAAGATCTGCACAGACTAACCCACATAATTTTTGTTGTTGTGTGCAGTTTAATGTTCACAGGAGACTCAAGCAGAAGGGGGCAGCTGTCAACCTCTGAGGAGGAACCGCAGTCAGAGGAAGCACAGTCCCATGACTCTCCTGCACCTTCCACCAGCGCAGATACTTTAACCTCAGTGGGTTTCTGCTCGACTGTAAGAGTCAATGTCACAAGCTGGTGAGATCACCACACACGTGCCCGAGCAGCTTGCTGAAGATGAGACAACCAAGGCCTCTGACAGTTGGAGGACTGTGGGTGACCAGGCAGATGACGAGCCTCTATTGTCGACAACACAGGGCACGATGGAGTTGCAGAGAAAGGTTAGGGAACATCTGGCAGAGATGCCAGAGGTCATGTGCAGCTATGAGCGGACGATGGAGGAGTTCATCCATGCCATGATGGTAACCAGGTGTGTGAGCACATGGCTTCCTCTGTCGAGAGGTTGGCAACTCGCTTGGAGAGCCAGAGCCCACAAATACATACAGACCTGCACACCATCGCCTTGGCCATGAGATCAATGCAGCAGTGGCAAGGCACGAGATGGACAAGATGCCTGGAGGCTTCTTCAGCACTTCGTCCTTCTCAGTTCAGCAGGGAGGTTAAGCAAGCCTTGAGAGGAGAGGCTGACCTCCACAGATGGGGGCACCCTTAAGTGTGCTCAGTGGGTCGACACCTGCTCCTCAGCCCCTCCGCCAGTGAGCCCAACTGCTGCAGCAACAATGCCTGTCGAGAGTCCCGAACCAGTGCAGGAAATCTTCAGAGGGCCCAGGGCCTTCCAGGACTCAAGCAGCCAGAGGACGTCCGCCAAAGTCATCACAGGCCATTGGGCAGCCTGATGATTAGCCTTCCTCCAGCCCAGCATGTAGAAGCTTATAAAGAAAACCACATAGAGACACTTGGGAACATAGGAACATAGGAGCAGGAGTAGGCCATTCAGTCCATCGAGCCTGCCCCACCATTCAATATGATCATGGCTGATCATCCATTTCAATGCTTTTTCCCACACTATCCTCATATCCCTTTATGTCACTGGTATTTAGAAATCTGTCAGTCTCTACTTTAAACATACTTAATGACTGAGCTTCCACAGCCCTCGGGAGTAGAGAATTCCAAAGATTCACAACCCTCTGAGTGAAGAAATTCCTCCTAATCTCTGTCCTAAGTGGCTTCCCCCTTATTTTAAACTTGTGTCCCCTGGTTCTAGACTCTCCAACCAGGGGAAACATCTTACCTGCATCTATCCTATCTGTCCCATTAAGTATTTTGTTGGTTTCGATGAGATCCTCTCTCATTCTTCGAAACTCGAGAGAATACAGACCCAGTTTCCACAATCTCTCTTCATAGGACAGTCCTGCCATCCCGGGAACAAGTCTGGTGAACCTTCGTTGCGCTCCCCCTATGGCAATAATATCCTTCCTAAGGTAAGGGGACCAAAACAGCTCTCAGTATTCCAGGTTCGGTCAAACCAAGGTTCTATACAATTGAAGTAAGACTTCACTACTCCTGTACTCAAATCCTCTTGCGATAAAGCTTTCCTAATTGCTTGCTGCACCTGCATGTTAGCTTTCAGTGACTTATTGACGGGGGTTCACGGGTGTTTGAAAGTTGACGTGTTGCATCATATAAAGTTCTTTTGTTCCAGCAATTAACCTTCATTGTGTAAAAGTGATTATTCTATCATGCATTAATTGTGAGCTGCTGACTTCACCCTTCCCCCTTAGTGGAATACCAATCTAGGCACAGCCCTCTTTCGAATATGATACGTCGTGGGCACTGACACGTGGTTCAGCTGCGCACTTGGCATGGAAAACAAATAGAAAGGAGGTGCATGCATTGAGGTGCGTCTTTATTGTTTTCGTTCTGAGTGGCCATCAGGGTGGCTGGAGCAGGTAAACATGAGACTGTCTCGCCTCCTTGGCTTTCGCTCAATTTGCCTGGCCTCCTGTGCAAGGGCTTCAACATCCAGTGCTGCTTGCTCATCTCCCTCCTCCGCGTGCTCCTTGTTAGAGGAGGAGTGTCATTCAGTTATGTCATTGTCATGCAGGGTCTCCCCCCTCTGCAGTGCTAAATTGTGCAGAGCACAGCAGACCACAGTGATATGCGAAACCCTTGCTGGGGAATACTGTAGTGCTCCACTGGATCAATCTAGGCAATGCAATCTCATCCTCAGCAGCCCAATGGCTGGCTCGATGGTCACTTGGATAGAGCCGTACAGGCTTTGTACCTCTCCTCAGATGCAGTGCGAGGGTTTCTCACAGGCGTCAGTAGCCATGTCTTCAATGGGTAACCTTTGTCTTCGAGAATCCATCCCTGAAGGTAAGCAGGAGGCCTGAAAAGCTGTGGCACCTGGAGCTGTCAAAGTACATAGGCGTTGTGGCTGCTTCCCGGGAAGCGGGCACGCACCTGCCGGAAACGTTTCCGATGGTCACAGACCAGTTGCACATTGATTGAATGGAACCCCTTACTGTTGATGAAGCCAGCTGGCTAGTCCGTTGGAGCATTGATGGCCACATGCATGCAATTTATCACACCTTGCACCCGGGGGGATCCAGCGATGGCCCTCTTGGCCTGACTGTCAGGGTCGGTCCAGTAGCGCATGTAGTTGCCGGCCTTGAACAGGACATTGGTCACTTCCTTGATGCAGCAGTGGGCTGCTGCCTAGAAGACTCCACCCACGTCCCCGATGTATCCTTGGACTGATCCAGATGCGTAAAAGTTTAGTTCCACTGTGATCTTCAGGGCCACAGGGCATAGGATGACTGCTGAATCCCATAGGTCACAACTCGTCCTGCAGCATGGCACATAACTCGGTGACAGCCTCCCTGGAGAGCTGTATGTAGTCTTCGCTGACAATGTCACTCGGACATATGGAGAAAGCTGATGCAATTCGTGTCCGATGCACTCTCTGGCGCGGTTGGGCCCTTCTTGGCATGGCCGGCTGCTGCTGCACCTGTTGTAAAGCTTCAAAGGCAGGCGCAGCTGCCTCCTGGGCACCCCTCCATTGTATGCGCTATTACATGTCATGGATGTCCAAAAAGGGTGTATGCGGCCCAAGCCAGGTGATCAGTGGCCTTTATCAGCTGTGCTTTGCTTCTTCTCCCAGCAGAATCCCTGATGGCCCACCCTTGCTGATAGCCAACACTCTGATCCAGCAGAATGGGCAGCTAAACAACTCACTGAACAGTTTGGTCACCCAATACAGCCACCCAAACCCTAGCTCCCCAAACCTCTTGCAGAGCACTCAAGACCATGACCCCCTCTTGCAGCACCGCACAGCAATGGCTTCCACTCCACACTCTTCCCCTGTGCACTGCTGGTCATGGCTGCCTTCCTGTCACAGCACTGAGGCCTTGCCTTCAGTGGCCAAAGGAAAGCTGAACACTGCTTATGCAAAACAGGTTGATGGGCAGAGCTCATGAAGTTTATGCCATGCTTTCTGAGGAGGCTTCTGTAGATTATGAGATGGCAAAAAAGACTATTCTCGCTGCATATGAGTTGGTCCCCGAAGCTTATCAGCAGAAATTTTGGAACCTCCAAAGATTGTCTGGGCAGACTTATATAGAATTTGAGAGGGTAAAGCAAATTAATTTTGATCATTGGATGCAGGCACTAAAGGCAGATGTCACGTATGAGAACCTTAGGAAACTAATTCTCCTGGAGGAATTTAAAAATTCACTCCCTCTGTTAGTGAGAACCCATGTAGAGAACCAAAGAGTTTCAACAGCCAGACAGGCAGCGGAAATTTTTGATGATTATGACTGTGTTTATAAGCCCAACACTTTGTCCGTCACCCCCGCAAAACCAAGAAGGATAGAAGATGGGAGGGTAAAACGAAGGCAAGTAGGGGATAGGAAGGGACAGCTGGGAATGCCCTGGGATCTTCTCCTCAGGCCAGAAGGAAGACGCTGAGGAAGTGAGGTCCGCAAGCCTAGGTGTTATCATTGTCACAAGATGGGACACCTTCGTGCAGAATGCTGGAAGTTGTAGGGTAAACCCTTGGGACTTATTGGGGTACACAAAGCCAATGCAGAGAAAGGGACCCTGACCAAAGGTACGACAGATCAGGCTGTAGCTCTGACTGCAGCTGTAAGGACACATATAAAAAACAATTTGAGTGCAGAGGTCGTGAATAAGGTACCCAAGAGTTGTAGGGAATTCTTGTCAAAAGAGAAAGTAACTCATTATCCCTCAAGTGAGGCAGCAAACCTATAGTTATACTTCGGGATACAGGAGCCACCCAAACTCTTTTGCTGGAGAAAGGCATAACCTTTCCACCAGACAATGCACTGAATGCCAAGGTTTTAGTGAATGCTATTGGTGGAGAGTATATAGCCGTACCTTTGTATCGAGTGCACCTAGAGTGTGACCTAATGTTTGGAACAGTAACTGTAGGAGTTGTCCGTAGTTTGCCAGTAGATGGAGTTGATTGAACTCCTGGAGAATGACTTGGCCGGAGCAAAGGTAGTAGCTTCTCCAGTCATCACGGAAAAACCAAGTGAAGTTAAAGAGACAGAACAGGAAAATGTTCCAGGAATTTTTCCTTCATGTGTAGTAACCAGAGCAATGGCTAAACAAATTCCATTGTCAGAGGTAAAATTGGCACCAGAGACAGATAGCCGAATATCTGAAACTTTCTTTGGGGATTTCGATAGTCCAAAGGAAATGTTTAATCAATCTTCTCTGATCAAGACTCAGCAAGCCGATCCAGAGTTAAATAAAGTGGCACAATCAGCTCCAACAGAAATTGAGGCAAAGGGGTTTCCGGAAGGCTACTATATTAGCAATGAGATTCTGATGAGGAAGTGGAAACCTCCTCACAGATCTGCGGATGAAGAGTGGACGGTTGTTCACCAGATAGTGGCACCGCCTGGAGATATTAAGGATAGTGCATGAAATTCCTATACCAGGACTTGTGGGTATCCGGAAGACCCAATCACGTATAGGTCGACATTTTTACTGGCCAGGTCCTTCCAAGAATGTGGTGCAGTTTGGTAAAACATGCCATATGTGCCAGATTGTGGGAAAACCGCAACCTGCCATAAAACTGGACCTTTAATTCCAATACCAGTTTTGGGAGAACCATTTGGTAGGGTGTTTTTTTGACTGCATAGGACCTTTAGCGAAAACAAAAGCGGGACACCAATATATACTCACTATCTTGGATAAGGCTACTCAGTGCCCAGAGGCCATTCCCTTGAGAGCAATTTCTGCTAAGGTTGTGGTAGAGAAGTTAACCCAGTTCTTCACTATATATGGATTACCCATTGAGGTTCAGTCGGATCAAGGTTCCAATTTTATGTCTAAAGTTTTTCTGGATATTATGGGTAATCTGGGTATGACACAGTTAAAGTCTTCAGCATACCACCCACAGACACAAGGAGCTTTAGAGACGTACCATCAGACCCTCAAAACAATGACCAGGGCATACTATCATGAATATTCCCATGATTGGGATAGAGGACTAGAATTTATTTTGTTTGACACTCAGGATTCGCCTAATGAATCCATTGGTTTTAGTACTTTTGAATTAGTTTATGGACATGAGATAAGAGGTCCTCTAAAACTAATTAAAGAAAGGTTTTGAGAACAGAGGGACGAATTTTCTGTGCTAGATTATGTATTCGTCTTCCAGGAACGGCTCACAAGAGCTTGCAAAGTGGCTTAAAGCTTGCCGAACAACCATGAAGAAATGGGCAGACATGCATGCCAAGAACCGAACATTTCAACCGGGGGATGAATTGTTACTATTGCTACCTTTACAGGGTGAACCATTGAAAGTACTGTTCAGTGGTCCATATAAAGTGGTCAAGAGAATTGGTACAGTAAATTATTTGACTGACACCCCAGATCGCCAGAAAAAGAATTGGCTGTGTACAATCAATATGTTGAAACAATATCATCACTGGAAGGAGGATAAGCAAGCACAGGTATGTCAGGTAGTAGGGACAGTGAAGGATGAAAGGGATAGTGAGGATGAGGCAGAAGGAGGCCTAGACAATTCTCAAATTGCACCTGCTGATATTGGTTAGCTAATACTGAGTTGTTAGGGAGATTGGACACTATGTTTTCATATTTAGGTGTAGAACAACAAGAAGACCTACAAGGCTACTCACAGCATTTAAAAGAGCCTGTAGGGACAGGCGAGAATGTACAACATTAGCCATACATGATGTGGATGTAGGGGAATCCTTTCCTATAAAACAGCATCCTTACTGCTTAAGTCCAGAAAAACAGGACCAGGTAAAAGCAGAAATCCGATACATGCTGGAAAACCACCTAATTGAACCCAGTCAAAGCAGTTGGAGTTCCCCAGTCGTGTTAATGCCTAAACTTGACGGTTCAACTAGATTCTGAAGACGACAGAAAAGTTAATGCAGTAACAAAGACATACTCCTACCCAATTCCTCGCTTGGAAGACTGTGTTGACAGAGTTGGCAGTGCCACGTTGCTAACAAAAATAGATTTGTTAACGGGATACTGGCAAATTCCTTTAACATCCCGAGCTAAAGAAATATCTGCCCTCGTTACACCAGATGGTCTTTTCCAATGTCGAGTGATGCCATCGAGGCTAAAAAATGCCCCAACAATTTTTCAGAGACTAAATGAACCAAGTGGTAGCCAGTGTTCCTAACTGTGTGGTTTACCTTGATGGTGTGCTGGTATTCAGTGACACTTGGAAGCACCACTTGAAACAAATAGAAGCTGTTTAGGAAATTACAATCAGTTGATTTAGTAATAAACCTTGCTAAAAGTTAACTTAAGATGGCTCCTGGGCTGGAAGCTCCCTAGGAAGCTCCCTTGCTGTTCAACTCTATCCATGGCCATCTGCTCCCATCCCTAACGTTTTCTCCCCCAATCTGCCCTCTTAAACTGTTTAAATTCCCCTGGCTCTTTAAATCAGTTCATTTTAGCCCTATCTAAAAGTTAACAGTTAGTTTAGTGTATGTTACCTGGGCCCACTGCCCTCCCCCAGCCACACCTGCTCTTTGTTTTCTCAATGAAATTGATCCGGATGAAACTGACGAGCACAGCTGCCGATACTTTAATCTCCGATCCTGCTGTCTTCACAGTCCAGAGTGTCTGCAGCCACGGCATGCGGTAAGTCCATTGAGGTGAAGAAGGAGTTGCGGGACCCGAGAGAAGTCCTGTGAAAAGGTGCCCCGAACACCCAAAACATCCACGAACGGCCCCCCCGGCCGCAACTTCAAAGCGCCCGCGGGAGATGGCTTGGAGAGCATCTGCAGCGCACTGTCGGCAATGCTGCATGCCTTTATTTAAACCACTGCAAAAAAAAAACCCTTAGCAAATGTAATCACCTCTAAGTCTGCCAAATGATGCTTCACCTCCCGAAGGACGTGGATGAGCTTTCCGGACGTCGATGGTGGGCACTGTGGAAATGGCTTATTACCTGCACCATATTCCACCCCCCCTCCCCCCCCTTTACCCCCCTTCCACCCCCCCCACCCCCGTCCCCTTCCCTGCTCCACCCTCTCAGCTCACCCCCTCACAACCCCATCCCAGCCCGCACCCCCCTCGCACCATCTTCACCCCGCACCCCCTTCCCCTGCACCCCCCCCCACCCCCTCCCTCTACCCCTCCCCCTTGCATCCCCTCCTCCCACCGGCACCATCCTACACCTGTGTAGGGGCCCCAACAACCCCACTGCCTTGTGGGCGTCTCGGGAGAGACCAAGGCTAAGGGAGTAAACCCTAACAGAAAATCCGGAGCGGAACCCCGTAGGCGGTCATGTGTCACCTTTGGCATGTTTCCGGCAGTTCCTGCAGCCATACTGGTGCCAAACGTCGTGTCCTGCACTCCTTTGGACCCCACCAGAAAGGCCGAGAGGGGGGTTTTGACGACTGGGCAACTCTCAACCTCCATAAATTTGCCCAGGCATGCGCCATGGAGAGGTCACTCCATAGTTGCCTCACAGCGACTAAAACAACACGGAAGGCAGCAGTTACGGGTTATAAGTCCAGATAAATTGGCGTAGAAACTGGGCGCCACGGGTTGCCTTTGTCGGTGGGAGAGGTCATTGCACCTCACTGGACAGCTACCGCCCGCCTCAAACCGGGCAGCCCCCGGTCAATAAGGTTCTGTCCCGCCACAGTCTGCCTGCTTCAATGGGTGCTTGGAGCTCAGGGTCATTGCCCGAAAGGTGGACTGATACACCGCACCAAACAACATGAAAAAAGGAAAGAAGGTACCAGCCCTTCGCTTTGCAAGCTGGAACGTCAGAACTATGTGTCCTGGCCTGTCGGAAGACCTTACACAAATCAACGATTCTCGGAAGACCGCCATCATTAACAACGAGCTCAGTAGACTCAATGTGGACATTGCAGCACTTCAGGAGACTCGCCTCCCCGCGAGTGGCTCTCTAGCAGAGCAAGACTACACCTTCTTCTGGCAGGGCAGGGATCCTGAAGAACCAAGACAGCATGGAGTGGGCTTCGCCATCAGAAACTCCTTGCTCAGCATGATAGAGCCTCCCTCAAATGGCTCGGAACGCATACTGTCCATCCGACTGCTCACCACCTCTGGTCCAGTACACCTACTCAGCATCTATGCTCCAACACTCTGTTCCGCACCTGAAGCTAAAGACCAGTTCTATGAACAACTCCATAACATCATTAGCAGCATCCCCAACACCGAACATCTATTCCTGCTGGGGGACTTTAATGCCAGGGTTGGGGCCGACCATGACTCATGGCCCTCCTGCCTTGGGCGCTATGGCGTTGGAAGGATGAATGAGAACAGGCAGAGACTGCTTGAGTTGTGTACCTATCATAACCTCTGCATCACCAACTCGTTCTTTCACACTAAACCCTGTCACCAGGTTTCATGGAGGCACCCAAGATCACGTCGTTGGCACCAGCTAGACCTCATTGTCACAAGGCGAGCCGCCTTAAACAGTGTTCAAATCACACGCAGCTTCCACAGTGCGGACTGCGACACCGACCACTCCCTGGTGTGCAGCAAGGTTAGACTCAGACCAAAGAAGTTGCATCATTCCAAGCAGAAGGGCCACCCGCGCATCAACACGAGCAGAATTTCTCACCCACAGCTGTTACAAAAATTTCTAAATTCACTTGTAACAGCCCTTCAAAACACTCCCACAGGGGATGCTGAGACCAAGTGGGCCCACATCAGAGACGCCATCTATGAGTCAGCTTTGACCACCTACGGCAAAAGTGCGAAGAGAAATGCAGACTGGTTTCAATCTCATAATGAAGAGCTGGAACCTGTCATAGCCGCTAAGCGCATTGCACTTTTGAACTACAAGAAAGCCCCCAGCGATTTAACATCCGCAGCACTTAAAGCAGCCAGAAGTACTGCACAAAGAACAGCTAGGCGTTGCGCAAACGACTACTGGCAACACCTATGCAGTCATATTCAGCTGGCCTCAGACACCGGAAACATCAGAGGAATGTATGATGGCATGAAGAGAGCTCTTGGGCCAACCATCAAGAAGATCACCCCCCTCAAATCTAAATCGGGGGACATAATCACTGACCAACGCAAACAGATGGACCGCTGGGTTGAGCACTACCTAGAACTGTACTCCAGGGAGAATGCTGTCACTGAGACTGCCCTCAATGCAGCCCAGCCTCTACCAGTCATGGATGAGCTGGACATACAGCCAACCAAATCGGAACTCAGTGATGCCATTGATTCCCTAGCCAGCGGAAAAGCCCCTGGGAAGGACAGCATTACCCCTGAAATAATCAAGAGTGCCAAGCCTGCTATACTCTCAGCACTACATGAACTGCTATGCCTGTGCTGGGACGAGGGAGCAGTACCCCAGGACATGCGCGATGCCAACATCATCACCCTCTATAAAAACAAAGGTGACCGCGGTGACTGCAACAACTACCGTGGAATCTCCCTGCTCAGCATAGTGGGGAAAGTCTTTGCTCGAGTCGCTCTGAACAGGCTCCAGAAGCTGGCCGAGCGCGTCTACCCTGAGGCACAGTGTGGCTTTCGTGCAGAGAGATCGACTATTGACATGCTGTTCTCCCTTCGTCAGATACAGGAGAAATGCCGTGAACAACAGATGCCCCTCTACATTGCTTTCATTGATCTCACCAAAGCCTTTGACCTCGTCAGCAGACGTGGTCTCTTCAGACTACTAGAAAAGATCGGATGTCCACCAAAGCTACTAAGTATCATCACCTCATTCCATGACAATATGAAAGGCACAATTCAACATGGTGGCTCCTCATCAGAGCCCTTTCCTATCCTGAGTGGTGTGAAACAGGGCTGTGTTCTCGCACCCACACTTTTTGGGATTTTCTTCTCCCTGCTGCTTTCACATGCGTTCAAATCCTCTGAAGAAGGAATTTTCCTCCACACAAGATCAGGGGGCAGGTTGTTCAACCTTGCCCGTCTAAGAGCGAAGTCCAAAGTACGGAAAGTCCTCATCAGAGAACTCCTCTTTGCTGACGATGCTGCTTTAACATCTCACACTGAAGAATGCCTGCAGAGTCTCATCGACAGGTTTGCGTCTGCCTGCAATGAATTTGGCCTAACCATCAGCCTCAAGAAAACGAACATCATGGGGCAGGATGTCAGAAATGCTCCATCCATCAATATTGGCGACCACGCTCTGGAAGTGGTTCAAGAGTTCACCTACCTAGGCTCAACTATCACCAGTAACCTGTCTCTAGATGCAGAAATCAACAAGCGCATGGGTAAGGCTTCCACTGCTATGTCCAGACTGGCCAAGAGAGTGTGGGAAAATGGCGCACTGACACGGAACACAAAAGTCCGAGTGTATCAGGCCTGTGTCCTCAGTACCTTGCTCTACGGCAGCGAGGCCTGGACAACGTATGCCAGCCAAGAGCGACGTCTCAATTCATTCCATCTTCGCTGCCTTCGGAGAATACTTGGCATCAGGTGGCAGGACTATATCTCCAACACAGAAGTCCTTGAAGTGGCCAACACCCCCAGCTTATACACACTACTGAGTCAGCGGCGCTTGAGATGGCTTGGCCATGTGAGCCGCATGGAAGATGGCAGGATCCCCAAAGACACATTGTACAGCGAGCTCGCCACTGGTATCAGACCCACCGGCCGTCCATGTCTCCGTTATAAAGACGTCTGCAAACGCGACATGAAATCGTGTGACATTGATCACAAGTCGTGGGAGTCAGTTGCCAGCATTCGCCAGAGCTGGCGGGCAGCCATAAAGACAGGGCTAAATTGTGGCGAGTCGAAGAGACTTAGTAGTTGGCAGGAAAAAAGACAGAGGCGCAAGGGGAGAGCCAACTGTGCAACAGCCCCAACAAACAAATTTCTCTGCAGCACCTGTGGAAGAGCCTGTCACTCCAGAATTGGCCTTTATAGCCACTCCAGGCGCTGCTTCACAAACCACTGACCACCTCCAGGCGCGTATCCATTGTCTCTCGAGATAAGGAGGCCCAAAAGAAGAAAGAAGAAAAGAAAGAAAGAATACAGTGACACTTGGAAGCACCACTTGAAACAAATAGAAGCTGTTTAGGAAATTACAATCAGTTGATTTAGTAATAAACCTTGCTAAAAGTGAATTTGCAAAAGCCAGAGTAACCTACCTTGGGCATATGGCAGGGCAAGGAAAAATGTTTCAAGAACAGCAAAAGTACAAGCATTGGGTGGAGTTCCAAATCCCTAGGACTAAGCAAGAAATCATGAGGTTCTTGGAGATGTGTGGTTTCTACCACAAGCTTTTACCAAATTTTAATACTATAGCTGCTCCACTGACAGATTTGCTACAAAAAAGAAAACCAAGGTAGTGTGGCCAAGGCAATACCAAGCATCTTTTGAGAGGCCGAAAGCCATTTTGATCAATGAACCAGTGTTGGCTGCTTCAAATTTCACTAAGCCCTTCAAGGTGACAATTGATGCTAGTGACCTGTGTAGTCCTGTTACAAGAAGTTGAATCAGGTATAGAAAGGCCAGTGGGATGCTTTTCCAAAAGGTATTGACACCAAAAAAAGATATTTAACAGTGGGAAAAAAAACCCGAGGTTTATTATTGGCTCTTAAGCATTTTGAAGTCTATGTCCACCCCATGACTACAGAGAGACACTGGTATATATTGATCTTAATCCCCTAGCCTTTGTGGAAAAATTCAAAAACCAAAATGTCAGACTATTACGATGGATTTTACTATCGCAACCTTATCGCAAAAATTATCCACATTGTGGGGAAAAATAATGTTATTGCGGATGATTTATCTAGAATCTAACTTTGCTTTGAGTTATCTGAGTACAAAGATGGTACAAAGCAGAACTGTATTAACTACGGGTAAAGAGTGAATGAGTATGAGTGTGAAAATGTGTTTTAACATTTTTTCATTTATTTTTTTCCACACATTGTAATGAAATGCATTTAAAAATGACATTTCATTCCTCCAAGGGTGGAGGTGTTACATGTGCTTCCATTTTTTTGTTAAGTTTTTTTGAGGACTTGGGTTTTAAAACTGAAAAGAATTCCACAGATACTGGAACTTTGTGTTTTTTTAAAAAGAGGTCATCAGAAGGTCTTTTGGACTGAGCTTGGTTTGAAAATAAAGCTGGAAGAATCAAGGAGTGCTAAAAACAAGTCCTTACTGGAAGGCACCTGTCTTCAGATAATTACCCAGCAGTTGTTTTTTGACTTGGGGAAAGATGTTTACAAAGAAGTGACATGTCAAGATTTATAGGGGTCAGGAGGCTTGACTGTTGTGACATTGTTTTTGGTTTCACCTTGGACAGTGAGTTGGTGATATGGACAGTGTTAAAAAGACAGTTGGCAAAAACTTGCCAAGGGAGCAAACCCCAACTCAGCTTCTATCTCTTTAAAAAAGATTGAAACTTTGCCATCTCTTTAAGAAACGCTGAGAGGCAAGTGTAAGAAACTGCTTGAAACTTCTGTTGCTGCATGTTTCCTGAAAAGCCTGCCCAAACTGATCTTCAACGTCGCCTGACATGAACTGTTCTAGGAAGATCCCAGTGACAGCTGTCCACACGTATTTGGGACGCCAAACCAAAACAAAGGCCATCTGACATCTTTCCATATCTTCTCTTTTTGTCTTCAAGCATTAGCAAGTATTTGGCCATAGTATTCTTTTCAGCTGTTTTTTTTGTAATAGAGCTCTAAAGAGTAAATCTCTTTATTTTTTCGGTTAACCAGTGTGTGTGTGTGGGTGTGTGGCTAAGGTAAAAATTGAACTTCTTTATTTTAATCTGTGTATTAATGCTTTGTATCATTACTGGTTAAGACTGATAATTTTATTTTTTATTAATGAAATCTGGTTGATGTAAATTATTCTGGGATAAAAATAGAGTATCGGTAACTGGGAAAAAATTTAAATATATGTTGTGACCTGTAAAGAAGTGGGACTAGAAAAACAGTGCACTCTTCCTGCTTTGGTTGTAACAATGTCCAGTTGTAAGCTGGTAAATCTGTGCTTAGTCTGTCCCATTTAATACAGAGTAGTGCAATACTACAGAATAGAGTATGGTCTCACGATGGAGCTGGTACCTCTCCTTATCTCACATGAAGTGATTAGAGATGCAGGAGAATTCCTGATGACAATTTCTAGCAAATTTGATGTGGAAAGTTTTTTTGCATCTGGTAACATACAATATGAATGTTCATTCGTGGGACCCTTTCTAATCCTAAAGTTTAGAAAGTTTACTTTTGGGGTTTGCTATACTATGGCTGCAAAATTGGTCTCTGTAATGCCGGTACTTCCGGCGCTATGGGAGCTGGTTGAGGAAACAAATGAATGCAGATTCTGCTTCCGGTGCAGCCTGTGCCGATTGCCATGTTGTGGAAGGCGGTAGCGTGGGCATCCCAGGTGTGCATCGTCAGTATGCAGAGTGTGTAAATTGTGACCTCAGTCAGAATGTAATACTGAGTTTACATCTTGCTGCTCCTATTAATGCCCTCTCTTAAACACACACAGCTGAACACAGTGGTGACTGAACTGTGCCACGTCCTCCAACTGGATCTGCTGCCTCAGAGTAGGGCAAAGTGACCATGGCCCTCAATTTTTACGGCAACTGATCCTACCAGGCTGGAGCAGGTGACATTTTTTTTATTCTTTCATGGGATGTGAGCATCGCTGGCAAGGTTAGTATTTATTGCCCACCCCTAATTGCCCTCGAGAAGGTGGTGTTGAGCCAACTTCTTGAACCGCTGCAGTCCATCTGGTGCAGGTAAACCCACAGTGCTGTTAGGAAGGGAGAAGGGAGTCCCAGGATTTTGACCCAGCGACAGTGAAGGAAGTCAGGATGGTGTGTGATTTGGAGGGGAACTTGCAGGTGGTGGTATTCCCATGCATCTACTGCCCTTGTCCTTCCAGGTGGTAGAGGTCGCAGTATTAGAAGGTGCTGTCAAAGGAGCCTTGGCGAGTTGCTGCAGTGCATCTTGTAAATGGTGTACACTGCTGTCAAGGTGCATCAGTGGCAGAGGGAGTGAATGTATAAGGTGGGGTGCCGATGAAGCGGGCTGCTTTGTCCTGGATGTTGTCTGCCGTTTTCTGTCCATTGCGGTATCTGGGAAGTCCCAGGGGCCCTGTACACTAGGAGAGGGAGAGGGAACTTCATTGTCTTCTCTCTTAGCAGAGAGAAACAGGAGGAGTGGGCGTAGTTTTGCCTGGAGAACATACATCCCTATGTTGCAGGGAGCCATCTTCTGCATGTACATGGCCTTGTGGGTGCCACATCTCAATGGGTAGATGTATCAAAATCACAAGGGATACCACTCACTCAATGTGCAGTTGGTGTGTGACCACTATCCTGGCAGCAGCATATGTTAATCCTGCATCAGTCCACAGTTCCAGCCACCTTCAAGCCACCACCAGCAGGGTGAGGGGGGAGGGTGGGGGTTGGTAGTGGGGGGGTGAGGTGAGGGTGGCGGGGTGGCTGCTCACTGACAAGGGATCTCCACTGTACATGTGGCTAATGACTCACCCCGTCCTCCGCCTGCAACCCGACCACATGAGGGCAGCGCTCCTACAATGAGAGCCATAGTGAAACTTGGAATGTCATTGAGCAGACAATTGGCATTCTGAAGCAACAGACTCACAGTCTGGACCACTCTTAGGGAACCCTCCATAAAACTCGCTGGAGCTTGTCTATCAATTTGTGGTGGCCTGCTGCGTCCTCTAGAACCTGGCTATCATGAGAGTGCAGTCCTTGCCGCAAGGACTTCAGTGACCACCTCAGGAGGAGGAGGAAGGGATGAGACAGACGGCACATCTGTGGTCTGGATGGGCTCTGTGAAGGTCTCATCAGAATCCAGTTCCCCTGAATAAATTTCCATATCCCTGTTGCTCAATACTTCCCCATCTTACCATGCCTCTGCCACGGACCATCACATCATCCTCTTGGCCGCAATCCTGAAATAAAGGACACCACAAAGCAGCCGCTCCTTGCCAACTTTATCCAACAGCACCTCCAATAAAACATACAATACTCAACTATTCTCCCTTGTGCATTCCTTTAATGCCTGTCTTGCGGGTGCTTTTGCCTGGCCTAGTGCTCCTACACTGTGCTGCCCCAATGGCTACAGCTTAGGTGGAAGGCTGCTAAGTTTCACAGGGGGAGATTGCAGCTGACCTTGCAGGTCATCCTTGAGCATCTCTGGGCCTTGAGGGCCCAGCTTCAGACTTCACCACCTCAGCTTAGGTGGAAGCAGCCTGGGCTGGTTGGCTGACAGGCAACAGCAAGGGCACTGGGGTGAAGTGGCTGTGGTGGGAGCACGATCCCCGTCATCTTGAGAGATGAAAACAGTTCATGCAGCATGATGCCACAGCCACTCCCCCAGGGCAACACATCAGCAATCCTCGTAATCTGTTGGAGCATATATTGCTGGACTGTTGTGAGACCTTGCAAGCCCCTTTGAGCACTTGTATCCACTGCCATGATAGCATCAGTCTGAGCCTGCATGGCACCAAGTTGAGCTTGCATGGCAACATGCAAAGATTTCATGACCTCAGTCTTTGAACTTACACTGCGGAACTTCTGCCTGTGCTGCAATGGAAGCTGAGAGATCGATCATCAGGCAATGCATCACAGTTGGGTCCGCAAGTGTTCTCAGGGAACTGGCCACCACTTCCACACTGGAAAGGATGGATTCTAAGCTCTGTGTGAAGCCCTGTGCCAAGTTGGAGTCGGACTCTTCCATGCTTCTTGACAGTGACAAGGGGCTCTCTGGCAGGCCTGCCAATGCACAAAGCATTTCTATGTTTATGCCCATCAACCTTTTCCTGTATGCTGCCCCATCAAAGTCCTCATCTGACTCCTCTGCAGCAGAACCCATCTGCGATCTCGCCCTCAGATGAGCTGAGACACATGCTATTCTTTCCCCCCGGCCTGATTGCAGCCCACCTGTGCACGGTGACTGACCACTTGCATATCCACCTCTATATTGCCTACTAAGGTATGTGCAGTACCAGTATCTGAGCTTGTGGCTTTAGTGTGAGATAAAGTGATGGTGTTTCTTCCTCAGAAGTCTGTTCTTCCTCTGGGCCTTCATCCTCAGGTGCATGGACTGACAAGCCAGCAGTTCTTCTGTATCTGAAAACATAAATGCACAAGGGGAGGCTTGTGGTGAGAGAAGGGGGTTTGAGGGGAAAGCGAGAAGTGTATGGTTGGGCCAACTGCAGGTTGTACAGCATATCAGATAGCAGGATGAGGGTGAAATGGGATTTAAGAAGGTGCATAAAGCAGGAACATGTGGACATTCTGGATGGCTTCAGTGATGGCTGCATCAATAATGCTGAGCACCCTCTCCTCCAAGTGAGGAGGAAAGGCAGCCATGCCTGTCCTCTGTGAGTTCATTGCTGCAGCCACCTGTTATGGGCCACTTTGTTCTGCAAGGGAGAGGGAAGAGTGCCAGGGAGAGTGTTCCAATGTGTTTGGGTGATGTGCCTGTCGTAGCTGAATGACTGGTGGTACGTGGAAGCTGTGAGACATGGGTGTGAAGCTTGCAACAGTGGTAAGTGTGTGAGGGTGAGGTGGAGCATGTAAACGTTAGGCATGAATCTGATTACTGGAGATTGTTGATGACTGAGTGCTAGGTGTGTGGTGCATTGAGCAGTGTGTGAGCTGTTATATATTTGATTCTTTATGCTGCCACCATATAGAGTCTAGCCAAAGAAGTTCTTAGACTGTAATGTTTAAACATTAATCTCTATTGTATAGTAATTATATACACTCCAAACTAGCCTCTGTGTCTCCTTCAAAAGCCACGTTGTACCTGTTCTTGGGTCTCTCCCACATGATCTCTTACCTCAGCCTGATGGACGGTAATCTTTACATTCTCTCAAGATTAACCCTTTGATACCCTTATCCTACATCTCCCCCCAAGTCTTTATTCCAATATATATTTGCATACAGTCACTTTTTCATTTACATGCTATCCATCTCCTCCCAAATCTCTGAATTCATAGATTCAACCTATCAGGAGGCTTCTGAACTCTCCCTGATCTTGTTGTAGTCAGATGTGGAAGATTGGTTGTCTTTCTCTGATCCCTTGTTTCTTGACTTGGACGGTCTTCATTGAGGTTTGTAGCATTCAGTGCTTTTGAATTTTCGGTTCATCATCTGAGTCATCTAAATATAACGACCAATTGACGTCTTTATTGTAAAGGAATAAGATTCCTTCTATTTTTTCATATAGAACCTTCTTGAGTTCATACTAGATAAGATTGCTGTTGATTCTTGTCTTTCTATTTTTGGTCTCATACACATACCTTTTGCCCTTCTGACAAATTTGGTAGGGTTCTTGTATGGTATCTTCTGTTATAATTCTGGGTCTGTTTGTTTCGATACGACTATTCTTTGTCTTGTACTTTCTGATAATCCTTGCTTTGCAATCTTGGAAATAAATTCTTGGGTAGAATTGGAAGTTGTGTTCGAAGTTTTCTTCCCATTAAGAGTTCTGATGGTGCTAATCCTCACAATAATGTTTTGTATATCAGTAGTGCTAATTGGAAATCTTGATTTTTCATCAACATAGTTTTAATGTTTCTGAGTACTCACTCAGCTTCTCCATTTGATGGTGGATACTTTGGAGAGTTTGTTAGGTGAACAGATCCATCTTCTTCCACAAAGTGCGTGAAGTAATCATTTGCAAATTGTGGTCTATTATCAGATACTATATGATCAGGTATACCATGTGTTGTGAAAACACCTTGTAAAACTCTGATAACTGCTTCAATTGTTGTTGTGTACATCCGTTTAACCTCGATCCATCTTGAGAAGTAATTAACTATAATTAGATAGGATCTTCCCTCAAAGAAGAATAAATCTAGTCACGGTCCAGTTGGAAATTGGTTCAAAATTAAAGGTTCTCTTTGATCTTGTCTGTGTACCTGACACTTTTGTTGGACTTGCTTCTTCCCAAGTTCTCTGTCCATGTAGCACTCCTGTAGAAACTTGCTGCATTTCTCTTTCTCACTCTTGTAGTCTTTGAGCGGCATGAGGGGCTGTGCTGTATTATGTGGGTTCTCTCCATATTGTGCTCTGGCAAAATTTGGATTCTCTGCAATGCTCAGAGCAGGTTGGGGGGCTCTCACTCTGTCCTGGCTCCTGGATTCTTTTTGTTTAATAGCTTTTACTTTCTCTATAAGATGAAGGTCAATACAACATCTTCTACTTAAGAGTGAGAACTCCTGATTTCTTAGGACATACAGAGTTTCTAATATCTGCTTTCCCTTATATTGAAGTGTCACTTGCAACTTCCCCTTTACTTCAAGTACAACACCTCCTGGGCCATGTAACTGAGTTTCTGTTGGTTACAGAATGTGTGTGAACAGTCACAGCTCTTTATTTGACAGGACTGTCACACTTGCTCCTGTGTCAAGTTTGAAATTAGTGATATGTCCATTGACATATCCATCTGCTGACCAAAATGCCTGATTCAGATCATTGATCTCGCCCAGAAAATATTTTGATTGGTCTGCTGCAGGAGGTTGTGTAACTTCATTTAGCTCACTATTCTTAACTTCTTTTCCTTTAGAGCTTGAGGTAGTTGAGGTTTTATTTCGGAACATCTTCCTGAAATTACCTATTTTTCTGCAATAAAATTATTCTGATCTCTTGGCGGGACATTGTTCGTGCCTGTGGGAAATATTTGCACCACAGCATGGCAGGGTTTAAAGGTGTCTTTCAATCTCTCCCCCCAGTGTACCTTTTTTCCTGGTGCCTCTTGTTCAGCCCTGTACCAAGGTCTTTTCTCACCCCGTATGATTGGTCTGCTTTTGCTGCGCCAATTGAAGTAGGAATCATAAGCTTTTAAGACATCATCAAGTGTGGCTCATTTTTCATCCGTATGTTGTTTTGCTATTATATCATCAGCTACAGCACCAATTAAATATAATAATGTATGCACTTGCTCTGTTTCGGTCCTGCTTTACAATTTCAATGCAATTCTATACCTGAGGAATCTTTTCCTCCATAGTTCCCAATTTGAGTCTGATTGGATCCCTCATGACATTTTAAACTCTCTGGCACACCCAAATTTTTATTTTTATTTTATTTTATAGACTTTTTAGAGTGTTTCCCTTTAAGCAATTCCTTTTTTCAGGCTAGCTTGCTTTTATAGAGTCTAGCAGGTGCTTGACGGTGTTCCCTGTTTTTTTAGGCTTCTGGTAGGAGTTTTCCCTTTGCTTAAGCAGTTCACTGAAATGTTTACACACCTGCCTGTTGGAATTGACAGAGCTTTTTTGAGCTAGAGTTTGTTTACTTTCTTCACACTTGACTGCTTTACTGATTTGTTTTCCTTTCAGCTTGGCTGCATTAATGGCGACTCTGCTGTGTTCCGGGGTTTCTCGTACTTTTTTCTTCGCTATCAGACTTTTTTTTAGTTCACGCGCTTCTCAGAGTTTTCCCAGTTTTTTTCTCTCGCTCACAGGGAGCCTTTAGAAAATTAATTTTTTAAGCTCTTTGAAGACTTTTTTTAAACCAGGATTTCTCGATTGTTGGCACAATGACTCACCTGATCGCTTGTTTTTTAGCCACGCTTCTGTTCTATGGAGCTTTTCTCAGATCTGTAGTTTGTTTTCTCTTTTCAGGTACTTATTTTAAAATTTCTTCTCTTCTGGGTATAGGACTTCAATCCCAACATTGTGCGCCATGTTATATATTTGGTTCTTTATGCTGCCACCGTATAGAGTCTAGCCAGTGAGGTTCTTAGACTGTAGTGTATAAACGTTAATCTTTATTGTATTGTAACTATAGACAATCCACCCTAGCCTGTCTCCTTCAAATGCCACATTGTAACTGTTCTTGAGTCTCTCCCACATGATCTGTTACCTCATCCTGGTGGGCGGTAATCTTTACATTCTCTCAGGATTAACCCTTATACTACATGAGGTTTGTGGTGCAGTGACAGGAAAATACTATTTGAATTTGCATTCACTGACCGTGACCACTCGTGTGACATCATTGAACTTATTCCGAGACTGTATCCAGATTCTCGGGGCCACACGCCTGGCATTCATCTCGATGGTTGTTTGCTCCCACTGCCTTTGCACTGTCTGCCTGGAGGGCTGCCTAGCCCCCTATGAATAGATCACCTCTCCTTTCAACCTCCTGCATTAAAGCATCCAATGTGGCACCTTGGAGCCCTCTCTCTAGTCTGCTGCACCATTACTCAGGTTTCTTCTGGCTCCTAATATTCTTCCTAGCTAGTTGAATCAGCTGTTGCAGCCAGAATGCACCTCCCCTTTAGGAGGTGCAAGCTGGCTTTAAGAAGTGCAGGCTAGCTTTAACTGGTGCTAGCTTTGCATGAACCTCGGCGGCCCCCTGCTGAGTGTACAGCTACTCACTTAACAGCACGTTTAGTGCTGAACTACAATGCACAATCATGGAAATCAGCAGGCAGTATGAAGTCTGCATGCTTTCTGCGTTACTTTCAATTGCCTGTTATTGGGCCTTATTGAATTTATAGCACTATATGTATGTTACGTATTGCACCCTGCACTTTGAGGAAACTAGCAATTGTGAAAAATCCATATGAACCTATCATGCTGCTGTCTTACTGTCATGCTAAATTGGATGGATTCCCTAAATCTCATAAAAATATTTTCAGGTACCTGACCAATCCATGCCCGAGTATACCCTGGATGATGTTGTACAAGCTTCTCATGCCAGCTTGAAATTGATTGCAGTGGTAACCTTTATAGCTGTGGGCAGAGCTCCTTGTGTAGATCATCTTGGCTGCAGGTCTTCAAGCAGAGGCTGGCATAGCTCACCTATAGTCTCTTTTCTCTTCTCTTCTCATTGCAGAGCTCCTCATTGAGATCTTCATTAATTCTGTCTGGTGTGTATACTCTTTGGTGGGAGCAATATCTTGTGGGGCACATCCACTTCAGATGCTGTCTCACTCATCTTTCCTCCACCTTGTATTGCTTCTCATTTCCCTCCCAGGCCCAGATGAGATGTATCCCAGGCTGTTATGTGAGGCAAGGGAGGAGATTGCAGGGGATATGACACAAACCCTCTGCGTGGGTTTTCGCCGGGTGCTCCGGTTTCCTCCCACATCCAAAGACTTGCAGGTGATAGGTAGGGTGAAGGTGGGGTGAAGAAATTTGGGGAAGCACAAGGCCTGAGTTGGAGCAACACAGAGTTCTAGGAGAGTTGTAGGGCAGGAGGAGATTACAGATATATGGAGGCCTTGGAGGAAGTTGTACATGTGAATTTTCAAATTGAGGCCTTGCCGTAATGGGAGTACCTTGGGTGATGGGTGAATAGTACATGGGGCTGAATTTTCAAAACAGGGTGGGGAACCTAGCGTCCGAATGATATCCAGGTCTCTACCTGTGCCTCAGCTGTGTCACCAATGCGATGTGATCTTTAAATGTTAATGCCTTAATTGGGCAAAAGGTGAGCTCACCGCCCAATTAGTGTTGCCGAGCATGTGAAAGAGGCAGAAGCTGCCTGCAGAGTGCGAGTGGCAAAGGCAGGTGACAGCCATGATGGGACATACTGCTGCCTTGCCGCAGAGTGCAGGCAACTCCATGGAGGTCCAGCAGAGTAAAGAGATGAGGCAGCACTTCCAGAATTTTAAAAAATGCCCTGCGCGTGGCCCAGCACAAAATTCCCATGGACCCAAAACATTTCATGTTCCAACAATAAAGTATGCCCTTTGCCCATCGTGAGTCCGACAACTGTGCACTATCATATACCAGACTAGTCGGGCTTGCCAGAATCCTAATTGAAAATTACAGTGATGACCTCCCCCCCCCCCCCCCCAACCCAACCCTGGCCCCTTAACGAGCTTCTTCGTAAGCTTAATGGGCCCTTAATTGGAGGCGAATGGATTCCAGCCCATTCCCGGAGAGCTAATAAAATTCAGCCCAATGACTTCAGTCTTCCCAATATTTAATTGTTGGATGTTTTGACGCATCCAGAACTGGATGTTGCACGAGCAGTTTGACAATACAGAGCCAGTGGAAAGGTCAAGAGAGGAAGCAGTAAGGTAGAGCTGGGTTTTGTGAGTGCACATGTAGCACCTAATGTTTTTCGATGATGTCACTTAGCTGCTGCCTGGAGGTGAGAAATAAACGTGGTCTAAAGGTAGATTCTTGGAGGGCACCAGCAGTAATGGTGAGCGGTTGAGAAATTCACTAGCTATGATTGGATACAGGTGAGGGCAGTCCCACTCATCTGGACAATGGTATTGGAGGAGGATGGTGTGTGCAACTATGTCAAAGATGTAGACAGAGAAAGATGAGGAGGGGTCACAGTCACAAAGGATGTAATTTGTGACTTTGTCTAAGGCTGTTTCAGTGCTGTGATAGGGACTAAATCCTGACTGGAGAGGTTCAAACATGGAGTTGTGGGAAAGATGGGCTCAGATTTGGGAGGTGACAACATGTTCAGGAACTTTGGGGGAGGAAAGAGAGGTTGGGGATGGGGCATTAGTTTGCAAAGATGGGGGAGTTGTGGTTAGGTTTTTTCAAGAGGGTGGGGAATACTGCAGATTTGAAAGTGAGGCAGACAGTGTCTAAGGAGGGGGAACCATTTACAGTATTAGTTAATATGGGGGCTAGCAAAAGAAATTAGGTGGTTAGCCATTTAGTGGGAATAGGGTCGAGAGAGCAGAAGGTTGGTCTCATAGACAAGATAAGCTTCGAAAGGGCATGAGGGGACTTGGAAGAGAAACTGGAGAAAGTTATGAGTTCAGGGCGTGGATAGGACAAACTTTACACAAAGTTTGGCTTGATGGATAAGGAAAAGGGAATGATGCAGAGAGACAGCTGAACGGATCCTTTCAGTCTTAGTAATAAGAACTCCCTGAGCTCATCGCACTTTTTGGAGGTGTCGGTGGAAGGCACAGGGTAGAACAGAATAAGGAGATGGTTGGTAGTGGGGAAAAGAAGCTAGTTATATTTGTATTTTAGCATGATGTTGGAGTAGTGAATTGTTTGGCAGAGGAGAACTGGGCCTGATAGTACGTAATGTAGTCCAGCCAAAGCTGACAATGAATCGCTAAAGTAGCTGTGCATCATAAATGATAAAATCTGCATCCCTTTGAGCAAAGATGGGGGCCCCACCAGGGGAAAGACCAAGGTGGGAGAGAGTAAACTATTTACTAGAGGCGAGGTGAAGGTGTAATTGAGCAAATTGATAGTTGCTGTGATATTGTGTCAGACAGAAGGCCAAAAGAAGGACATTTGGAAGTTTAAAAGTGTCATTATAAGGGACTCGGGGTATATTTTTTTCCAGGGGTGGATTGTAAGAGGGAAGGTGAATGTGTGAGGCACAAAAAAAAACTGATTTGCTGCTTATGGGATCTGATGTGCAAACTGGCTAGTGTTAGTCTAAAAAAACACTGCAAATGAAAAAGAATTGGCTGTGAAGCACTTTGGGAGGATATGAAAAGGTGCCAATAAAAAAAGTCTGCACTGAGTGCTACTGAAGGACAGTGTGAAGGAGGAAGCTTGGTAAGTGCGTGCATTGTGAGGGTTAACTCCAAGTCTAGTTTTTGTTTTGTTTACATTTAGCTATTAACTGAAATTACTGTTTCAGTTAAGAGGCAAGTTAAGTTTCTTAGTTTTAAATGGGTATACAAGCTCTCAGCAGCTGTAACTAGTTAGTTAGTTAGGTTACTAGCTTAAATTAGTTTGAACTCTAGCAAAGCAGACAACATGGTTTTCAGAGTATAAATTCAGGGGACTCTGCTGCTCGTCTGCATTGAGTGCTGCTGGAGGGCAGAGTGTGAAGAAGGGAGTTTGGTAAGGAGGGGAACTATAAATTAAAAATAAATTTAATTAATTATATTAACACAAAAAAGATGGGAGGACAGGTGATTTGTCACAGCTGCAGTATGAGGTGAGGCATGCAAGGAAGTGATTAGAGATGGCCTTGTCTATTATTGAGATAAAGAAAATAGAGAAACCACAAGAAGTGGAAAGGTCAACGGGGTAGTGGTCAATATTGGTAGAAGAGTTTTGACAGAGGGTAAGGTTGAGGGAGGGCAGTGAACGCAGGAGAGAAGTCAAGATGTGATGCGATGGAGGTTGAAATCACCAAGGGTGAGAAGTCACTTGGTGTAGAAGCTGAAAGAGGAAAGCAGTGAAGATAGCTTGGTGAGAAACCTGGCATAGGACTTGTCTGTGTGGTAAAGAAAGAGGATTTTAGGGGGGCAGTGGGAGCAATGAAACAAGGTGAGGTGCTCAAAGGAGGATAAAGTGCCAGAGGAGTAGGTGGACAGATGAAGGTAAGATTTGCTGATAAGGGCCACCATTGTAGCAGTTTGGATGGGGAAAGGAGGTGGAATGTACAGCTTCAATCAGGAGGACAGTATCATCATCCGTGAGCCATGATGTCACTGCAATCATCCACAATAAGGTCATGGATGGCAAGGTTCTTGTGTTCACAAGTGAATGGATATTCCGAAGGGAGCTGCAGAGAGAGGCAGTGGGAGTTCCCACAGGTAAATTCCTTAAAATGCTGTAAATTCCAGTAGAAAATATTTGATGTTCACCTGTAGTTTGTTTTAAATTGCTCTTGGGCCTATTTCTCAATGGTAGTGATCTAACTGTCAGCTTTCATGATATATAGATATATAGTGAAGAGAATTAAATATCACTCACTTCGGATAACACGATTACCTGTCAAACACCTGCTGGTCTTACAATTGCAAATTAGAACTTCAGGTTGATTGATGTCTTGGGAAAATATAATTGTCATGCAGGCCACCACCTGCCAAGAATGAGGCACATTAATTTCACCACATGGACATTAAATTTCAAATTGTTGCTGGGAAGAAGTGAAGGTCTGTTACAAAAAATTGCCAGGCCCCTGGCCGGAAGGACATTTTTGCATAGTAACAAACACTGCTTGGAACAAAGGACCAGTCTCTGCTCCAAATACACAGAACAGACGTGGTCAGTCCAGTTTAGTCACATGACTAACTGGCTGTTGCAGAGTTTGAACTGAGAGGTTTAAATTGGAGAAACAGTGTTTGAAGACAGAAAGCTCTGTGCTCCTGCACTGAGAAGATCTCTCTCCTGTCTGCTCCCATCTCTTTCTCATGGAACTGAAACCCACGGAAGACACATGAACCCTGAAAATTCTCCTGCAGTGAACAAGATTTAAGAAGAATACTGGGCCCCAACGAAAAGCAAGATCAACTTACAAAAGGACTCTACAGTGAGCTAGAAGAACTGTAACAAACTCTTCAGATATTGCCTCAAACCTTTCCACTTTATTTTTCTTCTACTCTTTTCTGTCTCTACTTGCATGTGTGTATCGCGTATGCATGCTAGCGTGGGCGTGCCATGTATCCATAGGCATCAACTGAATTAGAGTTTAATTTAAGTTTAATAAATTTCACTTTTCTTCTTTAAACCTAAGAAAGCCTGATTGTGCTCATTTCTTTGCCTGTGGTGAACAAGGATTGACCTAGGGGTGCTCAAAATATGGTATGTTTAAAATTAAACCCGTTACAGTAAGACCAGGTGAAGGCTGAGAGGGACCCCAGACACCTTTCTCAACTGGTCATAACAGAAATTTGGGGGATTGTCCGGGAATTTACCCACAGGCAAACAAGAGAAATTGGAAGTGGGAAGCCAAATTGTTCCTAATCAAAAAAAGAGCAAGATTAATACAGGTTTTCTTGTGGTTATGTATGATTGAATACTAACATGTTCGCAACTGAAGCTAGTAGCTCTCCATGCCAGCGTGAAGTAACTTGGGATAAGTTAAAAGCACTGTCTATGGCTGAGTTGAGGAAATGGCAGAGCAGTGTGGGATCAGTGTTAGAAGTTGACCCAGACAGGGTACTGTTAGCCAAATACAATAGGAGCAAAGCAAACTTGAATTAGAGGAAAAAGTGAGAGAGACAGGAGAGGGAGAAAGAAAGAGCCTTCCGGAAGGAACATGAAAAAATGAAAGACGTGAGAAAGAAAGAGAGGCAGGAGAGAGAGAGAGAAAGAAGCTTCCAGAAAGAAGGTGATGAAAGAGAGTTGAAGCGGCTTAAGTTAATTAGGAGACGACAGAGTAACTCCAGTGAAAGCATAGCCAATATGAAGGAGCATAATTCAGGGCTGGATACAAAATTGCTAAAACTCGTTCAACTAATTCCAAAATTCAATGAGGAACATGTGGAGGGATTTTTTGTGTCTTTTGAGAAACTGGTAAGGCAGCTAAAATGGCCAGCTGAGAGCTGGTCTTTTTTACTATAAAGCAAGCTAACTGGAAAGCCCATGAGGTTTATTCTCTGTTGCTGGATGAGAGTTCATCAAGTTATGAACTGATCAAAAATGCTATCCTCGGGGCATATGAATTAGTACCGAAGCAAGCTAATCAAATTTATCTGGAGTTTGAAAGAAGTAAGCAGCTAGCTTTTGACCAGTGGCTGAGGGCTCTTACAGTACAGCTCAGCTATGAGAATCTCAGGGAAATAGATCTGTTAGAGGAATTTAAAAACTCTCTCCCAGTCTCCATAAAGACCCATGCAGAGGAGCAGTGGGTTCACAGAGCCCGGCAAGTGGCCATTCTAGCTGATGAGTTTGCTTTAATTTATAAGTCGGTTTCCCAGGGGAGAACCTTTCCTAATCACCTCCACAAATCCAAAAAGAACAAAGGGTGGGAAGGTGATCTCTGCCCAGGCAGTGCTGTGAGAGAAAGGAAAGCAGGAGACACAGGGGGCCCTCCTCCAGCCAAAAACAAAGCAAGAGTGACACGCGGAGACCTGTGTGCTTCCATTTTAATAAAGCAGGGCATTTAAAAGCTGACTGCTGGAAACAAAAGGGAAAACTGATAGGGTTAATCAGGGCACACCCGCTAAGTGAAGACGGGACCCTGATGGAAAGCACAGCAGAACAAGCTGTGGCTTTAACTGCAGTAAGAGTGCAGCACAGGAAGCTTACTACAGCCAGTGCAGGTAAATTTAATAGGATTATTGAAGGATATCAGGGTTTTGTGTCTGAAGGGAAAGTAACCCCATACCCCTTGAGTGGGTAAAGCAAGCCCATAGCAATTCTCAGGGACACAGGGGTCACTAGATCGCTTTTACTGGGAAAAGGTCTGACCTTTCCCCCAGAGAGTGCAGTGAACATCTAAATGGTGATGAATTGTATTGGAGGGCAGTGTATGCCTGTACCTGTACACTGGGTGCACCTGGAGTGCGACCTAGTTTCGGGACCGCTGAAGTTTCTCTGAATGTGTAGTGGATAAGGCCATGATCAAACCAGCTCCCCCAGAGGAGACTGCATTGGCACTGCAGGCAGATGACCATGAGGTCTGCTTGTCCGAGACTCTCTTTGGAAAGTTAGGAGACCCAGGAAATAAACCAAATGGATTTTCCCTAGCTGAGGCTCAGCAAGCCGACCCAGTATTGCGAGAGATAGCACAGGCTGCCCTGTCTGAAAGTGAAGCAGAGGGAGTCCCTGATTGCTACTATTTAAAGAATTAGGTACTGATGAGGAAATGGAGTTCTCCTCAGACCTGAGAGCAAGGAGTGGGCAGTAATTCACCAGTTAGCAGTGCCACAGAGGTACTGATGAAAAATATTAAGAAGAGCCCACAAGACTACAGTGAATGTACACGTCGGTATACGAAAGACCAAAGCCCGCATAAGATAGCAGTTTGACTGGCCAAAAAGCGCACAAAGATGTGGTGGAATATTGCAGGAGTTCCCAAATGTGCCAGGTTGAGGGGAAACCCCAACCTACAGTGAAATCTGCACCCCTAGGTCCTGTGCCGGTGTTAGGAGGATCCTCCAGCAGAGGGCTGGTGAACTGTAAGGGACCCCCATAGAAAGGGACAGGCAGGCACAAGGCTGGCAAAAGTTTAGAAAGAGAAGGGGAAAAAGTGGCCAAGAGGGCAGGTTAAAGGAAGCCTGGGAGGAATCCCAGATGTAAACCCCTACTGTTCGGTCAGTCAACACCGAAAAATGTGAAAAGTTAGACCTCACATCCTCCTATGTAAATGCAGACACTAGAAGCAGCCAACCAGATTTGATAACAGCATTTACAGGAACCTGCAGAGACAGAGAGACCTGTAGGGCGGCACAGCAACTGTGAGGACGATGCCTCACCTAGTCGAAGTGCCACAAGAGACTGTAGTTGCGTCTGCACAATTACCTGCAGGCAGGGGTGTCCCAGAGAACAAAGGAGAGATTAACAAAGAATCCTCCACCACAGTCAGAGTAAAAGGGAACCACCCATCCCCTGAAGTCAAAAGCATTTGCATGACTCAGCAAAGCACAGAAAGAGAGTTCAGGATAGATCCGCCCACTACTAACTCTCCTGGAAATAAAAATTACCTCAGCAGGAAAAAAGACCCTAGGTAGCCATGGAAATGGGCAAACTGAAGAAAAACTTCCCCAAAGACAACATGTTTACTGGGATGTCAAAAGGGGAAATTAAAGCAGCACTGGGGAGCTCAAAATACAGTGTGTTTAAAATTAAACCCTGTTACAGTAAGACCAGGTGAAGGCTGAGAGGGATCCCTAGACACCTTTCTTATCTGGTCGTAACATAATTCACAATGATTTCACACTCGCTGATCTTAGCAGCAGTTCTTCATGTAAATAAATCTATGCCGAGGTCACAGACCTGGGGTGTTGACTGTTTGTTTCTCTCTCTGTGGATGCTGCCAGACCTGCTATGTATTTCCAGCACTTTCTGTTTTTAAGCCAGGTTGACTATCTGGCCAGTGGGCGGGAGTGTGAGTCTCGTGGCAGGAGGCTACAGCCAGGGCCTCGTTTGAAAGGTTTCTGGTAGAAAATGGGGGATGGAAGGCTCTGGGCAGGGATTAGATGAGGGGGAAGGTTGTTGGCAGGGATCAGGAGGAGGGGAAGCCTCTGACCACCAGCAGGTGGGCGGAGGAAAGGATCTGTCAAAGATCAGGACAGGAAGTAAACTGGTGCAAATGAGGCCCAAGCCTTCTTTGTGAGGCCCAGAGGAGCATACCTGCCACTCTTGGCCCACAAGGAAGCCTAAAATAAAATGTGAAAAGATACTATCTGATCCTCTTGGCCCAGGATCTGCATTCTGACAGGTTTGCCAGTGGGTGTCCTATTAGCCTGCTCAAAAGTACAGATCAATATTGGTAGATGACAGAAATATTGTAGGGGTAAATGACCTGTAATATGTTAACTGTCCCCCCACCCAGTTTCCACCAGGTGCGGCAGTTAATGTAGGGGCCAATTCAGCAATGTGATATATAGGGCCTGATTCTAACTTGGGGTGGGAATCAGGGTTGGAAGGGCTGAAGCAAACAGTGAACCATCCAGCCCTCCAGAGTGCATGGCCTAGAAAATTTTAACTCCCAGGTTTATCTACATGCCCCAACATGAATTTCCATGCAAAGCAGTGGGAATGATGTCACTGCTGGTGAGTGGGAGTCATAATTCATCAGAGGTCAGGCCGCTGCCAGGGACTCTCAGAAAAGTAAGGAACAATGGGGAGGCTGGGTAGGCCCAAGGTATCCTACTTGTGCAGGACTACTCTTCCTGAACCACAAGGAACCTTTAAAATTTTATCTTGCCTGGACTTCCCCTAGCCAGGATGCTGATTGCTGCCTACTTTTGCTGCCAGATTTGAGATTGTATGAGTCTTAGTTTGGCCCACAGTTAAAACAGCATGCACGTCTTTATATATCATCAGGACACCATTTTCCCAGTGGAGTTAAGCTGCTCCTCAATTCAGGCAGGTTAAATTAGTGGTGGCCAGAACATGTTGGGAAGGAGAAGCAACCCTCCTCAAACTCTGTCTCAATCCTCCGCCTACATTGTTCCTGCTGGTCAGTGGGGGTTAAAATTCCCCTATCGTTTCTGGTTTCTTCTTTTTTTTAACATTTCCAGTATTTATGGTTAGCCAAATTTAACCTTTTACTTTTAGTAACTCTCTAGGTTTTTGACAATTCTTGCTCTCCAACATGGACCAAAATTCAGTACACTAACAAAATTACATGGAATTCCACTCTTTGCACAGTTCTTGGTTAAAATTGTCAAATATTACTGACATTTACTGATTATTATAAACTCTTCGACTGAACTATTCAGATGGTCCTCGCAATTAGAACTGCAGTGTAATTTTGACTGGCTGAGTGACAAGCTCTGCCCAAACCATTGAGTAAATCCTCATGGGATTGGTTTCAGGCACTGACTAACTCAGTGGAAGCACTATTTTAAGGGACACTCAACTGCAGCTACTTAGAAACATTAAGATCTGTGTGCTTGTATTCTTCATAGATTTCCAATAGATTTTTGAGTTGGAGATTGTTTCTGTCTTTTTCTTACCATACACTGATTAAGTTTTCACAACTTATCATTTTTGAAATTTTTACATCATTGCTTTATATGGAGCACAGTTGAAGGAAGAGGAGCAGCAACCAGGATGAGCAGCAGGCGGTCCGATTAGAAAATTGCAGGAGAGGGGTTGTTTGTAGAAGACGATACTTGGTCATAGGATCTATTGACCAAGAGTAACATGCCTGGATATGACTGAGGAGAAGTGCATCAGAAGGCTGTATTTCACCAGGGTGGCTGTTACTGATCTATGCCCCCATCTGCAAGAGGACCTGCTGCCTGCTGGCCCAGCTGACCATAATTTGCCAGTGGCTGTCAAAATCACCACTGACTTTGTTTTCCCTTATGCTCATTTTAGGTTGTTACCAGGGACCTCACCTGCATCTCTCAGCCTGCGGTACATAGTTACATAAAGCCAGTTGTCATAACTTATTTGTCAGAGCCATACAACTTGTCAGAATTTTTCCCATGGCTGCCAGTACTCAAAATGAGTGAGTTCTGGATTTTTTATTCTTCATGGAATGTGAGCATCACTGGTTAGGCCAGCGTTTATTGCCCATCCCTGATTGCCCTTGAGAAGGTGGTGGTGAGCCGCTTATTTGTACCACTGCAGTTCATATGGTGTAGGTACACTGACAGTGATGTTTGGAAAGGGGTTCCAGGTTTTTGACCCCGATGCTGGCTTTCCTCGTGTCCAGGTTATTTATAGACTGCACTCATGTAGCCATCAAGGAACCAGAAAGCAAATTAGCAGTGTTTGTCAACAGGAAGGGTTATCACTTAATTAATATCCAGCTGGTGTGTGATCACTGCAGAAGGATCATGCAGGTCTGTGCCAGTTTTGCAGGCAGCCGTCACAACACCTTCACCCTGTTTCCCACATTTTTGCTCCCATTATGTTACTCCCATTCCCTTGGGGCCGAGATTCACCAGTCCAACTGATCTGCAAGTGCTCTTACTGCAATAGATGATTTTTTGAAACCCCTTGCTATTTGGTCCACCAGTCTCTCCAAGATGGACCCCATAATCTGGATGGAGGCCATTTGAGCTTCCACCAAAGCTGCAAAGAACTTGGTAACATAGATTTCTGTTCTGAGGGTGCAGCCAAAGTGTTCTTGGAGCTGACCACATGCTCCACTTAGGCCACACAAGCTGTAAGCAGACTAATCTGAACTCTAAGCCATGATGATAAAAAAATTGTGACAGGCATTCCAGTAACTTGTATAACTGCTTTTCTGAGGCAAGCATATTTCTTTTCAAGTTGGGACTCTAAAGTCTGCATCTCTGTCCTCTTTAGGAGAGCTGATAGAGGATCATGCCCTCTGGTGAGCTATCTTCTGGGCAGCCTCTGCCATCACTACCTGCTCACTTGTCCTGGGTGTGCCACCAAATGCGGATTTTTCTAATTCATTGTCAAACCCATATGTGGTGTAAATCACTAATTGCAAGAATTATTCTTCCCTGAGGTATGTTCTGCCCTTTATGAGATGCATTCTTTAAATAGGTCTGTGGAGGCCTGCCAGAAATTGTGCCTAGGCACTGTGCAAGCTTCCAATTACCAGCACAGTTGAGTAGGAAACATACCATTCAGATTTAAATGGGGCCCTGAAGACAACTCAAAATCCCAGCAAAGAAGAAACTTCTGCTGGTGTGAGTTTGATCGCCACTCCTAGATGATGAAAGGCCAGAAGACTCATCCATTATGCTAACCATCGCTTCTAATATAATGTAACTAGCAGAAACCTGCAAAACATTTGCAGTGAAATTAGTTTCTTTATTGCAACTGTACTTCTTTAAATCCCCATACTATGCCATTCCATCCTTCCCATGCCATTGCTGCCTTGCCATACCCATCCCATTACTTTCATCCCTCTCACATCAGCCCCATTCCATCCCTCATCTCACCCCTTCTCCCTATGCCATCCCATCCCACATTCCATCCCTCCCATTCCATCCCCAACCCCCATTCCATACCTCTCAGGCCATCCCCATCACACCATGCAGTTCGCCTGCCCCCATGCTGTTCCTCCCTCTCTCCTATGCTGAACTCCCTTCCCCTTTGCATGCTCCCCCAATCAAGCCTCCCCTTCCCTCCCATGCCAACTCCCTCGTCCCTCCCTCCCACGTTGTATCTCCCATCCCTCAAATGGGGTTGTCAAATCCCACTTAATCTGCCCTCACGTCATCTCCCAGCCCAACATGCCATTCTTCCCATGCTGTCCCCCCCCTCATGCTGCGTCCCCCACTTCCCCCACCCTCCCATGTGCCATGCCCCCCATGCTGTTTGCCCTTCACCCCACATGCCATTCCCACCTCCCCCCATGCCGTTCTCCCTCCCACCACATGCCTTTTCACCCCTCATGCCATCTGTTCCCCGCCCCATCGTGGTCAAGAGCCATCGGTAGGAGATTGGAGCTCAGTAACTGAAGCTGGCGAGCAGCATGAGCCGAGGGCCAGAGCTCACTAACTGAGGCCAGGAAGCAGCGATAGCCAGGGGCCAGTAACTGAGGCCGGGGAGCAGCAAGAGCTGAAGCCCAGTAACCGAGGTGCGAGTGCCAGGTTTCGCCCACCAAATCAACCCACTTACCAACCAGAAAATGCAGGCTGACAAAAACTAATATTATTATAGATTGTGAAGTAAACAATTTCCAGCAATTGCAATGTAAACAATTTTATTTTATTGAGAAGCAAAAAAAGTAACAGTATTGGAAAAAGAACATGTCAATATTTTTGGAAACAAACCCCAGAAAACAATACACCTGAGTACCATCTTAAAATATCCAGCTAGAATATCCCGAAATGTTCTGTGACAATCCAGTTAAGCTAATGCATTTTGCAGTTTTCTGCATTTAATGGAACTGAACATATTGTGCTAATTCAGTAATCCACAGGTGTTTCATCGTGCAAATTCAATTCATATAAAGTTTGATTCTAAAACTAAAATTAAATGGGACCACATGTCAAGATGAAACATTCTATAAAATAAACTCAGAAATGACCATTGCTTAAAACATGTATTAAAAAATCAAAACCTATTGAAATTATGTAACAAGAAAAACTAATAACTGAAACCACTCAGTTTTCCCTTCCTCCTACAATATTCAGACTTCTAAAACCTATGCTAATTATCATCTAACTATTATTTCATTTACCTATTATTTTCTCTTAATCTTTTCAACCTTGGAAGTATTTCCTCTAATGGGCATTGGCCCTTCACCTTTGTTTCACGATAAAAAAAAAATAAGCATGAGCCTTTATGAATTTTGATATTTGCCATTTATAGTTAAGAATGAGTATATATCTTCATTACAACTTGGATATTTGAGGAAATGGAAACAGGCACAGAAATTTGATCATACTCAAAAAAGGGCCTGCAGGGACAGGAAGCGCCTTGCATGTACCCGTTAGCATCGTCTCAGACAGCATGTAATATTCATGCTGCCTGTTCATTATCATTCAGGCATGCAACCAGTGCTACCCATGCTGCTCATTGGCTGCGAGCCTGTTTGAGTGTGGGATATTGGGCCTCTCTGGCAGCACTTAAAGGCAGCTACCACCTCTTAAAGAGGAGGTGTACACTGGTTGCAGTTACCAGGGGAACACTGCTGAATTGTAGAAATGGCTGCAAAACTTGTAGATCGTGCCCCTAGGTTTATAATTCTACTTTGGAGGCCTTGGTACAGACATAGAGAAGAGGAGGGAGATTCTCTTTCCTCCAGGTAGCAGGAAGCCCTTCAGGCACCAACTCTATTGCCAGTGGGAAGAGGTGGTGGAATAAGTGGATGCCAGTAGCTTAACTCCCAATGGCTACAATGCTGGAAAAATTCAATGTCCTTATCTGAGTTGTCAAGGTAAGAATACTGCCATCTTATTCTCTGCTCACACCTCCACCACCTCCAGCCTCACTACTTAAAATACTCACAATACTCTCCTCCCCCATTTACCTTCATTTTCAATCCTACATCACACTTCACTACACCTCCTCCTCCTCACACTCATCAGAATTCCAGCTTTCGCTTCCCAATAACTCATCTCACACATTGCATGCCAGCTTGTCCTTCATGGCAGGCATATTCATTAAACTCTCAATAACACACTCCCTTCTTTCTCGCAAGAGAAGATCATGTACAACTCCAGACAGGAAGCTGCCACCAGAGGAGGCTGTGCCCACCCGCAAATCCTTTCTCCCCTTGAAGAAAATTTGCTGTGAATCATAGGCAGGGGCAGAGTCAAAATCTCTGGAGGAGACATTGCATAGAGTTTCCTAACGCTTTATCCTCTTTTACCCTTCTTACTTCTGTCTCTCCCTACAGACAATGCAAAATGAACTGCAGATGCTTTCATCAGCCACTTCTATCCCTCTGTTATCTCTTCACACTAAAAGCTGACCCGTGACACTCTTCTTCATTGCAAATGCTGAAGGTGTGGACGTACCGAGATACTGCCACCATGCATTCTTCAGAGGCTGGGCGAGAGGAATAACCAGGCACAAGTGGCCCACGTCAAGATGCGGCAATCTGCAGCCAGGACCTCAAGGCCTAGAGCTGCTCAAAGTCGTCCTCCACGGCCAATTCATCATGTGGCAAGTCAGGTGCTGGGATAAATAAAAATCAGAAAAGGATTCTCTGCGAACCTAAGTAAGGTATTTGTGATTGGGAGAGGTGGTGGTGTAGTGGTATTGTCACTGGACTAGTAACCCAGCGATCCAGGGTATTGCTCTGGGGACGTGGGTTTGAATCCCACCATGGCAGAAGGTGGAATTTGAACTCAATTAATAAATCTGTAATTAAAACTAATCTAATGATGGCCATGAAACCATTGTCACTTCTTGTAAAAACTCATCTGGTTTCCTTTAGGGAAGGAAATCTTCTGGCCTACATTTGACTCCAGATCCACAGCAATGTGGTTGACTCTGAAATGGCCTATCAAGCCACTCAGTTGTATCAAACCACTACAAAGTCAATAAGGAATGAAACCAGATGGACCACCCGTAAATGACACCGGCAAACCCAACCCTGCAAAGTCCTCCTCGCTAACATCTGGGGGCTTGTGCCAAAGTCGGGAGAGCTGTCCCACAGACTAGTCAAGCAGCAGCCTGACATAATCATATTCACAGAATCAGACCTGACAATGTCCCAGACACTGCCGTCACCATCCCTGGGTATCTCCTGTCCACTGGCAGGGCAGATCCAGCAGAGGTGGCTACACAGTAGTATACAATCGGGAGGGAGTTGTCCTGGGAGTCCTCAACATCGATTCCAGACCCCATGAAGTCTCATGGCATCAGGTCAAACATGGGCAAGGAAACCTCCTGCTGATTACCACCTACTGCCCCCTCCCTCAGCTGATGAATCAGTACTCCTTCGGGATGAACACCACTTGGAGGAAGTACTAAGGGTGGCAAGGGTGCAGAAACTACTCTGGATGGGGGACTTCAATGTCCATCACCAAGAGTGGCTCGGGAGCAGCATAACTGGCCGATTCCTAAAGGACATAGCTGCTAGTCTTGGTCTACGACAGGTGGTGAGGGAACCAACAAGAAGGAAAAACATACTTGATCTCGTCCTCACCAATCTACCTGCCGCAGATGCATCTGTCCATGACAGTATTGGTAGGAGTGACCACCGCACAGTCCTTGTGGAGACTAAGTCCCGCCTTCACATTGAGGATTGAGGATACCGTCCATTGTGTTGTGTGGCACTAGCACCATGCTAAATGGAATAGATTTCGAACAGATCTAGCAACGCAAAGCTGGGCATCCATGAGGCACTGTGGCCCATCAACAGCAGCAGAATTGTACTCAACCACAATCTGTAACCTCATGGCACGGCATATCCCCCACTCTACCATCCCCATCAAGCTGAGGGATCAACCCTGGTTCAATGAAGAGTGCAGGAAGGCATGCCAGGAGCAGCAGCAGGCTTACATCAAAATGAGGTGTCAACCTGGTGAAGCTACAACACAGGACTACTTGCGTGCCAAACAGGGTAAGCAACATGCGATAGAGGTAAGCGATTCCACAACCAACGGATCAGATCCAAGTTCTGCAGTCCTGCCACATCCAGTCATGAACGGTGGTGGACAATTAAACAGCTACTGAAGGAGGTGGCTCCACAAATATCCCCATCCTCAATGATGGGGGGGGCAGGGGGCAGGGGGCAGCACCTCAGTGCAACATATATATATTTGCAACAATCTTCAGCCAGAAGTGCCGAGTTGATGATCCATCTCAGCCTCCTCCTGAAGTCCCCAGCATCACAGATGCCAGTCTTCACCCAATTTGATTAGCTCCACGTAATATCAAGCAACGACTGAAGGCACTGGATACTGCAAAGGCTATGGGCCCTGACAATATTCCGGCAATAGTACTGAAGACCTGTGCTCCAGAACTTGCCGTGCCCCTAGCCAAGCTATGCCAGTACAGCAACAACACTGGCATCTACCAGCAATGTGGAAAATTGCCCAGGTATGACCTGTACACAAAAAGCAGGACAAATCCAATCTGGCCAATTACTGCCCCATCAGTCTACTCTCGCCCATCAGTAAAATGATGGAAGGTGTCGTCAACAGTGCTATCAAGTGGCACTTGCTTAGCAATAACCTGCTCAGTGACACTCCGTTTGGGTTCTGTCAGGGCCACTCAGCTCCTGACCTCATTACAGCCTTGGTTCAAAAATGGACAAAAGAGCTGAACTCAAAGGTTAGGTGAGAGTGACTGCCCTTGACATCAAGGCAGCATTTGACCGAGTATGGCATCAAGGAGCCCACCAAAACTGGAGTCAATGGGAATCAGGGGGAAAACTCTCTGATGGTTGGAGTTGTACATAGTGCAAAGGGAGATGGTTGTGGTTGTTGGGGGTCAATCATCTCAGCTCCAGGACATCACTGCAGGAGTTCTTCAGAGTAGTGTCTGAGGCCCAACCATCTTCAGTTGCTTCATCAATAACCTTCCTTCAATCATAAGGTCAGAAATAGCGATGTTCGCTGATTGCACGATGTGCAGCAACATTCACGACTCCTCAGATACTGACGCAGTTTGTGTAGAAATGCAGCAGGACCTGGACAATATCCAGGCTTGGGTTAATAAGTGGCAAGTAATATTCATATCATACAAGTGCCAGGCAATAATCATCTCAAACAAGAGATACTCTAAACATCTCCCCTTGACATTCAATGGCATTACCATCGCAGAGTCCCCCACTGTCAACATCCTGGGTGTTACCATTGACCAGAGTCTGAACTAGAGTAGCCATATAAATACCATGGCTACAAGAGCAGGTCAGAGGAATCCTGTGGCGAGTAACTCACCTCCTGACTCCCCAAAGTCTGACCACCATCAACAAGGCACAAGTCAGGAGCGTAATGGAATACTCTCCACTTGCCTGGATGGGTGCAGCTCCAATGACATTCAAGAAGCTCAACACCATCCAGGACAAAGCAGCCCACTTGATCCCATCCACCACCTTCAATATTCACTTCCTCCACCACCGACGAACAGTGGCAGCAGTGTGTACCATCTACAAGATGCACTGCAGCAATGCACCAAAGCTCCTTAGACAGCACCTTCCATACCCATGACCTCTACTACCTGGAAGGGCAGCAGATGCATGGCAATACTACTAACTGCAAGTTCCCCTCCAAGCCACACCCCATCCTGACTTGGAACTATATCACCATTCCCTTCACTGTTGCTGGGTCAAAATCCTGGAACTCCTTTCCCAACAGCACTGGATGTACCGATTCCACATGGACTGCAGCCGTTCAAGAATGCGGCTCACCACTACCAAGGGCAATTAGGGATGGGCAATAAATGCTGTCCTAGCTAGGACGACCACATCCCATGAATGGATTAAAAAAAAACTTCAGATACTTCTTCTGTGTGCTTCTGATACCAACAGAGAAGTTTGATTCAATATGGTGGACAACGCACTAGTGTTCCTTGCCCGCCTTATTGGATGTTTAAGAGGCTGTTACGCGCCTGAAAAACAGATGCACATGATCAAATTTCTAGGCCTTTATTCATTAACTGTGCAGTATGCTAAAGTTTATTTTTAATTTTGTGGTTTAAAGTGATGAAGTATGTTTATCATCTGTAAAAAGTTTCTTTAATTGTGTTGGACATTTTTTTGACTATTTAGCTGACAAATTTCACCGTGGGTTTTAAATTCTGGTCCCATTTGGTGAAGATAATTGAAGCCATCACTTTTTTCAGTATTGGTGAGACTGTCAAGAGATATTATACTTGTAGATCTCCCTTCATGCGCATAAACATGAGGTTCATAATCGTCTTGAATGTCTTCCCTATCATTGTAGAAATAAACTCTCTGAAAATAAACATTAGATATACACTGTTAAAAATGTTAATAGCATTAAAGAAATACACCAGGTCTGCAAGAAAGATAAAACATTCATTTTCTGTCATTTGCATACTGTACCATTGTTAATAATATTAGGCAGGAACTATAACAATATTAGGCAGGAACTGAAGAATTTAGATTGGGGGCGGCTGTTTGAGGGTAAATCAACATCTGACATGCGGGAGTATTTCAAATGTCAGTTGATTAGAATCCAGGACCAGCATGTTCCTGTGAGGAAGAAGGATAAGTTTGGCAAGTTTCAGGAACCTTGGATAACGCGGGATATTGTGAGCCGAGTCAAAAAGAAAAAGGAAGCATTCGTAAGGGCTGGAAGGCTAGGAACAGATGAATCCCTTGAGGAATATAAAGGCAGTAGAAAGGAACTTAAGCAAGGAGTCAGGAGGGCTAAAAGGGGTCATGAAAAGTCATTGGCAAACAGGATTAAGGAGAATCCCAAGGCTTTTTATACATATATAAAGAGCAAGAGGGTAACTAGGGAAAGGGTTGGTCCGCTCAAGGACAGAGAAGGGAATCTATGTGAGGAGCCAGAGGAAATGGGCGAGGTACTAAATGAGTACTTTGCATCAGTATTCACCAAAGAGAAGGACTTGGTGGATGATGAGCCTAGGGAAGGGAATGTAGATAGTCTCAGTCATCTCATTATCAAAAAGGAGGAGGTGTTGGGTGTCTTGCAAAGCATTAAGATAGATAAGTCCCCAGGGCCTGATGGGATCTACCCCAGAATACTAAGGGAGGCAAGGGAAGAAATTGCTGGGGCCTTGACAGAAATCTTTGCATCCTCATTGGCTACAGGTGAGGTCCCAGGGGACTGGAGAATAGCCAATGTTGTTCCTTTGTTTAAGAAGGGTAGCAAGGATAATCCAGGAAATTATAGGCCGGTGAGCCTTACATCAGTGGTAGGGAAATTATTAGAGAGGATTCTTCGGGACAGGATTTACTCCCATTTGGAAACAAACAAACTTATTAGTGAGAGGCAGCATGGTTTTGTGAAGGGGAGGTCGTGTCTCACTAATTTGATTGAGTTTTTTGAGGAAGTGACAAAGATGATTGATGAAGGAAGGGCAGTGGTTATCTATATGGACTTCAGTAAAGCCTTTGACAAGGTCCCTCATTGCAGACTGGTACCAAAGGTGAAGTCACATGGGATCAGAGGTGAGCTGGCAAGATGGATACAGAACTGGCTCTGTCATAGAAGACAGAGGGTAGCAGTGGAAGGGTGCTTTTCTGAATGGAGGGGTGTGACTAGTGGTGTTACGTCGGGATCAGTGCTGGGACCTTTGCTCTTTGTAGTATCTTTAAATGATTTGGAGGAAAATGTAGCTGGGCTGATTAGTAAGTTTGTGGACGACACAAAGGTTGGCGGAGTTGTGGATAGTGATGAGGATTGTCAGAGGATACAGCAGGATATAGATCGGTTGGAGACTTGGGTGGAGAAATGGCAGATGGAGTTTAATCCGGACAAATGTGAGGTAATGCATTTTGGAAGATCTAATGCAGGTGGGAAGTATACAGTAAATGGCAGAACCCTTAGGTGTATTGACAGGCAGAGAGATCTGGGCGTACAGGTCCACAGGTCACTGAAAGTGGCAACGCAGGTGGATAAGGTAGTCAAGAAGGCATACGGCATGCTTGCCTTCATCGGTCGGGGCATAGAGTATAAAAATTGGCAAGTCATGCTGCAGCTGTACAGAACTTTAGTTAGGCCACACTTAGAATATTGCGTGCAATTCTGGTCGCCACACTACCAGAAGGACGTGGAGGCTTTGGAGAGGGTACAGAAAAGGTTTACCAGGATGTTGCCTGGTCTGGAGGGCATTAGCTATGAGGAGAGGTTGGATAAACTCGGATTGTTTTCACTGGAACGACGGAGGTGGAGGGGTGACATGATAGAGGTTTACAAAGTTATGAGCGGCATGGACAGAGTGGATAGTCAGAAGCTTTTTCCCAGGGTTGAAGAGTCAGTTACTAGGGCACATAGGTTTAAGGTGAGAGGGGCAAAGTTTAGAGGGGATGTGCGAGGCAAGTTCTTGACAGTGGTGAGTGCCTGGAATTTGCTGCTGGGGGAGATAGTGGAAGCAGGTACGATAGCGACATTTAAGAGGCATCTTGACAAATACATGAATAGGATGGGAATAGAGGGATACGGTCCCCAGAAGTGCAGAAGGTTTTAGTTTAGGCAGGCATCAAGATCGGCGCAGTCTTGGAGGGCCGAATGGCCTGTTCCTGTGCTGTACTGTTCTTTGTTAATCTACCAAAATAAATCTGTACTGAAATATACTGGCATATTGCCAAGGGGAATTATCTGTCTTCCTCATCTGTAAGTATCTATAATCTTGAGAGTGCCATGGTGTTCTATATTTTTGATGCAATTGTTTTAAATTACTCCATATTCTAATGTGGTATTGATTTGTTCCTGTGAGCTGGACGGCAGCGAACTAAAAACGGACCATATGCCAAAGAGCCAGCGCAATCTCAAGCGCAGCGGCTCATATTTAAATAGCTGGGGTGGCCCACCATCACCCCCCCCAATCAGATGGAGGGAGTGGGCTGTCCATCAACGACAATGGTGACAGCTGCCTGTGCACAGGTGCTGGCGCCATTTTTAAAGTGCAGCCTGCCCTGCCAGCGATTTTAAACATTTAAAGATATACCCCCCCCAAAATTTATCATATAAAGTCCTAACGCACCCCCAATAATAATTACATTATTTGCCCTTTCCCACCCCAAAACATTTACTTTTTTTATATTCCCAAAATATGCTTTATTCATAAAAATCTGTAAAAAATACATGACAAAACAGTTCTAAACAGCACCAAGTCAAAAAATACAAACAGTGCAAAGGAGGTCAGTTTCCTTCAATACAAGAGTGAGTTACCTCACAACCCTTCCATTTCATTTTTCATGCCATATACATTTTACAGCCAATGAAAATTTCCCGATACAGTTCGAGGGGTTTTCCATGGATCCAGCCCCTCAGTTCAGCTTGGTGGGAGGAATCTACACAGTGGTCTTTCCCCATTGAGCCTTTGCTGCAGCTGCCCCAAGCTTTAGTGCATCCCTCAGCACGTAGTCCTGGACCTTGGAATGTGCCAGTCTGCAACATTCGGTCGTGGACAACTCTTTGCGCTGGAAGACCAGCAAGTTTCAGGCAGACTAAAGGGCGTCTTTCACCGAATTGATAGTCCTCCAGCAGTAGTTGATGTTTATCTTGGTGTGCATCCCTGGGCACAGACTCCTGTGTTGCAGAGCTGCTTGGGATGAACCTCGACAAAAACCACTGCATCTCTTTCCACACCTGCTTTGCAAAGACTCATTCCAGAAGGAGGTGGCATTGTGCAGAGGGGGTGAGACTTCGGGCGTGTAGGAAGGATCTGACGGGGAGGGCTCTTCTCACCACCAGCAAAGCTACATCTTGGTGCTTGTTTGAAAGTTCTGGTGATGAGGCATTCTGCCAAATGACTTTGCTGGTCTGCTTGGGGAACCATCCGACAGGATCCACCATCTTCTTTTCCCGAAGGGCCTTGAGGATATTCCGTGCAGACCACTGCCTAATGGATTGGTGGTCAAAGGTGTTTTTCCGCAGAAACTGTTCCACGAAGGATAGGTGGTACAGCACAGTCCAACTGGATGGAGCGTTCCGCGGCAATGTGACCTGACCCATCCTTCGCAACACCGGGGACAGATAGAATCTTAGCATGTAGTGACACTTGGAGTTTGCGTACTGGAGGTCTACACACACCTTTTTGCAGCCACACACAAAGGTAGTCATCAGGATGAGGGCGACATTGGGTACATTTTTCATGCCCTTATCCAGAGGTTTGATCATCGTGTCCCTCCGGACCTGGTCCATTTTGGATTCCCAGATGAAGCAGAAAATGGCTCGCCACAGCGCAGGAGTGGGGTATGGGCCAGACCTGCGCCACGTACAGCAACAACATGAGCGCCTCGCACCTGATGACCAGGTTCTTACCCACAATGGAGAGAGATCGCTGCCCCCACATGCTCAGCTTGTGTTGTACCCTGGCTACTCGCTCCTCCCAGGTTTTGGTGCACGACCCGGCCCTTCCGAACCATATCCCCAGCACCTTCAGGTAGTCTGACCTGACGGTGAAGGGGACAAAGGATCGGTCAGCCCAGTTCCCAAAGAACATGGCCTCGCTCTTGCCGTGGTTAACTTTGGCTCCCGGGGCCAGTTCAAACTGGTCGTAGATGCTCATCAGTCTGCGCACGGACAGTGGGTCCGAGCAGAAGACGGCGACGTTGTCCATGTACAGGGAGGTTTTAACATTTACCTCTTAAATCTGACTTTTCCCACGCCACCCACCCACCCCCCCCCCCCACAAGACTGCACAAAGTTTAAAGTTCACCCCTTCCCACCATCCCCTACACCCATTACATTTATTTGACCCCATCACCCACTCCCACACTGGAAATCTTAACTCCTCCCCGCTCCCCACCGGCTGGGGAAATGAAGGCACGGGAGTGATGGCCGCCACGCCAAAGATCATGGTGGGCCCGGAAGATTTCAGATAAGTTTATTTAAATTTCTTCAAGTCATTCATTTAAATAATTAGATTCAGTTCCATCACCTAGCAGCGGGAAGCTGCTACGGAGCCTTGCCACCGCCGGAGGATCGGGCCGGGCCCTCCCAGCATCGGGCTCCATGGCAGGCCACTGTTGGACTGATATTCCGCGCACCACTCCCACCCCCCCCCCCACCCCCAACCTTCTCCCCACCCCCCGGCCATGGAGTCCGACATTGTGGGTTTGGTAAAATCCAGCCCTGTGGGCTGAATCTGCTGTGCCTGTCACCAAGGTCGGCAGCGGGCGAAATAAATGGCAGCCCTCCCACGCCGGCTGCATATTGCAGAGCCGCTGCAACTTTCCACGTGGCAGCCCATTTGAATGACTGGGGAAGGCCGCCCTCCCCGCCCCCACCCCCACCTCCCGATTACATGGAGGGGATGGGCTGTCCGTCCCCAGCAATGGCATCAGCTGCCTGTGCGTAGACACTGACGCCACTTTTAAAGGACTTTGAGCCCTTCTGCTAAGTTTAAAGATTTAAAGGTACAGTGAAAAAAAATTAAATACATTAATTTTTCCCCTCTCACACCCCCCATAACAATAAAATCTATTACTTGCTCTCTCCCTCCCCCCCTAAAAACACTCACATTGTCCACCTGATCTTCCCCCCCCCCTCCCAAAAGTGCATAAACGTTAACCTAAACCCTTCCTACCATCCCCAATATCAATGATGTCATTTTCACCCCATTTCCCCTCATACCCACACTGAGAAACCTACGTCCTCCCCCCTCACTACCAGTGTGGCACTTCATTTCCCCGGATGCGGATTGGAAGTCGTGGGTGTGCCGACCAATGGCATGAAGATCGCACTGGGACAGACGGCGGGAACGTAAGTATAATTATTTAATTTTAATTTATTTAAATATTTAAATGCCGGTCCCATTGCCATACTTGTTGGCTGTAAAATGGGCTGAAGAGCTGCAGAAACCATGGAACAATGGTGCAACTACCCAGTATGGGGCGTTTTTCTGTAGCACATAGGTCTGCATTGTAGGTTGGGATAATAACTTAAAGGGAGTTTCAGTTTATTACATTATGTTATTTCCTGTCACACTTTGCTGAAGAATAAGGTCAGTGAAGGAAACAGTATGTTAGTACCAACAACAGAAATTAAGCCTTTGAAATACCACCTGTAAGTTATCTTGTTGTGGGTACTGTCCAGTTGATGTGGCCACCAATGAGATGTTTCTTCCAGTGGTAGAAGCTCCCTTCTGATTCGGAAAAAACATACAACAAGTTCACCTTGTGGTGTTCATGAAATGACCATGTTTCTTCTTAGAGCTCTGGGTTTCAATTGTCTGTAAGAATTGATATTTAGATTTTTATAGTTAAGATCCCACTTCCAAAATGGACAATGGGACCCTAGTGGCACAAGGAAAACTAGTAAATAGTCTAAAGTATTTTTTTAATATAATAGAAATTCTAGAACAGTCTTTGGGCTGAATTTTAAGGGAATTATGTGGGCGGTATGGAGGTGTGGGGGGGCCATTAAATCGAGATGGGGCATGTGGGACAGGAAGCCCAATATTGTGAAGCCCCAGTCCGATTTGGTCCAGGACGGCAAACGTGGAGAGCAGAGGTCCGACAGCAATGCGGTGGGCAGGTAATTAAGCTAGATAAATGGCCAATGGAAAGCTTTTTTTGGTCAGATGCAATTTTATAAATGGCGCATGGGTCTCATGGGGCTTCAGAGTTTCGCCTCCTTGAAGGAGGCGACATCAAGGCTGCCTGGAAGGGGAGGCTATCGGAAGGACAAACATCGAGAACCTGCAAGGGCCACGTGGGGAGGGCTGAGGGTGTCTGGAGTGAGGGAAAAGTTAACTGTGCTGTAAGGGGGCCAATACAAGAGGGCAATGGGCAAGTGACACCTGGCCAAGAGTCATAAGTGTGGGCATCAAGAGGGGACACTGACAGGGGAAGACTGCCTTTAAGGGAGAGGCCACTTATCCTGGGCGTCATTCACCCAGGCTTCTGGGATGCCATCGAAGACTAAGTGCACCTGAGTGGGACGGAAGGCCAGGCACCTTCAGTGGCACCGCAATGACTTTGAGCCCATGGGAGCAACCTCAGCAGCCACTGGACACAGCAGAAGGGCGAAGAGGAGCAAGAGAAGGAGTTGGCCGACACAGTCGGAGATAGCCTTGTGAAAGAGTGTACAGGTCGAAGGTCAACTACCTGCTGATGTCCAAGGTAGTGCCAACAAATTCTATGCCTCTCAAGGGAGACCATCACTGCCCTGTGTACATAATAAGCTGTGCCCCAGGGGACTGGGTGGCAATAAATGCCAGTGGCCCTGAAGGTCACAGTGGCACTGAACTTCTACACCACCGGATCATTCCAGAGATCCACAGGGGACATTTGTGGAATCTCGCAGTCCGCGGCACATCGGTAAATCAAGGAGGTCACCAGTGCCCTGTTCAGGAGGGCTGGATCCCAACTCACAAGCAAAGAGGGCCATTGGATTTGAGGCCATCGCTGGATTCTCCCAGGTGCAGGGGGTCATCGAGTGCACACATGTGGCCATCAAGGCTCAGCCACTGGCCTTCATCAACAGGAAGGGCTTCAACTGCCTCAATGTACAACTGGTGTGCGACCACCGTAAACGGATCCTGCAGGTCTGCGCACACTTCCCAGGAAGGTGCTACAGTGCCTACACTTTGAGGCAGTCCCAGGTGCCAGAACATTTTCGCCTCCCTTCAGCCTTCAGGGATGGAATTTTGGAGACAAGGGCTACCCACTGAGGATATGGCTGCTGATGCCTGTGAGGAATCTACTCATGGATGCAGAGAAGAGGTACAACACCTGCCATGGGACAATGTGAGCTACCATAGAGCAGGCCATTGGTCTGCTGAAGATTAGATTCAGGTACCCAGATCGGTCCGGTGGAGCCAGCGAGGGTCTCCGTATTGTCGTGGTTTGCTGTGTCCTGCACAAGTTTGCCCTGCAGAGGGAGGAACCGATGAGCAACAAGGAAAGTGAGGTGCGAACTGTCTCCTCAGATGATGAGGATGTAGAGCGGGAAGATGGGCAGGTTAGGCCAGATGAAGAGCCCCAGGGACAACATGACACTGGACATGAGAGGTGCGCAAGGGAGGCTCGCAATGCCCTTATAAATTTGGGTTTTATTTGATCCTTTATGACCCTTGTAGCGTTTCCAATAAAGACCTGATGGCGGGACTGGCGTTCAAAATGTAAAATTCAGTCCTTTATTACAAATAAAGTCAAAGTTAAAATAGAAAACAAAGAAGGAAGGAGTGAGAGTGGAAGAAAAATCAGAAAGCAAAGTGAGCGTAAGTGCAGGGGTTACACACTATACCCCACAAATCCTCACACCCCGTTTAATCCCAATTCTCTCTTTTCTCTTCTGCTGTCATGACGGTAGTGATTCATGCTACAACATACTTCCGTAGAACCTGCCATACTGTAGCACTTTTCCCAAATAATCATTCTTCTTTTCTGAGTCCAGACTATTCTGTCTCACTTTTACATGTAATAAATTCCTGTTAAGAAATTTGTAAAATTTAAACTTAATTGTTTTTCTTACTTTTCTGTTCTGTCTCTTTTTTTTTTTCTCTCAATCAAATCTTTGGATGGGTCCAGGGGAGGTGTGAATGGTAATAGCAAGATGATCGTTTTGCTGAACACCTCCGTTCAGTCTGCAGCTTGACCCTAAGCTCCCGGTTGCTTGCCATTTCAATTCTTCATTCCACTTCCATTCTGACCTCTCTGCATTTGGCCTCCTACACAATTCCAGTGCAGTTCAGTGCACATCATCTTTTGATTAGGCACTTTCCGATGTTCCGGTCTTGACACGGAGTTCAACAACTTCAGATCATAATCACCATTCCCATATTCTACAGCAGGTGCTGGTAATGGGTCTGCTGTTGCCATTTACAGCTCCTGTGGACCCATCTTTGTTTTAATTCTTCCCAGAGCACTCCATTTTGCCTTGTACCATCATCCATTTTGTCATTTAATCACTCCTGCATTTAAACCTACCCCAGACGTTCCCTTTTGTGCTTTCCTCTCCTCACCACGCAGCCCTACTCTGGCCCCACCACCCAACCCTGAACCCAACCTTTTTCCCTGACTCTGTACTTGCTTCTAAACTGCTAAATCTCTACTTTTTTCCAGTCCTGATGTAAGGTCTTCAACCATAAATGTTAACTCTGTTTTTCTATCCACAGATGCTACCTGACCTTCAGAATGTTTCTGGCATTTGTGGTAAATCATATCCAAATTGTTTTGGTGGAAAAATGGTGGAAATCCCAAAATGTGACGAGGTGTAATAAAATATATATTATTCAGCATCAACATGTTATTTAGTTAACAGAAAAAAGTGTTCATGCTGTCATTGTAGCTGGGGGTTTATATATTATTGAAATAGTTGCTTTTAAACTAACACACTGTAAATATTCCCAAGTGCTTGATGTCAGTTAGCATCAAAACTGACAGCATTCGAGAAATAATAGAAGTAAGGTTTGATTAGCGTGACACCTATGAATTTGAGCAAACATATTACAGCTATTTTTATTTTTAAGAGTGAACTAAGCCTAAGTAAGTGAAATTTCTTAACCAGATAGATTTGGTTACAATTCTGCATGTTTAAAGCTAACCAGGGAAATCAGGTTAAGTTGCAAAGGTGCATATGCAATCTGTGGGTCTGATAAGGGGCAGGATCTCTCCTTATAATTTGCTATATTATATGTAAGACTGCTGTAGTACCCAGGCCACTATCTTTCACTATCTTTACACAACCATCAAACTCAGTTTAAGAGATTACGCTTTGCTGTGCAATGTGCTTATTGCCAACATATTTGGGCAGGCACGAAGATCTCGACTCCCTAGACAACGCATTTTTGTATTACGAGAGACAGATCAAATTTACAATATTTTTGTAGAACATCCAGTGGAATCTCTGGCCCCATTGAAAGTGGGTTTGCATTAGTTTGAAAACTATACTACCTTTCCCAGTTCATATCTCAAAACAGTGTGAGACTGCCCACTGGAGGTGGTCTCACGTCTTCCAGCAGCACTTTTGAACTGGAGTCAGTTTGGGACTTGAGCCCTGAGTTAAAAGCCCAAATTTAGAAGACAAGGGGAAATGGAGTTTCTGGCCCAGTGTGCAGATCTATCTTTTTCCATAACACAGTTTTTTTTCGCAATTGCACAGCAGAAATATGTGGGCAGCACTGGTCCAATTGATGCTGGAGATGCTGCTGCAGGAGGTGGTCTATTTGAGACTGAAGACCACCCTCTAGTAAAAAAACACATGTGTCAGTTGCATGGAGGGAGCTTGCTGACCTAGTAAATGAAATCACCCTGGTTTCAAGAATTTGGCTAAAATGAAGAAAAGGTGAGTATGCTCCTCAATTTTGCATATATTTCTTTTGGAACCAATTAAGCATGGTACAAACTTAGGATGGATGGGAATTCTGTACACTGTGTGAGGTATTGATTCAAAGCTTGTTCATGACTGCTTCCCTTTTGCACACATTTTTTCATTGTGTCACTTTTTCTGAAGGTAGTAGTCAAGGAGCATCAAAGAGATAATGAAAAGTCCAGGATAAAATGCTCAGCTGTTGATTTAGGAGGTTTTTGTAGTTGGGTCAGCCTGTACTCTGAAGAGCTAGCCGCAAAATTTCTTCTCTTTTACTAACATGTGCATGATGGAAAGTGGACAATGAAATCATCATGGCTGTTTCCCAGATAATGACCACTGACTTGTATAATGATGATTCTGCGCTCAGATACCACCTGAATCTGACTGGGGATCATGTGGGGATGAAGTACGGTGTTAAATTTCCCAATCCCTTATGAAGCGGCTAAATCCTTCACTCGTGAACTGAGGGCCATTGTCGCTCATCACAATGTCTGGAATATTGTAATGAACGAAGCGTGCTTTCAGGCATTCTACAATCACACTGGTAGTCATTCAAGTCAGCTGGTCTACCTCCCAGTAGTCAGAATAGTAGTCTACGGTGACAAGATAATCAGTTCCTGTGAGAGTGAAGAGGTCTACTCCCAGTTTCATCCAAGGTCTGTCTGGGATGTCATGTGTCATAAGCGGCTCTTTAGCTTGCTTAGCTTGGTACTCGTTACACACATTGCACTGGCTGATGTGGTCTTTGATATCGTTGCTCTTGTTTGACCAGTAGAGCACTTCTCTTGCCTTCCTCAGACTCGACTCAATTCCTTGGTGGCTTGCATGGATGTGCTTTAGCATCTCTCCTCTCAACTCCTTAGGGAAAATGGGCGGGATTTTACATTGGGCGGATGGGAGCTGGCCACTGGCATAACATTTTGGTGGTGTACCCACTTCCGTCTCGCCTGAGGATCCGTCCCACATTTTATGGGTCCCCAGGCTTTAATTGTTCTGAGGCAGGACTTCCACCCGCTTGAGGGCGGAGGTCCTGCCTCATTGAGCTGCTGGCCCAATGATGGGCCAGCAGCTCTTAGTCCCGGGAGCGGCAAGGGTGGTCGTTTGGGGAGAAGGGGGGACGTCTTGGTTCCTGGGGGTGGTTGGGGAATGGGGGCAGCTCTCTATTGGGCACCCGGTGCCCGATTGTCAGGGCCCACCCCTGGGGCACTGAGAAGCTGCCAGCTTTTACCGGGCTGCCTTTCCCAGCTCCAGGACGCCCACGTGCCACGCGTAAAATTGCGTGGAGGTGGGAAAAGGCCCTTAAGTGGCCATTAATTGGCCTCAAGCGGGCGGCCCGTTTTCCGCCACCCCACACCCACCCTACATAAAGTGGGGCGAAGGCGGGAGTGGGTCGGTAAGGCCTCCCGGAGCCTCCCGCTCCATTTTACACCACCCCCCGCCCCCACCACCATCCAGCTTGTTGGGGTGGTGAAAAATTCCAGCCATTGACACTATTTCCTTTGTATACGATGCCATCTTGGGTTGTAAATTTATCTCTGTATGCCCAATATGCTTTTGTGACCAGAGGAATGTTCTTGATGCTTTCAGGCTTTCCTTTCATCATTACTTATTGCAATACTTGGAGAGTTGCATCTTGTTGGGTAGTTCCCTTGATTTGAGCAAGTCTGTCAGATTCAATGTCTCTGCTGGGTTGATGACTACCAGAGCATGTCGAGCTTCAGCTTCATGTTGGATCGGGAAGATTTCACACTCTGTCGTAGCATCCTCTGCTTTCTTCATAGGGAGTGCTGCTCTCGACAGCATGTCAGCGATGTACATCTGTTTCCCTTGCTTGTCTGCCACATCCAGATAATATCTCTGTAACTGGAGTAACATTCTTTGCAAATGTTTTGCAGTAGATAGTAGCGGCTTGAGGAAAATGCTTTGAAGTGGCTTGTGGTCGGACTCAACTGTCACTTTATCTCCTACAAGTAGGTATTGATGAAAATGTTTACAAACAAAGACAATGGCCAGGCACTCTTTCGCGATCTGAGCGTAGCGTCTTTCTGTTTGTGTTAGCGCCCTGGATGCAAATGCAACTGGTTGTTCTTGCTGCATTAGATTACTCCAAGTCATGTCTCACTGGCGTCACACTGCAGAGTGACTTCATCACTTACATCATAGTATTTCAGCACGGGTGATGCTGTCACTAGTTGCTTGATTTTAGTGAATGCTGGTTCTTGTTCTGTGCCCCAATACCACTGCACATCCTTGGCAGTGAATTGGCATAATGGTTCACACTCCAATGACAAATTGGGCAAGAATTTTGCTAAATAGTCGATGAATCCAACAAATCGTTGCACTGCTTTTACATCTGTTGGTCACCACATTGCTGCTACCGCTGTCACCTTTTCGGGATTCGGGCGAAGGCCTTTTGCTGTCAGTACATGACCTATGTACTTGAGTTCGGGCATCTTTCATTGTAATATTTTCTTGTTCAGCTTCAAGTTCATCTGGCGAGATCTGACTAGCAGTCGCACAAGATTTTGATCGAGGTCAGAAATGGCTTCTGTTGCGACCAAGGCAGTAGGGGTGCACTGTTTATTCTAGTTCCACTTCTCCACAGGTCACAACATATATTTAAATTTAAAAGCAAAATACTGTGGATGCTGGAAATCTGAAATAAAAACAAGAAATGCTGGAAATACTCAGCAGGTCTGGCAGCATCTGTGGAGAGAGAAGCAGAGTTAACGTTTCGGGTCAGTGACCCGAGACATTAACTCTGCTTCTCTCTCCACAGATGCTGCCAGACCTGCTGAGTATTTCCAGTATTTCTTGTTTTTATATATTTAAATTTTTCCAGTTACCAATACGGTCAATCATAGACTCTATTTTTATCCTAGAATAAAATACACCAACCAGGTTTCTTGAATAAACAACAAAATTATCAGTTTATTATAAAACAAGTCTTAACCAGTAACAATGCACAGCATTAACACTCAGATTGAAAGATAAAAGTTCCCTTTTTACCTTAGCCCCACACACACACATACACACGCATAAACCGGTTAAGCGAAAAAAATAGAGATTTAATCTTTAGAGCTCAATTACAAGAAAAAAACAGACAAAAAGTGCTTTGGCCAAATACTTGCTAATTCTTGAAAGGAAAAGAAAAGATGTGGAAAAATGTCAGCTGTCCTTTGTGTTGGGTTGGCAAATACGCGTAGATGGCTGTCACTGGGATCTTCCTAGAACAGTTCTTTTCAGGCAACATTGAAGATCAGGTTAGGCAGGCTTTCCAGGAGAAATGCAGCAACAGGGGTTTCAGGCAGGCCTTGCAGATGGAATGCAGCATCACTTTCTCTATTTCTTACACTTGCTTCTGACAGCTTCTCAGAGATGGAAAATTGGCAGGCTTTTCAAAGAGCTGGAAAAGGCTGAGTTGGGGTTTGTCCTTGGCAGGTTGATTCTTTAACTCCTTTTCAGAACACTGTCCATACCCCAGCTGTCTGTCCAAAGCAAAACCAAAAACATCTCAGGAATCAAGCCTCCTGACCCCAATAAATCTTGACCTCTCACTTCTCTGTAAACATCTTCCCCAAGTCAAAAAAAGCCTCTTGTTGGGTATTTACCTGAAAAATGGTGTCTTCCAGTAACTGGTGTTTACAAGCCAAATCCAAAAGACCTTCTGATGACCTCTTTTTTCAAAAACACAAATTCCAGCATCTATGGAATCTTTATTTCAGTTTTAAATCACAAATCCTCATAATTTAACAAAAAAAGGAAGCTCTCATAACATTTCTTCCATTGTGTCTCTGCATCCATAAACTAGCAGATCATCCACCCTCTCTTCCATTCTGGGAGATCACTAACTCATGCTGTCCGCGTTGATACTCCTCTGGAGCCGTGGAAATGCTAAACGGCATGCGCAACCATCTGTATCTCCCAAACGGTATCCAGAACGTAGTTAGAAAGCTGCTGCTTTCATCCAGCTTCACTTGCCAGTAACCATCCTTTGCATCTAGGGTAGTGAAGATGTTTGCCTTTGCAAGTTCAGACAAAATATCTTCGATTGTTGGCATGGGGTAGTGAGATCTCTTCAGAGCTTTATTTAGATTCTTTAGGTGCATACTCTCAGCTTTCCAGGTTGTTTCACTGCTACCATGCTGCTAATCCATTCTGTAGGGGTTGTCACTTTCTTGATTACTCCCTTCTTTTACAGCTGTTCTATCTTGTCTTTCAGGCTGGCCTTGAGGGCAGCTGGAGCTTTCCTCGGCAGATGCTGAATTGGTATTACCCTCTCATCTACTTGGAGATGATATTCTCCTGGAAGACATCCTAAACCTGTAAATACATCGTTGTACTCCTCTAGGATCTGTTCCGTGGTCAGTGGTTTAGTGTGCTGCAACACATTGTAAATCTCTTTTTGCACATTGAGGGTTACCAGTCCAAGCTTTAGACTTGCTCTGGCTGAGATGAGTGGCTTTTGCTTGCTGTCTATGATCTGGAACTCTAGTACTTCACTCTTGTCATTGCATTGGGCTCTCAGAGTAACTTGTCCTCTTGGCACTAGTATTGTGCCATTGTATAGCTTCAAACTTACTTTCAAGGGCTTCATTTTTGGATCACCATGTTGAGCCACTTTGCACAGGTCTGTGAAGGTCATGACATTGCATGATGCACCAGTGTCTATCTGGCACTTTATGTTGACTTGATGTTCTCCTTCTACAGTCATCATTCCAATAGTGTTAAACCATTTATCACCTATTGACCTGACTGAACCAACCTGTTGTATGGTGTACAGTGATTCATCAGAATCTTTGGCTGATGTCTCTGCAGTGGTCATCTATACCTGCTTGTTATGCTTCCTTCTAGCCAAACACTTGTGTGCAAAATGATTTAGCTTCTTTCATTGAGAGCATTCTATTCCCATGCTGAGCATGCCTTCTTTTCCTTTGTGTGATGTCCTCCACAGTATTTGAATCCTGCTGTTTGTCCGTGATCTTTCTGCCCTTTCGGCCTAAAATGTCTATCAGCATAATGCAAGGCCTGGTCAGTTCTACCATGAATATGCTCCAGCTGCTGATTTACAACCTCAGTGCTTCTGCACCTGTTGATTGCTTTCATGAGAGTAACTTTCTCCGCTCTCAGTACACGTGCTGTCACTGCGGGATCTCTTATTCCTAATCTAGCCCTGTCTTTAACTAGATCATCTTTTAGTTGAACAAATTCATAGGATTCTGTGAGCTGTGTTAATGCTGTCACATATTGATCAATGGACTCTTTTTCACCTTGGGCCCTTATATTGAACACATATTTTTCATAAGTTACATTCACTTGGGGTTCAAAGCGTGCCTTCAAGTCTTGTAAAAAAATTTCTGTCCATTTTTTTTGTTCTTCGGAGAGATTTATTGTGGAATACAGATTGTGACAGTCTGTCCCCAACAGTGATAAAAGTGTAGCTACTCATAGATGCTTGGGTTTGTTAATTAAATCTGTCGCAATTTCGTAATTTTGCCTTTGCGAGTGGAAAAACTGCCAGTTTTGCTTCATATCACCTTTCATTTCGACTGGTGCCATGAGAGGAAGGTTTGCAGCCATGATGTCTTACCCAGTGCTTTCAGCACTTCTTTGCTCCTTTTCTGTGGCTTCCTGTGGCTTTTAGCAGCTTTGAACGTTCCTGTGTTCCTCTTTTAGTAGCTGTGCTTCTATACAGCTGTTCAACGCTCAATCTCAGCTCTACTCTGGCACCATGTTACAAGCTCACAGGAGAACACTCTTGCTCATACTGTGTCTTTATTGAACTGCCTGCTGATGGATGCCTGCAGTGACTGCCTCATGGTAGAGGTCACATGACTACGGCAAACCACGAGGCACATTAGTACAGCATTGCATTTTTATCCCAAAAACCTGCCATTCAGTAACAGCAATGTATCTTGCCTAGCTGATGCCCCTTCTCACAGGAAAAGTAATGAAGGAAAGGGAAACTTGAATTTATATAGCACTTGTAAGGACATCTCGAAATGCTTCCCAATCAATGCAGTACCCTTAAAATGTAGTCACTGTTGTTTTGTAGGCAAATGGTGAAGGTATTACCCATTGCAAAGTGATTATAATTTCCTGGATCCATGTGTGCACTTTGGACTGTCTGATGTGGCAAATAATAAGTTTCTTTTGAGGCTTATGTGGCATCGACTGAAGCCAGAACTGTCCTCCAGTATGGTTATTATGAGTATCAGGAATGAGCAAGAGAGTAACATTAGACTTGATAGCTCATATGTAGAAATACATCAGCACAAAACTGTGTTGTTACATTCTATGGTTCCATGGCACCTCGAGTGGTTTGGAAGGATGTGGTAGCATGGAAACTTCATGCTGGGGTAACCTTTATTTCCACAGAAAGAACCATCACTGATGAAAGTGCAGTATGCAGATCACTGCACAACAATGGCCGCCAACCTGGTGAAGTGGAGGTGGTGGAGACAGTAATCTAACAGGTTCAGGTTTGGGTCCTGGGGTGTTGCCCAGTGTGGCCAATACCTCTCAAAAATTATTGCAGCGCGTGAAGTCAGTTATACTGCATGTTTGGAAATCCCAGTGGAATGCCCATCCTTAGCTGTTTTAATATGTTATGTCAAAGCCAGCAGTATGCAACAATATGACAAGAAAAATCTAAAAATGGAGCTCTTTACGGCAAAACCAAATAATGCATGAAGCAAAGTGCAATATATCAAAAGCACATAAAAATATGTCATACAAATCTCCTAAAAAATAAGAATTATTGCGAGCTTATTTACTTATTTCAAGAGGCTTGCTCAGTTGGTGATCTCCCTAGGAATCCCATATGAGCATTTTTTATGGGTAAAGCACACACTTTGGACAGGACCTCACATGAAACACTAAAATTCAGGGACCACAACTTTATTATGAGAAATTAATACTTAAATGAGGTCATGCATGACGGTGGCACAAATTCATTTATATAGTATTACATATTATTTAGAGAACAGAAACAGACCATTCGGCCAAAGATGTCCATACAGGAGTTTATGCTTCACATGAGCGTCCTCTCACCTTTCTTCATCTAACCCTAGCATCATGCCCTACTATTCCCTTCTCCCATCATGTGTTTATCTAGTTGCTCCTTTAATGCATCTATGCTAGTCACCTCAACTATTCATATGTTAACAAGTTCCACATTCTAATCACTCTCTGGGGAAAGACGTTTCTCCTGAATTCTCTACTAATTTATTAGTAACTGTCTTACATTTATGGCTTCTGCTTGTGGTCTTTCCTGCAAGCGGAAACAGCTTTTCTATGTTTACCCTATCAAACCCTTTCTTAATCTTAAAGGTATTTTTAAACTTCAAATGATGTACACAAAGAGAACTAATTCTGGTACCACTCCATTATGAGGTGATGTCCATGTTTACATTACCCAGAAATCTGGGCACCTAATCTTCTAACCGACAAATGCTGAATTGAGGCTCTGCCAATACTCACAAGATCAGTTACTTACAGATGAGAAACACCATTAAGCTCATCTTAATACAAGCATCCAGAACAAACCCACACTCCACCCATTGCTCCGTCAAATTATTTCATAAATGCTTTCCAGTGTTTATTCCTCTGCCACTATTCAGAATCCCATTCCACATGTTGATCACTAAAGTTATCTTTTATTGTTTGAGCCTGTGTCCCTTTTCCTTTCAGCAGAGAGATTTGGCAGTCCAAGTACACAAATCATTTGCAGGCATACATTCTAATCTTATTCAAAACTCTATTTTACCTAAATTTAAACATACAATTAAAGATCGAAGCCCCTCTTGCACCCCACCAATGACCAAACAAGATATTTATTTCCCTTTCCCCCCGAAAAATCTTTTTTGCCAGTCCCAACCTTTCACCCCCAAATTATATTCTCTTTGTCCTTCAACCCCTTCCCACCATCCCCTCATCCAATCATAACAGTTTTCCCCGCTCCCCCCACTCTGCTTCCCACCTTGAAAACTTCACTCCTCCCCCCCCCCCCCCCCCCCCCCAACAATGTTCTACCTCGGATCTCTGAGCGGGACTTCTGGCAACCGGCTGGAATATCGGAGTGGGATGGCCGTTGTTGAAAGGTAGGTTCATTTGCATTCATTAAGCTTCATAATGTAAATTGTGCTTTTTTTGTTGAGCAGCAGGTGGGGGGCAGCGCCCCGAGGCCTCGCTGCCGCCAGTAAAGTGGGGCAGGTCCTTCCCGGTGTTGAGGCCCAAGGATTTTCCGGGCCTCCCCCACCATGACCCCTGATGTCAGGGTGTCTGTCAAATTCAGCCCATAGAGTCTGTTGAGCAGTGAGGTATTTTGTACCATTTGTACTCTGGTGCCTAGGAACACAGCAGTATGAAACCTAGTCCTGAACAGCATTTGTTCATGTGAAGCTTATTTCAGGGATTGGCTTTGGGCTCTATGCTGATGTGGCTTCTAGCAGACAGCAGCTTCCTTTCAGCATTCAAGTGTCAACAGGAAAGGAATATTGCAGCACACCCTTAATCCATTTATATAGAACAGCTTCAACATTAGTAAACAACATATTGCTTTGCCAATAAAAGCAATTTTTTGCATTGTGTCTGATAAATATTTCCTTACCTGATCTATAAGGTCACCAAGATTTCTTCTAGTGCCACATCTTGATACGGTTTGGTTTCTGGCTGGAGATATGGTTGATACAGAAAAATTTGTTCCATCCTGAGGATACAGATTCATAAATAGTCAACACTGACTAAATTAGTACAGTTTTAAGTAAAAGGCCTCATGGCTGGAGCAGGTAAGCTCATGATGTATACAACCTTTCACTAGCAATCTAAAAGTAAATCAAAAGGCATGATCGAGACAAATTTTTTTCTCTTGCATTTACCTACTGATATTTGGTATTGGATAACTTTTGACTGAAGTTAATTTTAATTATAAAAGTATGATTATTAATGCATTCTGTCATATTGGCAAAAGTAGTTTCAAATTTACCGCAGTACAGTATGGATTTCCAAGTATCTGATCAAAAAATAGAAACTGTTAATTTTATGATTGTCATATAATCTATAAGTTTGAAAGAGTTTGATTGTCTATCTGAACTTTATGTTTTCTAGATTTAAAAATATGACTAGATTTCAAGGTGTCGCAAATGCCTTGAGTATGAAATTCACCTAAAGTGCTGTAATTACATGTTGTAATTTTGACATAATTACCGGGTACAAGAAAGAGAAAGGGAAAAGTAAAATGTAAAATCACGTCAGTAAATATTCATTCTTACCATATACATCAAATCATCCTCAGTTCTTGAGTTGTAGCCATGGAAGGTAGATACTTGGCTCAAAGGTTGCTTTGTTTTTGGGAAAATTGACGAAAGTACAAAATTATAAACTGTAGTAACATTATAATATTCTCAAAATGTTAACGATAGAAGATGTTGTGTTGTGTGATAGATTGTCAGGCTGACAATAGTCCATTATAACCTTATTACTTATAAATGATCTGATCAGCCTCATTTGTTTTGTTTTTATTTTCACTTTCAGCCTTGATAGATTGTAGAGTGACCTTGTAGTCTAACCTAGTGTGCAAGTAGACTCCTTCCATATCTGCAGGAAAGGAAAAAGTCAGGAGCTTGGAGAAGAGCATGGAGATGAAAAAAATCACAAATGCGGCAATCCTGTCAAAGGCAGAGCTCCCAAGTGTGTTGCCACTAATCAAAAAGAGGCGGTTTTGCTGGATCAGACGCGTCCGCAGGATGGATGAAGTTCGCATACCCAAAGACCTTCCGTATGGTGAGGTATCTGGGGCCAGACGACCATTGTGGCACCCAAAGCTCCAATTCAAGGATGTTTGCAAGCATGACATGAAGGCCCTAAATATTGACTATCACACCTGGGAGTCACAAGCTGGTGAAAGAGGAAAATGGCAACACATCCAGTGGACTCTGTGTGCACTACCACAACGACCAGTTGCTACAGCAGTTTGGCAATAGGTGCCAACACCAAAACAATAACTCACAGCGTCGCGTGGCAGCTTCACATGTGGTACTTGTGGCAGAACCTGCCTCTCAAGGATTGACCTTCACAGCCATCAACAAAGGTGCACCAAGAGAAGACACCCCACTAAAGGGATTGTTTGCTGCATGTCAACCATCTTTCGTAGATGGAAGGATGAGAACCAACTCGTGTATAATAATTTGGCTAGTAAACTTCCATAGTTGCACAGTGTACATGAAATGTGTTCAATATGCCTATTTAAAATAAATGTTAAAGGCCAGTCAGCTTCTGTCCTTTTGAGAAGGGATTTCTCAGAGTAAGACTGCTTATATATTTTTGCTGAAATTCTATTGGAAGCTGTGGGAATTGGATTTCGTGCTTATTCTCCCATTATATTTTATTGAAGATGCCAAAGAAGAAAAACAGAAAGGATGCCAAGGAGAATCAGACGGCCCCAAAGGGGGACTCCTTGCATTCAACAATTACATCTATAGGCTTAAGCAATGACAACAAAAACTGGCTTTGCAGCCTATGATTTAGCAGAAGGATAATTGCGGAGCTGTGTCCTCTCTTGCAAAGAGGCATATAACTCACCTTGATGATAGAGACAGCATTGCTGTGGCAATCAATATTATTATAATCCTTAACTTTTATGATAATCCTGAACTTGAGCTTCTTCCAGGAAGGCCCGGGGGCACTTGCGATATACATAGTATTTACAGTACAATAACAGGCCATGCAGCACAACAGGTCCATACCATTATTTATGCTCCACACAAACCACCTCATCTCATCCATCAACATATTCCTCTATTCCTTTCTCCATCATGTGCTTATCTAGCTTCCCCTTAAATGCATCTATGCTATTTGCCTCAACTACTCCTTATGGTAGTGAGTTCCACATTCTAACCACTCTTTGGGTAAAGAAGTTTCTCCTGAATTCTCTATTGGATTAATTGGGGACCATTTTATATTTATGGACCCTAGTCCTGGTCTCCCCTCACAGTGGAAACATTTTCTCGATGTCTACCTTATCAAAACCTTTCAAACCTCTTCTTAAAGACCTCTATCAGGTCATCCCTCAGTCTTCTCTTTTCTAGAGAAAAGAGCCCCAGCTTGTTTAATATTTCCTAATAGATAAAATCTCTCAGTTCTAATAAATTTTCTTGCAACCTCTTCAGTGCCTCTTTATCATTTTCATAATGTGGAGACAAGAACCTTTCCCAGTACTCCAAATGTGGTCTAGCCAAGGTTCGATACAGGTTTAATGTAACTTCTCTGCTTTTCAACTCTATCTGCTTGAAATGAACCCCGGAGTTTATTTTCTTTTTATGGCCTTATTTACTGGCATCACTACTTTTAGCTATTTGTATCTCTGTGCCTCGACTTTTAGGAACCCTCTCGTTCACGTGTACACAATGAAGTGCCCAAAACAAATCACAACTTTGTAATCTGTTTAGAGGAGTTGTATATTCCAGATGTAGCATCTCAGCCATGGCTCAGTTGGTAGCACTCTCACCTTTCAATCACAAGGATCTGGGTTTAATTCTCACTCCAGTCTTGAGCACAAAATCCCACACTGACACTCCATTACAGTAGTGAGGGAGTGCTGCACTGTTGGAGGTACTGTCTTTCGGATGAAATATTAAACTGAGGCCCCATCTGCCTGCTTGGGTTGATGTAAAAGATCCCATGGGACTATTTTGAAGAGGAGCAGGGGAGTTATCCCCAGTATCCTGGCCAATTTTTATCCATCAATCCAAATCACAAAAACAGATTATCTGGTCATTATCACATGGCTGTTTGTGAGAGTTTGCTGTGTGCAAATTGGCTGCTGTGTTTCCTACATTACAACAGAGACTACACTTCAAAAGTACTTCATTGGCTGTAAAGCACTTTGAGATGTCCGGTGGTCATGAAAGGTGCTATATAAATGCAAGTCTTTTTTTTTCTTTTTTGTTTCATCTTCTTGAGACACAGTAGTCTCATCTATACCTATAATAGCTATGCTCAACATGCCCACTGATCTTCAAGAGAGCAGACCTGAGGGCAGCAGTGAAGGCTGTAAAGCTATTTCTCACAGTCTCGACATATGATACTTTCGCATATGGAAACCAGACGAAAACACTTGTACATTTGAATCCACAGTCTCTATAGTATCAGTCTGAGCTTTCATGAGATGTGATTGGACCAAGTTCAAACTGGACTATTACAGATAATCCTGGAATTTGTGGCAAATGCAATGCAGAAAAACATTCTTGCATTACTGCACAAATGGAACTTCACAATCCTATCAAAATCTTGCAGAGAATTTTGCATAGAGTCAAGTGACATCAGCAGAAGATTCTGTTCAGCCAATAAATTTCTTCTTTAGACATGCTGTTTCAGATCCAAATCCTTTATGTCTTCAAATAAGGAAAGTAGCAAGTGAGCTAGACCTCTGGGCAACAGGCTCTTGCTGTTCCAGTGCTCCTCCTGCATTCCCTGCAACTTACCAAATATTATTTCCTCAGGTACACAACCTAAACACTGTGGCTGGGATTTTACAGAGCTTCTGAAGTCAGGCTCTGTGGCGGGGCAGGGGGTGGCCAGAAGATCGTTCTGGCAGTGGCCCACCATGGCACCCGATGCCAGGAGTGCCGGGTCCGATATTCCCGATGGCGGCGAGGCTCTGGGACAGCCTCTCTACTGCAGAGTAACAGGATCCAGATTAACATATTTAAATTAATGAAATGAATAAATTTGAATACAATACACCCGATCTTACCTTCGGACCGCGATCTTTTGGGTGGTGGCCGGCATTCACGTGCCTTCACTTTCCCGTCCAGGGAAAGCAGGCGTCACCATGGTGGGGAAGGGGGGATCTTATGATTTTTAGAGCAGTGGTGGGGGGAGGGTGTCAAATGTCAATGATTAGTGTAGGAGAGGGTGTGAAGTGGTGACCTCTGCATTTTGATCAGTATGAGAGGGAAGGTCAAGTGTTGAAGGTAAGTGTTTTTGCAGGGGGGAAGAGGGTAAATACTTCATTTAATTGTTATGGGAGGAAGGGGCGATAGATTTTTCAGTGGTACATTAGGGGGTTAGCCCTTTAACAATTTAAATGACCTGGCAGAGCTAGCTGCCCTTTAAAAATGGCACCAGCGCCTGCACACAGGCAGTTTATACCATTGCCAGTGCGGAGAGCCCGTCTCTCCACATGATTGGGGGGGAGGAGGCGGCCTGACTGACACATTATCCTGGACCGCCACGAGGAAGATCACGACGGCGTGCGTTGTGGGCCACCATTCTTTTCACCCACCACTGGGAGCGGCGGTGGAAGAAGAAAATCCAGCCCTCTGGGGGAATGTATGTGCTTTGCTGCTTGCAACAGTTGGTGTGAGTGTGACAGGGTGCTATGAAATGCTGCTTTCTTCTCTGTCAGTGGGACTGCTAACTGGCTGGCTGCTTTCGACATCAACAAAAACAGAAGAGGACCATATGTTATAATGTGACCTACAAGACATTCCATAAACACTGTTTGTTTATGTGGAAATATATTACAGATAATGCTGTTGTACTTGAGTGTATGCCTGTCTGTCATTAAGTGAGTGAACAGTTGCATAGTGGGAAAAGACACAACAAAGAGGAGAATATCACTGTCTGATTGGTAGAGACCTTGGGCTGTATCATCCCCAATCTCTCTATGCTCAAAATGCCAATGATGTCCATTGTAACTCTTTGAAGATAGTGGTGTGAAGACCAACCTCCTATGGAAGTCTGATCCCTTCTGTTATGATTCAACAGGCTCTATTTTAACACCACCCAGCAAAAACTGCAGGGAGGGGATAGCAGTGGGTAGTTGAAATGGAATGATGGACTTACCCATTCCTATCCTGCTTGATCTGCCCGACTTCAAATTGCTGGCAGCAAGGAAAGCTAATCCAAGCCAGGGGGGCCCTCCTTGAATATACATATGAGGCTTTGATAACTTTATTGGGACCTGATCAACCAGTTTACCCTGAGGCCTGAGCTGTACAGCAGTGTTGGCTTCCCCACCAGGCCAAACCTGCCAGGAACAGCAGCCATGGCCAAAAGAGGCCAAGAAAAGTAACTATTTTAATTCAGTTTTAGTTTCTTTATGGTCCAAGATGTGAGGAGTATTCCTCTGGTCTCAACAAGGAAACCTTGGACCTCCTCTACCCAGATTACCTCCTTCGACTGGTATTTCACTCCCTGAGCACTTACAATGTGCCTGGGTACTCTGTGTTTCCTGACAATTTCCCAGTTGCTAAAGTTGACCAAGCCTGGCTTCTGTCACTCCTGGATTCGCACACCACCTGTTTTGTCGTGTTCCTGCCTGTCAGTTAATTGTTTGCTGCATCAGTGAACCTGAGCGTGCTTCTTCTGCTGCAAGCCATTTGTTGTCAATAAGTACCTTTGCTTTGAAATTTCTTCTTCCAGATCTATAATACACCCCTTTAAATGGTTCTAATTTTTTTAATAACTGAAGCAATGTAATGACATTCCTCACAAGTATGTGCCAGTTTCCTTTTGGTAAACCTCAGTGCAGCTGGGAGCTTGGCATGAATAGTTAATTCAGTCGGGGAGGCGGTGGCGTAGTGGTAATGTCACTAGACTGGTATCCCAGAGGCCCAGGCTAATGCTCTGGGGACATGGGTTCGAATCCCACCATGGCAGATGGTGAAATTTGAATTCAATTAGTAAATATGGAATTAAAAAGCTAGTCTAGTGTGACCACGAAACCATTGTCGATTGTTGTAAAAACCCATCTGGTTCATTAATGTCCTTTAGGGAAAGAAACCTGCCACCCTTACCTGGTCTGAACTACATGTGACTCCAGACCCACAGTAATGTGGTTGACTCTTAAAATGCCCTCTGAAATGGCCACTCAGATCAGTTAGGGATGGGCAATAAATGCTGGCTGAGCCAGCGACGCCCACATCCTATGAACAAATTAAAAAAAGTGAGAGCCTCGAGCTTATTGTGTGAATGGTGTGCTACAAGTTAACATTATAGTCAGTAACTAACTTGCCAAATAAGGAATCTGTACTATTTCTCCTTTCTATTAGTCTCCCCCAGGCTGTTACTTTAACTATTGCAGTTCGAGATATTAATTAAACATCCAATCATTAAGTATGTTAAAAATTAACTTTTAATAATCCATTTTTGGGTTTCCTTCAAATTTCATTATTAACATTGAAAACCAGGAGGAAAATTTAGAGCCCAAAAACCTTAGGTAGGTTCAGGGAAAATTGGAAACGTTAGTTTTTATTTTGAATATAACTAAACCACAAGGAAGCAAGCAAGAGACTAACAAGGCATAGATAAGCTGAATGACAACCCACAATTATTTATACAGGTCACAGACACCACTTTTGTGGACTGCCATGGCAATTCCAAAAGCTCTGGCAAGTGTATATATTCTACAGAAGCTTAACTTATCATTTACTCTGTTATGATTCTCATTTTGGGTGGGTAGCCAGCTGTGTGCTGACTGGCTGCTCATCTCAGTTGTGAAGAGGCATTTGTGATTTTGAGGGCCCGGCCTCATTTACATATAACCAGTGATCTGAGGGGCACCAAATGGGTGTCCTGATCCTGCAAGGTAAATATGGATTGGGGGGAGGCGAAGCAGGGGGCAATCACATTGGGTAATGGAAGGCCATGGGTGGCAGAGTCCCAAATTATTTTTGTGGGACATGGAGGAGCTTTGTTCCAAAAAAATAATTTTGACTTAATCTTTGCTGGATCTCTTTGCCTGTATAGCACGTGGAACTGTTCGGAAAGTACTCAGCATACGCACGAATCAGTTCTCTTCTAAAATAGCGCTTGGGGTCCTATGTATGTCATAGGACACAGATTTTCATATTAAAAAGGGCCTGACATCTGAAACAGGCAAGCACTTCAGTCTTCCCCTTTCAAAATGGTGGTGGATGACTGTATCACCATTTTATCTGTTAAATCAGCCCCCATAAGTATTCTATAAGGAATGAGCCTCTGCACTCATATGTTTTAGGCTTTCAGTGAAATTTCATGATGCCAATAATCCAGTTCAAATTCCATTAATATATGAGGCTCCCTATAATTCTGTGTTATATAGGATCCAAAACAGAGAAAAAATTTATTCAACTTTTAATGAGGAGTAAATTTGTAGCAGTTATATGCAATCTTAATTCCAGGGGTTAGTAGTGGCAGCAAAACATTTATATTACCCACGTGGTAAGTTCTTTTCCATTTTGATATTTTTGAAATTTTCAGTATTAAGGTGATTTGGGTTTTTCAATTATTATACCTGTTTTTAAACAACCTGGCCTGGAGTTTCCACTAGTTTATGCTGGTAAAACCAGCACAATTCACCTGAAATCAGCTAACCCATAAAAGAGCATAAGCCAAGGGCAGCGGCACCAGATGAGGGTGGTGTCACCGCACATCATATATGCGGCCACCCAACTGCAATCACATGACAGCTGGCCTATTAGAACGCAGGAGGCGTTTGACCTGTCCCATTGGAGGACGGGTGGGTAACGAGACACCGATGACATTGTCTGCTGAGACAAACGCAGGTGCTGGCACCATGTTTAAAGTGTCGTCTGCCCTGCTGGAACTGCTGCTTCACTTAGTGAGTTTGCTGTTGCTTTGTCTTTTGCTGCTGTGCTGCTGACCGCAACCACCCCCCCCCCCCCGACCCCCCGGCTAGTGACCCTGTGCTACTGACCACCACTCTCACCGCCCCGGATGGAGATCCTGTGCTGTTGGCCACCCCCCTCACTGCCCCAGCCAGAGATCCTGTACTGCTAACCACCACCTCGCCACCCGGGTTGGAGATCCTGTGCTGCTGAGTTCGCCCTCCCCCTCGGTTAGTGCTCCTGTGCTGCTGACCAAGGCCTCATAAGGGAAGGAGCTGACTGGGAACAAGAGACCCATGTCAGGCACAATTCAGCAATATCTCCCTGTGGATTCTCCCCCAGGCTGTAAGGGAAAAGTGGGAGTTCCTCTCCGCAAGGGATGACAGGAAGGGACCCTCCTGCCCAACCAAGGAAGCCTGAACGGAGATGGCAGAGGAGGTCAGCAGCCATAGCGTCACCCTCTGGAACTGGGACCAGTTCTGCAAGAGGGTCAATGACCTCCTTCGTTCCGCCAAGGTGAGTCTTCCATACCCATCCCATCTTTGGGACTTGCATGTGGCCACAGAGGAGGGAGTGCAGTGTGGTCAGGGAATGGCTGCAACGTGGGTGGCAAGGGGCTGTGGCAACAGCAGATCGTATCAAATGATGACTGCATCTCCAAGACAGCCGGTTTTCTGTCCTAGCTTGCCCCTGCATGTCCCTTGAGAATGGACGTGAGGAGCAGTCATTCAAGAGCCCCTATCTGGGGCCAAAGGGCTGCCACCAGAACATATGTCCTACTGGTCTCCATAGGAAGACTAACTGTCCCTCTTCCTGCTTACAGGAGAAGATGGCCCACAACACTAGGGAAAGCACGAAGACTGGAGGTGGGATCCTGGACATCCGAGAATTGATCCCAGCAGAGAAGAGGCCCTGGAACTAGCAGGCTACCATAGCGGCCAATCCATAGCAGATGTAGAGACTGGAATGACCACCCAAGCGAGTGAGGAGGTATTGTGACCATGTGCTGATCACTGACCTACTAGAGAACCATATCACACATGGTTGGCATAGGTAGATCCATGCAGCAGAGCCCCTAAATGTTTGCGTTTTCTCATGCAGGTCATGGCACCTCAGAGGGAAGATCGTCTGCTGGCGCTGCTGGGATCCTGTCGTACTTTGAGGACCAGGAGTAAGAATTCTCAGTGGGTGCACCGTCTCACATTCCCCTGCACCCTCCACCAACACAGGTACTCTCAGGTTGGTGGGTATATGCTCAGACTTTGATACAGGGTCACAAGCAGGTGAGAGCACCACACATACATCCGAGCAGCTGACAGAGGCCATGACTGGTAAGGCCACTGACGGTTGGAGGACTGTGGGAGGCCTGGCCTATGCTGAGCCCTTGACTGATGTCGAGCCTCTGGTGCTGGCAGTACAGAATATGCTGGAGTTGCAGAGAGAGGTAAGGGAGCATTTGGTGGAGCTGCCAGAGGCAATCTGCAGTCATGCATGGACGATGGAGTAGTCTAGCTATGCCATAAGTGCTGTTATGTTTCAGGCGTGCAAGTGCATGGCTTCCTCCATTGAAAGGTTGACAACCCTCCTGGAGAGCCAGAACCCAGAGATGCATGAAGACCTGCATGCAGTCGCCTTGGCCATGAGTTCAATGCAGCAGTGGCAAGGCGAGGGGGACAAGGCGCCTCTGTGTTCTCCAAGTCCTCATCGTTCTATGGTCAGCAGGGAGATTCAAGTGAGCCTTGAAAGGGAGGAGGAGAGGCTGACCTCCACAGTTGGGGGCTCCCCTGAGTGTGGACAGTAGCTCTTCAGCTCCTCTGACAGTGACTCCAGCTCCAGTAGCTGCAACGACTGAGGAGGCCTCTGCACCTGTGCAGGAACCCTTCAGCCAGCCAGGGCCCTCCAGGTCTCAGGCAGCCAGAGGATGCCCGCCAAAGTCATCTCAGCCAGGGTGCAGCACATTCAGCAGCCTGGCTTCACCCCAGCTGCCAGTGCAGGGGGAGCACTTCTTGGAGGCTCATGGAAGTGCATGAAAAAGAGCACCCAGATGCACTTGGGGTTTAATGGGCGTGTGTAACTTGGTCTTGTTATTGGGTATTGTGAACATTTAAATAAATGGAGTTCACTTTCATTGCTGAGAATTGCTCATGCTTTCCTTGCTGCCCTGTCAGATGCCACCTTCACGTGTACTCTCTTAATGGACTGCCAGTGCAGGGGCAGGTTGCATATGGGCACCTTCTCAGCACTGTGCATTCACTTGGGCCTGGGCACAAGGTGTGGAAGTGCAATAGGAAAGAGGTGACATGTGGAATACAGTAAGGTGAGTATTTATTGAGTTCACTTGGAACGGCCATCATGGTGGCAGAAACTGGGTATATATGAGATTGTCCTGAGCTTCCCTTGCACATCTCTCTATGGCCCTCGCAACTGGACCAAGGGCATCATCATCCCACGCTGCCTGCTTGGCGTCCTCCTCCACATACTTCTCATCGGATGAAGAGTGGAAATCAATCATGCCGTCTTCATGCATGCCTTCTTCCCTCTGCAGTGCTAGTTTGTGCAGAGGACAGCAGACCACCACAATAGGCGAGATCCTCACTGGGGCATACTACAGGGCTGCGGCCTGAAACCCTGTGGAACCTGGGGAAGTATGTAGGCGTCATGGCTGCTTCTCGGGAAGTGGCCACATATCTGCCAGACACGCTTTTGATGGTCACAGACCAGTTGTGCGTTGGTGGAATTGAAGTCAGTCCTGTTGATGATCTTCACCAGCTTGCCCAGCTGCCGCCTGGCACTGCCTACCTCTGAGTCTCTGCTGTGCAGTGCGGGGATCTGCAAAGACTGGGTGTATGAGACCCATGCCAGATGGTCGCTCCCACTCCTATGTGCTGTCCCTGGAAAGAGGACCTTGCCTTTGGAATCTTCCCCTTACCACTCCCTTCTGAACACAGGCTAATACTCCTAGCACCCAACCTTGCAGAGACGAAGCCCACTCTTGCCGTGAGCGCTGCAACCCCTCTGTGCCCACTCTTCCTCAATGGCTGTAATCCCTCTGCACCCACTCTTGCCTCGAGGATTCCACCATTGTTGGGCAATGGCAGCCACACACCTCTGTTCCCCTTCCTGCATTCATCCAATGCTCCTCTTGGCAGCACCAAGGCTTTTCCTCACTACCGCCAGCTTTAAACAATTGGAGATTGAAGGCACGTGATCCCACAAACAGAAATGTGATAATGATCAGAGAATCTGTTTTTATGATGTCGATTGAGGAATAAATATTGGCCAGGACACCAGGGATAACTCCCCAGCTCTTCTTCAAAATAGTGCCATGGGATCTGTCACAAAAACGTGAGAGGGCAGATGGGTGCGTTGGTACAACATCTCATCTAAAATACAGCAGTTCCAACTGTGCAGCACTCCCTTAGTACTGCACTGGAGTGTCAGCCTTAACTTTTGTGCTCAAGTCCTGGAGGGGGATCTGAACCCACAACCTTCTTTTAGCTAAAGCATTAGTCACCACATTATAAAAATTTGAGGCACTAGCTGGGTGTATCTACAGTCCTTTGAGTTCAATGTGGAGTCTTTGGTTGCCGGTAAGTCTTGCTGTTCGTTGGGGCCCAGTGCACGCTTTAACTTCTTTCGATGTCGGAGTCTTTTCTCTCTTGAAGGTTAGGCGACTTGGGTCTGGAGGCTTGTGAGAAAGCCAGATAGAGTCACCTAGGAGAGAGGCTCTCTTATTCCAGGTTCAATTGCAATCTGCAGTCTATCTTCAAACTGTCCTGTGAGCACAATTCAAAACTCCAAGTTGGCCAGCAGGTTAGTCATGTGACTAACCCCTTATTTGGGAACAACCGCTCCTGTGGTTTGTGGATTTCAAAGTTCTCAGTGGGGTGGGTCGGTGGGGGGGGGGGGGGGGTGGGGTCGGTGTAGTGCTGTCTCTTACACCGACAAGATGTGGATCACCATTGCCCAGCCCAATCTCTGTTAATTAAATCAGGCAGTATTCCCATTGTCTTTTCCTAGACGACTGTCTTTTAGCATGCAAATGTCCTCCAGCCAAATGTCTCGTGATCTCTTTAAACAAGTCATTTCTTCACTCCAGCAACAGTTTAAAATTAATGTTCATATGACAAAATTAATATGCCTTATTCTTGTCTTCATGACAATAGTTAAAATGGTAACACCTGCAGTGTAGCAAGAATGCTAGTTTTCTTCATATTTTTTAAGATTATGTTTTGCTTATATATTTTTATTTGTCAGTTTATTAGTGGCAAGATGTGAGTCTTATTATTTCAAATGCCAACAATAACAGTTCAAGAACACTACTTACTTAAATGTTCCAAAACTATTCAAGCTGAACTAAAAATTTGAGTTGTGTGCAGGTTTATGTGGAACTACATCATTGTTCCATCAGAGAAATGGAATTCTCCAGTCATAGGCGAATTGTGATTATGCTTTTGTGCAGCAAATAACTTCCACTAAGTATTCACAATTGAGAAGACAGTTCCTTACTTTGTGTTTGAGAATATTCTCATTTTTCATTTGAAAAGTGCCTGAAGTTTCAATGCCACAGGTTACCAAGTGACCACTTTCCTCTGGTAAAAATCGTGAAATGAAACCAGCCTGTAAAGAGAGAAAATAACTCCTTTAATCAGCTCAATTTTGCATTATCCATACTTTAAAACTTTATTTTTTTATTTTAAGTCAGTATTGTTTGCATGGAAATGATTGCCTTCACAGTTTTCAGATATGAGATGTTTACATTATAAGCCAAATTTCTATATCGTTTGGTTATCGTTTGCGAACTTTATGACAATTTTAAAAATCTACAGTCAATCATCTTGTCATTAACTTATCAGTAGAATCACCAGTAAGTAAGCTGATGTAAAAAAACACCTAGAATAATCATAATGCTATAATGATTCTATTAAAAATTTCAATGTATATTTATAGATTTTAATACTGACACTACACTCAGTACACAGGTACTCAAGGAAGTTGAAAAGATTAAATGCAGCAACTTTTAATGTTTGAGCATCGAATGGTTAACTAAAGGCTTACATGATCAATATACCAAAAGTAGTGAACATCACATGCACTTACACGATGTTTACCTGCACCCATCTATAATCCTGATGAATGAATTATTGTTGAGGCTGAATTAAAACTTGAGTTAAAACATATGGATCAATTGACATAAAAGAAAAACAGCCTCTGTGCTGCTTGCTGTGGAATCTCTTATTTAAGTCACATCTTTATTGGGACTTAATAGTTTTAATCATTTTGAAATAATAAAATGTGGTCAGTTCAATCATGGATTCAAGTAGAGTGCATTCCTGAATTCAGTAGGGTTGGAAAAGTTCTTTTGCTAAATTAAACAGGCCTGGCACATAAAAATCATACTAACAGTATATTCAAGGATCAATAATATCACCCTGTCTTTTTGACCTGTCCTTCAGGACTTGCATGTGATTGTGCTGCAGGGAGCTTCATGCTTCAATGTACAAAGTACATGATCTACTGAGGTCACAGCAAGGCAAGAAGTGAGTTATCTAATGCTAGCAGTTCTTAAATAGCTGCTGATAGATCTTAAAACCCTCCTGTTCTTGAAGAGAGGAAGAAATGATTGCAGCAATTGTATACAGGACAACAGCACTTGATGTTAAGCTTCAGACGTGCTACTGCAAAGCAACGGAGCTGATTGCCACCTTCCAATGAAGATCATCAGCACAGAAACTTGGATAGAAGTAGCTGAAAGAATCAATGTTGTCTCAAGTGTATGAAACATGGGACTGAGTTGGAGAAAAATTTACTGGTTCTCTTGATGTTTGCCAAGGTAAATTCTGCTTACATTTTTCTTAATTTTACAATATTAACTTACTTTAACAATATCATAGTTTAAATTGAGAGCAGCAACAGAGAAGCTGACTGTTTATGTACTTTCAGTTGCATGGCATGATCATTTTTTACCATTATCTTTATATGCATTTTTCCCTGTGGCAAGTAAAATACCAAGCACACTGCCAATTTAAGCTATCTGTGCGCTGCATGTTCATAGACTCACAAAAACCTGACTGCTGGGGCAGCACACAATTTACGTCAAAGTTTCTCTTTTTTATTTGTTTTCTGAAGAAGAGTACACATACCAGACAGTATTGCATGCAGTCCGTAAGAAGGGTCCCAAGCTTACAACCCTTGAATCCTTATGATGAGAAGACACTGTGAATTCTGGACATAAAGGCAATTTGTGGGTGTTGGTGGGGGTGGTGAAATAGGAGACCTCCCTCAAAACTCAATTTTTTTGTTTTTCTTTTTCCATCTTCTTACTCAGTAACTCATTCACTCCCTCACATAGGGATAGACATGCTCATTTCAACATAACACATCTTTCCATGAAGAAGGGTCACTGACCCGAAACGTTAACTCTGCTTCTCTTTTCACAGATGCTGCCAGACCTGCAGAGTGGTTCCAGCATTTCTTGTTTTTATTTCCATGGAGGCTCTTTATCAAGGGGTGTCTACTGCTAGAATTCTAAATTTTGTTCTTCTGCTGCTCTAGATGTCAAAATGGTGAGATAACAGGATTCATGGAGAAAGGAATTTAGGAATAACTGTAGACCATTTTCAATAATGTGCACAGCAATTTAAAAAGTTAATAGAATATTCTAATATAGGACTAAACCAGTAGAGTATAAATTTGTAGATGTTGTGCTAAGGCTTTGCACTACATTGGCCAGACAATTTGATCAATACCCTTCGAAAACAACATACATGAATTGAAGAATGCAGAGTAGAATGACAAAATTGATTCCAAGTGTGAGGGAATGAACTTTGAGGAAATTATTTAGAGAAGTTTAAGCATTGCAGGATATAGGGGTAAAATGCTATGGTGGTAACACCACAAGTTTAAGATTTCCATCCTTTAATTTTAATGAATGAAAAATCATGCATTTGGGTTGTTCAATATCACAAATATGTACTCCCTGCATGTACTAGAAGCCTTGAATTAGAATCTTCATTCCATGACGTATTAAATAATATAGATAAGGAGAACCTAGAGTATTATTTCAAAATGTATGAGGAAAATAGGATCAGAAAACATAAATGGAAATTAGTGAAGAGTTAAGAGATATCAGGAAAATCTTCTATACTTAAGGATCCATAACTTGCTTCAAATAAATACAGAACATGCTGAAATAAAAACAGAAAATGCTGGAAATACTCAGCAGGTCAGGCAGCATTATGGAGAGTACATTACAGATAATGCTGTCCTCACATGTTCTAAATAAAGGACTTCTACTAACTCCCTAATAAAACTTCCTAGTCTGTATTCTCACTTTTTTTGCCATCCTCACCATTACACCATATACACTTACCATGGACAATCACCTATATTGGACGGATGGTGCTAACCATTTGCCATAGGAGTCAATTGCAAAGCTGCTGATAATAAAATTTTAAGCGTGCTGGCTATTTTCGGCAGTTCAGTATGCTCTTTGCATCTTAAATCCCTCCGTAGATCATTCTGCATCGGTTTTGAGCCCACAAGCTCATTGTCAACAATTACCCATTCTGAACTAGAATCCCATCCCTAGCTCAGTTACCAGTAACTGCCACAGAAATTTTAAAAATTATTTCCCTCCTACATTTCTTGAATTTAACCAGCACCCAATTCTTCAGTCATTAATTTGGAAACATTGGAAAACCCTTGGTTTCAATTGCAGAGAAATCATCTGTTGTTCCCTTTCTATGTTCATTTTTAAAAATCTTAATTGCAGGTACAGAATTGGAATCCAATCAGCTATTTGTTTCCTTCTCTGTTCCCGTTCTCTCTTGGTGTCTCGAAAAGAAGATACATCTTTCAACGTTTGTAACAGACTAATCGTGTTAAGACCAAACCACCTGCTCTAAGTGTTGGGGAGTCTAGAACCAGGGAACACAATTTCAAAATAAGGGGAAGCCACTTGGGACAGAGATGAGGAGAAATTTCTTTACTCGGAGGGTTGTGAATCTTTGGAATTCTCTACCTCAGAGGGCTGTGGAAGCTCAGTCATTGAGTTTGTTTAAAGTAGTGATTGACAGATTTCTAAATACCAATGACATAAAGGGATAGTGTAGGAAAAAGGCATTGAAGTGGATGATCAACCATGATCGTATTGAATGGCGGAGCAGACTCAATGGGCTGAATGACCTACTCCTGCTCCTATGTTCCTATGATAAGGATAGTTTCTCATCAACTAAAAACTAGCAACAATTAATTTTATGGGAACTCAGGCTAAAATAGTGATAACTATTTGGGCTTGGATATTAAGTCATTTTTAATTACTTACTGCACTTGCTGCACCACCTCCTTCTTCATTGTACTTTATTAATGTCCCATTAGGTTCATCATAAAGGACTAAGTTAGTCCGCATCTTGTTACTTGAGTGACAAAATAAAAATAAACATGAAGCAACTGCAAGGAAAGAAAAGGATAATACACTGAGTTGTAATAATGTGACTCAAGAACTACAGTTTTATTGGAAATATTTTAACAAATTCAGAAGTAACAGTTGGCTTCAGTAGCAGGCATAGAATTATAGAAATTACAGTGCAGAGGGAGGCCATTTAGCCCATCACACCTGTACAAGTGCTAATCTTCCAATTTAAGCTATCTCTCAGAAGACCATTTTCCTGAACCTACCCTGTATCCATTTCAAATACTTTTTCAATTCCCTGTTAAATAATGTACCAGCCTCTATTTCAGTAGCTGCTAGCAGTAAAGCATTCCATGTTCTAATGATCTTATCTGTAAAAATACTTCTACCTTCCCCTTTATTCTTCTAGGGATAATTATGAATTTCTGCCTCCTTCCCATTAATGATTGCCTACCAGTGAAAGCTATTATTTAGCCCACTTAAAACCTTCTGAAAATTGTTGAAAACTTCTATACAAACCCCCTTAATATTTTCTATTTCAATAAAAAAATACAATCATTGGAACCTTTATTCACAATTGTAACCTGTAGTTGTTGGTTTTATTCTAGTGAATCTTTGCTGTACTCCTTTCATGGCTCTGATGTATTTGTCATAGTGGGGTATCAAATCTGCACACAATATTCAAACTGCCACCTTACCAATATTTTTATACAAATTTAAGGTCATTTTTTTTGGTTTAGGGGGCAAAGTTTCACGATAAGGGGCCAGTCATTTAGGACTGTGATGACGAGAAATTTCTTCACTCAGATGGTTGTGAATCTTTGGAATTCCCTACCTCAGAGGGCTGTGGATGTTCAGCAATGTGAATATTTAAAACTGAGATTGTTAAATTTTTGAGCACTAAGAGAATCAAGGGATATGGGGATAAGGCGGGAAAGTGGTGTTGATGTATAAGTACAACTATGATCTTACTGAATGGCAGAGCAGGTTTGATGGGCTGTCTGGCCTATTCTTGCTCTTATGTGTTATATTCTTATGTGCTTTTAGTCAATGCTCCTATATATAAAATCCAGAGTCTTACTTCTCTTTTTTTGCATTGCCTTTTTTTATCTGTATTCACACCTTTAAATATCTTTGTTTCTGTACTCCCAAATCTCTTTATTCCACCATATTAAGAGTCTTACTATTGAGTACATATCCTTTTGCTGTTCTTTTCCCTAAAACTTACTACTTTACATTTCATGGCATTAAAATGGATCTGTCACCTAGCTTCCCATCTGTTACTGTTGGCATGTGAAGAATTGTTAACATATGAAGAAATTAATTGGATTGTCAATGGAACAGATTGTTTAACTTCCTTTTTTATTTCACCAATATATTTTCTTCACTTCGAGGTATGTGAAAGATAAACAGAGTATCAGCTGCACTTCTGCTGAAGTTACAGTGGAAGAGTGGGAGAACCTCCAAAGAAATTCACCCTCTATGTTTAAACTCTAACGTGCCAATTAATAAGCTAAAGAATTTGAGTCGCGGAAAGATCACAGAGACACTAAGCAGCAATGGCCTCCTTCATTTTAAAAACCATTGGTCAGAATACTCAGGCCAAATGGTATAATTCTGGTTACATTCCTTTCCTATTTGCATAGATTTTAATTCACAATCCTAATTCTTCACAAGATAAGTTGTTACAATCATAAGATGAACATTTGTAATCTATACAATTGTTTTACATGATTGTTTCTTAAATAACTGGACTACCAAAGACAACAGATGACGTTTAAAATTATTTGGAATTCATATTTTGAAATGAATGTAGATGCGAGATCCAGGATATTTGCATACTTACGAAACAGTAATAACAATGAAACGAGGAGAACACCAATGGCTGTGCCAGCACCAACAGATCTACTGGCTTCCAAATTTTCACATTCAACCTCATCTGGGCAGTGACAGACACGCAGATTCAGTACATTCTCTTTACTAATTCCTTGGCGATCTTTGATCTCGAAAGGAACAGCATAGGTTCCTGGTAGGGGATCCTGCAGACTCATAAGCTGTGAAGAAGTACCTGACAGAACACATTCAATGAATAAAACTGTGATGTACACATTATACAACAGCAACAACTTGCATTTATATAGTTCCTTTAACGTAGTAAAGTGTCAATAAACTAAATTTGGCATTGAACCACATAAGGAGATATTGGGCTGCATTTTCCTGGACAATGGCCCCAGCAGTGGCCTGTTAATTGAATGCCACTGGCAAAATGCCATCATTGGGTCCCGTCATTGGAGTGGGTAACAAACAATGGGGGATTTCAGCAGCAGTTGAGCTGATACAGGGGCAGAGCTAGGCAATCTTTTGGAGGTGAAAATAGGTGATTTTAGTGATAGTGAATATGTGGTCTGAAGCTCATTTCAGGGTCAAATATCAGACCAAGGTTGTGAACACTCTGGTTCAGCCTCAGACAGTTGCCGGGAGAGGAATGGAGTCAGTTATTGGGAAATGGAGCTTGTGGTGGGACAGAAGACAATGGCTTCTGTCTTCCCCAAATTCAGTTGGAGGAAATGTCTGCTCATCCAGTACTGGATGTCGGACTAGCAGTGTGACAGTGGAGGAGTTGAGAGAGGTGGTGAGATAGAGTTGGGTATCATAAGAACATAAAAAATAGGAGCAGGAGAAGGCTATTCAGCCCTTCCAGCCTGTTCCACCATTCAATACAACATGGCTGATCTTATATCTCAACTCCATCTTCCTGCACTATCCTCATATCCCTTAATTCCCTTGGTATCCAATATTCTATCAATTTCTGTCTTGAATATACTCAACCATACTCTCCACTTGCCTGGATGGGTGCAGCTCCAACAACACTCAAGAGGCTCGACACCATCCCGCTTGATTGGTACACCATCCACAAACATTCACTCCCTCCACCACCGACGCACTGTGGCAGCAGTGTGTACCATCTACAATATTCACTGCAGCAATGCACCAAGGCTACTCAGGCAGCACCTTTCAAACCCACGACCTCTACCACCTCGAAGGACAAGAGCAGCAAATGCATGGGAACATCACCACCTGCAAGTTCCCCTCCAAGTCACACACCATCCTGACTTGGAACTATATCGCCGTTCCTTCACTGTCGCTGGGCCAAAATCCTGGAACTCCCTTCCTAACAGCACTGTGGGTGTACCTACCTCACATGGACTGCAGCAGTTCAAGAAGGCAGCTCACCACCACCTTCTCAAGGGCAATTAGGGATGGGCAATAAATGCTGGCACAGCCAGTGACGCCCACATCCCATGAATGAATTAAAAAAAAGACTGAACATTCACAGTCCACTTGGGGCAGAGAACTGCAAAGAATCACAACTCACCGAGTGAAGGAAGGGAAGTTGGAGATGGAGCAGTAGTTTACAAGGACAGAGGGGTCAAGTGTTGTTTTTTTGAGGAGAGGGGTAAATGTTATCAATTATCACTAGAAATATACTTTTATATCAAATGAGTATCTTCTGAGCATAAAGTATAGAAGTTTCAATACAGAAATCACAATGCAATAATTAAACTGAGGAGCGATGATAGGATTAAGAGTGAAAATTTTCAATTCTGCTTCACTACAAACCCTCATCTAGCAATCTTTAAGAATGCTCACCATAAGTTGTTCCTAATTTCCACATCTCTTTTCCAAATACTTTGGTATTCATCAGTTTAAATGTGAATGGACCACTGAATGGGTCTTCATCATCATCTGCTGCTATAATATTTATGGATCGCACATTACCATTTATACACATATGTTGATGTTGGTTGACCAAATATGGTGTATTGTCATTGATATCTGATAAGTGTAAATGCATAGTAGCAGTTCCAGTCAAAGGTGGCACACCTAAAGTGAACAGAAGTGTACAAAAACATATCCTATTAACACTCATTCCCTTTTTAGTGACTGGAAGTGTTACAGTTACTGACTGCATTCTGTACGAATCGATTCAACAAATGAGCAGATGAGTCTGCGTTTTCACTTTCATACGCGATATTGCTCTTTTAGTTCTTTTGCAGGATTTCTTAATGCATTAAAATAGAACAAGGAGTTTAATACTCTTCATGGAATAATGCAGGAGATGCAGGCTTATGTTCAATCCTGACATTCAGACTCCGGTACAGATGTTGGGCTGGATTTTAAGAGTCCGCCACGGCGGCTCATTCAAATAGTCGGGGCAGCCCGCGCCCCCCATCAATCATGTGGAGGGGGCGGGCTGTCTATCCCCGGCAATGCCATCAGTTGTCTATGCGCAGGCGCTGGTGCCATTTTTAAAAGGTAGCCAGCCCTGTTGGTCAATTTGAATTTTTAAAACCGTATCCCCCAAAAATGTATCCAATAAATTTCTCCTGCCCCTTTCCCACCTTCAATAACAATGAACATTAACTATTTGACCTTCCCTCCCCAAAGACACTTACTTTTTAAATCTGACCTTCCCCCCACCAAACTGCACAAAATTTAAAGTTCACCCCTTCCCACCATACCTTAGACCCATTACATTTATTTGACCCTGTTCTCCCGCCACCACACTGAAAATCCTAACTCCTTCCCCCTCCCCATCAGGGTCACGCTGGCTTTCCACGGATGGAGAATTGAAGGCGCCAGAGTGCTGGCCCAGAAGATTTCAAGTAAGTTTACTTAAATTTATTCATGATATTCATTTAAATATTGAAATACTGTTCCTGTCATCCAGCAGCGGTCGGGGGGGGGGGGGGGCGGGGGGGGCCGCCATGGTGCCTCGCAGCTGCCAGGAGGATTGGGCCGAGCCCTCCCAGTATTGGCCTCCGTGGCGAGCGGCTACCGGACCCATATTCGGGCCCCCCTCTCACCCCTACACCCCCTCCGCCCCCGTCACGGATCCCAACGTCGTGAGCTTAATTAAATCCGGTCCATTGGGAAAGTACTGACCCGTTATATTGTGGAATGCATAAAGCACATGGTTATGTTATAGTTGAATGAACTAATGGTACTGATAAAGTGGCAACTGTTCTCTTACAATAAGATTTTTTCCCCTGTAGGATAAATAGATCTTCCAGAATCTTTTGATACCAGAAGTAGATCAAATAGGAAAACAATAATGGATGGCTATGTACAGTATGTTTATAGCCAGCTATTCTGACCAGTAATGGCAGTACTTGAAAGTGTCTATTGCAGATTTTACATACATTCGTATGATGAATATTCTCTTTGATTTGTAGAGTTGCACATCTCAACAAAACTATTTGAAATAGCTGCTACAAAACACTATTAAAGTATTTTAGAATTACATTTGAGTTGTCAAAGTTATTGCAAAAAGTACTTACCATCATCAACTGCATGAATAATAATATCATAAATACTTCTATTCATGTAAGGTGCTTCTCGATCCAATTGTTTCAGTGTTGTGACTACACCAGTCTTTTCATCCACAGAAACCAATTCTCCAGGATCTTGTGCTTTTACATATCTTGAAAATAAAGAAAGAAAATGTGGGATTCCCTTGGTGCAACTTATTGTAGATACTGACCTATGTAGATTAGAAAGTATTATGATTAGTTCTCTGCATTACCCCATCCTCCCTGCCCCTCTGGAACACAGGCAGGTAAGTTGCGGTATTTATTTTACCAGTTGATTACTTTGGGCTCAATTTTTGGGGGATTTTGTGACATGATCGTAAGCCAGTTACATGGCATTGTTGGGCAATATCATATTGCCAGATTCCTCAAAGTGTTCCACTGTTACGACCAGGTGAGAAAGGTGTCTAGGGGTCCCTTTCATCCTTCACCAGGTCTTACTGTAACAGGATTTAATTTTTAACACACCATGCTTTGAGCTCCCCCTTTGGTGAATCCTTGTTCACCACTTTCCATTTATAAGGCAAAGAAATTAGCACAAACAGGCTTTCTTAGGTTTAAAGAAGTAAAGTGAAATTTTATTAAAACTTAAACTTAAATTCTAATTTGATTAATGCCTACAGATACACATCGCGGCCCACGCTAGCATGTATATGCGATACGTACATGCAAATAGAGACAGGTAGATCTTGCTTTTTGCTGGGGCCCAGTATTCTTCTTAAACCTTGTTCACTGTAGGAGACTTTTCTCTCTCGGGATTCGTATGTCTTCAATGGATTCCAAAGCTGGTGAGAATGAGATGAGAGCAGACAGGAAAGAGGTCTTTTCCAGTCTAGGAGCAAACAGCTTTCTGCCAGTTTAAAACTCTGTGGCAAGTTCAAATTCAAAAAACTCTAATAGCCAGTTAGTCATGTGACTATACTGGTCCGACCATGTCTGTTTGTGTATTCAACCATCTTAGCAATTAAGCTGGAAAGCGAGCTCCTCCACCCTCAATGTTTATTAATCAAAAGTCCATTGTGGATTAAATTAGAGCAGGGAATGGTCCTTTGTCCCCTTTAAGCACCATCTGTAAGTATGCAAATATCCTCCCAGTCAAGGGTCTGGTGTTGCTTTCTTTTAAAAAGGCAGTTCTTTCTTTACTCCAGTAACAGTTTAAAAATCGATGTTCATGTGGCAAAATTAATGTGCCTCATTCTTGGCAGGTGGAGCCCTGCATGACACCTCTACACCCAGGGGAATGGAATGCGATTTGAAAAAAATGCCGCATTTCATTAAAACGTTTGAGAGAAATATAAGATACAGAAAGAAAAACTATTCATTTCTCTCATTCATTTCCATTCATTCATAACACTTAAAGCTTATTAAAATTGTATTTTCGCTGCTTTAATTTCCCCTTTTTGGCATCCCAGTATCCATGTGGTTCTTTGGGGAAGCTTCTCTTCAGATTGTCCATTTCCATGACTGCCTGGGGTTTTGGTTCCTGCTTAATTTTTTTTTCAGGAGAGTTAGTAATGGGGTTGGGGGGGTGGGGGGGTCCATCCTGAACTCTCTTTCAGTGCTTTGCTGAGTCATGAAAAGGCTTTTGACTTTAGGGGATGGGTGGTTTCCTTTTTCTCTGACTGAGGGGGAGGATTCTTTGTTAATCTCCTCTTTGTTCTCTGGAACATTCCTGTCTGCAGGTATGTGTGCAGACTTGACTGCACTCTCCTGTGGCACTTCAACTAGGTGAGGCATCACCCTCACAGTTTTAGTGCCCCCTTGAGGACTCTCTTTGTCTCTGCAGGTTCCTGGAAATGCTGTTAGCAATACTGGTGGGGTGCCTCCAGAGTCTGCATTTACATAGGAGGATGTGGGGTCTAGCTTTTCACATTTTTCGGCGTTGGCTGACTGGACAGTAGAGGTTTTCATCTGGGATTCCTCCCAGATTTCCTTTAACCTGCCCACTTGGTCACTTTTTCCCCTTCACTTTCCAAACTTTTGCCAACCGCGTGCCTGCCTGTGCCCTTTTGTTCTCAGCGGGGGTCGCTTACAATTCACCAGCCCTCTGCTGGAGGGGTCCTCCTAACACTGGTACAGGACTTAGGGGTGCAGGTTTAACTGTAGGTTAGGCTTTCCCTAAACCTGGCACATGTGGCAACTCCTGCAGTACTTCACCACATCTTAGTGGAGTTTTAGCCAGTCAAACTGCTGTCTTATGTGGGCTTTGATCTTTCGTATACCAGCATGTACAACCACTGTACCCTTGTGGGCCCTTAATATTTCTACCCGGTCCCTGTGCAGCACCATTAATAGGTGAACTACTGTCCACTTCTTGCCCTCAGGTCTGTGAGGAGAACTCCATTTCCTCATCAGTACCTCATTCTCTAAATAGTAGCAATCAGGGACTCCCTCTGCTTCACTTTCAGACTGGGCAGCCTGTGCTAACTCTTGTAATCTGGGTTGGCTCGCTGAGCCTCTGCTAGGGAAAATCAATTTAATTCATACCCTGGGCCTCCTAACTTTCCAAAGAAAGTCTCGGACAGGCAGACCTCATGGTCATTTGCCTGCAGTGCCAATGCAGTCTTCTCTGGGGGAGCTGTTTTGATCATGGCCTGATCCACTACACATTCAGGGAAACTGCAGGGGTCAGTCTCCTGCCACTGCCCTGTCTCTCTGACCTCCTGCAGTCTTTCTTTCACTACTGTCGGGTGGGGCGGGGGGGTGGGGGGGGGGGGTGTCCCACCTTCACCCCTGCCAGATCATTACCTGGGAGCAGGTCAAACTTGTCCACAGGCAAACTAGGGACATTCCCTATGGTCACCGGTGCTGAAACTAGGTCGCACTCTAGGTGCACCCGGTGTACAGGTACAGGCATACACTGCCCTCCAATACCATTCACCACCATTTTGGTGTTTACTGCACTCTCTGGGGGAAAGGTCAGGCCTTTTCCCAGTAAAAGAAATCTAGTCGCCCCTGTGTCCCAGCACTATGGGCTTGCTGGCCCCACTCGAGGGGTATGGGGTTACTTTCCCTTCTGACACAAAACCCTGACAAACTTCAGGAATCCTATAAATTATTTTTTATTCATTCATGGGATATGGGCGTCACTGGCTAGGCCAGCTTTTATTGCCTTTTCCCTAATTACCCTTGAGAAGGTGATGGTGAGCTGTCTTCTTGAACTGCTGCAGTCTATGTGAGGTAGCTATACCCACAGTACTGTTAGGAAGGGAGTTCCAGGATTTTGACCCAGCGACAATGTAGGAATGGAGATACAGTTCCAAGTCAGGATAGTATGTGACTTGGAGGGGAACTTGCAGGTGGTGGTGTTCCATGCATTTGCTGCCCTTGTCCTTCTAGTTGATAGAGGTCGCGGATTTGGAAGGTTATGTCTAAGGAGCCATTTTGCGTTGATGCAGTGCATCTTGTAGATGGTACACACTGCTGCCACTGTGCGTCGGTGGTGGAGGGGGTGAATGTTTGTAGATGGGGTGCCAATCAAGCGAGTTGCTTTGTCCTGGATGGTGTCGAGCTTCTTGAGTGTTGTTTGAACTGCACTCATCCAGGCAAGTGGAGAGTATTCCATTACACTCCTGACTTGTGCCTTGTAGATGGTGGACAGACTTTGGGGAGTCAGGAGGTGAGTTACTCGCTGCAGGATTCCTAGCCTCTAACCTGCTCTTGTAGCCACGGTATTTATATGGTTACTCCAGTTCAGTTTCTGGTCAATGGTAACCCCGAGGATGTTGATAGTAGGGGATTCAGCGATCGTAATGCCATTGAATGTCAAGGGGAGATGGTTAGATTCTCTCTTGTTGGAGATGGTCATTGCCTGGCACTTGTGCGGTGCGAATGTTACTTACCACTTGTCAGCCCAAGCCTGGATATTGTCCAGGTCTTGCTGCATTTCTACACGGACTGCTTCAGTATCTGAGGAGTCGCGAATGGTGCTAAACATTGTGCAATCATCAGCGAACATTCCCACTGCTGACCTTATGATCGACAGAAGGTCATTGATGAAGCAGCTGAAGATGGTTGTGCCCTGAGGAACTCCTGCAGTGATGACCTGGAGCTGAGATGATTGACCTCCAACAACCACAACCATCTTCCTTTGTGCTAGGTATGATTCCAACCAGCGGAGAGTTAGCCCCCTGATTCCCATTGGCGTCAGTTTGCTAGGGCTCCTTGATGCCATACTCGGTCAAATGCTGCCTTGATGTCAAGGGCAGTAACTCTCACCTCAGTTCTTAAGTTCAGCTCTTTTGTCCATGTTTGAACCAAGGCTGTAATGAAGTCAGGAGCTGAGTGGTCCTGGCAGAACCCAAACTGATTGTCACTGAGCAGGTTATTGCTAAGCAAGTGCCGCTTGATGGCACTGTTGATGACACCTTCCATCACTTCACTGATGAATGAGAGTAGGCTGATGGGGCAGTAATTGGCCGGGTTGGATTTGTCCTGCTTTTTTGTGTACAGGACATATCTGGGCAATTTTCCACATTGCCGATAGATGCCAGTTTTGTCGCTGTACTGGAACAGCTTGGCTAGGGGCGCTGCAAGTTCTGGAGCACAGGTCTTCAGTACTATTGCCGAAATATTGTCAGGGGCCATAGCCTTTGCAGTATCTAGTGCCTTCAGTCATTTCTTGATATCACGCGGAGTAAATCGAATTGGCTAACGACTGGAATCCGTGATGCTGGGGACTTCAGGAGGAGGTCGAGATGGATCATCCACTCAGCACTTCTGGCTGAAGATTGTTGCAAATGCTTTAACCTTATCTTTTGCACTGATGTGCTGGGCTCCCCAATCATTGAGGATGGGGATATTTGTGGAGCCACCTCCTCCTGTTAGCTAATTAATTGTCCACCACCATTCATGACTGGATGTGGCAGGACTGCAGAGCTTAGATCTGATCTGTTGGTTATGGGATCGCTTAGCTCTGTCTATAGCATGCTGCTTACGCAGTTTGGCACCCAAGTAGTCCTGTGTCATAGCTTCACCAGATTGACACCTCATTTTGAGGTGTGCCTGGTGCTGCTCCTGGTATGCCCTCCTACACTTTTTATTGAACCGGGGTGGTCTCCTGGCTTGATGGTAATGGTCGAGTGGGGGATATGCCGGGCTGTGAGCTTACAGATTGTAGTTGAGTTCTGCTGTTGCTGATGGTCCACAGCAACTCCTGGATGCCCAGTTTTGCATTGCTAGATCTGTTTGAAATCTATTCCATTTAGCACGGTGGTAGTGCCACACAACACGATGGAGGGTTTCCTCAATGTGAATGCGGGACTTCGTCTAAACAAGGACTGTGCAGTGGTCACTCCTACCAATACTGTCATGGACAGATGCATCTGCGGCAGGCAGATTGGTGAGGATGCGGTCAAGTATGTTTGTCCCTCTTGTTGGTTCTCTCACCACCTGCTGCAAACCCAGTCTAGCAGCTATGTCCTTTAGGTCTCAGCCAGCTCTGTCAGTAGCGGTGCTACCGAGCCACTCTTGGTGATGGACATTGAAGTCCCCCACCCAGAGTACATTCTGCCCCCTTGCCATCCTCAATGCTTCCTCCAAGTGGTGTTCAACATGGAGGAGCACTGACTCATCAGCTGAGGGAGGGCAGTAGGTGGTAATCAGCAGGAGGTTTCCTTGCCCGTGTTTGACCTGATGCCATGAGACATCGTGGGATCCAGAGTTTGATGTTGAGGACTCCCAGGGCAACTACCTCCCAGCTGTATACCACTGTGCCGCCACCTCTGCTCAGTCTGCCCTGCTGATGGGACAGGACATACCCGGGGATGGTGATGGCAGTGTCTGGGACACTGCACTGGCCGTAGTAAGCTTTCTGGGTTGCACTCTTACTGTAGTTAAAGCCACCACTTGTTCTGTGCTTTCTATCAGGGTCCCATCTTCACTGAGCGGGTGTGCCCTGATTAACCCTACCAGTTTTCCCTTTAGTTTCCAGCAGTCAGCTTTTAAATGCCCTGCCTTATTACAATGGAAGAACACAGGTCTCCGGGTCTCACTTTTGCTCACAGCACCATCCTTTTTGGCTGGAGGAGGGCCCCCTTTATCTCCTGCTTTCCTTTCTCTCCCAGGACTGCCTGGGCAGAGATCACCTTCCTACCCTTTGCCCTTTTCAGATTTGTCGGGGTGATTCGGAAAGGTTCTCCCCTGGGAAACCGACTTATAAATTAAAGCAAACTCATCAGCCAGAATCGTCATTTGCCAGGCTCCCTGAACCCGCTGCTCCTCTACATGGGTCTTTATTGAGAATGGGAGAGAGTTTTTAAATTCCTCTAACAGAATTACTTCTCTGAGAGTCTCATAGCTGAGCTGCATTTTAAGAGCCCTCAGCCACTGGTCAAAAGCCAGCTGCTTACTTCTTTCAAACTCCAGATAAGTTTGATTAGCCTGGTTCTTGAGGGTTCTAAACTTCTGGCGATAGGTTTCTGGTACTAACTCATATGCCCCGAGGTTCGCATTTCTGTTCAGTTCATAACTTGATGAACTCTCATCTGGCAACAAGGAATAAACCTCATGGGCTTTTCCAGTTCGCTTGCTTTGTGTTAAAAGAGACCAGATCTCAGCTGGCCATTTTAGCTGCCTTGCCAGTTTCTCAAAAGACACGCAAAACGATTCCACATCTTCCTCATTGAATTTTGGTATCAGTTGAACGTGCTTTAGCAAATTTGTACCCAGCCTGAATTATGTTCCTCCATATTGGCCATTCTTTCACTGGGGTTACTCTGTTGCCCCCTAGTTAACTCAACCCACTTCAGCTCTCTTTCTTCGGATTCCTTCTGGAATATTCTTTCTCTCTCTCTCTCTCTCATGCCTCTCTCTTTCTTTCTCCTGTCTTTCATTTTCTTCAAATTCCTCTGGAAGGCTTTCTTTCTCCCTCTCCTGCCTCTCTCTCTTTTTCCTGTCTCTCCCTTTCTCTTTCCCTGTCTTCTAATTCAACTTTCTTTTGTTCCAATTGTATCTTTGCTAGCAATACCCTGTCTGGGTCTGCTTCTAACACTGCTTCCGCTTCTTCAGATTCAAGGGAAAAATGGTTGGCCACTAGCCTTAGGAGTTCAGACTTCCTTGCCTTGCCACATACAGTGATCCCACACTGCTCATTTTCCTCAACTCCTCCATAGACAGTGCTTTTAACTTATCCCAAGTTACTTCACCCTGGCTTGGAGAGCTACTAGTTTCAGTTGCAGACATGTTAGTATTCAATCACACACAACCACAAGAAAACCTGTATTAATCTTGCTCTTTTTTGATTGGGAACAATTTGGCTTCCCACTTCCAATTTCCCTTGTTTGTCTGTGGGTAAAATTCCAGACACTAGCAACCATATTTCTGGTATGACCAGGTGAGAAAGGTGTCTAGGGGTCTCTTTCAGCCTTCACCTGGTCTTACTGTAACACTCTTACCGTATATCCACTGTTCTGCATGTACTCCCACTCTTGCTGGTGAAGCACATAGCATTGAAATTAGCCATCAGCTCCTGCCAGGCATGTTGCACTGCTGTCCTCTGAGCAGGGTGTCCACGAATAACAAACAGGAAAACACTCCTTACTTCCATCTCATGCAACATTTGCCCAGATTTTGTAGTCAGCAACACAGCAGTGGCACTTGCTGCTGACATTGAATAAATCTCCGCACGAGACTACCCGCCATCCCAGTGACAAGAATTCCGTCTGCCTCGGAGAAGGATTCCTTTCCGGTGTGGGCTGCAATGAAGCCCAACAGCTCTGTCTAATGTGGGCAAAAATGGCAACCAGTTGTAGGTGTGGCTTACAGTCACTACACTAAACCCTTCTGACTCCAATGGCCCCTTGGGCTGCCGCAGGGAGGCCGGAGTTATAACCATTTCCCTTTAATTTCAACTAAAAAAAAGTGCTGCTGTAGTAAAACAACATTGGAAAATCATATTTAAAAAGGCACCAGATAATCACAGGCTGAATTTTACTGAGGGCTTCAGGAACCCGATATCGGGGAGAAAAGCAGTTCCGAGTCCAAACTTGCTGGCAGCGGGACGGCTTGGTGAAATTACTGCAGGCGGCCTCCGATTAAGGACGGCGGGTGGGCTATTGATGTTGCCATGTCAAATCACTGACCAAGTATGGCATCAAGGAACCCTAGCAAAACTGGAGTCAATGGGAATCGGGGAAAACTCTCTGCTGGTTGGAGTCATACCTAGCACAAAGGAAGATGGTTGTGGTTGTTGGAGGTCAATCATCTCAGCTCCAGGACATCACTGCAGGAGTTCTTCAGGGTCGTGTCCTAGGCACACCCATCTTCAGCTGCTTCAGCATTGACCTTCCCTTAATCATAAGGTCAGAAGCGGGTATGTTCGCTAATGATTGCACAATGTTTAGCACCATTCGCGACTCCTCAGATACTGAAGCAGTCAGTGTAGAAATGCAGCAAGACCTGGACAATATCCAGGCTTGGGCTGACAAGTGGCAAGTAACATTCGCAACACACAAGTGCCAGGAAATGACCATGTCCAACAAGCGAGAATGTAACCATCACCCCTTGATGTTCAATGGCATTACCATCGCTGAATCCCCCACTATCAACATCCTGGGGGTGGCCATTGACCAGAAACTGAACTTAACCAGCCACATAAATGCTGTGGCTACAAGAGCAGGTCAGAGGCTGGGAATTTTGTGACGAATTCACCTCCTGTCTCCCCAAAGCCTGTCCACCATCTACAAGGCACAAGTCAGGAGTGTGATGGAATACTCTCCACTTGCCTGGATGGGTGCAGCTCCAATAACACTCAAGAAGCTCGACACCAGCAGTACAAAGCAGCCCACTTGATTGGCACCCCATCCGTGAACATTCACTCCCTCCACCACCGACACACAGTGGCAGCAATGTGTACCATCTACAAGATGCACTGCATCAACGCACCAAGGTTCCTTAGACAGCACTTTCCAAACCCGCGACCTTTACCACCTAGAAGGACAGGGGCAGCAAATGCATGGGAATACCATTACCTGCAAGTTCCCCTCCAAGCCACACACCATCCTGACTTGGAACTATATCGCCGCTCCTTCATTGTTGCTGGGTCAAACTCCCTTCCTCAAAGCACTGAGGGTGTACCTACCCCACATTGACTGCAGCGGTTCAAGAAGGCAGCTCACCACCACCTTCTCAAGGGCAATTAGGGATGGGCAATAAATGCTGGCCCAGCCAGCGATGCCCACTTCCCATGAACCAATAAAAAAAACTGAGCCACTGGGAGAGGTGGGCGCTGTTGACGCAGGCAGGAGACCTCGGGGTGCCTCCAAAGTACATTAAAAATAAAAGGTACAGGGGGCCAAGGGTCGGAAGGGCAACCCCTCTGACTCCAATGGCCCACTGGGTTGCTGTAGAGAGGCTGCACTATATAGACATTTACATTTAATTTCAACTATGGTGTTACTCTGCAGTTCACTCATGAAGCTGGTGGCCTACTCATGTGGCAGGGGGACACTCTGCCCTCAACAAAATGTCAGCAGCCCCGCAAAATGGCCTTCAATCAGAGCATTAATTATGCACATCAGCTGCCCGTCTCCATGGAAAATGCCCCGGGGTCAGTAAAATTCTGCCACACAGTTTTAGTAGCCGTAAGTAATTTTACAAAATTTTAAACATATTTTTTCAAAATTAAAATGTAAACATTTTTATCAAGTACAATAGTTTTGATCAGATAAATCATTTTAAAGTGATAATTAATCATGCTAAGAAGTCATAGATTTTACTTTTTAACAAGGTTTTTCAGAAATTTGAAAGGTTTCATGCAAAAAAACAATCCATTTTAACTTTTAAAATGGTCTGGGCCTTCTCATTAAGTACTTGTGAATTGAGAGGGGGACTCCTACGCCTGGAAATACAGGTGTAAAATTTTAAAATTTAATTAATTTGGAATTAATGGCCAATTATCCCAAATTCACATTGGTTTTATGCTTACCATTTGAAGTGGTGAACCCTCGGGAGTAGTGTTGGTTGTCCCACCACAACTTTGGAAATAGCACACTGTGTGCATTTTGGAAGTTGCGGACCCTCTCCAACATCAAGTAGCGGTGAGCGCTGAATGTATCATCACTACTGGCACGGCAAAATCCGGCCCAATATTTGCACATCACTGGATATGGAGCAGGGTAATCAGTTACTGCACTGCACTGTCACTGGCCCATAAAAGGCATTTGGCTGTCTCTTGTATTTCTGGTATGCTGTATGGCATTTTTAATATCTTCTGCATTTCTGTTTATAAGTAAAATGTAACCAGTTGTGGTGTGGACCAGCGTGTGGGGCTCACTGGGTGGTAAGTACATGGAATGCGAAGGACATCAGGATGAAGGGAGAAGAATTTTGACCAAAGACATCATCGCTGGGGCTAATATTGGACTTTAAAAAAAAAATAAAGGCAGCTTAACTGAACAAGGACCACAACCCCCCCACCCCATAAACACACACACAGACGTGTCAACATGCCACTAAGGTGGTAGCCCCAGACTATTGCATCATCAGATACTCTGTCTATCACAACTCTCATAGACAATGGTGTCTTGGAATATGTGTGAATGGTTTCCTTCCTGTCTTAGTAAGATGCAGATATCACATCCATTGCTGGTGTGCACCTAGCAAATGCAGGTGGTCTTACATAGCTATGGTGGGATATATAAGGCACTGAAACCCATTAGATGACCCAATTCAAGACATTACCTTATATGTCAAGGGACCAGGGTCAGAAAGGGGTATAAGCCACAGCCCACAAGGACATTGTTGCTGCAGCCAGAGAAGTGTGACATGGTCAGTCACAGGAAGATGTGCAGAAGAATTCACTCAGAGGACTGACCACCCCGGGAACAAGCTTCTGTACGCGGGTCTAACTAAGCAACTGGTGTTGTAAGTATATACTATTGTTTAGTGGGTTAATAAAGGTTTTCCACAGAAAGTTGGAAATTGTATCCAGAGTTTGTTTCACGTCATTGATACTCAATACGGGGTCCGGACCTTAGTGGTAATTAAGACTCCATGTTTTAGAGTCTTGCACCCACAGATTCTGTTCTGGTTTCCTTTCATTTTTTGTCTAGCACTTCTGTACGCCCCTCTCCTCATTCAGTTTCGGCAAAGCCTGTCAAAGGGATGGAATACATTTTGGGTCCTTCTAAAGGCTGTAAGAATGTTTGTCCTACTATATCGCCATTTAGCTTTAATTTCAATTATGGTGTACCTCTGCAGTTCACTCAGTCGGCTAGCTCTATATACAAGGTTCAAGCTGCAAAGCCATGATTAGTGATGGAAATCAACTAACTTCACAAAATTGCAGGAATTCAACTCATTGCATAGTGGGCGAGCTCTGTCCCAGCATCTAGACTTTCAACCCACACTTAGGGCTGGATTTTATGGGCCCCCCTGAGGCAGGTAGGAGATGGAGAGGCCCATAGAATCACAACGGGGGGCGGGGTGAAAGGCCCATTGCCTCCCCGTCACCAAGCGATTTTGCCGGGTGCAGGATAGGCCAACTATGGCCTTCCTACCCAGAGGCCAATTGAGGCCCTTAAGTGGCCTATTAATGGTCACGTAAGGGCCTCTTTCCCCCACAGCTGGGATTTAACCTTGTAATGCGAGGCACTCTCCCAGCAGGCTTGGGGTAGTCCCTCCTCCATGGGCAATCTGTAGCCCACGGAGGACTCCTGCTGGCAAAACCTCCACCTCCATGGACCGCCCCTCCGTCCGGACTTCACGCCCATCCTCCCATCACCAAATCATACCGCTACCCCCCCCACCCCCGCCTTACCGGGACCAGGCCGGAAGGCCAGAGCGACCCTGCCTCAATTACCTGATGTCCAGGGTTCCAGTGTTGGACCTGGGTCCAAGACCTCTGCAGTACCGGCAGTGGCCACTGTTCCTGTTGGCGCTGCCGATATTGCTGATCTGCAGGCCCTGTGATTGGCTGGCATTGGATGGAAATCAATAACTAATCAGTTATTGGAGGCGGGATCTCCATCTTAAAAGGAACAGAGATCCCAGGGGGGCTGCTTGCAGAGAACATAAACATTTTTAAACACCACACAGGTGAAGCTTTAGGGAGATATTGATGATTATGATGATTATGAATATTGATGATTATTGATGATATTATTGATTAGTGTAAATGCAGGGCTGGCAGCCTTTTAAAGGTGGTGCCAGCATCTACTCCAGCATCAGGTGGTGCCGTGAACGGCATCACCACTGCCGTCCCCGCTACATGATTTTGGGGGACAGCCGCCATCAATATGTTAAATGATGTCACAGGCAGGACCGCCTCCATTTTGCATGCCTTCTCCTGCTCCTGGCGGCCAGATAATAAAATACAGCCCTTATCAGGGACTTCAAAAGTAGCCCAATATTTTCCTTCAGATGCAACTCCTTATCTATGGTTATGTCTAATCCTTCATAATTTAAGTTGCTAGGCAGACTTTTTGCATCCTCTTTTAGACTGGCTGCTGTTGAATGGCAAAAGTGGTGCTGGAGTTTAAGGTAAAACTGCAAATAGTCAGTCAGGTGACTTTTTGGCTAGTTTTGTACCAAGAGCTAGTCATTAACTGCACAAATTATTGACAGGCCCACAACACTTGGTTTATATAATGAATCTACTTGCATCCATACATCAATCCTTTAAAATACTGTAATAATTTTCCAGGATCCCTGTATCAAATGTATGGCATTTCCACTGACGGTTTATGATTAGTGTTTAATTGTGTACGGGAACCTGTCTTTGAACTTATTCGTGTATGACTTGAATAATGATGTTATCTTTGCAATCTTTCATTGCTTTTGAATAATAAGGTAAGAATTCTACGGGTAGATTTTATGAATTCACACCCCCAGAATAACGTTTTGTGCTCCAGGAACACAAATATATAAAAGCTATCTTTTAATGTGCGTCGAATTTATAAAATCTTGAAAGTTGTCATTCTAACAAAATGTAAGCTATAGTTCTGCCTTCACTTACCTGATATGGTTTTTAAATATTTTATCAGGATCTGTGGCATTCATTCTCGCCAGCACAACTCCTGGTAGAAGACCTTCTTTGCGCACAACTGACAATTCGGGAATGTCAAAAATAGGAGGGTCATTTTCATCCACCACGTTGATAATTACAGTCATAGTCTGTGGTTCTGCTGTACGGATTTCACTATTCTTGCCTGGACAGGTAAATAATGGTTCTTCATTTTCAACAGCAATCTGAAGCTTTCTCTCTGGACCACCTTCATAATCTAAATGCTGAAGTATCAATGCAGTGAAAGATTTAATATAATTTTAGTAGCTTGTAAGTGTACTAAAACAACAATCAAACAAAGGAAAGTGAAGTAAAAAATCATCACATTGTGGAGTCAACACATTCTCTAGTTTCTGAGGGACTGCAGAATGTGGCATAAAAGATGACCACGTGGGTGATCATTTCTACTACATGGATTGAAGCAATATATAGTGTTAGATAAAGCATAATTTATATTGGGAATTGATTGAAGCTGTGATAGGGTTATAAACAGACTGAGCTTACATCATAAGTAAGTCTTGGGGCTGAATTTTATGAGCCCACCACTGGCTCCGGCGGGGGGTGCGGAAATGGGCGGACGACCCACCATGATTACGACGCAGGTGGCCATTTTGCATAGTGGAGGTGTGGCTCCCCCCCCCCCCCCCCCACCCAGATACATGGTGGGGACAGGAGGCAAGTTGGTGATTACAGTGTCAGATGACTCTGGAACAGGTGCTGGTGCCATATTTAAAGACCTTCCAGCCCTGCATTCACTACTGCCTTAGAGTCATTTGCAAATTTGTGCAGCTTAAAACTTTGCTTGCCTAGTTCCTGTCAACCACCCCCCCACCACCACCCCGAGGAGGGTAGAAGACAACGGCTGAGGTAAAACACTGGATGGCCCCACTGTTCAGTGATTCTTCTCTGCAGGTTCTCCTCCAAGCTGCAAGGGAAAGGCGGGAGGTTTTCTTCCCCTGCGATGGCAAGAAGAGGTACTCCCGCCTAATCAAGCAGGCCTGGGTGGAGATCACAGAGGAGATCAGCAGCCATGGGGGTCACCCAATACAACTGGGTCCAGAACAGGAAGAAGATCAATGCCCTCCTGCATTCTGCCAAGGTGAGTGCTCCATATCACTCGCCTTTTTGAGAATTGCATGTGATTACACAGGAGAGTATGTGACATGGGGAGGGTAGCACTTCAATGGCAATCGTTGAGAGGCTAGGATTTCATCTCATCCTGATAGGTTTATGGCTGCTTATTGACCTCAGGCCAACTTTATTCATAGCTCACCCCGCCTTAACGCCCCTGACAGCGTGTGTCAGCATGAGATACATCAGATCTCCCAATAGGGGACGAAGGGTTTACATTAGCCAAACTGTCATGTTGATCTGTCTGCCATTCCCTTCTGTCTCCAACCTTCCTCTTGCAGGACAAGAGAGCCCACAATAGAAGGAAAATGTCCCGGACTGGCGGCGGACTCCCAGATCTGCGTCCACTTACCTCGGCTAAAGAGGCATTGGACCTGGCAGGCGTCAGGGCAGCCACCCTATATCGGAAATGGAGACTGGAATTCCTGTGCAAGCGAGTGACGATTGGCTCCCATTGGCATGTGCATTAATGTTGGAGACCCACATCAGGCATGGTTGGTATCAGGAGATCTGCACAGTCTAACCCACTCTCATCCAGGTTAGTGAGCACAGGGGTACACAACCACAGGGGGACAGTCAGCCATCTCTGAGGAGGAGAACCACTCAGAGGATTCATAGTCCCATGACTTTCCTGCACTTTCTACCAGTGTAGATACTTTCACCTCGGTGGGTACCTGCTCAGCATTAGAATCAGGGTCACAAGCTGGTGAGAGCACCATGCACACACCAGAGCAGCTGGCTGAGGCTGATACAGTTGAGGCCTCTGACAGTCGGAGGACTATGGGTGGCCAGGCCCATGCTGAGCCCTAGGTTGATGATGAGACTCTGGTGTTGACAGCACAGGGCATGTTGGAGTTGCAGAGAGGGGTAAGGCAATATCTGGCAGGTCATGTGCAGCCATGAGCGGATGATGGAGGAGTCCAACCATACCATGTGTGCTGCCATGTCTCAGGCCTATGAGCGCATGGCTTCCTCCATTGAGCAGTTGCCGACCCTCATGCAGAGTCAGATCCCAAAGCTGCATGCAGACCTGCACACCATTGCATTAGCCATGAGCTTGACGCATCAGTAGCAAGGGGAGAGAAGGAACAGGAGCTTGGAAGCGTCTCGCATTACTGATCCTTCTCTAATAAGCAGGGAGGCTCAAGAGCACCTTGAAAGGGACCACAAATGGAAAGGTGGCGATAGAGTGCAGCCTTTATTTAACTCTCTGTGAATAGAGAACAAGATGGCTGGAAACGAGTCATTATGACCTTGTCTCTTGGGCTGCTGAAGATGAGATTCAGCAGCCTTGAGCGATCTGGTGGAGCCCAGCATGGCCCAGTGAGGGTCTCACATATCGTGGTGGTCTGCTGTGCTCTACACAATCTAGCACTGCAAAGGTGGAAGGAATGATTTGGAGGAAAGTATAGGTGGTCTGATTAGCAAGTTTGCAGACGACACTAAGATTGGTGGAGTAGCGGATAGTGAAGGGGGCTGTCAGAGAATACAGCAGAATATAGATAGATTGGAGAGTTGGGCAGAGAAATGGCAGATGGAGTTCAATCAGGGCAAATGCGAGGTGATGCATTTTGGAAGATCCAATTCAAGAGTGAACTATACAGTAAATGGAAAAGTCCTGGGGAAAATTGATGTACAGAGAGATTTGGGTGTTCAGGTCCATTGTTCCCTGAAGGTGGCAACGCAGGTCAATAGAGTGGTCAAGAAGGCATACGGCATGCTTTCCTTCTTCGGACGGGGTATTGAGTACAAGAGTTGGCAGGTCATGTTACAGTTGTATAGGACTTTGGTTCGGCCACATTTGGAATACTGCGTGCAGTTCTGGTCGCCACATTACCAAAAGGATGTAGATGCTTTGGAGAGGGTGCAGAGGAGGTTCACCAGGATGTTGCCTTGTATGGAGGGCGCTAGCTATGAAGAGAGGTTGAGTAGATTAGGATTATTTTCATTAGAAAGACGGAGGTTGAGGGGGGACCTGATTGAGGTGTACAAAATCATGAGAGGTATAGACAGGGTGGATAGCAAGAAGCTTTTTCCCAGAGTGGGGGATTCAATTACTAGGGGTCACGAGTTCAAAGTGAGAGGGGAAAAGTTTAGGGGGGATATGCGTGGAAAGTTCTTTATGCAGAGGGTGGTGGGTGCCTGGAACGCGTTGGCAGCAGAGGTGGTAGACGCGGGCACAATAGCGTCTTTTAAGATGTATCGAGACAGATACATGAATGGGCAGGAAGCAAAGAGATACAGACCCTTAGAAAATAGGCGACATGTTTAGATAGAGGATCTGGATCGGCGCAGGCTTGGAGGGCCGAAGGGCCTGTTCCTGTGCTGTAATTTTCTTTGTTCTTTGTTCTTACATGAGGATGACATGCCTGAATGACAGTCATCCACCGACAAGGAGGACACAGAGGAGGGAGAGGTGCAAACAGTAATGGATCATGAAAAGCCTGCGAAGGAGGCCAGATGGATTGAGTGACCCACAAAAGAGGCAAGAGACAACCTTCATGTATGAAACAAATTTCCTTTTGAAAGCCTTGATTAAATCTACCTCCACCATCCTTTTAGGTCTTGCATTCAAAATCCAAAGCGATCTCTGCAGAAAAAGGTTGTTCCTCATGCTGCCTTTTGTTCTTTTGCAAATCACTTTAAATCTATGGTCCCTGGTTCTTGATCCCTCCACCAACGGAAAGAGTTTCTCTCTACCTACTTTGTCTAGATCCCTCATGATTTTGATTACCTCTATCAAATCTCCTGTCAACCTTCTGTGCTCTAAGAAGAACCACAGCTTCTCCAATCTACCCACATAACCGAAGTCCCTCATTCCTGAAATCATTTTAGTAAATCTCTTCTGCACCCTCTCTAAAGCCTTCACATCCTTCCTAAAGTGTAGTGCCTAGAACTGGGCACAATACTCCAGTTGTAACTAAACCAATGTTTTATAGAGATTCATAATAATTTCCTTTTTTTAATTCTATGCCTCTATTTATAAAGCCCAGGATCCAGTATGCCTTTTGAATTGGATTCTCAACCTGCCCGGCCACCCTCACCAATTTGTGCACACGTACCCCCAGGTCTCTCCGTTCCTGCACACCCTTTAGAATTGTACCCTTTAGTTTATATTGTCTTTCCTCATTCTTCCTACCAAAGAAAAAGAAAGAAAGATTTGCATTTATACAGCACTTTCAACAAACAGTGGACATCTTAAAGCACTTTACAGCCATTGAAGTACTTCTAAAGTGTAGACACTGTTGTAATGTAGGAAACATGACAACCAATTTGCACACAGCAAGCTCCCACAAACAGCAATGTGATAATGACCAGATAATCTGTTTTTGTGATGTTGATTGAGGGATAAATATTGATTAAGATTGGCGATAATTCCCCTGCTCTTCTTTGAAATAGTACCAAAGGATCTTTTATATCAACCTGAGAGAGGTTTAGTGTCATATTCATAAGACAGCATATGTAATAGTGCAACACTCCCTGCACAGGAATGCTAGTCTTGATTTTTGCACTCAATTTCTGCAATGGGACTTGGCCCAGGAACCTTGTGATTCAGAAACAAGAGTGCCACCAACTGAGCTACAACGGACCATTCTGCATCAAATTTCATTTGCCACGTGTCTGCCTATTCCACCAGCCTGTCTACATCCTCTTGAGGTTTATCACCATCCTCCTCGCAGTTCACTACATTTCCAAGTGTTATGTCATCTGTAAATATTGAAACTGTGCCCTGTTCACCAAGTCTAAGTCAATATATACCAAGTGGTCTTGGGGGTACTGACCACTGGGGAACTCCACTGTATACCTTCCTCCAGTCTGAAAAGCAACCATTCACCACTACTCCTGTTTCCTGTCACTCAGCCAGTTTTGTATCCATGCTGCTGCTACCCCTTTTATTTCATGGGCTTCAACTTTGCTGGTCAGATGGGCAGTTGAGGTACTGCGTCCCCAGACAAACAATATCTCTGAAGAGGCGCTGGTTCATGAAACTTGTCCCCACATGAATACCCTATTATCAGTCACATGGGTTCAAATCAGAAGCCACATGACCCCATGTTGCCCTGTGGTTGGTCAATAAAGTAGGCGAGGCCATGCAGTGGGACAGGTTCCAATTGGTGGGAGGGATTTCAATCTGCTGTTTTCAACCAGTAGAATGAATAGACACATTGGCGCCACAGCCTCACAACTCCAGGGACCCGGGTTCAATTCTGGGTACTACCTGTGCGGAGTTTGCAAGTTCTCCCTGTGACCACGTGGGTTTTCACCGGGTGCTCCGGTTTCCTCCCACTGCTAAAGACTTGCAGGTGATAGGTAAATTGGTCATTGTAAATTGCCTCTAGTGTAAGTAGGTGGTAGGGAATATGGAATTACTGTAGGGTTAGTATGAATGGGTGGTTCTTGATCAGCACAGACTCGATGGGTCGAAGGGCCTGTTTCAGTGCTGTATCTCTAAATAAATTGAGGGACTTTGATCAATGCAGAGATCATGCTCTTAGGCCGCAGTGTGCGTGCTCTAATTTCCCCAGACAACAACCCCACCTCAAACCCCCAACCCTCTAACAAAACAAATCCCCAGATAATCCCTGGATTACATGCAGTTTACCTGTGAAATTTGGTTGAAGAAAATAAATCGGAGCCAAAATGTCTGAGTAACTTGGGTCGCTGGTAACCCGAGAAGTGAGCGGCAGCTGAAGCCGGGTTGTATGGATGCCCTGGGAGCCAGATCAGAGCACATTCCATAGCCTCAGGTGATGTGCATGAGTGTCCAGCTTTATGTCCCCACATATAGTTTTGACCGCGTGGGTTTCCGCCGGGTGCTCCGGTTTCCTCCCACAGCCAAAGACTTGCAGGTTGATAGGTAAATTGGCCATTGTAAATTGCCCCTAGTGTAGGTAGGTGGTAGGGGAATTGAAGGGATGTGGTAGGAATATGGGATTAATGTAGGATTAGTATAAATGGGTGGTTGATGTTCGGCACACACTAGGTGGGCCGAAGGGCCTGTTTCAGTGTTATATCTCTAAATAAAAATAAAATAAAGTCACCGCACCATATTCTTAGAATAGAATGCTTACAGCGCAGAAGGAAGTCATTCGGCCTGTTATATCTGCACTGGCTTTCTGAAGGAGCATTTCACCTAGTGCCACTCCCCTGCCTTCTCCCTGTAGCCCTGTACATTCTTCCTTCTCAGATAATAATCCAATTCCCTCTTGAATGCCTCAATTGAACCTGCCTCCACTGCACTCTCAGCCAGTGCATTGCAGACCTTAACCACTCGCTGTGTAAAAAAAGTTTTTCCTCATGTTGCTTTTGCTTCTTTTACCAATTACTTTAAATCTGTGCCCTCTTGGTCTCGATCCTTTTACGAGTGGGAACAGTTTCTCCCAGACCCTCATGATTCCAGACTGTCCAGACCTCTCATCATTTTGAATACCTTTATCAAATCTCCTCTCAGCCTTCTTTTCTCCAAGGAAAACTGTCCTAACGTCTCCAATCTATCTTCATAACTGAAGTTCCTCTCACTCGCACCGAGTTCCATTCACACAACACCCCTGTGCTTGCTGCTCTATATTGAATCCAAGTTGATCCACACCTCGATTTTAAAATTTTTGTCTTGCTTTCAAATCCCTCCATGCCCTTGTGCCTCTCTATTTCTCTAACCTCTTCCAACCATACGAGCCTCTGAGATCTCCGCGCTCTTCCAATTCTGGCCTCTTGCACAACCCAGATTTTATTCCCTCTACCATAGACATAAACAAACACAAAATGAAAAGCACAAGACAATGAGATAATCAAGAAAGTAAAAACTACAAGAAAAAATGTGGCAAATGCAAAAGGCACAGCCACACCAGTACGTAGCTCAGCTGAGATAGGTAAAGAAGGTGTAAAAGCGACAGTCAAATGTGGAGGCTGGTGGGGTGGAAGGTAAGCACAAGGAGAAATCCTAGCATCAATCTGAGAGGAGAGAAGATGAGGGCAGAAGCTTAGGAAATAGGATGGACTCAGTTGAGTGGCTTCGAGGGAACACATTTTTTCAAAAAAAGAGTAATGCACTATTATAGAAAAAAAGCATAATTTAAATGACATACCTGTATTAGGGAGAGAATCCCATCATTTGTTTCTGGTTCAGTTTCAATCTTGTAATTCCCCTTTTCATTCCCTTTTATAATGGTATACTTTGCTTTCCAGCCTGCAGTAGTGAGTTGGTCTTCATCAGTTACCTTTACTTTTAGTATAACTGCCTTCGTATTACTTTCATACACAGTTCCTGAGGCCTGAAAGTAAAAGATGTAACATTGTCCGATTTTAGTTAAACTAAAATAAAAAATGCAAAATATTCTGATTTTAGTTAAATCAAAAAGAACCGATAATAAAATTTATTTGTTTTGGTTTCAACTTAAGATTTATAAGCTCTGCAGAGATAGCATCTATTCCAGTTATGTATAAACCTTTCAAGATCTTAGATTACTGCAGTACTTAGATCATTGCAATACTCAGGTTTCTCTCTCAGGACCTATCAATCCCTGTGGGGTTTTTTCTCCCTCTTTCACTTCATAGAAACTCAATGATGAAAAGTGCACATCTGTTAATAATGTATTTAGCTTAAATATTTCAGTTTTATGTTGATTAAATTAGCAACAAAGTATATTTTGGAAATCTGATTATTTAAGTGAAACATATATAGCATCTTGAAAGAATACTAACTGTTCAAAGTAATTGAATTATAACATTAATTTGGATCAATGAAAATAAGTAAATATAATTTCCCAGCAGGTCACAGAAAATATTCAAAATCTCCCTAACCATTAGTACTTACACTTTGGCTGACAAAAGTAGGAGGGTTATTGTTTCCATCTTCTACATTAATAATTACTGTGGCAGAGGAAGAATGTTGGATTAGAGCACCATGGTCCCTTGCTCGAATGAGAAGCTTGTATGAAGTGATTTTCTAAAACCAAATGTCAGTAAAAATGTGGTCATTTAAACTTTTTGTATCTTAATATAATAAGAGATTTATAACCTTTCAGTATCTTGGAGATTCAGATTAATTGTTCGGTTTTCAGTTCAAGCAGCAATAAAATCGAACTATTTCATTCTAATATATATTTAATACATTGGCTAGAAATTTGAGCATGCCCAAAATTCATGGAGGATATAGAGGTGAATCCCAGTGTCTGAATGGATAGGCATGAGGTACACATGATATTGGGCCTCGGGTCCCATTATCACTGAGCTACTGACACTTAATACACACACCCCCCACCACACCCCACTGCCCGCCCCGCCCCCCATCGCCCAGGCAGTTCGCTGGTGAAGAGAAATCGCAGGACGCAGCCCAGAAATGCCAGCACTGGCCCTCAAGAAGTAATTCCACACAGAAGTTTTGTTTTGTGGAACATCATGTCACTCCCAATCTCTTTCCATAAGTTCTAACTTATGCTTAATGAACCTGATGAGAAAATAAGAAATACAGAAGGCAACCAACATATTTAGCATAAATCGAAATAATATTTGCTATACCTGATAATCTAAGCATTTTTCAAGAGTAATTGTTCCATTTTCTTGGTCAATAGCAAACATCCCAGAAGCTGGTGATTTAGTCTCAGAAACAAGATAGTATGAAATAATTGAGTTGGGATTGTTTTTCTCATCTTTATCCATGGCTTCAATTTTAAAAATACTCTGACCTAAAGAAAAACAGATAATATCCAGTTCATATGTCACTAAGCAGCTATTAAGTTATCAAAATATATCCAGATTAATTTAATTTATTATCATGAAAAAATAAGTATATTAGTAAATTTTACAAATTCACCCTCCTGTCTCTGAGCTTCATGCGCTGTGAGTGGATATTGGAAATTCAGGCAGAGGTCAGCTTAACTGCAGGATTTTCTATCTATTAATTTTAATTGACAATATATCTAATCTGAAATTGAGAGAGATGTAAAATGGGCCGCTGACTCACTATCACCTGTTTTACACAATCGCACAAAGTCAAAATCTACCCCCTGGTGTGTGAAGTTCTGCAACAGGAGTGCAAGTTTGTAAAATATTTCCATTGAGCGTGAAGCTGGAGTGGTGGCTTTGAGCATGAGCATGCTTACTGCCAAGAAAGTGGGACAGATGCATGGTTACGAGTTACAATCTCTAGGCAGTAGCCTCGAGCAAGCTGTGTGTCTATCCTTCCAATTGCATGATGAATGAAAAATGGAGAAACATTCTAGGGAGAAAGCTGCCAATAAAATGTTTCTCCAAAAAAAGTTTAACAAACCTTGATAAAATCACACTGTTACACAAACATACTTTAAAAACAGATTTTAGTAAAATTTGGATTTTCTAGGTAAATGAAACTGGTTCGTAACTCTAACTTGCTGGAAATTAGTTTGAAACTGATGTATATATTCTAAATTCATTTTTTTGCATTGGTATGCATTGAGTCTGAATATTGTAATTATTACCATAAACTTTATTCAGTTGGGTTTAATATAACTGAAATGTAAGAATGTCCCATCTGATCCTTTCAATGTTCTCTTTAAATTGTATAAGGGTAAATTTCTTCCCGATTAACAGAACCCTTTAGGCTGCAGATAATTTACTAAGGAGACAGATTGTAGATGGCATAGTTGAAAATGTTGCTCTTATACCCAAACATTTTCATAAACATATAATCAAGTCCATTTAATAATGGTACAACTTGCATTTGGGCTATGGTCCCATTTGTCATTTTCTTTTTCATTTTAATAGTCATAAATTAAAAAAAATTAGTTTAAAGGAAATTCTTACCTGGAGCAGTGGACTCAGAAACCTGGACATGGTAAATATCTTTGGAGAATACAGGGGGATTATCATTGATATCTTTCACTCTGATCTGATAAATGAGTGACCGATCCAAAATATTTGCACTGTTTTTTTGCAAAGCGTCAACTGTTAACTGGATGTAAGCATACAAATATTGATTTAAAAATACAACCATTCATAACAATATGATGGGATTGATAGAGAGACTTAAAATATGGTAATAAAATGTAACTATATTATGAAATTCCTCCTGATATATAATGGTAGCAAAAGCATCCCTTCAAGTCCTTCTGATAGATGCATGCTCTTGCAGCTATTTGAGAGATCATTATCCATGACATACAACAGTATGTCTGGTCGTCCACACGACATCCATTCACTTGACTAGCTTCCTTGAAGAGGTCTGGAAATGGTTAAACTTGATTATCATGCCCCCAAGGGAGCTTACACTGCTGAACCTCTATACTCTATGGTCAGACATGAAAAATGCCATTTGCATCAGGTACTGGAAGGCTACCAGTACATGTGAAATCTCACTTCAACAAGAATCAATTCCTTCAGGAGAAGAAGGAAAGCAAAGTGAAGGGAAAGAACAGCCTTCATGCGAATTCAATGAAAGTTATGCAAACTCAAATAAAGTTAAAATGCGATGGAAGGGGAAATCAAACTTTTTCAAAAAGGATCTCTCGTGCAGTCCCCCCACCTGCCAAGAATGAGGCATATTAACTTTGTCATATGAACATTGTTTTGAAAACTGTTGCTTAAGTGAAGAAAGGACTTGTTTAAAAAAAAATCACCAGGCCCTTGGCTGGAAAGACATTTGCATATTAACAGACAGTGCTTGTGGAGACAAAGGGGTTACTTCCTTCTCCAATTTAACCCACAATGGTCTTTGAGGACCAGACATTGAAGGTGAGGGAGCTCAAATTTCAGGATGACTGCTGGGATGGCTGAATCCACAAACAGATGTGGTCAGACCATCTGGTCACGTGACTAGCCTGCTTGGTAACCTGTTTTTTCTGAATTGTACAAAGAGTTTTGAACACAGAGGCTGCAGTATGCTCCTGGACTGAAGAAGACCACTCCTGTCCTGCTCTCCCTCTCTTTCTCATGGAACTTCAAATCCACTGAAGCTACATGGATCTCAAGAGAGAAAGGTCTCCTACAGCGAACAAGGTTTAAGAAGAATAAAGGACAAAGAGCAAGATCTACTTACAATCAAGAACTCTACAGTGAGCTTGAAGAACTGTAACAAAAACCCTCTTCACAGATTGCCCCAAACATTTTCACTTTATTTTTCTTCTGCTCTTTTCTGTCTCTATCTGCATGTACGTATCGCGTATGCATGTTAGCATGGGTGAGTCGTGTATCCGTAGGCATTAACCGAATTAGAGTTTAAGTTTAATAAATTTCAACCTTTCTTTAAAAATAAGAAAACCTGTTTGCGCTGGTTTCTTTGCCTTATAACTGGAAAGCAGTGAAGGGGGAGCTAAAAACACGGTGTGTTTAAAATTAAACCCTGTTACGGTAAGACCGGGTGAAGGCTGAGAGGGAACCTTAGACCCCTTTCTCACCTGGTCGTAACAGTATCCATTGCCTTCTTTGGAGGTAATTTTCCTTGTTTGCTGTTTAGGTCCATAAATGACAATGTTTATTCTGTGTTGGTTGAATTTCAAACTTCCACTGCTTTTGTGTTGTCAGATAGCTTGTCCAAGCTCCAGTCCTGGATGACCCACAATTTCCTCCAAATAAACATTGGAAAGACCAACATCATTACCTTTGGCCCCTGCCTCAAATTCCATTTGCCCGTCACTCATTCCATCCCTCTCCCTGGCCTCTCTCTGAGGCTGAGCCAAACTCAGCGTAATGTCAGCATCCTATTTGTCCCTGAATTCAGCTTCCGATTCCATATCCTCTCCATTACAAATGCCCACTTACATCTCTGTAGCCCTAACCAGCTCCACCTTTGCCTCAGTCCATCAGCTGCTAAAATCGCCATCCATTCTTTTGTTACCTCTAGCATCGACTATTCCATTGCGTTCCTGGCTGGCCACCCATCTTCCATCCTGAATTAACTTGAGCTCATCTAAGATGCTGCTGTCTGTATCCTAATCCTTCCATGGTCTCATCCAACTCAGGCCTTTTGTGCTCCCCCACTTCCTTCACAGCAATGTTGGTGACCATGCCTTCAGCAGACTTCGCCTAAGATTTGAAATTTCCTCCCTAAACCTCTGTCTCACTCCACCTCTCTCTCCTCCTTTAAGACATCCTTAAAACTTACCTCTTTGACCAAGCTTTTAGTCATTCATCTTAATATCTCCTTCTTTGATCTGGTCTCAACTTTTGTCTCATTACACTCCAGTGAACCACTTTGGGACATTTCCCTATGTTAAAGGCACTACGCAAATACAAGTTGTTGTTTTTTAATATTCTATAGACAAGCTTCCTCCAGTATACGTTACAAGCTCATAAATTAATATATGAACAACTCTGCCATTGTAACAAATAAAGGACAAAGGAAATCGTTGACTAGATCCTGGCCAAAAAGAATTACTGCTGGTTATAAAATAATAATATGTTGTCGTTTCTCAAATTGCTCGATATATTAAAGTGTAAGGCAATTTTTTGTTAAATTATATGTCATAAACAGTCAGTAGTTCCAAATTCTAACGGACTGCAGTAACAAATACAACTGAAAATAACAATTCATGGATTTGTGATAAAAAGTAAGGCATTTTTGCTCAGGTTTGGTTTGATCTTTTAAAACTCTGGCATTATGCAGGAAGTCTAACACCAGCCAGAGCCTGGGCTTTTATGCAAGTCACAGGTTTGTTGTCGTCCACTCACCGGACTTGGGAGGGAATCTAACACACAATATGTACAGACGTCATACTTGGTTCGGTTTGTATTTGTCTGAAAGTTCCCTTTTGGAATTTGAGAAGTCTGAGGGCAATTTGCCTCCATGATTTCACCCAAAAGACCGGAGTTAGGTTTGAAAAATCATCTCGGAGTTGGACCATCAGATTCAATCTGAACAGACAACTGAGCACATTGATGCATTACACTTGGAGAGGAGCAATGCAGGGACTAATGAGAACCCGCGATTGTGGCTTCAGTTACAGATCAACTGTAGGAAGTTATGGCACATTTTGTCAGATAGTCCAATGGTACCATGACTACAGTCAATGGTGGATTCAGAGAAGTTGGGCTGAATTGTCAGGTCCCACTGGGGACAGGATCAGAGGTGGGCAGGGGACTAAAATACCTGCACTGGTTGACGTGCAGTTTCCTACAACCATTCCCGGTGCTGGCAAGTTTCACCAGGATTAGGGGAGGGTGACCCCGGGATCCCATCTGATCCATTAACAGTGCCAATTAACATTGTTAAAGAGCTCATTGAAAACTCATTAAGGGACATGTTCTGATTTTGACGGAGGCACACGGGCTGTATGCAATGTCTGGATGAATAGAGGCGGACACGCAGCAGGGAGGCCGTCATGGATGGGCCAGAGAATTAGGTGGACATAATGAAAGGGCAAAAGGCACAGAGGAGGACTCAGCCATTGGCATGCAGATGCCATCAGGTCAGCAGAGGTTGTGGGGAGAGTGAGCAGTAAGGAAACAGGCAGTGCAGAAGGTCATCACCGTACTGGTATTGTGGGGGCATAAGAGGGGCAAGGCTGCCAAACACATCTGGGGGACCACCTCAGCACAAGGAAAGCAGCAGCTAACAGTGGGGGCACACTCAAATTTTGGGTCCAGTGGCAATGAGGAGCAAAAAATTTCCACAGGAAGGGAAGAGCCCTGACAATCAGGAAGGTATAGGAGAGTGACGAAGAATAAGAAGGACGTAGAGCATAGGATCTACCACTGAAGACAGAGCTACCTTGAGATGAACGGGAACGGGTGCTGCAGGAGATGCAGCTCTCCAGGCAGATAGTCACAGACACCTGTGCCTTTTTGCTGAAGACCTCACAGCTCACGGCATTGCTCACCCTGTCAGTCGACCGCCAACGTCACTGTGGCCTTGAACTTCTTCACTTCTGGCTCCTTCCGAAGATCAGCAGTGGACCTTGGTGGCATCTCACAAATGGTTGCACGCCATTGCATCTTGCAGGTCACTGATGACCTATTTGCCAGAGATGGAACATTCAATTCCAGACAGACGCAGCCTTGCAGGCTCAGATGGCAGTGGGTTTCACTGCCATCGCTGGATTTTCCCCAGGTGTAGGGCAGCATTGATTGCACCCATGTGGCCATCAAGGCACCCAGTGTCCAGCCAGTTAGATTCATCAACAGGAAGGGCTTCCATTCCCTCAACGCTCAACTGGTTTGCGACCACAACAAGAGCTTCCTCCATCTGTGCACTCGCTTTCCTGGCAGCTGTTGTGACTCCTTCATCTTCCAGCAATCCAGGCTGCTACAGCTCTTCACTCCACTCCCCCCAAACTCGATGGATGGATTCTAGGGGATATCCCTTGAAGAGATGGCTACTCACCCCTCTACGAGAGCCCGAGACACACAGAGACGATACAACCAAAGCCACCTGCTCACAAGGAGGGCATCGGACTTCTCGGGACACGATACTTGTGTCTGGACTGGTCGGGTGGTGACGCCTCCAATACACACCTGCAGGGGTCTCGCTCATTGTGTTGGTCTGCTGCGCTCTCCGTAACATGGCACTCCAGTAAGTTGAACCTTGCAGAGGGTGAGGCCCTGAAGGGACACAGCTCATCAGAGGAAAAGGAGGAGCAGCACGTGGAAGAGGAGGAGGAAGAGGAGGTGGAGTCAAAGACGCAGAACACCAAGATGTCCCAGCTGCATAGGGAGGTCGTCGGGCCCAGTGCGGGGCTCGAGGGTCTCATCAGTATCAACGTCTAGGATCATCTGATCCAGGCATATTTCTGCTGAGCCCCTCTGCCCCAGGAATTCACTCTGAGCTGCCTGTGCTAACACTTCCACTGAAGATGCAGCCCAGAACATGTCAATTCTTACTGCCAATGAAGGAAACACATCTGCCCAGAGGTTTCAGTGTCACCATAAACAGATCCTTGCTTGCCTTCAAATATTCATACCATTTTTCTTGTTCTACCATTAACAAAAGGAAGTTCACAGATCTTTATGCGTCAGTACTTATATGGTGCTCATAAAGGAAAACAGTGCACAGTTACAGGTAGAAGACACTAATGCTCTGTTCAATGCAGTGGTCTCCACACTAGGCCACTTCTACACAGAGCTCCCCTGTGGCCTCAGAGGAGGTGGAGGCAGCCTGCTCACTTGTCTCAGCTTGTGGCTGTAATGCATGTGGCAGTCGTCCTCTTGTGGGGATGCCTGCAGAGGCACCTCCAGAAGCTTCTGCACCTGCATCAGTGCCTCTGACACTTGACCCTGTGGCACAGATGCTCCCTCCGTTAGAGAAGGAAGCCGATGATAATGGTGGTCCTCCATGAGGGTTGGAATCCTCAACCTCCTTGGTGACTGCCTCAAACCTTGGATGGCCCTCCAGATGGCTAGAGGGGAGCACCAGCTGGGGCATAACTGGCATCCCTTCCAGACATCCCTGTGCCACCAGCACCATTGAACGGTCAAGGCCACATGGTATGGAATTCAACCTGTGAACATCAGTGTGCAGTTCCTGCATGCACTCCATGTGCTGCTCCATGTGGCTCAATGGGAGAGCTCATATGTTCAAAGCCCTGAGCCATGGTGGTACACATGAGCTGGATGGACTCCTCCATTCTCAGACCATGACCTCGCACTGCCTCAGGGAACTCCCACATGTGGGAGCACATCTCCTGCTGCTGGGCTACATAGAGCCACCTTTCCTATAATTCCTGAGGTCCTGCATCTGTCCCCAGCTGAGCAGGGTTGTGTTGTCCTCTACCCTCTGAGGGGGACTGGTCACAGCTGCCTCTGCCTCTGGCACCTCCTCCTGCATAATAGTGCTATGCTCATCATCCAGTGCCATTCTATCTAACCACACATGAGGAGCCACTGAGGTACTGTATCTGTGCTGGTGGAGGGTGCGCTTGTAAGGTGTATCTCTTTGGGACTCTGCTGTTGCTGCACTTGACCTGTTGATGGTGAGAGAGTTGGTATGATTGCCTTGATTGTCTGCACCTGTAGGAGACACAAGAAGAGATCATGAGAACTCACTTTGGAGAGCAGAAGCCTCTGCAGTGTTGAGGCTTCCCAATGTAACTCAGTCTTCAGTGTGCTGTTGCACAGGGTAGAGTACAATGCACTCCCTTAATGAATGCATTCCACTCTCCAATCAACATCTCCATCTCAAATGTCCATTTCATCTGGACCTACTTGCTCTTTGGCCGTGGCCCTGGTGTGAAGGTGGAACCCCTCGTCCCATCTGTGCCCTTTTGCGGGCATTATAGACCCGTTTCTCCTGCAAGGTAAAAGAGAGCATGATAAAGCACTGTTGGCCTCTATGGCCAATGCCAGCTGCTCCTATTCATTAGAAGCTGCATGTTTCAGTGCTGGCTAGTCCTCAGCTGGAGGGTGAATACCAAGAGGCCTGTCCTGAGGGTTGGGGTTTCACTCACCTTGTCAGAGTGTATCAGGTCATTAAACCTCTTCCTATACTGGATCCAATTTCAGAGCACCATACTTCTTCTGTTGACTGTGTTAGCTATCTCCATCCTTGCCTGGTTAGTCAGGGTTTTTGGCCTCCTGCTGCCAACCTCCAGGAAAAGGACCTCCCTCTTCTCCATGGTGGCCTCAAGAAGGACCTTCAGGTCCACAGCCGTGCATCAAGGAGCTGCCCTGCCTCGGTTCCAAGCCTTTGCCTCTCCTGAGACATTCTATTATTCGAAGATTCTATAATGTTCAAGACTGGAGGTGAAGCAGCGAAACAGCTGATGTGGTCTGTTAAAATTGGGCCCACGCTTGAGCAGTCCCACCTCAATTCCCAACACCATGGCTGCTAATTGGCCGCCAAATCTGTCTCCAGACCAATTAAGTGGGTGCCCACATGAAAATCGGGCTGTTAACAGCATCCCCCCCGGGAGTAGGTTCAGGACCTGGGAATGGTCCCAACTTCCGTTTCCCAATGACAGAAGGAAAATCCTGCCCGTTAAGTTGGGTAAATGTGAACAATGGCTGCATACTTGCAAATGATTTCTCATAATTGATAAGGATGAGGGAGGCACTGGTAGAGGCTTAAAGCACACTAAAAGGACCATTCAGGAGGAAAACACTTGAGCGGGAGTGGTAACCTATATAAGACAGACAATCAAATGTGTTTGGCATCCTTTAGACATCTTTTGTATTAAGATAATTATACAGAAATTTAAAAGAATTTGAATCTTCTATCATTTTTAGCTGAAGTGAAATGTAATGTGGTGCTGGCACTATGACCCCAAATGTGAGGTCAGCTATTTTAAAGCGGCAGATATTTCTGCAGGGGGATGTGAGTGATCTCCTAATCATCTGCCGTAATTTCAGTAGAAAATCTGTGGAAGCCATAGAGAAACATTATAAACACCATTTGCACCATTTCTCTGGGGTTCAGTAGATCTTTTGCTGGAGTTACAGCAGGCGATCAAGATACTCTCTGTGGAAATTCAATCCCCTAAATAGCTCTCCCAAAATGCAGTGCATAATGGCCTGGGAGAACAACAAGCTTTTGGGGCGGGGTTATTACACACAAGCAATTTTTAAAAGGCTGCCCTTAATGACATAACTGGGTAAACCCAGCCCTTTGTGCAAATTGGGCATTGCAGACCATACTGCAAAAGCTCAACGATTCCTACGTGGAGAAGAGTGTCCCTCAGTAAGCCCGTCTTTTCCATTTTTTTAAGCTGGGTTTCCTTTAGCTGCACATTTCAAATAGGTGCTGAACATCTGCAGCATTATACAAACATTCCAGGCAGATGATGTGGATCAGTTTTACCATGTTAAGTAAATGTAAATGTTAAGTGGTAAACAAAAATGCTTACCTTAAATATTGAGGTTGTTTCCCGGTCTACTTTGCGATGAACATATAAATTTCCATTGTTCCCGTTTATTGCAAATAAGCCACGTTCTGGATCTTGATCTACGCCAGGGCCCATAATTTTGTACCACAATGAATAATTTTGTGATCTGTCATTTTGAAGCTACAAAATGAAACAACTTTATATCAAACAGAAAATTCATGATTCCCTCTAATTAGGAGAAATGGGAAAGGTGGGAGGTGTCAATAATGACAATTTCAGACATTTGCATATATTCTACTATCCTACTATCGATAATAATACGCAGTTTTTGTCTATCCAGACTTTTTGATTGATCAGTTTAAGCAGTGCATCTGTTGGTGGGTTTATTTGGTGGGACTTGCCCAAGTACACTCAGTACCTGAATGTTACAACAATGTTTTAAAATATCTAATTAACTAACTGTCATCCACAGGTTGAGAACAACAGTTTTGCTGAACAACCTCACCAAACATAAAGCACTCCACAAGAGTGGGGAGGGGGGCCGGCATGGCGGGGGTAGGGTGCAGCATGGTGGGGGAGAACAGCATGGCGGGGGGGGGGGGGGAACAGCCTGAGAGTGGGAGTACAGCATAGGAGATATGGAATGGAGGATGGGGATGACATAGGGAAAAGGGGTGGGATGGGTATGGCATGAAAGAGATGGCATGGGAAAGTTGGAATGGTATGGGATGGGGATTTAAAGAAGGACTGTTACAATAAAGAAACTAATTTCACTGCAAAAGTTCTGCAGGTTGGAAGGTAAGGTGAACCCAACAAACTAAGTTACTCTGGCTGGAGGGATTGGGAAGCGGGGGTGGGGGGTGGGGTGGCATGGGAGGTGGGTTGGGGAACAGCTTGGGAGGAGGAGGAGGGGAAGGCATGGGATGGGGTGGGGATGGCATTGGAGATGGTGTGGCATGGGGGGCAGGGCATGGGAAGGGGGAATGGCATGGGGGGAACAGCATGTGAAGGGGATGGCATGGAAATGGGGAGATGGCATGGGAAGGGGGGAACAGCATAGTAAGTGGAGGGAACAGCATGAGAGGGACAGGGATGGTGATGGGATGGCATGGGATATGGGGATTGCATGGGAAGGATGGAATGGCCTAGAATGGGGATTTAAAGAGGTACTGTTGCAATAAAGATAATTGCATCGCAAATGTTTTGCGAGTCTCTGCTATATACTGTTAATAATGTACTTAGAGAGATCATTAACATTGTATCCATGTTCATTTCACAAAGCAATACAATCAGATAATAATTTAAGTATTCACTTCAACTGATATCATAATTTGAAATATCAATCACAAGATTGTCCACTTTATGGATTCACACTCCCAGCATTACACTTTACTCACATGATGTAAATTTTAGGAATTTGTTGTGGAAGTCAGCTGGCCTATGGAAAGTAGTTCTATTAAAATTATTAAAATTATTGGACAGAAAATCCTGTGGTACTGTTGACCTCTATGTTCGAATTCCCTACTGGGAGCACATGATCTAATGAATACATTTTGGTAAATCTGTTAGATAAAATACAACCTCAAGACAGTATTGATTTTTAGATTTAACAGTGCATGCTTTCAAATACCTTCCTAACTTCTTGTGATTTTCCCTCTCTAACATTAAATCTTGATTGTAAATCCATTCAGATGTTTTCTCACTACCTGGCAATGGAACACTCAGCCAGGTCTGAGACCTGCTCATTCTCGGTCTCCCTAATGAGACCAGATCTGGGTTTTGGTAAGCCATCCGACAAAAATATACTTTATCCTTAATACTGTTTCCTGTTATAATATTTTACTTACTTGAGCAACGAATTTAGGGAAAGGACCTTCATCTTCTTCTGTAATATCAAACGTGGCCAGAACCCATGCTCGTTTGTGGCGTGATAATTGATGTGGTTTCAACTCTTTTGCATTTCCTGTTCTTAGGTTCTGCAATACATTATTTTTATTTTTAGATGACTTTGGTATGTTTATTCAGTTGCTTCTCCTATTGAATTATACAGCTGCTATCATCAATAGAAGTATTCTTTGCCTAGGGAGAGACCCACTCCATGGTTCTTTGTTCTGGATGGTGTCGATCTTCTTGAGTGTTGTTGGAGCTGCACCCATCCAGGTACATGGAGAGTATTCCATCACACTCCTGACCTGTGTCTTGTAAATGGTGGACAGGCTTTGGGGAGTCAGGAGGTGAGTTTCTCGCTGCAGGATTCCTAGCCTCTAACCTGCTCTTGTAGCCATGGTATTTATATGGCTACTCCAGTTCAGTTTCTGGTCAATGGTAACCCCCAGAATCTTATAGTGGGGGATTTAGCAATCGTAATGCCATTGAATGACAAGGGGAGATGGTTAGATTCTCTCTTATTGGAGATGATCATTGCCTGGCACTTGTGTGGCGCGAATGTTGCTTGCCACTTATAAGCCCAAGCCTAAATATTGTCCAGGTCTCGCTGCATTTCTACACGGACTGCTTCAGTATCTGAGGAGTCGCGAATGGTGCTGAACATAGTGCAATCATCAGCATTGTACAATCATCGTTGCTGAGTTGCTGCCTCGTGGGAGTGGCAGTGGCATTGTAGAGGACAAATCTACTGTCCTCTCTCAGGATGACAGCAATCCTGCTCCCACCACTTCCACTCTGCCAGTATTATCACTGGACTAGCAACCCAGAGACCCAGGGAATTCCTCTGGGGACATGGGTTCGAATCCCACCACAGCAGAAGGTGGAATTTGAATTTAATTAATAAATCTGGAAGTAAAAGCTCGTCTAATGATGGCCATGAAACCATTGTCGATTGTTGTAAAAACCCATCTGGTTCACTAATGTCCTTTAGGGAAGGAAATCTGCTGTTCTTACCTGGTCTGGCCTACATGTGACTCCAGACCCACAGCAATGTGGTTAACTCTTACATGCCCTCTGAAATGGCCCAGCAAGCCACTCAGTTGTACCTAACTGCTACAAAGTCAATAAAAAGGAATGAAACCAGACGGACCACCCGGCATCGACCTAGGCACCGGAAACAACAATGGCAAACCCAGCCCTGTCGACCCGGCAAAGCCCTCCTTACTAACATCTGAGGGCTTGTGCCAAAGTTGGGAGAGCTGTTCCACAGACTAGTCAAGCAACAGCCTGACATAGTCATACTCATGGAATCATACCTTACAGACAATGTCGCAGACACTGCCATCACCATCCCCGGGTATGGCCTGTCCCACCGACAGGACAGGCCCAGCAGAGGTGGTGGCACAGTGGTATACAGTAGGGAGGGATTTGCTCTGGGAACCTTTAACATCGACTCTGGACCCCATGAAGTCTCATGGCATCAGGTCAAACATGGGCAAGGTAACCTCCTACTGATTATCATCTACCGCCCTCCCTCAGCTGATGCCTCTACTCCTCCATGTTGAACACCACTTGGAGGAAGCACTGAGGGTGGCAAGAGCACAAAATGTACTCTGGGTGGGAGACTTCAATGTCTATCACCGAGTGGCTCGGTAGCACCACTACTGACCGAGCTGGCCGAGTCCTAAAGGACATGGCTGCTAGACTGGGTCTGCGGCAGGTGATGGGGCACCAACACATGGGAAAAACATACTTGACCTCGTCCTCACCAATCTGCCTGCCGCAGATGCTTCTGTCCATGACAGTATTGTTAGGAGTGACCACCACACAGTCCTTGTGGAGACGAAGTCCTGCCTTCACATTGAGGATTGAGGATACCATCCATTGTGTTGTGTGGCACTATCACCGTGCTAAATGGAATAGATTTCGAACAGATCTAGCAATACAAAACTGGGCATCCATGAGGCACTGTGGGCCATCAGCAGCAGCAGAATTGTACTCAACCACAATCTTTAACCTCATGGCCCGCCATATCCCCCACTCTACCATTACCATCAAGCCAGGAGACCAACCCTGGTTCAATGAAGAGTGCAGGAGGGCATTCCAGGATCAGCACCAGGCATACCTCAAAATGAGGTGTCAACCTGGTGAAGCTACGACACAGGACTACTTGCATGCCAAACTGCTTAAGCAGCATGCGATAAACAGAGCTAAGCGATCCCATAACCTACAGATCAGATCTAAGCTCTGCAGTCCTGCCACATCCAGCCGTGAATGGTGATGGACAATTAAACAACTAACTGGAGGAGGTGGCTCCACAAATGTCCCCATCCTCAATGATGGAGGAGCCCAGCACATCAGTGCGAAAGATAAAGCTGAAGCATTTGCAACAATCTTCAGCCAGAAGTGCCGAGTTGATGATCCATCTCGGCCTCCTCCTAAAGTCCCCAGCATCACAGATGCCAGACTTCAGCCAATTCGATTCACTCCACGTGATATTAAGAAACGACTGAAGGCACTGGATACTGCAAAAGCTGTGGGCCCTGACAATATTCCGGCAATAGTACTGAAGACCTGTGCTCCAGAACTTGCCGCGCCCCTAGCCAAGCTGTTCCAGTACAGCTACAACATTGGCATCTACCCTGCAATGTGGAAAATTGCCCAGATATGTCCTGTACACAAAAAGGAGGACAAGTCCAACCCGGCCAATTACCGCCCCGTCAGCCTACTCTCAATCATCAGTAAAGTGATGGAAGGTGTCATCAACAGTGCCATCAAGCGGAACTTGCTTAGCAATAACCTGCTCAGTGACGCTCAGTTTGAGTTCCGCCAGGGCCACTCAGCTCCTGACCTCATTACAGCCTTGGTTCAAACATGGATAAAAGAGCTGAACTCAAGAGGTGAGGTGAGAGTGACTGCCTTGACATCAAGGCAGCATTTGACCGAGTATGGCATCAAGGAGCCCGAGCAAAACTGAGGTCAATGGGAATCAGGGGGAAAACCCTCCCCTGGCTGGAGTCATACCCAGTGCAAAGGAAGATGGTTGTGGTTGTTGGAGGTCAATCATCTGAGCTGCAGGACATCACTGCAGGAGTTCCTCAGGGTAGTATCCTAGGCCCAACCATCTTCAGCTGCTTCATCAATGACCTTCCTTCAATCATAAGGTCAGAAGTGGGGATGTTCGCTGATGATTGCACAATGTTCAGCACCATTCGTGACTCCTCAGATATTGAAGCAGTCCGTGTAGAAATGCAGCAAGACCTGGACAATATCCAGGCTTGGGCTGATAAGTGGCAAGTAACATTTGTACCACACAAGTGCCAGGCAATGACCATCTCCAACAAGACAGAATCTAACCATCTCCCCTTGACATTCAACAGCATTACCATCACTTACTCCCCCACTATCAACATCCTAGGGGCTACCATTGACCAGAAACTGAACTGGAGTAGCCATATAAATACCGTGGCTACAAGAGCAGGTCAGAGGCTAGGAATCCTGAGGCGAGTAACTCACCTCCTGACTCCCCAATATCTGTCCGCCATCTACAAGGCACAAGTCAGGAATGTGATAAAATACTCTCCACCTTCCTGGATGGGTGCAGCTCCAACAACACTCAAGAAGCTCGACACCATCCAGGACAAAGCAGCCCGCTTGATTTGCACCCCATCTACAAACATTTACTCCCTCCACCACCGACGCACTGTGGCAGCAGTGTGTACCATCTACTGCACTGCAGCAATGCACCAAGGCTCCTTAGACAGCACCTTCCAAAACCGCGACCTCTACCAACTCGAAGGACAGGGCAGTAAATACATGGGAACACCACCACCTGCAAGTTCCCTTCCAAGTCATACACCATCCTGACATGGAACTATATCGCCGTTCCTTCACTGTTGCTGGGTCAAAATCCTGGAACTCCCTTCCTAACAGCACTGTGGGTGTACCTACCCCACATAGACTGCAGCGGTTCAAGAAGGCAGCTCACCACCACCTTCTCAAGGGCAATTAGGGATGGGCAATAAATGCTGGCATGGTCAGTGACGCCTACATCCCATGAATGAATTAAAAAAAAGTATTCTTACTGTTGCCTCTACGCTAGCCAGCCCATACTGCTGCTGCCCATACTGAGGTAATACAGTTCAAAGCCAGGCCCAAAGCTGCTTGAGGGCATCCTGCAAGGCCACATGAAGCCTCTCTCAGTGAAAGTCAGCAGCCTCCTGTTGTATTATGTCTTTCTGGACTAATACAATAAAGCTGAAAGGCAGGCATAAAGGTTTGAATGCAGAACTTTAATGGAGACTTGTTGCTTCAGTTTACACATGCTAACCCACTGTGCAAGAGAGCTGAATCACATGATGTTGCAACACTTCCTGTGATGACATACATATTAGTATCAACATATATTTAAATGATGATATTTAACATACTGACAAATGCACTATCACAACATTCACCTTCCCTTAAATGACAATCCCATATTGTATAACATTAATATGTACATGAATAAGCAATTCTTATGACAACAATAACACTATTTACATGAAACATTTGACTGTGACAAGCTCACTTGGAACACTCCTGTTCAAGGTGTTGTCTACGTTTGGAACCGTGCTGGTCGTCTGCTGGTGGGACCAGGCCTTGTGACAACAACATGTGGGTGTGTTCTTGAACTGTTCATCCTCTCCTCCTGAAGATTGTGTTTGGGAGGATTGTCCTCAGCTGTTAGTGTTTTGCTTATTGTCTCTTTGTCTTTAAAACATAAGCTGGTTGGTCGCCTGGTGCATGCCTAGCAGAGGGTCCCCTGAGGTGAGCTCAATTCCTTCGCAGCATTGCACGATTTGGTGTTGTCACCTCATATGAACATGGTTCTTTGCACACTTTGGACACCTCTGCTGGGATCCATGTCTGCTTTGGCAAGTGTAGGACCTTCTGGCCAACCTATAGTGGTGGTAATTCTGCACCCACATGCACATCATGTGCATCTTTCATCTGTTTCTTTCTGATGTAACTAGTCTGTGAGCAAGGATGACTTGGTGAGATGATAACTTGGTAGTTTGGTTCTCACTGGTCAACCAAACATAATTTCAGCAGGTAATGGCAATCCAGTGTCCAGTAGCGTTGTGCAATGAAGCAATAACTCAACTTGGATATCGTGCCTGCTTTCTGAACAGTTTCGGATCAGCAATTTGACTGTCCTGACCATACATTCAGCCATCCCATTCTAACAGGGATATCTGGGTGATGATGTGACGTGATTGATGGACACACATATTCTGGAACAGTTTTCAGACATCACTTCTACTGAGGCACCAAAAAGACTAAAGATGGCACTGACCGTGTTGGCCTCTGCTGTACTCGATGTGTCTCAAAGCTTCTGCATAATAGGAAATTTGGAGTGATAGTCACTGGCAGATAGTCTTCTCTTCCCACGGAGCACAGATCTGTTGCTATCGTGATTCATGGTGATGATGGTATATCATGCCGTTGGAGAGGCTCTTTTTGTTGACTAGCCTAGTGTTCCTGACACATATCACAAGATCTCACCATCTGATCAATGTCTTTGCTGATGCAAGGCCAGAATACTGACTCGCGAGCGAGTTGCCTCGTCCTTTCTATTCCTATGTGTCCTTGGTGGAGCTTCCAAGTATGTCAGACGAAAGCGTTGCTGGTATGAGTACTTGATGCTCTTTTAATAGTCCTCCATTAGATTCATCAATTTCATCTCTGTATGGCCAATACATTCTTAGATACATCGGGATCTCCTGAATGGACTCAGGCCAGCCCTCTATAATGATTTGCCACAGAAGTCAGAGTATGGAGTCTTGAGAAGTCTCCCTTTGGAGTTCCTCTCTCTTGTTCTAACCCAAGCACATGAGATCCTCCATGCTTGCACAAACTTTGTCACCTGGAAGTCGAATGGCATTTCTCGTGTCTTCCCATGGTTGGGAGTCTAATTAGAGTGCCCAATGGAATAATCTGACTAACGGGTTTTATCTGACATCACAGTTGTGGCCCTGAATCTTGATGAGTAACCTCTGGAGTCGAGGTGGTGCACACATGAGCAGTTTTCTCCAGATCATCTCCAACGGTTTATGATCTGTCTCGACCATGAATTCTTTTCCAAATAAGTATGTGTTGAACCTGGTGATCCCGAACACAAGAGTGAGAGTTTCTCGTTTGATTATGGAGTAATTTGCTTGTGCTGGCGACAGACTATCTTGAAGAAGACATGCACCAAGACTTTTCTGTGATGCATCCACTTCTAATGTTGTTGCCTTCCAAGGATCATAGTTGTGAAGACATGACTTGGCTGACAGTGCTTATTTCAAAGCACTGAAGGCGTGTTGGTGATCATCCTACCACAGGAGTGGCATGTCTTTCTTCTGCAATTCTCTTAGTGGAGATGCTTTTCCCCAGAAGCATGGTATGCATGCAGCAAGGAATTTGAAAAGACCTAGACGCCTTTGGAGGTCGTCCTTGTCCTGCAGTGATGGCATTGACTGGATGTCTTCGATCTTCCCATGATCCAGGCGGATACCTGAGCTTGAGTAAATGGCACCAAAAAAATGTATTCAGCCTTAATAGAGCACTTTTTGTGTTGAAAACCAAACCTTTGTGTCTGGAAATCTCCATTAATAAGTGTAGGTTTCTCTCACACTCCTCTCCCATGCATCCTACAACGGTGATGTCGTCTGCAATACACACACAGCCCAGGACCCGTTTTGTTATCCAGTCCATATGCTGGTGAAATATATCCTGGCTGACTGACAGCCCAAATGGGAAATGGAGGAAACAATACCTGTCAAAGGGAATTCTGAACTTTGTTAACTCTGGCGACCCTCTTGACAAGTGTACGGACCAATATCCGATTGTGCATGCTGGAATTTCGTAGTGGGTCAATTGACAGTGTTGCACCTTCTTTAAGGTATAGGACACCATCCCCATCAAGATTCCCAACCGTGTCAAACCGGTCCAGATACAACTTCTGGAGGTCTTGTCAGCTCATGGATGGTGGCCATGTTAAGTTCGCTGTATGCCGGCAGCTCTGCTACTGCTAGTCCTGACATATCCACTATGTAGAATATCTGAGTAGACCATGTTGGCTCTTTGTACCTGCATTCTAGGTCTATGGAACCTAGGCACTCTATTATCAAGCCATTGTATACTGTAAGCTTCACGCTTGTGGGTTGAACCACAGACTTCCATGCCTCCTGGTACATGTCCTTGAGAATGCAGAACGATGGAGTGTTGGCACTTTCACCTGTGTCAGTTTTCACTCTCAGTCGATGCCGTCCAGCCTTATTGGGGAAGATGATCTGGAGTGTTGCAAAAGCTTCCATTTTGTTAATGGAATGTGCTTGTGATCGTGTGAAATAGCTGTTCACCTGTAGTGTCTTCACCTTGATCCACCTCATCCATTTCAGTTAGGCGTTCCCCCAGTTCTTGGATAGGTCAATGCTTTTTGTGATCACTGGAAGTATCTCACCTCCCTTCACCTCTGGGTGCTGTAATTCTGTGGCTTGAGCACCGCCTGCTCCGGCTTCTCCCCGCGTTCTTGCTGCTGGACCTTCTGCAAAGTTTGGCCCAGAGCCCTCTAAGCCCATATGCCTTGCACATGTCTGCATATACCGGGCATCTACACGGTTGGTGGGTGAGCCCGCAGTTACTGCATACCTTGTTCTGCCTGTGTGCCTTGGATATTGTACCGACAGGCGTTTCAGACCCTAAGGCTTGTAAACACTGTCACCCTGCGATAATTGCCTCATATCTGCGTCCGTCATGTAGCATACTCTCCACCTTGTCCCTTCAGATTTTCCAGGATGTCTTTCTGGAATGCCCAAATAGGAGTTGAGGCGATAACCAACTGCATAATTCATTCCAAGAGTTCAGTATCAGTGAAGTCGCATTCTTTTGTTTTCTCTCTGCACCAGTTAACAAGACATCCAAGCTCTCGTTGACTTTCTGTCTATACCACATGAGTTCCAGGCGGTGTACTCTGAAATTAACTTTAATCCTAAACTGACTTTCTAATGTTGCCCCTAACTTTGATGGATCCTTCTGGTCAGGATCAGATAAACCAGAGGTATTGATTCTGCATAGACCTTTGTTTCCTGTGGTGATCCTAATCCTTATGACCTGCTTCTCTGCATCCACAACCTCGTGGTCTAGGAAACATAGTTCAATCCTCTGTTTCAGCAGTTTGAATTCACCTGGGACATCAGGTGCTTTCCAGTCCATCTCTGGAAATATGGCTGCCATTTCCTAAGCCTTCGACTCTTTTCTTCCCCTGAGGAGCGAACCTTGCTTTAAAAGTTGCAGCAAACTGCGATATCAGCAGAGCTGAGCAGGAGCCAAGCCCTGAGCTGTGTTGCTGCAGTGCGGGCTTGTGAGCTTGTAGGCGGGAGGATCCTGACATCAGGGTCAGCTAATGGCACGCAAGTACAGCGACAGCGGGAAGGAATCCGCACCAAAACACGATGCTGTACTGATCTCTGCGGCTGAAACTACTGATAATTTTCCTGCCAGCTTGGGGCAAAACCAAGAGTATGCTTTAATCCCCTTCGATCTTTAATCTCACCATTACTCTCCTGATGTCCTAGACCTAACCATCTTCATCAATGACCTTCCCTCCATCGTAAGGTCACAAATGAGGATCTTCACTGATGATTACACAATGTTCAGCACCATTCGTGATTCCTCAGATACTGAAGCAGCCCATGTCCACATGCAGCAAGACCTGGACAACATCCAGGCTTGGGCTGATAAATGGCAAGTTACATTCGCACCACACAAGTGCCAGGCAATGACCATCTCAAGCAAGAGAGAATCTAACCCTCTCCCCTTGCAGTTCAATGGCATTACCATCGCTAAATTCCCCCCAATATCAACATGCTAGGGGTCACCATTGATCAGAAACTGAACTGGACCAGCCACATAAATACTGTGGCTACAAGAGCAGGTCAGAGGCTGGGAATTCTGTGGCGAGTAATTCACCTCCTGACTCCTCAAAGCCTGTCCACCATCTGCAAGGCACAAGTCAGGAGTGTGATGGAATACTCTCCAACTGCCTGGATGGGTACAGCTCCAACAACACTCAAGAAGCTCGACACCATGCAGGACAAAGCAGACCACTTGATTGGCACCCCATCCACCACCTTCAACATTCACTCCCTCCAGCACCGACGCACAGTGGCAGCAGTGTGTAACAAATACAAGATGCACAGCAGAAACTCACCAAGGCTCCTTCAACAGCACCTTCCAAACCCATGACCTCTACCACCTAGAAGGACAAGGGCAGCAGATGCACGGAAACACCAGCAAGTGTTCCCCTCCAAGCAACACACCATCCTGACTTGGAACTATATCGCCTTTCTTCACTGTCACTGGGTCAATATCCTGGAACTCCCTTCCTAACAGCCCTGTTAGTGTACCAACACCCCAAGGACTGCAGTAGTTCAAATAGGCAGCTCACCGCCACCTTCTCAAGGGATGGGCAATAAATGCTGGCATAGCCAGTGATGCCCACATCCCCCGAATGAATAAAAAGAATCTGAGAGCTGTGATCCGGTCGCAGAACTTAGGTAGGGCTTCTGATTTGAATTAACATCAGCTGCTGATCAATGTTGTCAACTCACTACCGCTCCCATCATATTGTATTATCTCTTTCTAGAATAATATAAATGAAGCTGAAGGGGAGGCATAAAGATTTGAGTACAGAGCTTTAATGGAGACTTGTTGTTACTTCAGCTTACACATGCTAATGGCAGGTGGTGGTGTTCCCATGCATCTGCTGTCCTTGTCCTTCTAGGTGGTAGAGGTCGAGGGTTTGAAAGGTGCTGTCGAAGCCTTGGTGAGTTGCTGTAGTGCATCTTATAGATGGTGCACACTGTGCATCGGTGGTGAAGGGTGTGAATGTTGAAGGTGGTGGATTGGGTACCAATCAAGCCAGCTGCTTTGTCCTGGATGGTGTCGAGCTTCTTGAGTGTTGTTCAAACTGCACCCATCCAAGACATACATGCAAGGCACACATTTTAGCATAAACATGTATTAAATGACTATATTTAACATACTGACAAAACACTATCACAACACCTGCCAACATCCTGCAACCATGGTGGCTGCTGTTTCACCTTCCATTGAACCACACAACATGCTATCTGACATGTCTGGAAGCTCACTGCCAGATAGTTCAATGTATTCAGCAATTGCTGGTGCATAGGATCATCACAGAAACATGGCCTCTCTCCTGGACTCCACCTGCGTCCAACATGGTGTCACTAAACCCTGTAGCCCTCTCCTTTGCCTGGTGTACCATTTTTAATGGCCTTCAGTCTTCCAAAATCACTTTCTGTCAGCCTTTAGTTTAATAGTACAGCTTCCCTTTAACAGGGACAGTCTGCCTTTAAGAGCTAGAGGCTAGTTGCAACAGGAGCTCACCTTGCACGCTGTTACGCCTCCATTGCACGGCTATGCAACCAATAGCGTAGCAGATTCTTTGCCCCATGCTACAATCTTGGTAGCACAAAATTTACATGCTGGGCACCACTAACAGAACCAGCATGGGCCAGTCACAAATCACTGTCCTCAAGCCCAAAAACCAGGGTAATCCTCTTATTTCTTTTTTATTCGTTCTTGTGGTATAAGCGTCACTGGCAAGGCCAGCATTGATTGCTCATCTATAATTGCCCTTGAGCAAGTGGTGGTGATCCTACTTCTTGAACTGCTGCAGTCCATATGGTCTAGGTACACCCATAGTGCTGTTAAGGAGGGAGTTCCAGGATTTTGACCTAGCAACTGTGAAGGAAAGGTTATATATTTTCAAGTCAGGATGGTGTGTGGCTTGGAGGGCAACTTGCAGGTGGTGGTGTTCCCATACATCAGTTGCCCTTGTCCTTCTAGTTGGTCAATTTTGTGGGTTTGGAAGGTGCTGTTGAAGAAGTCTTAGCGACTTGCTGCAGTACATCTTGTAGATGGTACACATTGCTGCCACAGTGCACCAGTGGTGGAGGGAGTGAATGTCTAAGGTGGTGGATAGGGTGACATTCAAGTGGGCTGCTTTGTCTTGGATGGTGTAGCATGCTCAGAAGAGCAGGAAAGGCATGGATAATGCCACTATCTCTTTGGCTGACAACACTCATGTATACTTCTGGCATTCTCAACTAATGACTGCACAGGTACCAGAACGCATTCAAGGCCAAACTATTCATGCAACATCTGAAATGGCAAACCTGCAGTTGGGCCATCTTAAGTCTTTGCTCACAAAGGTCTTTGACCACTACCATCTCAAGTGCCTTTGAGTGACACACAGCAATCAGACACCTCCAATGCTCTAGGTACTGGAGAAACATGTCAAAGAAACACTGGATTATATAATAAGAACACAACATTTAGACCACATTGGAAAACACAAGGTTGGCAAACAGTAGCAAAATATGAAGATTCTGTGCAAGGAAAGAAAATTTGCAGGCACGTCACAAGTATTTTGATGACAATGTTTTATAATGATCTGCATAAATCAGATGAGAAAAATTATGTACTTGGTGGTTGAGAAGTAATTGCTAAAAACTAGATGAAACAACATATTCATCAAGAAAAGGGTGAAAGTATAAGGAGGTCAGTTCATGCAAGGGATATAATGCATCATTATTTACAGGACTTCTTCCAATGCAAAACACACTCCATCGGCAGTTTGCCAATTAGGTTCTTAAGAGCCCACAGCAGTTTAAAGGGCTGGTGCTTTTTTGTAGGCAACAGAGAAGCAACACAGTGGAGTTGTGGCAACATGAGTTCTAGTAGGACCCTGAGGTTTAGAGATGCAGATGTGTGATATGTTGTTTGAGCAAATAAACATCAGAAAGGAGGTCATCATCCCCATTGTGAGAAGTGGTAAAAAACAATAACGCCATCAGCACTGGCATCAGAGCCTGTCTGTAGTACGATAAGAAAGGTGATGATTTCATCCGGAGTGCCACTTCCCTTCATATCTCTCATACTTGCTGCCTGTCCAGGACTCTACTTTTGATTCAGAATTATCAATCTTACCATCCCCTACTTGCTGTAGCTCACCATAAGTCATCAAGGATAACGCTACTGCAGTTCCTTTCTGACACTCTCAAAAACTGCTACTGCGCTGACAGCTACTTCTCACTCTTGGCCTCACTTGCTGCTTCTTTCTGTCATCATGCATGCTATGGTAAGCTCTTCCTCGAACTGAGCTCCTGATCCTCCTCCTCCTAGAGTGGGATTTCTAGAAGGACCCTCATTATGAAGCAACAGCAATGCCAGAAACCCCTTAACAGTTCCGATCCTACAGCAGAAACTACAAGTGCATTCAGAACTTGTACTGCCTATGCAAGTTGAAGGCAAAAATGGTACTAGTATCATAATCATAGAATCATAGAAATTTTACGGCTCAGAAAGAGGCCACTTGGCCCATCATGTCTGCACTGGCTGAAAAACGAGCCATCCAGCCTAATCCCACTTTTCAGCATTTGGTCCATAGCCCTGCAGGTTACAGCAGATGAGGTCCATATCTAGACACCTTTTAAATGAGTTGAGTGTTTCTGCCTCTACTACATTTACAGGCAGTGAGTTTCAGACCACTACCACTCTCTAGGTGAAAAATTTTTTCCGGTTTGAAAGAGAGAAGAGTGGGTCTAAGACTAGTATTTTAAACTTGAATAAGGGAAACTATGTGGGCATGAAAGCTGAGCTAGCTGAAGTGAACTGGGTTACTAGACTTGGATTTACATCAATAGAGAAGCAGTGGCAGACTTTAAGGGGATATTTCAGAATACTCAGAATAAGTATATTCCTACTATAAAGAAAAATTCTAAGGGTAGGACCCACCATCCGTGGTTAACTGAAGAAGTTAAGAAAAGCATCAAACTTAGGAAAATGCATATAATTGCACAAAGATGAGTGACAGTTCAGGTGATTGGTCAGATTATAAAGAATGGCAGAGAATAACTAAAATGTTAATCAGGAGAAAGAAATTAGAGCATGAGAGGAAGCTAGCTAGAAATGTAAAAACGGATAGCAAGAATTTCTACAGGTAGTTAAAAAGGAAAAGAGTAAGTAAAATGAGTGTTGGTCCTCTAGAGAGTGAGAATGGGAAGTTAATAGCAGATAAAAAGGAAATGGCAGTGCTATGAACAAACATTTTACTTCTGTCTTCACTTTAGAGGATACAAAATACATTCGGCAATAGCTGTAAATCAGGAGGTGGAAGGAAGAGAGGAACTTGGTGAAATTACAATCACCAGAGAAGTGGTACTGACCAAACTGATGGAGCTGTGGGCTGACAAGTCCCCGGGTCCTGATGGACTTCATCCTAGGGTCTTAAAAGAGGTGGCTAATGAGGTACTAGATGCATTGGTGTTCATTTTTCAAAATTCACTAGATTCTTGTAAGGTTCCATCAGACTGGAAAGTAGAAAATATAACCCCTCTATTCAAGAAGTGGGGGGAGGCAAAAAACAGGTAACTGTAGGCCAGTTAGCTTGATGTCTGTCATTGGGAAGGTTTTAGAATTGATCATTAAGGAGGTTGTAGCTAGGCACTTAGAAAAACTCAAGGTAATTGGAAATAGTCATGGTTTTGTGAAAGGGAAATCATGTTTATCCAATTTGTTGGAGTTCTTTGAAGGAATGACATGTGCTGTGGATAAAGAAGAGCCTGTTGACGTACTGTACTTAGATTTCCAGAAGGCATTTGACAAGGTGCCACATAAAGGGTTATTGCGCAAAGTAGGAGCTCATGGTATAGGGGGCAACTTATTGGCATGGATAGAGATTGGCTGGATGGCAGAAAACAGAGAGTGTGCATAACTGGGTCCTTTTCTGATTGGCAGGATGTGATGAGTGGAGTCCGACAGGAGTCTGTGCTGGAGCCTCAACTTTTTACAATTTATACCAATGACTTAGATGAGGGGAGCGATGGCATGGTAGCTAAATTTGCAGATCACACAAAGATAGGTCAGAAAGTATGTTGTGAAGAGGACATAAGGAGCTTGCAGACCGATATGGATAGGTTGAGTGAGTGGGCAAAAATCTGGCAGATGGAGTATAATGTGGAAAAAAGTGAAGTTGTTCACTTTGGCAGGAATAATAAAAAAGCAGAGTATTACTTAAATGGAGAACGATTGCGGAATTCTGAATTGCAGAGGGATCTAGGTGTTCCAGTGCAGGAGTCACAAAAAGTTAGTATGCAGACACAACAGGTAATAAAGACGGCTAATGGAATGCTATCCTTTATTACAAGAGGAATTGAAAATAAAAGTAAGGATGTGATGCTTCAGTTATACAGGGTATTGGTGAGACCACATCTCGGATACTGTGTGCAGTTTTGGTCTCCTTATTTAAGGAAGGATGTGAATGCGTTGGAGGTGGTTCAGAGGAGGTTTACTAGATTGATACCTGGAACGAGCCGGTTGTCTTATGAGGAAAGGTTGGACAGACTGGGCTTATTTTCACTGGAGTTTAGAAGAGTGAGGGGAAACTTGATTGATATTTATAAGATCCTGAACGGTCTTGACAAGGTGGATGTGGAAAGGATGTTTCCTCTTATTAGTGAGTCCAGAACTAGGGGGCACTGTTTTAAAACTAGGGGTCGCCCTTTTAGGACAGAGATGAGGAGAAATATATTCTCTCAGAGGGTTGTGCGACTTTGGAACTCTGTCTCAGAAGGTGGTGGAGGCGGGGTCATTGAATGTTTTGTAGGTGGAGGTAGACAGATTCTTGTTAGGCAAGGGAATTGAGGGTTATCGGGGGTAGATGGGAATGTGGAAATCTAAACACAAACAGATCTGCCATGATATTATTGAATGGCAGAGCAGGCTCGAGGGGCCCAATGGCCTACTTCTGCTCCTAATTCATATGGTCGTATGTATCTCTCCTCTAATCTTTCTACCAATCACTTTAAATCTATTCCCCCTAGTCACTGACCTCTCTGTTAATGTAAGTAGGCCCTTCCCATCCGTTCGATCCATGCCCCTCACAATTTTGTACATCTCAATCAAATCTCCCCTCAGCCTCCTCTATTCCAAAGAGAACAACCCCAGCCTATCCAATCTTTCCTCATAGCTGCATTTTTCCATTCCTGGCAACATCCTCGTAAATCTGCTCTGTACCCTCTCTCGTGCAATTACATCCTTTCTGTAATGAGGTGACCAGAACTGCACAGAGTACTCAAGTTGTGGCCTAACCAATGATTGATACAGTTCCAGCATAACCTCCCTGCTCTTATATTCTATACCTTGGCGAATAAAGGAATAAAAGGAATAATGCCTTCTTAACCACCTTATTGACCTGTCCTGCTACCTTCAGGGATCTATAGACATTCACTTCCTCTACACTGCTTGGTATTCTCCCACTAATTTTGTATTCCTTTGCCTTGTTTGACCTCCCCAAATGCATCACCTCACACTTCTCCAATTTGAATTTCATTTGCCATTTTTCCGCCCACCTGACCAGTCCATTGATATCTTCCTGCAGCCTGCCGCTATCCTCCTGTCTATCAACCACATGGCCAATTTTCGTGCTGTGTGCAAACTTCTTGATTATGTCCCCTACATTTACATCCAAATCGTTAATATATACCACATAAAGCAAGGAACCTAGTACTGAGCCCTGTGGAACGCCTTTGGAAACAGTCATCCACAAACGTTCACTCCCTCCACAACCGACGCACAGTGATAGCAGTGTGTACCATCTACAAGATGCACTGCAGCAACACACCATGGCTCCTTAGACAGCATCTTCCAAACCTGCGACCTCTACCAACTAGAAGGACAAGGGCAGCAAATGCATGGGAACACCACCACTTGCAAGTTCCCCTCCAAGCCACACACCATCCTGACTTGGAACAATATCGCCGTTCCTTCACTGTCACTGGGTTAAAATCCTGGAACTCCCTTCCTAACATCACTGTGGGTGTACCTACCCGACATGAACTGCAGTGGTTCAAGAAGGCAGCTCACCACCACCTTCTCAAGGGCAATTAGGAATGGGAAATAAATGTTGGCCTAGCCAGCGACACCCACATCCCATGAATGAATAAAAAAAAGTTGCAAAAACACCTGTCAACAATTACCCTTTGTTTCCTGCCACTCAGCTAATTTTGATCCCAACTTGTTACATTCCCTTGGGTCCCATGCTGTTTTATTTTTTTAAACCATGTGCAACCTTATCAAAAGCCTTACTAAAATCCATGCAGGCCACATCAACTGCATTACCCTCATCATTTCTCCTTGTTACTCCTTCAAAAAATGCAATCAAGTTAGTCAGACACAATCGTCCCTTATCAAATCCATGCTGACTGTCCTTGATTAATCCATGCCTTTCTAAGTAACAGTTTATCCTGTCTCACAGAATGATTCCAATAATTTGCCCACCACCAAGGTTAGACTGACTGGCCTTTAATTATTTAGTCTATCCCTCGCTCCCTTTTTAAACAAAGGTACAACATTAGCAGTCCTCTAATCCTCCAGCACCACACTTGTAGCCAGTGAGGATTGGAAAATAATGGTCAGATCTTCGACTATTTCCTCCCTGGCTTCTTTTAACAGCCTGGGGTACATTTTATCCGATCCTGGTGAGTTATCCACTTTCAAGCTTGCTAATCCCCTTCATCCTTCCTCGCTCCCTATGTTTATCACATCCAATATTTCACACTCCCTCTCCTTAACTACAATATCTACATCGTTCCCCCTATTTTGTGAAGACAGACACAAAGTATTCATTAAGAACCATACCAACCTCTTCCTCCCCTACACATAGGTTACCTTTGTGGTCTTTTACAGGTCCTGCTCTTTCCTTAATTATCCTCTTACTCTTAATGCATTGATAAAATATTTTTGGGTTCACCTTGCTAATAGTCTTACTTAATTTCATTTTTGATTTCACACCTCCACTTTTTATACTCCTCTCAGCTTTCTGTAGTATTGAGTTCTAGGTGTCGGTAATGACATCATTTCACTCCTATTTGAATTTATTCATGAAACTCACACTTGTTTAAAGACAAGAACTCTGGGTGCCAGTATTAATGTCCCCTGGAAAATTTGACCAACACTATAAACAGCAATAAATTGGTGGAAACAGCAGACATTTTATTTTCCATCTGCAACCCTCCCATTTTTGAGAGATGAAATTCAGCACCTTATTAACTTGGAATTAGAGTCATAGAGTCATAGAGTTTTGCAACACAGAAACAGGCCCTTTGGCCCACTGTGTCTGTGCCAGCCATCAATCCTATCTATTCTAATCCCATTTTCCAGCACTTGGCCCATAGCCTTGTATGCTATGGCATTTCAAGTGCTCATCTAAATACTTCTTAAATATTGTGAGGGTTCCTGCCTTTAACACCCCTTCAGGCAGTGTGTTCTAGATTCCAACCACCCTCTGGGTGAAAACATTTTTCCTCAAATCCCCTCGAAACCTCCTGCCCCTTACCTTAAATCTATGCCCCCTGGTTATTGACACCTCCGCTAAGAGAAAAGGTTTCTTCCTATCTACCCAAGCTATGCCCCTCATAATTCTGTATACCTCAATCAGGTCCCTGCTCAGCCTTTGCTGCTCTAAGGAAAACAACCCTAGCCTATCCAGTCTCTCTTCATAGCTGAAATGCTCCAGCCCAGGCAACATCCTGGTGAATCTCCTCTGCACCCTCTCCAGTACAATCACATCCTTCCTTTAGTGTGGCGACCAGCATAGAGTTAGTTATCTTTAAATGCTGTACCTCATAAATAGTCATTACATATTAGAATTAAATTAACTATTGGCATGTGCCAACCTGGAACACTTAAAGCTCACTTAAACTGTGATTTAATAAATAAGATATAAATTATTTAAATGTTATAAGAGTGTCAAAGTGAATGCCTACCCTTGCAGTCTTAATGTGCTCAGATGGTTGCACTGGGTGTATCCCACTCTGTACTTTTTTCCATGTTTCTTGATGATGCGCCAAACAGTTCATCACAGCAACCTGGCAAAAATCAATTGAACTAAATCATAATTGAAATAGCTCCAATAAAGTTGCTTCCTTTAATTTTAGTACTCGAAATTACAGAATAGATTTTCAATGCATTTTTCAATATTAAAATGCAACAGCAATTTTTAAAATATATTTGTTCCTGGTGTATGGGCGATAGGAGCAAGGCCATGTATATTTCCATCAGTAGCTGTCCTGTAAAGGTGGTGGTGGACATTCTCTTTGAATGGATAAATTTAGTGTGATGATGGTGCTCCCACATTGGTGTTAAGTATGGAGTTAAAGGTTTGTGGCTCAGCAGCAATGAAGAAACATAGATATATGTCCAAATCATAATACCCAGCCTCTGTCCTGCTCTCTTACCATGTTGCTGAAATGGCTGGTCCATTTCGGCTTCTGATCAATGATGATAACCCAGAATGTTTCTGGTGAGAAACTCTGATGGTGAAGGTCAAGGAGAGTCATTCGTTAAGATGGGTCATCAACTGGCACTTATGTGATGCAAATATTACCTGCCACCTGTCAGCTCAATTCTGGATGGTATTCAGCTCCTTCATTAATCAATGGAGTTGGGAATGTAGTTGAATACTGTGTAGTGAACAGCAACACACCTGACATTACTACAGAAAGAAGTTTATTAATGAAGTAGCTGAAGATGGTTGGGCCAAGGACGATTCCTTGAGGAACTCCCTCAGTGACTTTTTACAGCTGTGGTATCTGGCTTCATCCATAGTCATCTTTATTTAAGTTAGGTAAGACTCCAGCCCCTGAGGGCTTTCCCTTTTACCTTCATTGATACTAGTTTTTCTGAGGCTCATTGCTGCCATATTCAGTCAGATGTTACTTTGATGTCGAGAGCAGAGAATCACACTTTTCCCTTGGCATTCAGCTTATTTGTTCATGTCTAGGTAAAAGCTATGGTAAGGATTGGAGCTCAATAAGCATGTTGTTGGCAAGCTTATGGTATTTGCTGCACTATTGATGACTCCTCTTATCAGTTTACTGATTATTGAGAGGAGGTTGATAGATTGTTAATTGAGCGGCTTCGATTTGTCTTTTTTTTGTATGTGGGACATACATGAGCAAACTTCCACATTGTTAAGTAGATGTTGCAGCTATACTGGAACAACTTGGCTGGGGGAATAGTTAACTCTGGCGCACAGGCCTTCAGCACTTCAACTGGTATGTTGCCAAGACGCATTGCCATTGCTATGTCCAGTGCACTCAGCTGCTTTTTAATGTCACGTGATATGAAGCAGATTGAGTGGGCACTGGTATCCCTGATGGTGGGGAACTCAGGAAAAGGTCAAATAGGAACAACCACTGGAATTTTTGTTTAAATATGCTGGCAAACACTTCAGCTTTGTACCCTAATTATTTCCTCACAAATTTTAAATTTTAGATAAAGACCCCAATTTTTCCTGAAGTACATATGCTATATCTGACTTTACTTCGATTCTTCTGGATTTTCAGGTTCAAGTCATGGACATTGATCCGCATTCTCCTTATGGCTATTTGCCTGCACCCAGATTCAGTGCAGTAAACCAAGTATAATGGAGTCAATCATGCTGGACGTGTGTCCCATGGGCAAGATGAGCTTGGCGAGAGTATGAGCGGAAATAGGAGAGAAGTTCGAATTCAGATTAGGACTAAGACAGGGTGGAGATTTTACCTTGGGAAGAAAGGGAAAGTGGTGATTATGGCTACAAGTTGTGCTACGGTTATGCTTAATTCTGTGGCCCTTGGATGTGAAGGAACAAACAAGGAGTCACAGCAGGAAGAACAGCCATGATGGGAGAGAGTAAAGATTTGCTGGGGACAAAAGCATCAAAGGTGAAGGAAAGGAAGTGATTGAGCAGATCAACTGCAGAAAAATTGTGGTGAAAAGAAGGCCAAAAGTTAGGCAATTGGAATTTTGAAAGTGCAATCTATGTGATTTGGAGGCAGGTTTCTTCCAGCAGGGACAAAAAAGGAAGTGGTGTTAGTGGAGTATAGATGATTTTTCTATGATTGAAACCATTGTATTAGAAAGTCATGTGGGATGGCAAGGTTAAGGGGTGACTGTAAAATGGGTAGGAAAGTTGAATGGAGGGAGAAGTTTAGAGAGGACAAGAAGGCAATTAGATCAAAGGCAAAGATGAGCTGAGATGAGATTGAAATCATTGAGAACTAAGAGTCACTCAGTGTGGAGGCAGAAGGAGGAAAGGAGGGGAGCTATCTTGTGGAGAAACTCATAATGAGGCAGTGGGCAGTAGAGAATGAAGATTGAGAGAGAAGAGCCAAAGGAGTAAGAGGAGAGACCAATATGTCATTTGATTATAAAGGCCAAGCTGCCTTGTGACAGTTTGGACAGGGTACAAACTATTACAAACTATTTCCAGCACAGAAACAATCATGTGTTTATGTTCCACATGAGCCTCTTCCCATCCCTCTAACCCCAGCAACATAGTCTTCTATGATGATGGAAGGCGATGGAAAGTATAAACAGGTGCGGAGGCTGCAGTGAGAGGCAAGATATTGCTGCCCATGGGCCATGTTTCAGTCAAAGCCATGCTGCCAATGAGCTGGATTTTGTTCTCGGCCCGATGTCAGGTTTCGTGGCGGGGGGCCGACGATTCGGAGCAGCAACAGCAGCAGCATTGAACCCGACGCTGGGATTGCCGGGCCCGATCTTCCCAGTGGCAGGGAAGCTCTGTGGCAGCCCCTTCGCCACTGTGCGATGGGATCCTAATTCAAATATTTAAAATACATTACCCTGTCATCTGCCGCGATCTTCCCATCCGTTCCTGATCATCAGTGAGAAGTATGGCACTCACATGCCTTCGCTTTCCCATCCAGGAGAAGCTGGCACCACTGAGGAGGGGAAGGGGTTTCTGCTGCATTCTGAGTATAGATGGTGGGGTGAAGGAGTCAACTCTGCATTGTGTGTAAAGGTAAGGGGGGAAGGGGCAACTCTGCAATATTTTGTGGATATGGGGGGGGAAATGGGGTCAATTCTGCATTATTTTGAACTGCTTGCAGGGCTGGCAGCCTTTTAAAAATGGCGCCAGAACCTGCTCCAGCATCAGGTAACGTCATTCACGGCGTCACCAATGCTGCCCCGGTCACATGATTGAGGGAGGGCAGCTGCCATCAATATGTTAAGTGGCTGCCCGCCGCTGCCATTTTCTGCACCCGCTGTTGCTCCTGGTGGCGAGACAATAACATTCAGTCCAATGTAACCGTTCACAAGAAAGTTGTGGATAGCAATGGCTTTGTTCATATTCTGGCTGGACATGTGAACATAGAGTCATAGAGAGATACAGCACCAAAACAGGCCCTTTGGCCCACGCCAACCATCAACCACCCATTTATACTAATCCTACATTAATCCCATTTTCCCTCTCACATCCCCATAATTCTCCTACCACCTACCTACACTAGGGACAATATTTTACAATGGCCAATTTACCAATCAACCCACAAGTCTTTGGCATATGGGAGGAAACCAGAGCAAACCCATGCGGTCACAGGGAGAACTTGCAAACTCTGCACAGGCAGTACTCAGAACCGAACCCAGGTCGCTGGAGCTGTGAGGCTGCGGTGCTAACCACTGCAGCACTGTGCCACCCAACAGGTGTGGTGATTTTTAATACGCTGGCAGAGTCCAATGTGGATTGGCGAGATTAGCACCTTGTAGCTGTACTAAGTGAGAAGGACAGCGAGGAGGAGGATTGAATCAGTAGGGTTGCTGCTCATAAGAAGACAGCAACCGATGGCTTAGTGGGCATTTTGGAGAATGCCAAAAACAGCGCAGCAAGTAGCCGTGGGTTTATCCAAGAGAGATTCAAGACTCTGATGAAAGCAGGAGCATAGGAAGGCAGAGACCAGTGATAGGTTGGAATAGGGATTGGGATAGGAACATAGGAAGATAGGACATAGGAAGATAGGAACAGGAGTAGGCCATTCATCCCCTCGAACCTGTCCCGCCATTCAGTGAGATCATGGCTGATCCGTGGCCTAACTCCATATACCTCCCTTTGGCCATATCCCTTAATATCTTTGCTTAACAAAAATCCATCTCAGATTTAAAATTAACAACTATTCTCGCTTCAACTGCTGTTTGTGGGAGAGAGTTCTAAACCTCTACCACCCTTTGCATGAAGAAGTGCTTCCTAACATCTCTCCTGAACGGTCTGGTCCTAATTTTTAGACTCTGCCCCCGAGTTTTAGAATCTCCAACCAGTGGAAATAGTTTATCTTTATCTAGCCTATCTTTTCCTGTTAATATCTTGAAGACTTCAATCTGATCACCCCTTAACCTTCTAAATTCTAGCGAAAACAAGCCTAATTTGTGTAATCTCTTCTCGTAACTTAACCCCTGTAGTCCAGGTATCATTCTTGTAAACCTACGTTGCACTCCCTCCAAGGCCAATATATCCTTCCTAAGGTGTGGTGCCCAGAACTGCTCACAGCACTCCAAGTGGGGTCTAACCAGGGTTTTGTACAGCTGCAGCATAACCTTGGTGTCTTTATACTCCAGTACTCTAGATATAAAGATTAGCATTCCATTAGCCTTTTTGATTATTTTCTGCACTTGCTCGTAGCATTTTAAAGATCTCTGCACCTGAACCCCCAAGTCTCTTTGGACATCCACTGTTCTTAACCTCTTCCCATTTAGAAAGTACCCTGCTCTATCCCTTTTTAGTCCAAAATGGATAATCTCACACATGCCCGCATTGAAATCCATCTGCCACAGTTTTGCCCACTCACCTAGTCTGGCAATATCTCTTTGCAATTTTATGCTATCATCTAGACTGTCTACAATGCCGCCTAACTTTGTATCATCAGCAAATTTGGATATATGACTTACTATGCCATCATCCAAGTCGTTAATGAATAATGTGAATAATTGAGGCCCCAACACAGATCCCTACGGGACACTACTAGTCACATCCTGCCAATCGGAGTACTTACCCATTATCCACACTCTGGGTCGCCTGTCACTCAACTAACTTCCTAACCATGTCAATAATTTGCCCTCAACTCCATGAGATTCTACCTTAGTTAACAGTCTCTTATGTGGGACTTTATCAAATACTTTCTGGAAGTTCATATAAATAACATCCATAGACATTCCCCTGTCCACTATCTTAGTCATCTCTTCAAAAAGTTCAATGTGATTTGTCAGGCATGACCTTCCCGTCATGAATGCATGCTGGCTGTCCCTGATTAACTGAAATTTTTCTTGGTGTTCAGTCACCCTATCCTTGATTATAGACTCCAGCAACTTGCCCACCACAGATGTCAGGCTAACTGGTCTGTAATTTCCTTGGTTCCCCCTTTCACCCTTCTTAAAAAGTGGCATGTGCAACTTTCCAATCCAGAGGGACCACTCCTGAATCTAGGGAACTTTGAAAGACTATGTGCTCCCCTACTTCCTTTAACACCCTCGGATGGAAACCGTCAGGTCCTGGGGATTTTTCATTCTTTAGTTCCATAAATTTCCTTGTTACTGATGTTTTACTTGCATTGATTGTATTAAGTCCCTGTCCCCTATCGGCTATTCATTTTTTCAGGACTTCCGGCAAGTTATCCTCCTTTTCAAGTGTAAATATTGAGGCAAAGTAATTGTTCAACATGTCTGCAATTTTTCCATTATCAATGACAATATCTTCATTTTCAGCTTTTAGTGGGCCTACATTGCTCTTTCCCTTTATGTAACTATAAAATTTCTTCTTATTGATTTTGATATCCCTTGCAAATTTCCTTTCACAATCTCTTTTAGTAGTTCTTATAAGCTGCTTTGTGACTCTTTGCTGGTCTTTGTATCGATCCCATTCGGCCGGATCTGTGCTGCGTTTTGCATTTTTGTAAGCCATTTCTTTTTGTTTTATGCTATCCCTAATCTCTTTAGTTGTCCATGGCTGTTTTTTCTGTGAAGTGGAGCCTATTCCTCTCAGGGGTATAGACGCGCTCAGGAATAGATGGGGGTAAAGACCCCAAGTGGAAAGAAACATAAGGTGGCATAACTGGGTTACAAGAAGGAAGAAGACAAAAGAATGAGCCCAGAAAGGCTAAGGAAAAGAAAAGATTCTGAAGCACCAAACAAAATGTGGATGCAAATGGACACAGAGAGAATTCAGATTAAATAGGCATAATAGAGATTAGGAGAGACATGTACTGGCCATCTCTGTGGTGGATTAAGGTTGACTTGTAGAGAGGGTGGAGTATCGACGAACCATTGTTCATGTTCAGAGACATTATGGAGAGAGAGTAAACCCAGGAGCTGTTTGAGAAGCAGGCTATCAGTCAGTGTGCTATTGGAAGTTGTCCAGTGGGAGCAGATGCGGTTTCAATGATAATTGAGCAAAGGTTGAACCACGGGTCTAGTGGAGGTGCGCAGTGGCCTCACATGATTGTAGTGCACCAGTGGATTTAGCATAACAGCAGTGGACTGAGGAGCAGAGGAAGTGAAACCCATGAACCAAAAACATGAAGTCCAGGGAGTTAAAGCAGGGTGCAAGGTAAATCTGCAGGATCAGTACAGATGTGAGAGCTGGACTAAGAAACAGCTATAGAGAGGTGAGCTACACACAAGATCAGGAGGAACAGGAAGGACTTGAGGAGTCATTCCAACCCAGTCCAGCAAAGAACGATGGAGGATTTCTAAAAGATGAATGGAGTCAATAGCCACAGGAAACAAGTGGAAAACAGAAAAACAGAGCTCATTCAGCAGCAGGGAGGCAGAATCCAGAGTAGAATTAGAGCTAGTTTGGCATAGAGTGACAAATTCCCAGCGAAGGAGCAGAAATCATAGAATCAAACTGATTACTGGAATAAGAATACGAACATATGATATAGGACCAGGAGTAGGCCATACGACCCATCAAGCATCCGCCATTCAATAAGATCATGACTGAATGTCTATATCAACTTCACTTTGCTGCACTATCCTGATATAAGAACATAAGAACAAAGGAAACAGGAGCTGGAGTAGGCTATTTGTCCCTTCAAGACTGCTCTGCCATTTAACAAGACCATGGCTGATCTTCTACCTCTAGGGCAAGTATGTCCTTAGGTAAGGAGACCAAAACCTCACACAGTACTCCAGGTGTGGCCTCAGCAATGCCCTGTTTAACTGTAGTAAAAGTTCTTTACTCTTATACTCCAATCCCTTTGTAACAAATGCTAATATACTACTTGTCTTCCTAATTGCTTGTGGACCTGCATGTTAACTTCTTGTTATTCATGTACAAGGACATTCAGGTCCCTCTAAATGCAAATATTTCCCAGTCTCTCACCATTCAAAAATACTCTGCTTTTTTATTTTTTTCTGCCAAAGTGGATAACTTCACACTTCACCACATTGTATTCCATCTGCCATGCTCTTGCCTACTCACCCAACTTGTCCATACCCCTCTGCACCCATTTTGCATCCTCCTCACCACTTACTTTCCCACCTTACTTTGTATCATCAGCAAGCTTGGATATATTACACTCAGTTCTCTCATCCAAGTCATGAATATAGATTGTAAATAGTTGAAGCCCAAGTACTGATCCTTGCAGGACCCCACAAGTTACAGCCTGCCAACCCGAAAATGTCCCATTTATTCCTACTCTCTGTTCTCTGACCATTACCCAATCTTCAATCTATGCTAATATATTACCCCCAATCCATGAGTCCTAATTTTGTGTAGTAACCTCTTGTGTGGTACCTTATTGAACACTTTTTGAAAATCCAAATACACTACATCCACTGATTCCCCGTTATCCATCCTACTAGTTACATCCTCAAAAAACTCTATTTGTCAAACATGATTTCCATTTCATGAATTTATGTTGACTTGACTTAATCGTATGATGATTTTCCAAGTGCCCTGTAACCACATCCCTAGTAATAGATTCTAGCATTTTGCCTACTGCTGTTGTTAGGCTAACTGGCCTAAAGTTCCCATTTTCCTCCTTTTTTAAATAGTGGGGTTATGTTTGCTATCTTCCAATCCTTGGGAATTGTTCTAGAATCTAAAAAATTCTGGAAGATCAAAACCAATGCATCTATGATTTCTGCAGCAACCTATTTTAAAACCTCAGGATGCAGGTCATCATGTCCAAAGGATTTGTCGCCACTTAGTCCCGTTAATCTCTCCAGTACTATTTCTTTATTTATGCTGATTTCTTTAAGTTCCTCATTTTCACGAGACCCTCATTATTTCCATTATATCCCTCAATTACCTTAGTACCCAAAAATCTATCAATCTCAGTATTGAATCTACTCATTGACTGAACATCCACAACCCTCTGGGGTAGAGAGTTCCAAAGATTCACAATACTCTGAGTGAAGAAATTTCTCCTCATTCATTTCATTCCTAAATGGCTGACCCCCTTATCCTGAGATTACAACCTTTTGTTCTAGATTCTCCAACCAGGGAATGTTGGGCCCTAGAGACAGTCCAACAGAAAATACAGCCTTAATAGGAAACAGCAGTGAAGATGGATATTACAGTAATGCCTAAAGCTACAGAAAAATGAACCTTGGCTTAGAAGGCATTGTTTTGTCCAGGATCCAACCGCAGTCACAGAGTAAAGCAGAGAATCCAGCAGTTCACTCAGTCACATAATAATAACACTCTGCACACTTAAGATTTACATTATCTTGGTTGTATAATTACATTTTTCTGAAGCACATTTATATATTTTCTCTAACTTTAGTACTTTTTACCAATGCTATTCACCCACTTACTCATGGCTATCCCTTTGTTAAACTGAATAGCCAGAAGCAATTTAGGACCCCAAGTATCAAATACCTGAATCCAATGTGTATAAATCTGGCAACATAAATTGGTATTGGTCAATAAGTGAGTGTTTCAATAGAAAAAAAAACTAGAAAGGAATAAGATATACAATACTTACAGATGTTAAGAGTAGAAATAGACTGTGAATTCGCATGTTCAGGGGTAATGCAAGGAGCTCACAGCAGAGACCGAGTAACAGAATCAGTGAGGCTTATGTAAATGAATCGGACAATTACTATCCCTTGCTCTGGGAAGGAAAGGTGTGTGTGTACATATTTTCCGTGTGCAATAAAAATTTAACAAGCAGCTAAATGCCACAGGTTACCACACCTACTATTTTAAATGGCATAAATTCACAGATTTTTCTTGCTAGTCAGCTGTCTGACACATCTGGGAACCCATCATTATATTTTATGGCCTCCAAATCAAGCTCCTGAGAAATTTACGCCCACCTGTAAGGTGTCTGTTACTCAATATGGAGTGTGCTCTCTTTCACAGAGGGACACTTAGCAAGTCCAGAATGCTTATGTGCCGGTTGGCAGAGAAAGGGGTAATGCTGGCATTTTACTAACTGAAATCATTCAGCCTACCAGAACTGCTTCTCACTATTTGTCAAGCGAGGACTGCCATACCCACAGGTGCATTGATTGACAGGGTTATCTGAAATTGAGTGGAAGGAATCAGAAGCTTTCGTCACTGATCTACTCCTAACCCTGCAAATTTCATTCCTGAGCCAAGCTGGCTGGTCAATTATTGGACCTGAATTTGCTTCAATGCTGTGTTTGGCGGTGACCATGTTAATTGGGCTTTTGAGCTCTCTGTTAACTTCATACCATATTTATGCTGCAATTTGCTGGAAGATCAATCCATTAACAGCATGGTGAGGCCAATAACACATCAGCTACCTCAAGAACACCATGCTCAATGGCTTATCCTGCAGACCAACCACATATCACAAAAAGCTGAAAAAGATGCTATAACTATAAGATTACTTTTCTCTCCTGTTCAAAATACAAAAGGCTAAAAATTAACAATACACTGTAGTTATTTTCTAACTTTAAAGAATTAAATTTAAAACTGAGCACAACAGTTTGTACCAGTAGTAACTTTTCATAAAACCTTTTTCTAGTAAGTATAACACAGGACAAAGAATTGATCGAGTTCTTTGCCTTGGGAAGAGAAGGTTCGTCCCCTATGTTGTTTTGTCCAGATGCCGAATGTGGTTCTCCTGAATACCCTTGTAGAATGGGCAGTGTTATATGAACATAGAACATAGAACATTACAGCGCAGTACAGGCCCTTCGGCCCTCGATGTTGCGCCGATCTGTGAAACCATCTGACCTACACTATTCCATTTTCATCCATATGTCTATCCAATGACCACTTAAATGCCCTTAAAGTTGGCGAGTCTACTGCTGTTGCAGGCAGGGCGTTCCACGCCCCTACTACTCTCTGAGTAAAGAAACTACCTCTGACATCTGTCCTATATCTATCACCCCTCAACTTAAAGCTATGTCCCCTCGTGTTTGCCATCACCATCCGAGGAAAAAGACTCTCACTATCCACCCTATCTAACCCTCTGATTATCTTATATGTCTCTATTAAGTCACCTCTCCTCCTCCTTCTCTCTAACGAAAACAACCTCAAGTCCCTCAGCCTTTCCTCGTAAGACCTTCCCTCCATACCAGGCAACATCCTAGTAAATCTCCTCTGCACCCTTTCCATAGCTTCCACATCCTTCCGATAATGCGGTGACCAGAACTGCACGCAATACTCCAGGTGCGGCCGCACCAGAGTTTTGTACAGCTGCAGCATGACCTCGTGGCTCCGAAACTCGATCCCCCTACTAATAAAAGCTAACACACCATATGCCTTCTTAACAGACCTATTAACCTGGGTGGCAACTTTCAGGGATTTATGTACCTGGACACCAAGACCTCTCTGCTCATCTACACTACCAAGAATCTTCTCATTAGCCCAGTACTCTGCATTCCTGTTACTCCTTCCAAAGTGAATCACCTCACACTTTTCCGCATTAAACTCCATTTGCCATCTCTCAGCCCAGCTCTGCAGCCTATCTATGTCCCTCTGTAACCTAAAACATCCTTCGGCACTATCCACAACTCCACCGACCTTCGTGTCATCCGCAAATTTACTAACCCACCCTTCTACACCCTCATCCAGGTCATTTATAAAAATGACAAACAGCAGTGGCCCCAAAACAGATCCTTGCGGTACACCACTAGTAACTAAACTCCAGGATGAACATTTGCCAATTTGCCATCAACCACCACCCTCTGTCTTCTTTCAGCTAGCCAATTTCTGATCCAAAGCTCTAAATCACCTTCAATCCCATACTTCCGTATTTTCTGCAATAGCCTACCGTGGGGAACCTTATCAAACGCCTTACTGAACTCCATATACACCACATCCACGGCATTACCCTCATCCACCTGTTTGGTCACCTTCTCAAAAAACTCAATAAGGTTTGTGAGGCACGACCTACCCTTCACAAAACCGTGCTGACTATCGCTAATGAACTTATTCTTTTCAAGATGATTATAAATCCTATCTCTTATAACCTTTTCCAACATTTTACCCACAACCGAAGTAAGGCTCACAGGTCTATAATTACCAGGGCTGTCTCTACTCCCCCTCTTGAACAAGGGGACAACATTTGCTAACCTCCAGTCTTCCGGCACTATTCCTGTCGACAATGACAACATAAAAATCAAGGACAAAGGCTCTGCAATCCCCTCCCTGGCTTCCCAGAGAATCCTAGGATAAATCCCATCTGGCCCAGGGGACTTATCTATTTTCACACTTTCCAAAATTGCTAACACCTCCTCCTTGTGAACCTCAATCCCATCTAGCCTAGTAGTCTGTCTCTCAGTATTCTCCTCGACAACATTTTCTTTCTCTACTGTAAATACTGACGAAAAATATTCATTTAACGCTTCCCCTATCTCCTCTGATTCCACACACAACTTCCCACTACTATCCTTGATTGGCCCTAATCTAACTCTAGTCATTCTTTTATTCCTGATATACCTATAGAAAGCCTTAGGGTTTTCCTTGATCCTATCCGCCAATGACTTCTCGTGTCCTCTCCTCGCTCTTCTTAGCTCTCCCTTTAGATCCTTCCTGGCTAGCTTGTGACTCTCAAGCGCCCTAACTGAGCCTTCACATCTCATCCTAACATCAGCCTTCTTCTTCCTCTTGACAAGCGCTTCAACTTCTTTAGTAAACCATGGCTCCCTCGCTCGACAACTTCCTCCCTGCCTGGCAGTTCGAGGTAGTGCTCAACCCAACGGTCCATTTGCTTGCGTTGGTCAGTGATTATGTCCCCTGATTTAGATTTGAGGGGGGCGATCTTCTTGATGGTTGGCCCAAGAGCTCTCTTCATGCCATCATACATTCCTCTGATGTTTCCGGTGTCTGAGGCCAGCTGAATATGACTGCATAGGTGTTGCCAGTAGTCGTTTGTGCAGCACCTGGCTGTTCTTTGTGCAGTGCTTCTGGCTGCTTTCAGTGCTACAGATGTTAACTCACTGGGGGCTTTCTTGTAGTTCAACAGTGCAATGGTTTCCTTTCCTGAATCTTCTGTTAATTATCATACTGCTCATAACAGATTTTTAACATGAAAGAATCTCATTGTTTTGCAGGCCTTGATTCCTTATCTCTGCAACTATCATGGTTACTTCTTCCTTTCATTTCCTTTGGATTTTATCTTTTGAAGGCTCCATTTCACTGTGTTGATGCATACTTTTCTTTCTCAAAATTGTTTGTTCTTTACTAAGAAATTCAGAGTTTCTGTCCATTATTTTAGTCTTCTTTAAAATAACAACTTTGATTTATATAGCATCTTTAACACAGTAAAACTTCCCATGGCACTTCACAAGAGCTTTATCAAACAAATTTGTCATAAATTCGTGTCACGAAAAGAGATATTAGGTTAGGTGTCCAAAAGCTTAGTCAGAGGTAAATTTTAAGAAGCTTCTTAAGATAGAGAGAGATAGAGAGGTGGAAGGATTTAGGGAGAGGATTACATGGCTTAGGGACTCGGTGGCTGAAGACACAGCAGCCAAAGGTGGAATGAGTAAAATAGGGGAAGCACAAGAGGCACAGAGATTTTGGGGGACGGGGGGTGGTTGGAGGGCTGAAGGAGGTTACAGGGATAGGAAGGAGCGAGGACATGCAGAGATCTTTAAACAAGGATGAGAATTTTTAAACTGAGGCATTGCCAGACTGGGAGCCAATGTAGGTAAGCGAGCAGAGAGTTGGAGGGTGAATGGGATTTAATGGGGGTTAGGAGATGGGCAGCAGAGTTTTGGATTTATTTATGAAGGGTAGAAGATGGGGGCTGGCCAACAGAGCACTGGAATGGCCAAGTCTAGAGGTAACAAAGATATGGGTGAGGGTTTCAGCTGGCTGAAGTGTGGAGACGGAGGTGGAAGTAGGTGTGCTTGGTGGTGGAGTAGCAAACATTCAGAATGAAAAATCCAGAATCCTGCATAACTCAGATTGAGGCATGGCTTTGGGAGGTAATGAACCTGCACCTTCTGAAATCACAATAATTCAACATTTTAGAAATAATAACACTGAAAGAGCCTTTTAAAAATCTTTGTAAAATTAAGTAAGAAGTAACTTCCAGTGTCTTGAATACTCAATTTCTCCCAAAAATGTTGCAAGAGGAAAGTAAGAAGAGAACCCCAAAACTTGGGAATGAGGACCTGCAGGGCTTTGGAAATCTAAAGTAGAGGTGAAAACTGCTGCTGGGTAGTGCCAGGGTGACAACTCCCCACAAAATCAATCAGGTGGCATGGAGGTAGGTGGTGAAGATCCTGACATCCATGAATGGGGGATCAATGCCATATAAACTGCAATGTCTGGTACCTGCAGAATAAGGCAACTGTGACTTGACAGCTCCATGGCTGATGTTACAGATGCCTCCAGTGCCTTACTGGAAGAAACCTCCTGGCTTTCCTGGCTGGCCTCCCATCTTCCATCCTCCATAAATAGAAATTGAAGGCTATTATTATTTTCATTGCCACTGGCAATTATCTGAAGAGAAAAAATTTGCCGGCCTAAAGGGAAAGTGTGGGGGCATGGGACTAGCTGAACAACTCTTACAGAGAGTCGGCACAGACATGACAGGCTGAATGGCCTCCTTCTGTGCTGTAATCATTCTATGATTCTATGACAAGGCTCTATGGGAGGTAGACTGTCGTTTCATGAAGCATCTCCAATTGCTTCCTTGCTCAAGTGTAGTTTATGGATGCACAGCTTCTCCGAGGATGCATCAAAAGACATTTACTCCTGTTCAGTCTCTGGGGGTTTGTGGTGCAGTGAGACCGGTTCAATTTCTGGCTATGGGCCTCATGCAATGCACCTACTCCCTCTGGTCATCCTCCGTGTCAACCAAAACAGTAAAGGTTTTTTTCTTAGCTTTTTTTATAGCTCAATTGCTCAGGAAATAAATAATGTCACAGAATATCTTGTTATCCCTTTATATCCTCTAGGAAAATTAGGAACCTGAATGTTACTTTATTAATATTGATTCCCTTTAAGTTGCAGCAGAATTTATAAAATGAAGGACTTTCCTTTTCTTTAGACTTTCTGGGATTGACAGATGGGTCTAAATGCACTGATCCAGCCTTTTCCACCTTAGAAACTGGGGATGCTAGTATCATAAGGCAATATGGAATTGTAAACTCTTATAGGTGGAAATGTGAGTTCCATAATCTAAACACCAACCCCATTCAGGAAACATCCAAGATCACATACACAAAAATCTCATGGCTCTCATACATAACACTGTGAGCCTCCTATCATGAAAATTCTGGGCTACTCAAGAACAAATAAATTCATGGACATCATTTTTTTTCTCCTTCACTTCCCCACGCCAGATGCTTGGAACTTGGAAGCTTCACAAATATACTCATAAAGTCATTATGTAGGCCAGGTTTGACACACAGATCTGTAAAAAGCAGGCTTTGTGCAATAGAGAACTTAAATGTTGGAGGCACCTTGATAATATTTTCATGAAATAGAGTTGCCTAATAACAGTAGACATTAGGAGCAATGTATGCCAGGAATCAACTATACTACACCTCCTTTGGCAAATTTAGTACTGGTGTAAGGATTATGGGCAAAACAGTAAAAATATTATGTTCTTAGCATTTCTCAGCTTTGTTGCTGAGGAAATAATGCCACAGAATATTTTGTCATCCCTTTAAATCTGCTAGGAAAATCTGTAATCTGAATGATATTTTGTTAGGATTGTTTCCTTTTAAGTTACAGTAGGATTTATAAATTATGGCGTTTCCGGGTTTCTTTTAGACTTTCTGGAATTGAAGGGCATCAATCTAGCCTTTTCCAGTGTCCCCATATAGAAGGTTTAAAGAGTGAAGCTAAGCAGAAGTTGAAGTAGCTTTGTTGACAAACAAAGATGAAAGGAAACTGTAAAGCCTTTGATAAAATAGCTCTTGGGCTGGATTTGGCCAACAGCTCACATCTTGAACCTCTCCACTCAATCTGGATGGGCACTTCAGGCATTTATCACTCATTAACCGAAGAAGTTCTTTCTAACATCAGTCCTTAACATGCCTTTTACTGTTGTTAATTGTGCCTTGTCAGCTTTTTAATTTGAAACATCGCTCTGGATTAATTGTTTCTACCCCACTTTGCACCTTAACTTTATTTAGCAGCTAAACCACAAATTTTAAGTCATTGCAAAGTGATTAAAACATTATAGCAAACTCAAAGGCTGAGAAATTGGTATCATTTGAGTCCATTCTATGGGCACAATGAGTGGCCTGAGAGTTCCAGTTGTCATCTGCGGCATGCATGCACATTTGCCGGGTGAAATGTGCTGGATGCCGTATTGGTGAGGGTGATGCCGTGCACACAATGCGCATCTGCCAGAAGTATGCAGAGCAGGCAGGTCAAGACCTCAATCAGTGATTTGCTAATGGTGCCATTCTGGAGCATAATTCGATAGCTAACACCCTTTCGTAACCTTTCACAGCTGAACATGTGTTAAGCAATCGGAAAGACCCCCTTCCCCGCCATGCTGCAACATAAAATGTGATAGAGCAGGCTATTAGCATGCTGAAACAATGCTCCATTGCATAGATTGCTCTGGTGGAGCTCGGCAGTACTCGGCAGAGCAAGAGTCAAGATTTCTAGTGCTCCGCTCAATGCTGCACAACCTTGCCATCAAGAAGGATCAGCCCATGACACCACCTATATTATGAGCAACTAAGGAACAGGAGCATACAAACATATGAATTAGGAGCAAAAGTAGGCCATTCGGCCCCTCTAGCCTGCTCCGCCATTCAGTAAGGCCATGGCTGATCTGTTTCCGTCCGAATTCCATACTTCCATCTACCCCAATAACCCTTGATTCCCTTGCCTAACAAAAATCTATCTATCCCCGCCTTAAAATTATTCAATGACCCCGCCTCCTCCATCTTCTGATGCAGAGAGTTCCAAAGTCACACAAACCTCTGAGAGAAAAAAATTCTCCTCATCTCTGTCCTAAAACGGTGACTCCTAATTTTAAAACAGTACCCCCTAGTTCTGGACTCCCCCATATCCACCTTATCAAGACCATTCAGGATCTTCTCTACTTCAATCAAGTCTCCCCTCACTCTTCTAAACTCCTGAGAAAACAAGCCCAGTCTGTCCAACATTTCCTCGTAAGACAACCTGCTCATTCCAGGTAACAATCTAGTAAACCTCCTCTGAACTGCCTCCAACACATTCCTTAAATAAGGAGACCAAAACTGTACACAACATTCGAGATGTGGTCTCACCAATGCCCTGTATAACTGAAGCATAACATCCTTACTTTTATTTTCAGTTACTCTCGTAATAAAGGATAGCATTTCATTAGCCTTCTTTATTACTTGCTGTACCTGTATACTAACTTTTTGTGATTCATGCACCAAAACACCTAGAACCCTCTGGACCTCAGAGTTCTGCAGTCGTTCACTGTTTAATACTCTGCTTTTTTATTCTTCCTGCCAAAGTGAACAACTTCACATTTTCCCACATTATACTCCATCTGCCAGATTTTTGTCCACTCACTGAACCTATTTATATTGGTCTGCAAGCACCTTATGTCCTCTTCACAACATACCTTCCTACTTATCTTTGTGTCATCTACAAATTTAGCTAATTCAGGCCATTTCTCCCCTCATCTAAGTCATTGATATAAATTGTTAAAAGTTGAGGCCCCAGCACAGACCCCTAAGGGACACCACACGTCACATCCTGCCAATCAGAAAAGGACCCATTTATGCCTACTCTCCGTTTTCTGCCAGCCAGCCAATCTTCTATCCATGCTAATATGTTACCCCCTACACCATGAGCTCCTACTTTACGCAATAACCTTTTATGTGGCACCTTGTCAAATGCCTTCTGAAAATCCAAGTACAGTACGTCAACGGGCTCCCTTTTATCCACAGCACATGTTACTCTGTCAAAAAACATGACCTCCCTATCACAAAGCCATGCTGACTATTCCCGATTTCCTTGAGTTTTTCTAAGTGCCCAGCTGTAGCCTCCTTAATGATCGATTCTAACACCATGACAAACGTCAAGCTAACTGGCCTATAGTTGAGAAGGAGCATGAGCAGGAGGAGGAGGAAGAAGAAAGGAGGAGGCAACCTAGACAGCCTCCATCTGGCTGGCTGTCCGTTGGTGACTCATCGACTACGATACCAGAAAACACAGCCCTAATTCCCCATTCACAACTTTACCTTCACTCTCACTAGCCAACACAGTCTTTGCTTGGCTACAATGACAATGCTGAAATAAAAGCCAGAAAAAAACAAATATTCCAAACCAAATTTATAAATTAAATCATGGCATATTGCATACAAATGTCCATAATTACCTTTATGCATTCCCTTTGTGCCTGTCTTCCATGTGCCTTTGCCTGGTGCTCCTTCAAGTGCTACTCCTGTGGCTACAACATGGCTGGTGAAAGGCTACTGACTTCCAGTGGAGGAAACTGCAGATGGCCTTGGAGGACGACCTCAAGCAATTCTGGCAGTAGCAGGCCCAGCTGTGGACTGCATTATCTCAGCTTGGACAGCGGCAGTCTCGGCTGACTTGCTGACAGGCAACAGCAAGGGCACTGGTGGGCTGGCAGTGGTGGGTGCACAAATGCTGTCTTCCCGAGAGAGGCAAGCAGGTTCATGCTGCATGGAGTCACTACCACTCCCCTGTGGTGGCACCTCAGATGTTGGGTGTTTGCTGCTTGTGCTGCAATGGAAGCTGAGACGTCTGCCATCTGACGTTGTATCATGGTTGGATCCACAGAAGTGTGCCAATGGAGTTGGCCATTACTTCCAACCTGGAAAGGATGGGTTCCAGGTCCAGCACAAAATCCTTTATCAAGTTGGTTCTGGACTCCTCCATTCTCCTTGACATTAACTGCAGGCTTTCTGGCAGGCTTCCAAATTCACCAACCATTTCATTATGCATATCCAACTGCACTCTTCTGTAGGCTGCCCTCCCAAAGTCCAAATCTGAGTCTTCCACAGCAGAATGTGCAGAATCTGGAGTCACTCATGTCCAGTGTTTCACCGCATGCAGATTCCAGCCTTCTTGCTGTTCCTCTACTTCCTGGCCACATTCCACTTCTTGGGTATCTGAAGGGAGAAAGGCACAAGGATCAGATTGTGGTGTGGGGAGGGGGACAAAGTAAGAGGTGCATGCTTACACCATCTACAGCTTGTAAATCAGAACAGAGTGTGGGATGAAGGGGGGGGGCGGTAGGATCTGAGAAGGAGGATTAGTTATGAGGATACAATCCTCTTCAATGATTTCAGTCCTGCCACTGGCTCAGCAATGGGTGCCCTAATAATGGTCAGCACCGTCTCTTCCATGGGGGTTGGGACCTGCAAGCATGCCTGTCACCCTCCAGTTAGCTCGGTTGTATGAGACACCTTTCCTGCAACAGAGAGGGAAGTGTGTCAGTGGGAATAGTGCAATCTGTTTGAGTGATGTGGCTATCATGGTTGAAATGCTGGCAGTGTACACAAGCCATGAGATGTGGATGTGAGGCTTGCAGCAGTGCTAGTGAGGATGCAGTGGAGCATATGAATGTCAAGTATGAATCCTGATTGATAGAAATTGTTGGTAGGTGAATGAAGGGTGGGTGGTGAATTGAGCGACCATCTTCAGCTGCTTCATCAATGACCTTCCCTCCATCATAAGGTCAGAAGTGGGGATGTTCGCTGATGATTACACAATGTTCAGCACCATTCATGACTCCTCAGATACTGAAGTGGTCTGTGTCCATATGCAGCAAAACGTGGACAACATGTAGGCTTGGGCTGTTAAGTACCAGGCAATGACCATCTCCAACAAGAGAGAACCCAACCATCTCCCCTTGACATTCAATGGCAATAACATTGCTGAATCTCCTACAATCAACATCCTGGGAGTTACCTTTGACCAGAAACTGAACTGAACCAGACATATTAGTACCATGGCTACAAAAGCAGTTCAGAGGCTGGGAATTCTCTGGCGGGTAGCTTGCCTCCTGACTCCCCAAAGCCAGTCTATCATCTACAAGGCACAAATCAGGAGTGTGATGGAATACTCTCCACTTGCCTGGATGAGTGCAGCTCCAATAAAATTCAAGAAGCTCAACACCATCCAGGACGCTTGATTCGCACCCCATCCACTACCTTCAATATTCACGCCCTTCACCATCGATGCACAATGGAGGCAGTGTGTACCATATACAAGATGCACTGCAGCAACTCACCAAAGCTCCTTCGATAGCACCTTCCAAACCCGTGAACTTTACCACCTAGAAGGACAAAGGCAGCAGATGTATGGGAACACGACCATCTGCAAATTCCCCTCCAAGCCACACACTATCGTGACTTGCAAATATATCACCGTCGCTGGGTCAAAATCCTGGAATTCCCATCCTAACAGCTCTGTGGGTGTACTTACATCTCATGGACTGCAGCGGTTCAAGAATGCAGTTCACCACCACCTTCTCAAATGCAATTAGGAATGGGCAATAAATACTGGGCTAGCCTGGATTAAAGGCCTGCTCAGGTCGGGAAAAAAACCTGATGCGAACCCAACTGAACCACAGCGGACCCGAGACCGAACCGGCCCGAGTCCCTCCAATTTTGCCCTGAGCCCGACTCGACCCGATCCGAGCCCAACTCCGACTCGACCCGACCTGAGCATGACTCAACCATCCCTTTACTTACCTTCCAACTTGGAACCTCCAGGAAGCTGCAATGCATGCATGATGACGTCATAGTGAAGTCACTCGTTCACTGCGCAGACTCAGTTTCGTCCCGGACTCCCAGCTCAGGTAAGTTTTTTAATTTCAATACCTACCAGCAGACCACTTACCGTGTGTGTCCGGCCCGGCCCGACCTGGCCCGACCTGGACTCGGCCCAATCCGAGCCGAGCCCGACAGCCGGATCCGGAAGAGGGTTCCGACCTGAATCCGACACGTATCGTCGGGTCCCGTCGGGTTTGGGTTGGGTAGCAGGCCTTTAGCCTGGATGCCCACATCCTATGAATGAATTTAAAAAAATCTGAGGCTAGTGGTGCAGTTGGTCAGATATGGCATTTGAAGATGCATTCACTGACCTTGATCACTTGTGTGAGGTCATTGAACGTCTTGCGATACCATATCCAGGTCCTCGTGGCTTAACTCCTACCATTGACCTCAACGATTATTTGTTCCCATTGCCTTCTGAGTTGTGTCTGTAGGATATCCTGGCCCCTTAGAAATACAGTACATCTCTCCTCCTTTCTACCTGGTCCACCAAAGCCTCCAGTGCAGTGACTAAAAACTCTGGAGTCTGTGCACTCTCCTATCTTGTGTCATTCTTCAAAGTTTCCCAGCTCAGAGTCATTTCCTGCATGACTACCAGCACCTGCTGTAGCCACAATGCACTTCCAAATTAAAAGACGTAGGCTAGCTTAAGCAGTGCAGCCTTGCTTTAAGTAATGCTAGTCCCTCACAATATTGGCCCTCTGCTGATGCATCCAGCCAATCAATTAGCGCTGGTTGAAATCACTCAAGTTGGTGTGCTGCCTGCATTGCAATCAGCGGGTGCAGGTTAATCGTACAACACAATTCCCACACACGTTTTTTGGGGCTATTGAATTTAGCCCCCAGTATGTGCAACATGATATAACCAAATTAGTGTCAGTTCAGTTTTTTACATTTGGCTATGAGATCTCTGGAGGTAGCAGTGCCACAGCTTTTGTGCATTGCACCGGCTCTGCGATATCTAAGTTCATATACACAAAATTCTCTCATACATAAAAATGTGAGTCACTTGTACAGTTAGTACTAAGTCATCTTTTAATCTCTCCATTTAAATTATTAAAAATGCCCAGCCTGCTGATCCACCTTTGTAGGGCCTGTAATTCCTGGAGCCTCATTACATCACCAGTGTGGCCAATGTCGATCCTGCTCCACATTTCGCAGTTGGAGTCATCAGCATAAAAGGGGTTGATATTGAAGCAATTTGTGCCATTTCATGGGCACCAAATCTGTGGAGGGCCAGGAAATTTGGTGCAATACTATTGTCAAGGAGATTGGTTTCTGTGACTGATGCTAATTTTGTTTCCAAAATGACCCTGCAGCATTTCTGTTGCTCTATTCCTAATAGCAGTAGGTTGCTCTTGTAAACCAGCATTAGGCCCCAATTGTGAAACTGGTAAAGTAAATACACTTTCTTCATGCAGTCAGTCCCATTATATTGAATGATGTCATGACAGAAGGTTGGGTGGGGACCAGAAGCACATTCCACCCTCATCCCCCGCTGACATTTCAGAACTTCAAAAAATTGGCCGAGCCTATCACAATAAGGTCTTGGCCCAAGTTTTAGCCCACCACCCCCACCCCTGCTCAATTTACACCCTGGTGCCATTCTCCAAAAACCAGGGATTTTGTGCCTGATAATGAGCCAAAGGGGCAGTTGCCTCTACTAACATTCAAAATTTCCGGTTCAGACACCAGTGAAAAGATTGTGTATATAGGAATGCAGAGCTTTCCTTTTCTCTGGTTTGAGAGCTACAGACAGTAGAATGTTGTTTTGAGATCCATGAGACCCATCTCCTGCTCTCTTGACCTGATTTTCACAGAATCACTGACCACCAACTTCTCTTCCCAGCTGTGATGTTAGCTGACATTGTCAACAGTTCTCTCTCCTCAGGTTCTATCCCTCTCTCTTTCAAATCTGCCATCATCACTGCTCTCCTCTCTATGGAGGCAGGGTGGACTCTCTCTCGATGGCAGACATTCTGCAAACTCTCGGTCTCTCCGAGAGGGACACAGATGTACCACTTTTCTCCATGGCCTCCTCCTCTACATCTGTGAGCTGTACTATGTATGGCGTCCTGTCCTTCTCTCTTGCATTTTGCGCTGTCTTCTCCTATAAGGAGTGATAAAACAGATCTCTGAGTGAGTGTAGATGAGGGATTTACCCAATGGATGCAGTGTATTTAGTGAGGGTGACTATGAGAGAGATACATCACATTGAATAAGGATTGGAGTGAGTGCCACCAGTGGATGGACAACTGGAGAGACAATAATGTATATAGAAAGTGAAAGTTGGGTGCTGCTGAAAATTAAGTGGGTGTTAGAGGTGATGTGATAAAGAATGCTTAGCAAGACAGAATGAAAGGGGATGGGAGCTGAAAGCTCCGGATGTACCTGTACTCATTTTACCTGACCTGGTTAAATTATTAAACTGCTTCCTACAATGCATGCATGACCTGGGCATTATACTCCCACTGTTGACCACCTCAGCTACCTTCAACCATGCCTTCTTGGTAAGAACGGCAGGTTTCTCCCTTTCATTGTGGGGAGGAGTATGCCCTCCTCCTCTTGACTGCACCCAACAGTAATTCCAGTGAGGTGTCATTAAATCTGTGTGCTACTCTTGCTCTATTTACACCATGCATCCTGAACATCTCCAGTTTTCATTTGTGGACTGTCCCTTTAAATACAGCTGAGATTGCATCATGCGAGTTCACATCATGCACACTGCACAGTTTGGAGACATGAAGCCCAGAAGTCAAAATGAATTGGTACAATAGAGTTGGGTTCACAGATTTCAACCCACTCAATTAACTTCTAGGTTTCCCTCATGCAATTTCACTCACCCACTACCCCACCAGGAAGCTGCCTTCAGATTAATAATGTGGCCATTGTGTTGATAGGGAGTTGGGAAAGAAAGGTTTTGTCAGAGTATAAAACTATCATGTTAGCTTGTTGCTAGTATTAAAAATATAAGTGTTGACAAGCATGCAATCTGCAATCTTTTTAAACATTATTATGAAATGATCTTACCAACATATTGGCCAGAATTCTACACCCCCCCACACCCTGACAGGAGTGGGCTAGAGGCAGAGGGTGAGGGGTTGTAAAATTGAGTGGGAAGTGGGGCCCCATTCCCGTCGCCTTCCCGCCCCTGCTGCAATTTTATGAGCAGCGGCAGAGAGAAATGGCATGCCCACCCCAGGCCAATTAGACCCTTAAGTGGCCAATTGACTGCCACTTCAAGGCCTCCTCCTACTGCCGCTGGTATATAACCAATAGCGGGCGGGCGGCTCAAGACCTCAGGAGGCTGCCCAGTAAAACCTGGCAGCCTCCTTGCAGGCTGGGGGTGGCTCTTCTGATCAGACACCATAGAGAGTCCACCCACAGCACAAGCCACCCCCACTGCAACACATTCCCCCACCCAACCTCTCAACCAACACCCTTTTGCCTGTTTGGGCCTGGCTGATTGTCCTTGGTGAAACCCCATACACTTACCTTAATATCAGGTCCTCCTCCATTGCTGCTCCTCTCACTGGGTGCTGTCCCAGCAGTGTCCTCCATTTCTGTTAGCACTGCTGGGACTGAGCTGCTAGTCAGCTGATTGGCTGGCAGCTCTGAGAGCAGGACTTCCTGCCTCAGAGGGGTGTAAGGTCCACCTGAGGCCAAATAAGGGCCTGTGCCATGTAAAATCATTGTGTGGCTTCCAGGGCCAGTGGAGTGTGGCTTGCCTCTGACTTTTTGGCTGGTGGGCGGGGCCTCCAGCCCAATGTCAAATTCCAGCCAATCAAATGGGCAATCTCCAACTGAAATTACATTATGGCTGATTTCTGTGGCTTTTGAGCCTGGGCATTAGTCAGGCACTATACATTTCCAATGTGCTTCAGCACACCTCGCTACACTTAGACCCATCTGGACATGTTGAGTTGGGCTACTTAAATGGCCAAATGCTTCTCCAGTCTAGTCCAGGCTCAGCCTCTTGGAAGGCTTAGTTCTTGAAAAATGGGAAGGGAAGTCTGTCACTGCTGCGACCAGAAAGGCTGAGGATTGTCATTCTCTTACTGCTGCCTCACTTGAAACCAGCTAATTCCGCACGGAACCAGTAGTCAAATCGAGCTGAGGAAAATTGGGGCCAAGTGCTAAAGTAGTGATTTTGAAGGAGCACCTTAATCATTAAAAATTACTTGTCAAAGGATTTTTGTTTCTAAACATAAAACATGACCTTTTCAACATCTTCAATAAGATGCAAATAAATTTGATTCTTTTTTTATAAATAAAAACGTTGGCCAAATCTTTTTTTAACTTGAACATAATGTCCCTTTCTAAAGCCTCAGGTGCTAAATGACTCACGTAATGACATGAAGCAAAAACCTCAAACACGTATAAGGCAAACATTCTTCATCAATTAAAGAAAGCAGAAACACCAGTTTAAACTCGTTCCATTTTAAAGATGATAGATTGAATGCCACATTAAAACAAAATTGAAGCATGAGTCCTCCCTAATCCTGTTACCATAAAACACTTCGATTGCGCACAGTCTGGATGATTAATAGTTTGTTTATTCAAAGAACAAAGAACAAAGAACAGAACAGCACAGGAACAGTTTTAAAAAGGTTGGTGAGAGAGCACCTCTATGTTGAAGCGGCCTCTCAGTTACCATATGACCATACGAATTAGGAGCAGAAGTAAGCCATTCAGCCCGTCGCGCCTGCTCCGCCATTTAATAAGATCATGGCTGACGTTAGGATTAGAATTTCTGTCTCGAATTCCACACTCCCATCTACCCCTGATAATCTTTGATTCCCTTGCCTAAGAATCTATCTACCTCCGCCTTAAAAATATTCAGTGACCCCGCCTCCACCACCTTCTGAGGCAGAGTTCCAAAGTTACACAACCTTCTGAAAGAAAAAAATTCTCCTCATCTCTGTTCTAAAAGGGTGACCCCTAATTTTAAAACAATGCCCCCTAGTTCTGGACTCACCCACGAGATGAAACATCCTTTCCCTATCCACCTTGTCAAGACTGTTCATGATCTTATATACTTCAATCAAGTCTCCTCTCACTCTTCTAAACTCCAGTGAAAACAATCCCAGTCTGTCCAACCCTTCCTCATAAGACAATCCGCTCATTCCAGGTATCAATCTAGTAAACCTCCTCTGAACTGCCTCCAACACATTGACATCCTTCTTTAACTAAGGAGACCAAAACTGCTTACAGTATTCGAGATGTGGTCTCACCAATGCCTTGCATAACTGAAGCATAATATCCTTGCTTTTATTATCAATTCCACACATAATAAAGGATAGCATTCCATTCCTTCTTTATTACTTGCTATACCTGTATACTAACCTTTTGTGCCTCATGCACTAGAACACCTAGATCCCTCTGCACCTTGGAAGTTTGCAGTCATTCCCTGTTTAAGAAATACTCTGCTTTTTTATTCTCCCTGCCAAAGTGAACAACTTCACATTTTCCCACGTTGTACTCCATCTGCCAGATTTGTGTCCACTAACTCAAGCTATCTATATTAGTCTGCAACCTCCTTATGTCCTCTTCACAACATACCTTCCTGCCTATCTTTGTGTCACCTGCAAATTTACCTACCAGGCCGTCGCTCCCCTCATTTAAGTCATTGATATATATTGTAAAAAGTTGGGGCCCGAGCACAGACCCCTGCGGGAATCCACTTGTCACATCCTGCCAATCAGAAAAGGACTCATGTATGCATACTCTCTGTTATCTACCAGCCAACCAATCTTCTATCCTTGCTAATATGTTATCCCCTACACCATGAGCTTCTACTTTGCACAATAATCTTTTATGTGGCACCTTGTCAAATGCCTTCTGGAAATCCAAGTACAGTACGTCACTTGGCTCTCCTTTATCCACAGTGCATGTTACTCCTTTAAAGAACTCCAATGAATTGGTTAAACATGATTTCCCTTTCACAAAACCGTGATTTCTTTGAGTTTTTCTAAGTGCCCAGCTATAACCTCCTTAATGATCATATCTAACACCTTCCCAGTCACCTTCCAGTTACTTATTTATTGCAGCCTCCTACTCCTCTCAAGCTGGAAGGCCTCTGATTGGCCCTTCAGCTTCGAGAGCACATCTGCCTCCCTTAATTGGACAAGAAGCTGTCTCCATGCTGTCATGAGTTTCTTTGTGTTATCTTAAGCAATACAATGAGGTACATGGATTCCAATTCCTTGTAGATCTCTGGAAGGTTTATTAACAGCTAAACTAATACACAATACTGAGCAAACTATATACAGAAACTTTGTCCAGGGTGTTACAGTGCAGCGTGACTATGGCTTCTAGTCACATGACTACATCCTGGTACTTAGCTCATTAGCACACAGTTCTTAAAGGGACATCACTCTAAAGGCGATCATACAACATCCCCTTTCTTTCCAAATATAAATCTTGTACGCTACATAAAATTAGATCATATCAAATTTGTTATACAGGAATAGAGTTTATAAAATTTACAAGTCTAAAGATAAGGATTGTGAAATTTACAAGTGCAGAAGCTTAAGAGTCCATATAACATTTCGGTGTTTTAACAACTCTTCCAGATCTTGTTATGATATAACCTTCCGGGGATGTGGATTTCACCTTTGGCTGTTTTTGGCTTGCAGACGTGTTGTCAATGTGTTGGTTGTTGTCCTGTTGTTCTGTCATACCCTCATCATCGGAGTGTGTTCTTTCGAGTCCGCTGGGCGCAATTGGAGTATTGAACACTTCTCTTAGTTGGCTTCGGTTCCTCCTCAACACTGCTCCATTAGATGTTGTATCCTCCTGGGACCTAGGCTCACTGCAGACTTTGGATACCTCTGTGGGTAACCATGTTCTCATTGTGAGGTGTATGACCCTGATCTTTTGTCCTATGTGTAGTTAAGGTAGTTCCACGCCTGCATGTCGGTCATGTACTATCTTCATTCTCCCTTGCTTTATGAGCAGTGTCTCCTGCATCTCGGAGAATTTGGACAGATAATGGCTTGGCAGAGTTGTTCCCACTTGTCTGCCAAACATGATCTCTGCTGGTGACGGTAAGCCCATATCCATAGGTGTAGCTCTGAGGTGGAGCATGACACCACAGAAATCTTGTTTCATTGTACTGCACTTCAGTATAAGCGATTTAACTGTGTGAACCATTCGTTCAGCAAGACTGTTGGATGTAGAGTAGTGTGGTGAGGACATCACATGGTTTACGCCTATTTGGCACACATATTCCCATATCCCTGAAAAGTCTGCCCCTATACTGTGAGCCATTGTCAGAAATAATTTCTTCAGGTGCACTGAACAGACTGAATATGGCACTCAATGTGTCTACGACACTGCCTTGAAGTGTCTTTTACCTGTCTGACAATTGGAAATTTGGAGAAATAATCGGTGACTAAGATAAAGTCATCTCCATTCACAGTACATAGATCAATGGTGATTTTGGACCAAGGGACTGATGGAATCTTGTGAGGGTGTAGAGGCTCTTAACGTTGTTGTGGCTGGTGGTTCTGGCATGCCTCGTACATCCTCACTAACTTTTCATGTCACCGTTGATCCCTGGCCAATAAACAGTATCTCGTGCCAGACGTCTTGTTCGCTCTATGCCCATATGGCCTTGGTGAAGTTGTGACAAGATGTCCTGGTGGAGAGCTTAGGGCACAAACACTTGATTTCCCTTGAAGGTGATGCCTCTCGAGATACCGAGTTCATCTCTATGAGGTCAAAAGCATCTGAGGGTTTCTGACACCTCCTTTATCGTATCAGGCCATCCTTCTATGATGGCTTGCCACAGTGCCTTCAATTGTGGGTCATTGGCTGTTTCTGATTGTAGTTGGTCACATTTGTGCTGACCAAAAATGCAGTAAATCGATTTTGAGCACATCTTCCACCTTGATGTCCATGTTATCTACTTGTAGATCCAGTGGGACTTCTTCATTCTTGTTCGGATTTGGCAATCTTCTCAGCGTATCCGTGATGACCTTTTTGGTACCCGGTTTGTAGCAGACGTCAAAATCGTACCCTTGTACTTTCATTAAAAGTCACTGTAGTCGAGGTGGTGTGCTTGTTAGTGGTTTGTACCAGATCATCTTCAGTGGTTTGTAGTCAGTTTCCACAGTGAACTGCTTACCTGACAGGTAGTTGTGCAACCTTGTGATCCCAAACACCAGAGCAGGTGTTTCATGCTTTATGTTAGAGTAATTTGATTGTGCTGAGGATAAACATTTGGATCCGAATGCAATTTGTTTGCCATCCTGAAGGATGCACACTCCTAGCCCTTTCTGTGAGGCATCGACTTCCAGGATTGTCTTCTTCCTTGGATCATAATACTGCAGGGTACAGGTTTCAGCTGATGATGCTTATTTGAGAGACTCAAACACATGTTGATGGTCCTCCTGCCATATGGTGCATCTTTCTTTAAGAACTCCCTCAGTGATGATGCTTTGTCAGAAAAAACTGGAATGAATGGTGCCAAGAAGTTTGAAAATCCAAGGCATCTCTGTAGATCTTCTTTGCCTTGTGGCGTAGGCATATGCCTTACATATTCGACTTTGCCTGGGCCAGGATGGATTCCACAACCTGAATAGATGGAGCCAAAGAAATTGATTTGACTGACATTCACCTGGCACTTCTTGCTGTTAAAAATGAGCCCTTCGTAACAAGCTTTTGCCATCAGTGAATGAAGATTTTGATCATGCTCTTCTTCAGTTTTACCCATTACTGCAATATCATCAGCAATGCATATACATCCAGGCATGTTTTCGATAGTTCTGTCCATATGCTGCTGAAGCAAATCTTGACTAACAGATAAGCTGGAGGGTAGTCTCTGGAAGAAATATCTTCCAAATGGTGTTTTGAAGGTGGCGACTTCCTGAGATTCCTTAGCTAGGTGTACAGATCAATATCCATGTTTAGCATCCAATTTGAAGAATAATTTTCTCCTGTAAACTTGGGATTCAATTCCTCTAGTGTTGGAATCTTGTGAGGCATCTCTTTAGGGAGAGGTTTAGATGCCTCCGATCTAAATGTACCATGTGTTATGAAAGTACTTCCATTTTTAAAATATTTTGTGAGGACTCTTGTTTTAAAATTGTGGAAATGGATTCCCTTGGAGGACTAAAGAGATTACATAGATGCTGGGCTTTGTTTTTCTTTAAAAAAAGGTCACTGGAAAGACTTTGGGACTTTGTTTAGAAACACAGTTACTAGAAGTCACATGTCTTCAGCTAAATAACCAACACCAGCCTCAGTGACATGTCAAGATTTGTGTTGGTCAAGAGTGGGTTTCGTTTTGGATGGTTTTGAGACAGTTGGGAGGGGGGTCAATAAAATAAAAGTTATAATACCACCAAATGTATCGTTGGCAAAGTGCTCAACTTGCGCTTCAGGTGCCTGGACAGATCTGGTGGTGCCCTTCAGTATCCACCATCCAGAGTATCCAGAATGATAGTGAAGCGCTACACTCCACACTCTACGCAGCAGTGAGGATTGCAGCTGCGGGAGAAACAAAGCATTGAGCATAATAAAAGCAAAATACTGCAGATGCTGGAAATCTGAAACAAAAACAAGAAATGCTGGAATCACTCAGCAGGTCTGGCAGCATCTGTGGAAAGAGAAGCAGAGTTAACGTTTCGGGTCAGTGACCCTTCTTCGGAACTGGGAACATCGGAACATTGAGCATACACTGTCGGTAACTAAATGTTAATCATGTTTTTATCATAGCAACTCTTCCTCTAAACCTTCACCATAAAATTCCCTAAAATGAAACATATACCCTGATTTTTTAGAAGAAAATTCAAGGCTGCCTGCTTTCAGTCGAGGTGCAATCATGTATATTCTGGCAGTAGGAAGGGCCTCATTAATCTCATTCTGACATGAAGTGCTGTAGGTGGGTGCACCCATTATTTAATGACCCATGGAGTATAGCCTGTGGAACTGTGATAATTGCTTAATCTCCATCTTTGCTACAGACAATGATTCATGCTTGACTGGTAGGTCTGGTTAGTTGTCAGCCTTAGCTCAATGGTAGCACTTGCCTCTGAGTCAGAAAGTTGTAACTTCAATATATAATAAAAGCAAAATACTGCAGATGCTGGCAATCTGAAGTAAAAACAAGAAATGCTGGAAATACTCAGCAGGTTTGGCAGCATTGGTGGAGAGAGAAGCAGTGTTAACGTTTCAGGTCAGTGACCCTTCATCAGAACTGACAAATCTTGGAAATGTAAAAGCTTTTAAGTAAGCGAGGGTGGAGCAAGAGATAACAAAAGAGGTTTTAATAGGACAACGTCACAGAGAATAACTGGAGCAAAGGCAAATAGTATGTTAATGGTGTGATGAAAGACAAAGCATTATTACAGAGGAGATGTCAATTGACAGAGAAATGAACAGCCCTGGCCCCAAGCACAAACATGAAAAAACAATATGTAGGCACAGTAGAAACAAACTAAAATAAAATAATCAAATAAAAAAGATTAAGGAAAAAAAACTGAAAATAAAAATAAAAAGGGAGGGGCGCTTCACGCTCTGAAATTATTGAACTCAATGTTTAGTCTGGCAGACTGTAACGTGCCTAATCGGTAAATGAGGTGCTGTTTCGCGTGTTTGCGTTGATGTTCACTGCAGCAATCCCAGGACAGAGATGTGGGTGTGAGAGCAGGGGGGAAGTGTTGAAATAGCTAGCAACCAGAAGCTCAGGGTCATACTTTTGGACTGAGCAGAGGTGATCCGCAAAGTGGTCACCCAATCTGCGTTTGGTCTCCCCAATGTAGAGGAGCCCACATTGTGAGCAGCGAATACAGTATACTAAATTTAAAGAAGTACAAGTAAATCGCTGCTTCGCCTGCAAGGAGTGTTTGGGGCCTTGGATAGTGAGCAGAGAGGAGGTAAATGGGCAGGTATTACACCTCCTGCGATTGCATGGGAAGGTGCCATGGGAAGAGGGTGAGGTGGTGAGGGTAATGAAGGAGTGGACCAGGGTATCACGGAGGGAATGATCCCTTCGTAATGACAGGGGAAGAAAGTGGAAGATGCGTTTGGTAGTGGCATCATGCTGGATGTGGCGGAAATGGCAGAGGATGATCCTTTGGATATGGAGGCTGATGGGGTGGAAAGTGAGGACAAGAAGAACCCTGTCGTGGTTCTGGGAGGGAGGGGAAGGGGTGAGGGTAGAGGTGCAGGAAATGGGCCGGACACGGTTGAGGGCCCTGTCAACAACAGTGGGGGGGAATCCTCGGTTGAGGAAAAAGGAAGACTTATCAGAAGCACTGTCATGGAAGGTAGCATCATCAGAGCAGATGCGTCGGAGACGGAGAAACAGGGAGAATGGAATGGAGTACTTACAGAGGCAGGGTGTGAAGAAGTGTAGTCAAGGTAGCTGTGGGAGTCGGTGGGCTTATAATGAATATTAGTAGACAGTCTATCCCCAGAGATGGAGACAGAGAGGTTGAGGAATAGAAGGGAAGTGTCAGAGATGGATCATGTGAAGGTGAGAGAAGTTGGAACTTCAAACTCAGTCTTGAAACCTGAGTACATAAATCAGGCTAATACTACAGCGCAGTGCTAAGGGAGTTCTGCATTTTGGATAAGATGTGAAAACAAGGTCCTTTCTATCTTCCCAGCTGGATATTACAGATCCCAGAGCACTATTCGAAGGACAGCAGGAAAGTTCTTCTCATGTCCTGGCAATCTTATCTTTCACTAAAACAGATTTTCTTTTCGTGTATATCATTGCTGTTTGTGGGAGCTTGCTGCATGGAAATTACTTGCCTTGTTTCCCTACATTACTATAATTCAATAAAATTCTTCATTTGCTGTAAAGCACTTTGGGATGTCATCAGGTTTGAAAGGTGAGATATAAATACAAGTTCTTTCATTTAGGTAGAAGACGTGTATTGAGCTGTCTTATTGCACATTGCCCGCACAGTGACGCAGTGGTTAGCCTCACAGCTCCAGGGACCCGGGTTCGATTCTGGGTACTGCCTGTGCGGAGTTTGCAAGTTCTCCCTATGACCGCGTGGGTTTTCGCTGGGTGCTCTGGTTTCCTCCAACAGCCAAAGACTTGCAGGTTGATAGGTAAATTGGCCATTGTAAATTGCCCCTAGTGTAGGCAGGTGATAGGGAATATGGGATTACTGCAGGGTTAGTACAAATGGGTGGTTGTTGGTTGGCACAGACTCGGTGGGCCGAAGGGCCTGTTTCAGTGCTGTATCTATAAATTAAAATTAACATTTAAAAAAAATATGATTGTTGCTAATTTGAAGGACCTAGTACCATGTCTGTATCTAGCACATACTGAAGGAGAATCAGTACCAGTGGGCTGTATTTAGAAAGTAATGCTTTGTATAATTCAGCAGTGTTTCACCTTGCAAGAAGCGATCATCTGCTTTTAAGGTTTAATGTATTCTCAGAGCTAAGAGAAAAGCATTTTTTACTGTTTTGATGTATATTGAGGTATATTGTTAGGTTTTTAATTACTTTAACATATACTTTTTTGGACTGAATACAGTTCATGTACCTATTCCATGTTAAATATATTATCTGTTAGTTTATATTCTGACTCTCAATCTCACAGAATGCATATTAAATATCCCTACTTAAAATGAGATTCTCGTAGCAGGACATGATACATTCCAGTATGTATGTATACAATTTTAAGGTACTCTGCTCAATCCCCTTATTTCGTAATCACTTATCTAGATATTGGGTGAATCAATGCACACTCTGATGCAAGGTCCATTGCTGGAATGGCTGGTGATACTTAATGACAGTAAAATTTCTAGTACAAAACCCAAAACGCATAACAGGTAGCCAGCCACATGGAAACACCCAAAACTGCATGGATAGACATTGTTGAGCAAGTGAATGCATTCACTTCCACCCACTGAACTGGGAGTAACTGAGAGAAAGCTTCCAGTACCATTGGAAATGCCGATATAAGTTTAAGCACCATTGTATACCTGTGTACTTTTCCTTACAATACTGCATGGACGCATATGCACACCTGTCTGCTGCATGCTTAGGGAGATAACCTGCAAAGCATTGACATATCATTGACATTATCTGCAACAAACTTTCATTTCATTGATGCTGCAGAGCACATTTTCAGTGGTGGACAATAGCACCATGCACATAGCTCTTTGTCCTCCAGTACTCATTCTCTCCCTCTTGTTATTTGCTGCCTTCTGCTACAAAAGGATTAGCTTGCATTGATTAGCTGACATTGGCAGTGTTGAACCCATCTAGACCCATGTGTCAGGATGATCTCCACTGGTGTAGAAAAGTGCAATATGCAGTTGGTGGTCCTGGAAGGAGTTAACAATCAGTTAACCTGTGCACCCTTCAACTAAAGGAAATACTGGGAAAAGTAGATACTGGGAAGCGCACAATGCAAAAACAAACCCATCTGGAGATACAGAAAAAAGTAAATGAAAACATGGGTAAGAAAGCACAATTCATGATGGTTACATGTGATATAGTGCATAAAATATGAGCTGATGGTGTGTTCCCCAACGATATTCCTTTTGATGAGATTTTGGATAAATACTTTTGTACACTTTGGCTTGCTGTACACATGACACCTCTAATATCATGATATGTAAATAAAGGCTTTTGACAGTAGCCATTTCATACACCACATGGAACATGGTGTCAGAAGTGAGTGGCTGGGATTTAAGAGGATTTTGATAGCTGTAAGACAGGCTGCAGATGGGCAAAACAACAGAGTTTAAAACAACTTCTTGCAACTTTCCTGCTACTTTCAGGATTCAACTTAATCCAACAAGGGTGACTTGTCCGTGACTGCTACAAACTACTATGGGTACAGGTATATATTGGTTGTAAGTATAGCATATTTATTAATATTAGTTTGCATCCAGCACAAAGAAGTAATACTTGTTGTGACCTGTGGAGTCGTGGACCAAAATAAACAGTGCTCTCCCCCCACCTTGGTCTTAACATAGTTATATTATTTCTGTTAAGACTGAGGCAGGAGGAGTGCACTGTTTATTCTAGTCCCACTTCTCCACAGGTCACAACATATATATTTTAAATTTTCCCACCTACTAGTACAGTCAATTTTTTAATACAGTCAATATTTTCCCCAGAATAGAACACACTAACTAGGTTTCTTTAATGAACAACAAAATTAACAGTTTATTATCGAATGAGTCTTAACTAGTAATGACGTAAAGCATAAACACACAGAGTTTACATTTTAGAGTCCTTTTGTTTTTACCTTAGCCCCTCACACTCACACACCGGTTAACCAAAAAAGGGATTTAAAAAAAAAATTCAGAGCTGTGTTACAGAGAAAAAAGCACTTGGGCTGATTACTTGAGTTTGCTGAAGAAAACAGCAGACGAGATATGTTGTTCCAAAACTGGCATACAGTCTAACTTCCGAGTACACAAAGACAGATCACTAGGATCTTTTAGAACAGTTCTTTTCAGGCAGCGTTGAAAATTATTTTTAGTAGGCTTTCTTCAAAACCAGGAGACAAGATGAATTGACACAGTGGACCTCTCAGGGTCTTTTCGAGATTTGCTGGAAAGTGAGCTGGGTTATGGTGTTCTCTCCTTGCTTGACACTTCTTATGCGAACTTTATCAGCCGCTCACTCCAGAAGGTAAAACACACTCTGACACATAACCAAAAGCTTGTGAGTTTGCTGCCCTCTCTGCTCTGCTGCTCCCTGGGCTTGTCCAATCAAGGAGCTCACGACTGACTTCTCTGCCCACATCTCCCTGGTATCAGGGTTTCTGTTCTATTTTTAACATGAGTTGTGTGACAACCAGTATATATTGTTGCCAAATTAGTTCTTTCAGTGCCCTCTTGATTTACTAAATTGGTCCCTGGAATGAGGAGGTTGCCCTATGATCAGAAGCTGAGTATATTGGGTCTATGTTCTCTAGAGTTTAAAAGAATGAGAGGTGATCTAATTGAGACGTACATGATTCTGAAAGGGCTTGATAGGGTAGAAGCTGAGAGATTGTTTCCGCTAGTCGGGAAATCTAGAACACGGGGACACAGTCTCAGGATAAGGAACCAATCATTCAGGACTGAGATGAGGAGAAACTACAACACTCAAAGGGCTGTGAATCTTTGCAAATCTCTACTCCAGAGGGTGTGGATGCGCCATCATTGAATACATTTAAGGCTGGGATAGATAGATTTCCGGTCTCGCAGGGAATCAAGGGATGTGGGGAGTAGGCAGGAAAGTGGGATTGAAGCCCAACATCAGCCATGATCGCATTGAATGGCAGAGCAGGCTCGATAGGCCATATGATCTACTTCTGCTCCTGTTTCTTGTGTTCTTGTGTTCTTGTATACTCGTGATTCTGACCCAGCGACAGTGAAGGAACGACGATATAGCTCCAAGTCAGGATGGTGTGTGGCTTGGAGGAGAATTTGCAGGTGGTGGTGTTCCCATTCATCTGCTGCCCTTGTCCTTCTAGATGGTAGAGGTCATGGGTTTGGATGGTGCTGTTGAAGGACCCTTGGTGAGTTTCTGCAGTGCATCTTGTAGATGGTACACACTGCTGCCACTTTGCATCGGTTGTGGAGGGAGTGAATGTTGAGGCTGGTGGATGGGGTGCCAATCAAGTGGGCTGCTTTGTCCTGGATGGTATCCAGTTTCTTGAGTGTTGTTGGAACTGCACACATCCAGGCAAGTAGAGAGTATTCCATCACACTCTGACTTGTACCTTGTAGATGGTGGACAGGTATTGGGGAGACAAGAGTTGAGTTACTCATCGCAGAATTCCCAGCCTCTGACCTGCCCTTGTAGCTACAGCATTTATGTAGCTGGTCCAGTTCAGCTTCTGGTCAATGTTAACCCCAGGATGTTGATAGTGGGGGGATTCAGCGATGGTAATGACATTGAATGTCAAGGGGAGAACCTTGTTTGATCTGGTCATTGCCTGGCACTTGTGCAGCATGAATGTTACTTGCCACTTATCAGCCCAAGCCTGAATGTTGTCCAGGTCTTGCTGCATATGGACATGGGCTGCTTCAGTATCTGAGGAGTCATGAATGGTGCTGAACATTGTACAATCATCAACACAATGATTGTCTCAATATAATCATGCAGTGATCAATATTCTCCCTTTCTTCCTGAGCTCTAGTGTTAAGCACATAATGTTCATAAATTACATTAGTAGAGGGTTGAAATTGGGTCTTCAAGGCATCCAAAATCTCGCAACTCTTGCTTTTCTTACTCTAGGGGTGTGACTGCCTCCTGGAACTCCCTTCCTGACAGCAATGTGGCTGTACCTACACCCCAAGGATTGCAGCAGTTCAAGAAGGCAGCTCACCACCATCTTCTCAAGGGCAATTGGGGATGGGCAACAAATGCTGGCCTAGTCAGCAATGCCGACATCCCATGAATGAATAAAAAAAATCTGGCTGAGTCTTGTGAGTTTGGGCAACTGAAGAATAATCTCATCAAAGATAGAATTGTCTTAGGAACAAGAGATCCCACCGTGAGAGCACGACTGCTGAGAGAAGAAAAGCTTACACTCAAGAAAGCTATTGATATGTGCAGAAGCTCTGAGGTGTCTAATCAACAACTGAAATGTATTGACGGGAGAACGGATGAGGCTGTGCACTATGCTGAGAGGAAGTTCAAGTCTCCCAAGCACAAATCAATGATGTAAAGGTAGGACAACTTTTAGAACGGCCAGCAGAAAGATCATGGCCAGATTACTGGATGTATATTCTATGGGGGACACCACAAATAGGAAAAGGAAGCATGTTCAGCATGAGGAAAGCAGTACTCTAACTGCAAGAAGCTGAACCACTTTGCATGCAAGTGTTTTGCTGGAAAGAACAAAAGCAAACCTGTAAAAATGGTTGATGGAGAGATGTCAGATGATGATTCTGACATCACTCTGCACCCCAGAACATGTTGGTGCTGTCAAGTCTCGAAGTAAAACGTGGTTTGTGACTGTTGGAATGATGATGGCAGAAGGAGAGCATCAAGCTGATGTGAGGTGTCAGATAGATACTGGTTTGACATGCAACAGTATGAGCTTTGCAGACTTGTGTGAAATTGCAAAAGATAGTGACCCAAATATGAAGCAGTCAAATGGAAAGTTGAGGCTTTATGATGGAATGATGCTCACCCCAAGAGGACAAACTAAGCTGAGAGTCCAATGCAATGGGAAGAAAGAAGAATTTCAGTTCTAGATGGTAGACATTAAGCAAGCTCCTCCCATATCACCTGAAACAAGTCAAAAGCGTGGACAAGTAACCCTCCACTTACCAGAAGAAATTTGCTGTTTTTCACATGTCACCAAGCCATTAGCTGCTGAACAAATGCCAACAGATGTTTTCACAGGTCTTGGATGCCCTCCTGGTGAATATCATCTTTAAGTAGATGAGAGTGTGAGGCTAACTCAACATCTTCCGAGGAGAGTTCCAGCTACCCTCAAGTCCACCCTGAAAGACAAGATCATGGAGCTTGAAAAGACAGGAGTAATCAGGAAAGTGACAACTCCTACAGATTGGATTAGCAGCATGGTAGTAGTGAAAAAAATTGAAAAGTTGAGAGTGTGTTTAGATCCAAAAGACCTCAATAAAGCTTTGAAGAGATCTCATAACCCTATGCCAACCTTAAAGAGATTCTGCCTCAAATTGCCAAGGCAAAGATCTTTACCATCCTCAATGTTAAGGATGGATACTAGCAAGTGAAGTTGGATGAAAGCAGCAGCTTTCTGACTACTTACTGTATGCCACTTAGAAGGTAGAGATGGTTGCACGTGCTGTTTAGCATTTCTACTGCTCCAGAAGAGTACCAATGCAGACAGCATGAGTCAATGGTTTACCAGGAGTAGAAGCTATTGTGGATGATCACCTAGTCTATGGACGTGGAGCTACAATGGAAGACGCCATCGCAGACCATGATTGGAATCTAGTGAGACTGCTAAAGACAGCTCGCCAGATGAACCTGAAGTTGAACAAGAAAAAGTTGCAGCTGAAAATGACTGAAGTAAGGCACATAGGTCATGCATTGACAGCTAAAGAACTTTGCCCTGATCCTGATAAGGTGCAAGCTGTAGTGGAGATGCAGCAACCAACAGATGTGAAGGCAGTTCAATGATTTCTTGGATTTGTGAACTACCTAACCAAGTTCCTGCCCAATTTGTCATAGGAGTGTGAACATCTGCATAAACTCACTGCAAAGAATGTTCAGTGGTATTGGGGCACAGAACAAGAAGCAGCTTTCACTCACATCAAACAATGCCGGTGCTGAGGTACTATGGTGTCAATGAGGTAGTCACACTCAGTGTGATGCCAGTGGAGAAGGACTTGGAGCCAACCTCATGCAGCAAAGGCAACCAGTTGCGTTTGCATCCAGAGCATTAATGCAAACTGAATGACGCTATGTACATATTGAGAAAGAGTGTCTGGCTATTGTCCTTGTTTGTGAGCATTTCAAACAGTACCTGTTTGGGAGAGAGAAATTGATGATGGAGTCTGACCACAAGTCACTTCAAAGCATCTATGCTCAACCGGAGAAACTACTGCTTCACAAACAGTTAATGAGACTGATCTGAGTTTGCCAACTGAACAAGGAACTGAATGACCCATAGGTCAACCATACTCCAACCAGTGCAACACATGAGCAACAACAATCACCGTAGCAACAATATTCCCCAGAGAAAGAACATCTACAAAATCATCCAAGGAACCAGCAGATACCAGACAAACAGCCAACAACAACTCACACGCCTAACATATAACAACCTGAAAGCTTTAAAGATTTGGCCGGAATTTTAACCCCCCCACCCCACCCGCACCCCCCCCCCCACCAGTAGGAGCAGGCTAGATGTGGGGGGCATAAAATTGAGTGGAAGTTGAAGGATGCTATTCCCGTCACCTGCCTGTCCACGTTGCAATTTTACGAGCAACAGTGATGGTGACAAATGGCCTGACCTCCCCAGGCCAATTAAGACCCTTAAGTGGCCAACTAATTGCCACTTAAGGGCCTCCTCCAACTGCCGCTAATATATTACCATGCAGCGGGTGGGCAGCTCAGGACCTCAAGGGGCTGCCCAGTAAAACCTGGCGGCCTCCTTGTTGGATGGGCAGTGGGCCTTCCTGATCTGGCAGCCTATGCCCCACAGAGTGCCCCCCTACGCCACAAGCCTCCCCCACTGCAGCACATCCCTCCTATCAACCGACCACCCCTTGCCTCACCGGGGCCTGGCCGATTGTCCCTGGCGAGGCCCCGCACACTGACCTTAATTTTGGGGCCTCCTCCATTGCTGCTCCTCTCGCTGGGTGCTGTCCCATCAGTGACCACTGCTCTCAGTGGTGCTGCTGGGACTGAAAAGCTGCCAGCCCGCTGATTGGTCAGCAGCTCTTGGAAGCGGGACTTCCTACCTCAGAGGGGTGGAAGTCCCACCTGAGGCCAATTAAGGGCCTGGGCAACATAAAATCACAACGTGGCTTCCAGGCCTGGAGGAGGTGGGCTTGCCACCAACCTTTTGGCCAGTGGACGATACCTCCAGCCCGACATAAAATTCCAGCCTAAGTGTGCAAACAAGTGTGTCAGGACAAACAAATTTGAAAGGACAAGAAAAACAGACTTTTTATGAAAAGGGATGTTTGGATAAATACTTTTTTATACTTGGGCTTGCTGTACACATGTGACTTCTGTTGTCATGATATGCAAATAGAGGCTTTTGGCAGTGGCCATTTTATACACCATATGGAACAATTAGGCCATTGAATTTCTTAGGACTTTGCAGCCACAAGCTCTGCAAAGTGCTTTTTCATTGCCTCTTCCAGCCCTGCAGTCTTGCTCACCTGATATCCATCACAGAGCAACAAATGGTCCCTACATGAGCTGCAAGTAATGCAACAAGATTTCTGTAGTCTCCTTAAAGTAGGGTGCCCTATTTCTCTATACACAGATATGTCTTCAGCTCCAGAGCTTGTTTAAGCAGTCAACATTGTAAAGTTCCATTCCCCATTTATGAATTCTTTCTTCCCTCTATTGGGAAAGATCCTAAATCTTAGCCCCATGCCCATCTGGTACTCCACCCACAACATACTAATGTTATGATCCTGAAGTTTATTTTCTGGGAATATGCGCTGTGCCTTTAAGACTTGCAAAGAATCAATATTGCTTTGAGAATCAGCAAGCCTCAGGAGTTGGAGAAAGTGCATTTTTAGTTGCCGTTGGATACAGCCATTTGGAGATTGCAATTCAAAGGGTGCATTCTCGTTGCCTTGGAACAGCCACGTGGATTGAGCGTCAAGCGATACATTTGTTACAATTTGAACTGGCTTTTTAGTTGAAGACAGTCTGTTATAACAGAGCACAAACAGGCAGCTGGTGTTAGCACCTGAAAGAACAGTTCTCAGCCATTTAAACTGAAGGAAGAGAATTTAGTGTGTTTAATTATTATTACCTCTCAAAATTCTAAAAAAAGTCAAGCCAAAGCAGAGATCTCTGATAATTTAAACTGAAGGAAGGGAAGTTAGACTGGGACAATCTTTTATCCCTCAAAAACTCTAAAGTCAGATTGATTCTATTGAAAGTATTTGCAAGTTGTTAATTGTTGAAATTCATCGCTGAAGAAGGAAAGCATCACTTACTGCTGGAGTTAGCCGATAGACTGTTCTACTGTTGAAAAACCTTTTTTTACCATCAGATGGCTGTGAGGACTTCAAGCAACATTGGACTGTAATTTTGCAAGGACTTTTTTTTTCTATTTTAAATGTTGCTTATACCTTCGTAGTGTTTAAGAATTTAGTTTTTTTGTTAAATTAGTCAGTTAATTTGTTAATTTAAAGACACATGGTTTAGTTATCCGCATTCGGGTGTAATAGATGGTACAATTTGGCTGGGTCTTTCTTTAATTTGGAAAGTTTAAAATGTGGAGGGACGGGATTGAATTAACAGTATGTTTCTCCCACCATAATCGGAATTGTATATTTTGATTAGGGGGCTGTGACTGGAGCGATCAGGCCTAGTGACATGAACCTGGAAATACAGAACATCTGGAGACAGGCTGGGAGGCATGAGGGGTGGTAAAATGTTGGTGGAAGTCGTTGGGAGGGAAGTCTGATATGTTCCCACTGCTGCTGGATATGATCCACCAACTGGAGGCAGGCAGCTAATTAAGGTATTTAATTTGCCTATTGGTGACCATTTTACAACCCCACCAGGATCTTACTAGCCTTGGAATGGCACCCCACCATGTGGTGAGTCCACGAGCTACATCCAAGAGGCCTCATGGCGACTTGCCGGGGGGGCCTTTCTTTCCAAAGGCTCCATGGCCCACGAAGGGGTCCATGGGTGGCAATGGCCACTTCTGCAGCCCTGACACCGCCACTGGAGGGTTCACCCCTCCGATTACTGGGACCTACCTGCATGGCCCTGGCATGTAACAAAAATTTTCCACATACCTGTGAGGGCACCGGAATATGGAGGCACCCTCTCCTTCCCCTTTCAGTCTAGGCAGCAGCCACCTCTGTCAGTGGTGCTGCGAGGCTGCAAATCCGCTGGCTCTCTGATTGGGCCAGCAGCTCGGAGAGGCAGGCAGCCATTCTTAATTGGATTTGCACCGCACTTTGTGTGAAGAAGTGCTTCCTGACATCACCCCGAACGGCCTAGCTCTAACTTAAGGTTGCACACCCTTGCAACCAAATGATAAAGGGTTCACTCAGCAGTCTCTCATGAAAACTATGCCACTTTTATGACAGTCAAAAGCATGTCTAATTTGCATCAAAATGTTGAGGTGGAAGATGGTGAAATTTTGTTTTGCATTAACAATCCTCCTGATAAAGTTCCTCTTCTCTCCTTTAAGTAATGATGTCTGGTTTCTTCTTCACTCAAGTGGGACTTTAAAAAACTTGCATTTGTGTAACAGCTTAAATAATCTCAGGGCATCCCAAGTGCTTCAAAGCAAATTAAGCATTTTTTTTAAGTAATTACTATTGCACTGTATAGAAATGAACCAGCTAGTTTGTGCACACCAAGGTCCCACAATTAGCAATAAGATAAATGATCAGATGATCCATTGTGTGGCTGAAGGCATAAATGTTGGTCAGGACAATAGGACACCTCCACTGCTTTCCTTCAGATACTATCATGGTATCTTTTACACCATTTGTGAAAGCAGATAGGGCCTTGGTGTAATGTCTCATCCAAAACACAGCACATCCAACAGGGCAGTGTTCCCTCAATACCGCACTGAAGTATCAGCATGTAAATGATGTGCTCAAGTCTCTGCAGTGAGGATTGAGCCAATAATCTTTGACTCAGAAGTGAGAGTGCGACCAGCCAAGCATAGTTTATGTGAAGGTTGACACTGGCAGACCATATGGGTGTATTACATTTGACTTAACCCTGTTCTCACCCAATGTGTACATATATATAGACCTAGAAATCCAATGAAACTGTGCCTGCTTTACAGCTATGAAACAGGTGACAAAGTGTTAAAAATCCATATTCTGAGCTGGAAATGTGCTGCCTGTCATTGTATGGGCATCATAGTTGGTGACCAGTGCCCAGACCTGAATGCAAGTTGTGAGGAGGATGCAAGGAGGCTTGGATAGACTAAGCGATTGGGCAAGAACATGGCAGATGGAATATAATGTGAATAAGTGTGAAGTGATCCACTTTGGTAGAAAAAGCAGAAAGACAGAGTATTCTTAAATGATGAGATGTTGGGAAGTGTTGCTGTCCAAAGGGAATGGGTGTCCTTGTTCATGAGTCATAAGAGCTATATGCAGGTGCAGCAAGCAATTAGGAAGGCAAATGGCCTTGTTACGAGGGTTTCCATTTTTTGTTAAATTTTGAGAGTTTGTGTTTAAAAAAATGTAAAGGACGTTTGGGTGTTTTTTTTTAAAGAAGGTTTAGCACTGAGTTTGACCTGAGAGTAAACAGTTACCGGAAGGCACCTGTTTTCAAAGAACCCAGAAGGGGTTGTTTTGACTTGAAGAGATGTTTGCGAAGGAGTGACAGGCCAAGATTTATAGATGTCATAAGACTTGCTTCTGGAAAGTTTTGGTTTTAATTTGAACTGTTTAAAAAGGCAGTTTGCTTCCTGATCTGCCAGGAGCAGACAGCTCACCTCTTTCTCTTGAAAAGAAATCCTGCATCAAGAGTGTTTGCTACATCCTGCTGTATTTGAAGAATCCTTTAGTGCTATATTTCTGCTGTAAGACCTAACTGAAAGCTCTTGGTGCTGCATCTCTTGGAAAGCCTCCCGAAACTGATCTTCAACATCACCTGGAAGGAACTGTTGTGGGAAGATCCTAGTGACAGCCGCCTATTTGCATTTGGGACGCCTAACCAACACAACGGACATTTTTCCATACCGTCTTTTCAGCCTAAGTGGTCTTTTTTTTTTACTCCTTCTATTTCTTTGTAACAGCTGTAAGCAAAAATCTGTTTTTTTTTCCGGTTAACTGGTTGTGTATATATGTGTATGTGAGTGAGGGCTAGGATAAATCCTTTAATATTACAATTTGTTTGTATGTTCTACTTCATTACTGGTTAAAACTTGGTTTATAATAAACTGATAATTTTGTTGTTTACTAAAGAAGCTTGGTTGGTGTGCTTTATTCTGGGGGAATAAATAGAGTATATGATTGACTCTTTCAGTCAGTGGGAAAATTTAAATATATGTTGTGACCTGTGGAGAGGTGAGACTGAATCCTCCTGTCTTAGTTGTAACAGCCTTCATTGCAAGGGGATCTGAGTACAGGAGTAAAGATGCCTTGCTGCAGTTGCATAAAGCCTTAGTGAGACCGCACCTGGAGTATTGTGTACAGTTTTGATCTCCATATTTAAGGAAGGAAATACTTGCCATAGAGGGAGTGTAACGGAAGTTCATCAGACTAATCCCTGGGATGGCAGGATTGTTTTATGAGGTAAGATTGCAGAAACTGGGTCTGTAATTTCTAGAGTTGCGAAGAATGAGAGGTGATCTCATTGAAACTTACAAAAAATGACAGAGTGGATTTGAATAGGATGTTTCCTCTGGCTGGTGAGACTAGAACCAGGGGACACAGTCTCAGAATAAGGAGCAGGCCATTAAGAGTGAGATGGGGAGGAATTTCTTTACTCAGAGGGTGGTGAATCTGTGGAATTCTCTACTCCAGACGGCTATGGAAGCTCATTCATTGAGCATGTTCAAGACAGAAATCGATAGATTTCTAAATACTAATGACATCAAGGGATGTGGGGGTAGTGGGGAAAGATGGTGTAGAGGTAGACGATCAGTCATGATCTGTTTGAATGGCGGAGCAGGCTCGGCGGGCTGAATGGCCTACTCCTGCTCCTATTTCCTATGATCCTATAACAGGCATTCGGCTCTTAGCAAGTAAAATAAGGGACCTAGTCTTTTATACCCATTTGCCAATTTATTTTGCCCTGAATTTTCAGGAAAACTAGACCTCCATTCAGCCTAAACTGCAGCAGGTCACCACCAAAAAGCTAAGTTTAAAAATTGCTTACCTGAATGTAGAGCTAAGAGATTTAGAAGTACTCCTCCCAGTTCCACATTAAAACCACAGGTGCTGCCAGTCACTGCTCCCCTCCCCTCCCCCTAATGCTACTTTGATTCCCCCCTCCTTCTCCTGATCACTCTTCCATCTTGCAAGACCTACCTGCATCACCAGTAATGGCCCAAATCTCAAATGGTCTTCTCCAGTGAGCTGCCTGAGGATGGCCAGCAGGCATGTGAAACTTGCTGGTATGAAGTAAATGAAGCCCAAGGCCCAGATCTACTTGTTCCAGTGCCGGGACCGTTCCCTGTTCCCAGTTTGTACCGGCAAGCTGGTGCCAATTTCTCAGCCATACGCTTTTTAGGAGTTACTGAATAGCAATGAGGGTAAGAAGTATAACTGATCTTTCCCCCTCTCTAGCCCAGTAGTATTAAAATCAATTGCTGCACCTGAGATTAGCTAATTTAGCACAGACTGGGAGTTAAACCTAGGACATACTGGGCTATATGACCTGGTACTATTTCAGATGTTTCTATCAGACCATTCCAGCAAGTAATTCTGGTTTAACTACATACTAGTTGAAGGAGCGAGACAGAGCACTGGCTGGTTGAATTGTTTTCTAAATGGAGGCTGGGATTTCACAGGACCTGACGGGAAAGGGACGGCACAACGGGAAACAGGTGGCAAATGGATGGCCGGCCACTCAGCAGCAGGAGGCATGCTTTCAGGAGGTGGCTGTATCGTCACCTGATGTGGAAGGAAGTGCTGGCGCTATGTGTAAAAGGCGACCTGCACCAGAGCCCTGATGCACATGTCCGTTGCTGCAGCATTTCTCCCAGCAACCATCCCTCAAGACTCAGGCATGCCACCATCCAGCTACAGAGATCCATCCACCATCCCGCTGCCAGTGACCCCTGCACCATCCTGCAGCCAGTGACCCCTGCATCATCCCACTGCCAGTGACCCCTTCACCATCCTGCAGCCAGTGACACCTGCACCATCCCGCTGCCAGTGACCCCTGCACCATCCTGCAGCCAGTGACCCCTGCACCATCCCACTGCCAGTGACCCCTGCATCATCCCGCTGCCAGTGACCCCTGCACCATCCCGCTGCCAGTGACCCCTGCACCATCCTGCAGCCAGTGACCCCTGCACCACCCCACTGCCAGTGACCCCTGCATCATCCCACTGCCAGTGACCCCTGCACCATCCTGCAGCCAGTGACCCCTGCACCATCCCGCTGCCAGTGACCCCTGCACCATCCCGCTGCCAGTGACCCCTGTACCATCCTGCTGCCAGTGACCCCTGTACCAACCCGCTGCCAGTGACCCATGCAACATCCCACTGCCAGTGACTCCTGTACCATCCCACTGCCAGTGACCCCTGTACCAACCCGCTGCCAGTGACCCCTGCACCATCCTTCTGCCAGTGACCCCTCCACCATTCCCCTGCCAGTGACCCCTCCAGCATCCAGCTGGCAGTCTCGGAAAAAAGTCATGGGAAAAAAACACTTGTCAGCATGGCAGAATCAAGATCCTAGGTGGCCCCACGGTTCAGTGCTGACTCGCTGTGTGTTCTCCTCCGGGCTACTCGACCAAGTCGGGACGTCCTCTTCACCAGGGACCGAAGGAAGAGACCGTTCAATCTAACAAAGTAAGCTTGGACAGAGATCACAGAGAAGGTCAGCAGCTGTGGGGCTGTCCAGAGAACCTGCTTGCAGAGCCACAATGCGTCAATAACCTTCTCCGCTCTGCAAGGGTAAGTACCCAATTTGGTTCCCTTTGGGGGGCAGCAAATGGATAAGTGGGGGGGTATGGATGGTGGGGAGGAAACGCCCATCATGTTGATGGCAATGGGTGCAAGTTGCAGCATTTTCTAGGGAAGGAATGGCTGCAGCTCTCTCAAATGGAGCGTGTCTGGCATAACTGACCTTGCATGGTAGCTCCAGAATGACCCAATGCTGTATGCATGCGATTGGCCACAGACGCAGCAGCAAGCATGCAAGGCGATTAGGCGTTGTGTTTCCTCTAGTGCGGCCAATAACATTTTTCTTCCGTGTTCCCACAGGACAGCGGGGCCCAGAACGGCAGGGCGAGGGTCTGGACCGGTGGCAATGTACAGATATCGATGTGAGATAAGAACATAAGAACATAAGAAATAGGAGCAGGAGTAGGCCATTCGGCTCCTCAAGCCTGCCCCGCCATTCAATAAGGTCATGGCTGATCTGCTCCAGACCTCAACTCCTCTTTCGCGCCAGCTCCTCATAGCCCTTAACTCCCCAATATTTCAAAAATCTTCCTCCTCTTTAAATACTTTCAGTGATCTAGCCTCCACAACTCTCTGGGATAGAGAATTCCAGACATTCACTACCCTCTGAGAGAAGAAATTCCTTTGCATCTCAGTTTTAAAGGAGTGTCACCTTATTCTGTAACTATGTCCCCTAGTTCGAGATTCCCCCACTAGTGGAAACATCTTCTCAACATCTACCCTGTCGAACCCCCTCAGAATCCTATACGTTTCAATAACATCACCCCTCATTCTTCTAAACTCTAATGAATAAAGGCCTAATCTATTTAGCCGTTCTTGATAAGTCAACCCCTTCATCCCAGGAATCAGCCCAGTGAATCTCTTTTTAACTGCTTCCAATGCCAGTATATGCTTTCTTAAATACGGGGACCAAAACTGTACATAGTACTCCAGGTGCCGCCCCACCAACACCCTGTACAGTTGTAACATGACTTCCCTATTTTTAAACTCCAACCCCCTGGCAATAAATGCCAAAATTCTGTGGGCTCATGCCTGGAGCGGCAAGGATTGCTGATCATTCGGTTCTCTCTTGCATGTCAACCACAAGAACAGAGAGCTGCCATTTCCTGGGGTCGGTCGTCCACCTCAGAGGAGGAGGGTGCAGTGTCACATCATTCCCCCACACCCTCGACCAGTGCAGATACTTTCACTTTTGTGGGTATTCATTCGCAAGTAGATTCGGGGTCACAACCTGGTAAGAGCACCACACACATGCCTGACCAGTCTCCAGAGGGTGGACAACCAAGGCCACTGTAACTCGGAGGAGTGTGGGAGGCCAGCCATGCAGAGTCCTAGGCTGATGATGTGCCTCTGGAGACATCCATAAGGTGACAGATGCTGGAAGTCCAGCATGAGGTATATGAAGATCTGGCGGCAATTCCAACGGGTATGTGCACCCTGGCTCAGACAGTGGAGGTAACCATCCAAACTATGAGTGCTGCAATCTTCCTTTCATCTGAGCACGTGGCCTCCTCTATTGAGTGATTGGTGACTTTGAGGGAGAGCCCCATTCAGCAAACTAGTGAATGCTGGAGATGTGTGCAGACCTGCATGCCATCGCCTTGTCCATGAGCTCTATACAGCAGTGACACAGCAAGAAAGGGACGAGGCACCTGGAGTCTTCATCAGGTCCTTGTCTTTCTTAGGTCTGCAGAGAGGTGTATGTGTGCCTTACAAGGAAGGAGAAGCGGCTGCCTTCTGCTTCTGGAAACTCCTCTCAGGGTGCTCCTGCTGTGGACAGCAGCACATCAGCCCCTCTGCCAGTGGCAACAGCACCTCAAATTTCCCCGACGATGGAGGAGGCTCCTGCACCTGAGCAGGACTTCCTCAGCATGCCAGACCTGCTAGGCCTCAGACAGAGGATGGCCACCAAGGTCATTCAAGGCTATGGGGCAACAAGGTCAGTAGCCTGCCTCCACCAAAGTTGGCAGCGAAGGGTTGCACTATGTAGGAGCATTCGTAAAAACAATTAAGAAAAATACAAGATGCACTTCGGACTCAGGGGTGATTAGATAGTTAAAGATTCTCTGCTTGTGTACAAGAGATGTAGAAGTGTACAAAATTATGACAGGCATAGATAAGTTAGACAGGGAAAACTGTTCCAATTAACTAGTGGCGTGATGATTTATGTAATAAAGGCTGGATTTGGTTTCTGTAAGTTTTCATCCATTGTTGGTGACCCTCTGTCAGTGCAAGAGTGGATTGGGCTGACCCAAGGACTGGCAGGGGGGTAACCATGCTTGTGTGTTCATCCTTTGGCCGAGGGAGTCAGGGCTAAGAGCAGCAGTAAGTGGCATTAGTGTTGGTGGAATGTGGGTCTTTATTTGGCTGGTTGGTTGCAGTGGTAGGGGTCAGGCGGAATAAGCCTAGCACTCAGCATGGCTGGCCTCCCACACTCCTCCGAGTTACAGTGGCCTTGGTTGTCACACCCTCCGGAGACTGGTAAGGCACGTGTGTGGTGCTCTTACCAGGTTGTGACCCCGAATCTACTTGCGAATGAATACCCACAAAAGTGAAAGTATCTGCACAGGTCGAGTGTGTGGGGGAATGATGTGACACTGTACCCTCCTCCTCTGAGGTGGACGACTGACCCCCGGAAACGGAAGCTCTCTGTTCTTGTGGTTGACATGCAAGAGAGAACCGAATGATCAGCAATCCTTGCCGCTCCAGGCAGGAGCCCACAGAATTTTGGCATTTATTGCTAGGGGGTTGGAGTTTAAAAATAGGGAAGTCATGATACAACTGTTGGTGGGGCGGCACCTGGAGTGCTGTGTACAGTTTTGGTCCCCGTATTTAAGAAAGCATATACTGACATTGGAAGCAGTTCAAAAGAGATTCACTAGGCTGATTCCTGGGAAGAACGGCTAAATAGATTAGGCCTTTATTCATTAGAGTTTAGAAGAATGAGGGGTGATGTTATTGAAACGTATAGGATTCTGAGGGGGTTCGACAGGGTGGATGTTGAGAAGATGTTTTCACTAGTGGGGGAATCTCGAACTAGGGGACATAGTTACAGAATAAGGAGACACTCATTTAAAACTGAGATGCAAAGGAATTTCTTCTCTCAGAGGGTAGTGAATGTTTGGAATTCTCTATCCCAGAGAGTTGAGGAGGCTAGATCACTGAAACTATTTAAAGAGGAAGTAGATTTTTGAAATATTGGGGAGTTAAGGGCTATGAGGAGCTGGCGCGAAAGAGGAGTTGAGGTCTGGAGCAGAACAGCCATGACCTTATTGAATGGCGGGGCAGGCTTGAGGAGCCGAATGGCCTACTCCTGCTCCTATTTCTTATGTTCTTATCTCACATCGATATCTGTACATTGAAGGACCTGTAAACACCACCCGTCATGCTCGCATGAGGCTTCCCTCGTGCCTGGTGAGAAGGCGACTCACTCTCCTGCAACTGTACTCTGACCTCACCGTCTGGGATGGAGCAGCCGCCATGATACCCTGCTAACTCTATAGCTTGCTCTTCAATGGGTGTCAGGATGGTGAGGACTGGGACTTGCCACCGGTCCAGACCCTCGCCCTGCCGTTCTGGGCCCTGCTGTCCTGTGGGAACACGGAAGAAAAATGTTATTGGCCGCACTAGAGGAAACACAACACCTAATCGCCTTGTATGCTTGCTGCTGCGTCTGTGGCCAATCGCATGCATACAGCATTGGGTCATTCTGGAGCTACCATGCAAGGTCAGTTATGCCAGACTTGCTCCATTTGAGAGAGCTGCAGCCATTCCTTCCCTAGAAAATGCTGCAACTTGCACCCATTGCCATCAACATGATGGGCATTTCCTCCTGAGCCTCACTTACGCCTATGTCACTGTGCCCTCCATGCACCCCCTCATGTCTTTCAGGGGGCTACAGCTGGTCATCAGTGTCCTCATTTCCTCCTTGTCTGAGCACTCCTCGTGTTCCTCAGTTCAGCAGCCAAGGCCTCCCCTCTCTGCAGTGCCAGGTTGTATAGCGTGCGGCAGACCACCACTATCTGGGAGACCTTTGCTGGGGCATATTGAAGTTTCCCACCGGAATGATCCAGGCACTTGAATCTCATCTTTAGGAAACTGATTGTCTGTTTGATGGTGGCATGGGTCACCATGTGGCTTGCGTTGTAGCATTCCTCTGCCTTCATCCTAGGTTCCTCACAGGTGTCAGCAACTAACTCTTCAGCGTGTATCCCTTGTCCATCCTTAAAGGCATGGGAGATGGGGGGGGGGGGTTGGTGAAAAGCTGTGGCAGGAAATGCGAGGGTATGCTACTGAGTTGTTAGTTTGACTGAAATAAAAATAATTTAGTTGATTTCTACAATTAGCACTGCAAGATTAAGTGTTGGGGTCATTATAGTAAAAGTAAGCTATGCTTTGGGGCAACTTTTTTTTACTCTTTCATGGGATGTGAGCGTCGCTGGCAAAGCCAGCATTTGTTGCCCATCCCTAATTGTCCTTGAAAAGGTGGTGGTGAGCCGCCTACTTGAATTGCTGCAGTTCATCTGATGTAGGTACAACCACAGTGGTGTTAGGAAGGTTTTGACCCAGCAACTGTAAAGGAACAGCAATATAGGTTCAGGTCAGGATGGTGTGTTGTTTGGAGGTGGTGGTATTCCCATGCATCTGCTGCCCTTGTCCTTCTAGATGATAAAGGTCATGAGTTTGAAAGGTATTGTCGAAGGAGCACATCAATCTGCATTACTGAGACATTTTCCTACAAGAATGAAGGGTGAGCATTACTATCTTGAGTTTAGGGAGACCGAAAAGGACAAGGGTACAGAGGCATGTAACTATGTACTATTATTGTGTAGATGTGATTTTAACCCAGCCATTGCATGCCTAAATACTTACCTCCCAGCCTAATCTTTCCCGCCTGCTGCCATCTTAACTGATGGTTTTCAGATTTGGCGCAGGCACTTGCTCCAGAGAAGCGGGAATCTCATTAACATTGAAAATTTGCACTTTGATGACACCATCAGACTCCAACACGATTTTAGCTGAAAAATCAGAGGATCTTCTTACTCTCTGGGTTGCCAGGAAAGTTTTCAGTTTCCAGAATTCCACTTCTTTTTTTGCCTTACCAACCTTAGGAAGCTTTCTGCCCTTATTATCTTTTCCATTATTGTTACTTTATTTTGGATGAAGGAAGAGTGGGATAAGGAACAGAATCAGTTGCCTTAGCAACTTCAGCAAGCTGTACCTGTAGTAACTGGGCCTCTCAGAAAACAACAGGTGAGGGGGCTACTTCTAGGAAACCATACACACCACACTGGATGTACAGGACAAGAATCGCCTCCTAGGACCCATGTGAAGAGGAGTGCAGGAGGAGGCTGCACTTTTCCAAACAGACTGATGCAGACCTTTGCAGCTTCCTGCAACAGGAGCTGCTTCCTGCTGTGGAGAGGCGGCAGGGGGTGGTGTCAGGCTTTGCCACTGTCACTCAAAGTCACCACAGCCCTGAATTTTTATGCCACTGGATCCCTTCAGGATACTACAGGGGACATCATGATACAAGTCTGTGCAGGGAGCTAACATGATATATTTATCCTAAGACGGTCTACCAAAAGCTCAATATTCAATCCTGTGAGGAGTGTGACAATGACACTCCTGCACAATCCCACCACGTCTCAGCAACATAGAAGGTAAAAATCCATCACATTAGAGTTTCTGTTCAGAGACACCTGGCCTTCTCCCCTGGTGTAACCACATAATGGACCAGGATGTGGAAGCCATGGCCACCTATTGATGTTTGGATGGATACCATTCTTTCATGATGTGGCCACTTCACACCTATTCATTCTGATTTTGATTGTGAGTCAGACTGTCTCCAGCATCATTTGTTAATTCATTCATGTTAATGAGTAATTAATATATGAAAGTCCACCTTTAAATTTCAAAGGGGTTTTCCACCAAACTATTTCAGATGAGGTGAACAAGTTCCATCTTTTCAGACAAGTTTGTTTATTTCCAGTACAGCAGGGGTCATGTGACCGCTGTTCCATTTTGACTGTGGTTTTGTTTAACAGTTGACTTTTTAATTTATAATTCCTCCATTTCAATATTTCATCACTGCTCCTTCCATGCATGACCCTACAATATGCCCAGGTAGAGATCCCACATCATAGTGGTGAACTGCATACTGTATAACCTTGATTATAGAGAGGCCTAAAACATTAACTCTGTTTCTCCATTTTTGGATCCCGAAGGAAGCAGATCTGTTACTTAGTTCCATTGCTTTTACTTTTGCATCCATGAGCTGGATTATTTGAGGCGGCCCACCTCCAATCCTCAATTTGCACAAGGGGCACAAAACAGATCTGTGAGTGAGTGAAGGTGAGGGATTCTCCAGATGGACACAGTGCATTTGGTGAGGGTGACTTTGAGACAGGCACATCACATTGCATAAATATTGGGGTGAACAGCATATGAGCATATGTACGAACATACGAATTAGGAGCGGACGTAGGCCACTCGGCCCCACAGGCCTGCTCCACCATTCAATAAGTTTATGGCTAAACTGCTTACTCTACATTCTCACTTACCCCCGATAACCTTTCACCCCCTTGCTTATCAAGAATCTATTTAATTCTGCCTAAAAATATTCAAAGACTCTGCTTCCACCGCCTTTTGAGGAAGAGAATTCCAAAGACTCATGACCCACTGAGAGAAAACATTTCTCCTCATCTCTGTTTTAAATGGGCGACTCCTTACTTTTAAATAGTGACCCCTAGTTCTGGATTCTCCCACAAGAGGAAACATCCTTTCCACATCCACTCTGTCAAGACCCCTCAAGATCTTATATGTTTCAATCAAGTCGCCTCTTACTCTTCTAAATTCCAGCAAAGCAAGCCTAGCCTGTCTGATCTTTCCTCATAAGATAGACTGCCCATTCCAGGTATTAATCTAGTAAACCTTCTCTGAACTGCTTCTGACGTATTTAAATCCTTCCTTAAATAAGGAGACCAATACTGTACACAGTACTCCAGATGTGGTCTCACCAATGCCCTGTATAGCTGAAGCATAACCTCCTTACTTTTGTATTCAATTCCCCTCGCGGTAAACAATAACATTCTATTATCTTTCCTAATTATGTGCTGTACCTGCATACTAACCTTTTGTGATTCATGCACTAGGATGCCCAGATCCCTCTGCATCTCAGAGCTCTTCAATCTCTCACCATTTAGAGAATATGCTTCTTTTTTATTCTTCCTGCCAAAATGAACAATTTCACATTTTTCTATTTTATACTCCATTTGCCAGGTCTTTGCCCCCTTTGTAGCCTCCTTATGTCCTCTTCACAACTTACTTTCTTACCCGTCTTTGTGTCATCAGCAAATTTAGCAGCCATGCCTTTGGTCCCTTCATCCAAGTCATTTATATAAATGGTAAAAAGTTGAGGTCCCAGCAGAGATACCTGTGGCACACCACTCGTTATATCTTGCCAAACAGAAAATGACCTATTTATGCTCACTCTCCGTTTCCTGTTAGCTAGCCAATCTTCTATCCATGCAATTATGTTACCCCCTACACCATGAGCTTTTATTTTTTGCAATAACCTTTGATGTGGCACCCTATCAAATGCTTTCTGGAAATCTAAGTACAGTACATTCACCGGTTCCCCTTCATCCACAGCACATGTAACTCCTTCAAAGAACTCCAATAAATTGGTTAAACATGATTTCCCTTTCACAAAACCACTTTGACTCCGCCTGATTACATTGAATTTTTCTAAGTGCCCTGCTATAATGTCTTTAATAATAGCTTCTATCATTTCCCCTAAGACAGATGTTAAGCTATCTGGCCTATAGTTTCCTGCTTTCTGTCTCCCTCCCTTTTTGAATAAAGGAGTTACATTCGCTATTTTCCAATCTAACAGTAGCATCCCTGAATTTAGGAAAATTTGGAAAATCAAAACGAATGCATCAACATCTCACTAACAACTTCTTTTAAGACTTTAGGATGAAGTCCATCAGGACCTGAGGACTTTTCAGCCCGCAGCTCCAACAATTTGTTCAGTACCGCTTCCCTGGTGATTGTAATTTTCTTGAGTTCCTCCCTCCTTTCCATTTCTGACACAGCAAATACTGGGATGTTACTTGTATCCTCTATAGTGAAGACTGATGCAAAATATCTGTTCAATTCATCTGCCATCTCCTTATTATCCATTATTAATTCCCCAGACTCACTTTCTATAGGACCAACGCTCACTTTAACTTTTTTTTAAAAATATCTGTAGGAACTCTTACTATCTGTCTTTATATTTCTATCTAACTTTCTCTCGTACTCTAATTTTACCTTCCTTATCAATCTTTTAGTCATTCTTTGCTGTGTTTTATATTCTGTCCAATCTTCTGACCTACTGCCCATCTTTGCACGATTATATGCTTTTTCTTTAAGTTTGATTCTATCTTTAACTGTTTTAGTTAACCACAGATGGTGGAATTTTTCTTTCTCGTTGATGTGTATCTATTCTGTGTATTCTGAAATATCCCCTTAAATGTCTGCCACTGCAACTCTGTTAACCTATTGCTTAACCTAATTTGTCAGTTCACTTTAGCTAGCTCTGCTTTCATGCCCTCCTAATTGTCCTTATTGAAGTGGGTCTTGGACCCACTCTTCTCTCCCTCAAACTGAATGTAAAATTCATCATATTATGATCACTGCTACCTAGGGGCGCCTTAACTATGAGGTCATTAATTAATCCTAACTCGTTGCACAATACCAGGTCTAGTATAGCCTGCTCTCCGCTTGGCTCCTAGAAATTTTCCTGAAAATATTCTATGTATTCCTCATCTAGGCTCTGCCCATCTGATTTTTCCAGTCTATATGTAGGTTAAAATCCCCCATGATTATCGCCGTACCTTTCTGACAAGCTGCCATTATTTCTTCCTTTATACCCCGTCCTACAGTGTGGTTAACGTTAGGTGACCTGTACACCACTGCCACAAGTGACTTCTTGCCGTTATGATTTCTCATCTCTACCCAAACTGCTTCCACATCCTGGTTTCCTGAACTTAGGTCATCCCTCTCTATTGCGCTAATATCATTAATTAACATGGCCACCCCTCCACTTTTTCCTAGCTACCTGTCCTTCTTAAATGCCATGTACCCTTCAATATTCAGGTCCCAATCTATGTCATCCTGCAGCAGTAGATAGATAAATGGGAAGGTGATGAAGTGCCTAGGAAATGAAAGCTGAGTGCAGCTGAAAACTGAGTGGGTATGAGGAGTAATGTGATGAAGTATGCTTGGCAAGACAGAGTGCAAAGTCATGGGGGCTTAAATCAATGGATATGGCGGAACCAGCAAATATACTCACTTTCCTAATCTGGCTAGGACATTAAACTGCTTCCTACATTGCATCCTAGACCAGGGCACAATGGTCTTGCAGCTCACCTCCTCAGCTTCCTCCAACCATTCCTAATTGGTGAGAATAGCAGGTTTCTTCTTCCCATTGCTGGGGAAAATTATGACCCAACTACTCCTGAGTGCACTCAGCAGTAAATCCAGCGATGCATCATTGAATTTGGGTGTTGCCCTAGCTCAATATGCATTACCCATCATGAACATCTCCAATTTCCATCGTGCCTTGAAATACAGCCTGCAATTCCAGTGCACCTCCCCACTTGGCTCGGAAGGCAACTTCAGATTAATATTGGGGCTCAAATGTTTCAAGGGAAAATAGCAAAAGAGAAAACACTGAAAAAGGTGTTTCCCAGGTATTCAACTCTCCAGACTTTTCAGGTTCAGACACTCATTTTCAGCTGTATCAGTTGATCCTGGTGGTTGCTGCACCTTACAAATCTCACTCTAATTTACCCAGAATATATTTCCAGTGCAAAAGGAGGAAACATGGAGGTGCAATACTACTATCTCATTATCATATATACAAGGTCAATCAGGATCAGACAAGTAGATTGTCGAGTGGTTTAACTGATGTGAGCAAACTCAGAGGAAGTGTTTTAATCATGAAATGTTGGGGAAGTAGCGGCTTCACAAATTGCCAAGTGCTGTCTTAGCCCATTGTAATTTCTATGACAAAATCAAACAGATTTAAATTAGGTGTAGATCTAGCATAAGGGATCTCTTCAAATTTTTCGAATAAAACTGTTGACAATGTTTCTTGAAGTGATGATCATGATAGCAGATTCTTCACAGGCAAAGGTCATGGGCAGGCTTACCACTGTGGTAGTTGGCATGATCCTTGGTATCTGAAAAGGCCAATTCTTGATCTACAGGCTATTGAACAGTCAGGGCACAATAGCTCCTGGTTTGGAGGGGCTCTGGTATAAAAAGACTCCTTCCGTTATTTGCGCCTTTTTTGCGTCTGTTTGTTTCAAACATATAGGCTGCTTTCCTGGTTGCTGTGCACTGGCTGTTTCTGTTGGCAGCCTCCTGCTCTCACACCTGTTGGTCAGTGTCAGCCAGAGAGAGCTGCCTTTTCAGCTGATCTTTAAACCATTTGCAAGGTGCACCTCCATCTTGTTTACTGGAGCATAACTCACCATAAAGCACTACTTTTTGACCTTCTGGAATCCTCCATGCATGACATGTCCTGTCAGTACAATTGATGTTGTAAGAGAATGCATTCAATGCTGGGCAGATTGGCTCTGTTTAGGATTTCATTGTTTGTGATATAGTCCTGCCATCTGATGTTCATAATGGATCAAAGATACCGTTAATGGAAATGCTCCAAACAGTCACATTTGTTTTCAGTTCAGAACCTTTGATTCTGATCATATAAGAGGCTGGTGATGACAACCGCTCTGGTTTCTTGAATTTTGGTCGAGGTATGTAGTGAATGGTTTCGCCAGACAACTTCAAGAGGTGACCCAAGGAGCTGTTGGTCTTGGACAGTTGATTCTCTAGGTCCTTGTTGACGGTAGCATCATTTGAGATAATGCTACCTAGATAGGTAAACTGTTCTACTGCAATGAGGTTGCTGAAGTCAATGCTGATCTATGGTGGATTGTAATTTCCTCGGGTCAGTGGTTGGTGCAGACTTTCTGTTTTCATTCGGCAAATAGTAAGGCCAATGGCATTTGCTGCCTCAGAGAAACATTTTAGAATGAGCTGCATTGCCCCTTCCTTGTATGCCAGAAGGGTTCAATCTCCAGCAAACAGAAGCTCATGATAAGCTCTTCTGTGGTTTTGGTATGTGCCAGCCGTTGCAGGTGGAAGAGATTACCATCCAGTGGCGGATGTATATGTCTTCTGTCAAAACTGCCTTTGCCTCTTGAACCATCATACTGAAAAAAATAGAGAAAAACTTTGGTGCCGGAACACACCCTTGTTTAACACCATTGGAGATAGGGAATCTGTCTGAAAGGGCTCCATTTTGCTTGACCTGATCTTTCTGGCCTTTGTGCAGTTGACAGAAAATGATGAGTAACCTTGGAGGGCACCCCGATCAAAAGTATCTTCCAAAGTATCTTCCGGCCAGCTAACTATCAAACGCCATGGTGATATCTACAGAAGTAGCGCAGAGGCCTACGTTTTGTTCTCTACACTTCTGGATCTGCTTCTTCATGCCAGCAGTTCCCCTATTGGGTCTGAATCCGCAATGACTTTCAAGAAGGCTTTCTTCAGCTATTGTCAGAACAAGTCTATTTAGAAGCACTCTGGCCAAGATTTTGCCTGCAATGGAGAGTAAGGTGATGCCTCTGTGGTTTGAACAGTCAGACTTTTCTCCTTTGTTTTTGTAAAGGGAGACAATCACTGCATCTTGAAGGTCCTGAGGCACTGTGATGGTAATGGTAGAATGAAGGATATTCTGGGCCAGGGAGTTAGAGATTGTGGTGGAGTACAATTATGTAGCTGTGAGATCCAGTCTAAATCTATCCCATTTAGCATGGTGGTTGTGCCACACAACACAATGGAAGGTGTTCTCAGTGTGAAGATAGGACTTCGTCTCCACATGGACTGTGCAGCGATCACTCCTATAAATACTGTCATGGACAGATACATCTGTGACAGATTGGTGAGGACAAGATTAATGTAGGTTTAAAGATGGTGTACTACTGTTGCTCTGTGCCATTAGCAATTAACCAGCAAAACTCAGGACGTTAATGAACATACAGTATATTTTATATTTCATCATATTTGTGTAAATAAACTGTATAATATGTAAACAAATATTAAGTCAGGAAATACTTTCACAGTTAGGAACTTAAAAACCCAAAGTCAAAATAATCCATTCTCAAAATGTAGCTATTACTTTCCAAAAAGAATTGTTCTTTAAAACAGGTAAATCTGTATCATTGTATCTTTTACATTGTCTTCTAACCACCTATTTTGTTAGAATCATTACACAAAGTATTTATATATACACAGTTTACTGAATGTACAACCCTTTATAATTATCATTCAAGCAAAGAACTAATGCAGAAGATTGCCAAATTCCATTCCAAAAGTAGAATCTACCATTTATATCCTAATTCAAACTCATCAAAAATATTCTGGGCTAGATTTCTTTCTTATTGGTGGGGCAGGATTTCCACACACTACTTTGACCCTGCCATGATCCCAATCTAATTTCCTAACTTGGATCTCATCAAGCATACAAGATGGGCTACTGGTGGGAAACCCTCTCACAAAAGGTGAGCCCACTGCTACTGAAAAGGAAAATATCAGTGGCGAAGTTGCTGGACCATTTAAAGGGGGTAAATGAGGTCTGAAGACCCAGGAGGGATTTGGAGTACTTAGGCCTTTCACTGCGCTGAAGGCCAGATCAAAGGCTTGAGAGAAGGGAGAGAGGCCCATGAGTATGCCCCTTCTCTCCAAAAAGGACATCTGCCACTCCAGGGAGTAAAAGCGCCCCTCTGCTGGTGGTCCTTGAGGTTTGCAGTAGTAGGGGTGAAGGGCAGGGAAATGGGGTGGCTGACAAGGCCCAACTCCCCTGCTGTAATTTACATCTAGTGAGAAGGGAAAGGATGGCTTGTGGTTGTCCTAGCAGAGTCTGGAGGGAAGGAATTGTGGTCAGGGCAGGAACACACTGGTTGGCCTCACTTCCTGATTTGGCCCTGTTTTCCACCATTATCCCATCTGATTTCAAGTGGAGTGACAAATGAAAATCTAGCTCTCTATTTCAATGTTGAAGATTCCCTAAAGAAAAAAGTAGAATTTAATATTTAATCTTTTTTATATAAAAAATATTTTCCACATAATGCTTCCTATTGCTAAATCTGCATTTTTATACCTGTTCATAATATTTATCCTGTTATATTAAAATGTTTACAGCCAGTTAGGTGATAGTATTCAAATAAGAATAGAAACATTATAGCCCAAACCCAATATTAGTATAAAATATTGTAACTGTCCTTCCCAGTCAGGAGCTTTAAAAAGTTTATGAAACACTTGTAATTTGTATGTTCTTAACTAAATGGACAATAGTAGGTTTTTAGTTTAGAGATACAGCACTGAAACAGGCCCTTCGGCCGACCATCAACCACCCATTTATACTAATCCTACACTAATCCCATATTCCTACCACATCCCCACCTGTCCCTATATTTCCCTACCACCTACCTATACTAGGGGCAATTTATAATGGCCAATTTACCTACCAACCTGCAAGTCTTTTGGCTTGTGGGAGGAAACCGGAGCACCCGGAGGAAACCCACGCAGACACAGGGAGAACTTGCAAACTCCACACAGGCAGTGCCCAGAATTGAACCCGGGTCGCTGGAGCTGTGAGGCAGCGGTGCTAACCACTGCGCCACTGTGCCGCCCTAAGTAGGTGTCCATTTCAATTTATTAGAAACAGTATTGTGGAGTTAATTTTCAAGGTGCTCCTCCTGTCAGCAGAATGTTCACAAAAACGCTAGAGTAAATTATTATTGTGGATACTTCTCCTGACAGATTCTTGCTAGTGTTGCAAACTTTGGCCCCAAATCATTCAAGTAGTCAAAGCCAGTGTTATCCTCAGCTATGCAGATGGATTCAAGAGATGGTACATTTAGTTCTTCTCCTTCATAGCTATATACACGAGGCTTATAGCTAACTTCTAATTCATCTGTATCCAGTTCCTGAAAAAAAAAGTTGAAGCTATAATAATCAACATAGATAGATAGCTAGAATAATAGGTTTACCTGATCTTCTATTAAAATGATGGGCATATATCAAGCAGTTTCAGTTCTTTCACTTCTGAAAATTAAAATCTAAATATTCTATTTTGTTTCAATTCTTGCAACCCTAATTCCCTGGGATGGAACATTTAAGCTATGAAGCGAGGTTGGATAGGCTTGGGTTGTTTTCACTGGAGCAGAGAAGACTGAGGGGTGACCTGATCGAGGTGTATAAGATTATGAGGGGCATGGACAGGGTGGATAGGGAGAAGCTGTTCCCCTTCGTTGAAGGGTCAGTTACGAGGGGTCACAAGTTTAAGGTGAGGGGCGGGAGGTTTAAGGGGGATTGGAGGAAGAACTTTTTGTCTCCAGAGGGTGGTGACGGTCTGGAATGCCCTGCCTGGGAGGGTGGTAGAGGCAGATTGCCTCACATCCTTTAAAAAGTACCTGGATGAGCACTTGGCACGTCATAACATTCAAGGCTATGGGCCAAGTGCTGGCAAATGGGATTAGGTAGACAGGTCAGGTGTTTTAATGCATCGGTGCAGACTCGATGGGCCGAAGGGCCTCTTCTGCACTGTATTATTCTGTGATTCTGTGAAAATATCTTAAAGCAATATTTTAATAAGAAGAAATGCAGAGGAAATGTAATTACTGATCTGGTGACCTGAAGAGACAGTGAGGGGTCTCTCCTCTTTGCGGTCCAGTTTTTGTGGGCTAATGCAACTGAGGTAAACACCAGTGATACTGCAGTGGAAATGCCATTCTGTCACTGTCAAAGGTGGTGAGAAACCTTAAAGGGACAAATGTCCCAAAGATCAGAGTCAAGGCTCCCAGTCAAGGTCTTTAGTTGGGCCTGACTTAGAGGGAGAGCCCTCTGCACCTCACACCCCCCTCACCCCCCACCTACCCCATTTCCATTGTTGGAACACAAAGCCTTTACAACCGTTTCCTGGGACCTATTAACATATTTTATAGGTTGTGAATAAGTCTGTGGTAGGGAAATACACCAGCAACCTGGACTCCATCCCTCCCCCCACAGCTATTTAAATGCAGCAATTGGAGAAGGTGTAACCTGTGGTGAACAGAGGCAGGGGAAGGGAAATCCTGGTTGGTGAGGTAGAGGCCTCGCTCTTCAAACTTTCCCTCATTCTCTGCAGCAATCCTGCCCAGATTTTTTAAGACCCGAAGGAGAATTCTCCCTAATGCGTACAAGAAGCTGTCTTATCTACAATTATGAAAAAGATATCTACACCTTGCAATAGATCTTGGAAGCTAAATTTACTGAGTTCATGCAAGTCTTGAGGAATGACTGACAAATTTTCTGACCTTGGGGTATTTAAGTAAGTTGTCTCTTATTATACCATATCAGATCAACTTAGTTTCTTACCACTTCTGGAAAAGACAGAGAGGGATCAGAGACGCAGTTTGAGAGTATCTCGGACATTAGTGGCGGTTATTTGAAAGAAACAGGCTGAGGTAAATCAAAACAATTCATTTTGGTAAAAAATAAGCAAACTTTTTTTGAGAAGGAGATCGGTAACACAGATATAAAAGGATTTGAAATACCAAGAATTGAGAAATTGGTCTTGCTCTGGAAATCGGTGCTATGTGGGTGGTGTGCCTTAAGAGGAAGGCCTGAGGCTTGCCAGTGATTGGGCCTTACATCTCTTGTATGTAATACAAGTGAGCTATGGACAGCAATTGGGCATTCCAATACATTTCGTCAGTTGAGGCCTTCTCAAAATTCATGAGCTTGGATGCTGAGAACATAAGAACGTAAGTAATAGGAACAGGTGTAGGCCTTGCAGCTCCTTGAGCCTGCTCCGGCATACAATAAAATCATGGCTGTTCCGATTGTGGCCTCAACTCCACTTTCCTGCCTGTTCCCCATCCCCCTTGACTCCCATGTAGATCAAAAATCTGTCTAACACAGTCTGGAAAATATATTCAGTGACCCATGCTCCATTGTTCCCAGGGGCAGAGGGGAAACATCCTCTCAGCATCTACCCTGTCAAGCCTCCTCAAAATCTTATATGTTTCATAGGAACATAAGAAATAGGAGCAGGAGTCGGCCATTTGGCCCCTTGAGCCTGCTCCGCCATTCAACTAGATCATGGCTGATCTTCTACCTCAATGCCATTTTCCCGCACTATCCCCTATACACACTATCTAATGTGTATAGAAATCTATTAATCTCTGTCTTGAACATGACTAAGCCTCCACAGCCCTCTGGGGTAGAGAATTCCACAGATTCACCACCCTCTGAGTGAAGAAATTCCTCCTCATCTCAGTCCTAAATGGCCTACCTCTTATTCTGAGACTATGACCCATGGTTCTAGACACCCCCAGCAGGGGAGACAACCTTCCTGCATCAACCTCGTCGATCCCTGTCAAGAATTTTGCATGCTTCATGAGATCACCTCTCCATTCTTCTAAACTCAAGAATACAGGCCCAGTCTCCTCAATCTGTCCTCACAGGACAATCCCACCATCCCAGGGATCAGTCTGGCGAAACTTTGTTGCACTCCTTCTATGGCAAGTATATTCTTCCTTAGGTAAGGAGACCAAAACTGTACACAATACTCCAGGAGCAGTCTCTCAAAGGCTCGATAAATTGCAGCAAGAATACAAGAAATAGCAGCAGGAGTAGACCACATGGCTCACGGAGCCTGCTCCACCATTCAAAACGATCATGGCTGATCTTAGGCTTCAACTCCACATTCCCGCCAGCTTGCCATATCCCTGGTTCCCTGAGACACCAAAAATCTGTCTATCCCAGCCTTAAATGTATTTAACGATGGAGCATCCACAACCCTCTGGGGTAGATAATTCCAAAGATTCACAACTCTTTAAGTGAAGTTATTTCTCCTCCTCTCAGCCTTAAATGATCGCCTCCTTATCCAGAGACTTCTTTACTCCTGTACTCAAATCCTCTTGCAAGCAAGACCAATGTACCATTTGCCTTCCTAATTGCTAGCTGCACCTGCATGTTAGCTTTTAGTGACTTATGAACAAGAACACCTAGGTCCCTTGGCTCTTTCGTATTTCTGGGAGATTTTTTTGTATCTTCCTCCGTGAAGACAGACACAAAGTATTTGTTTAGTTTCTCTGCTATTTCTTTATTCCCCAGTATAAATTCCCCTGTCTCTGCCTGTAATGTGCTTACATTTGTCTGTGTTAATCTTTTCCTTTTTACATACCTATAGAAGCTTTTACAGTCTCTTTTTATGTTTCTCGCTAGTTTACTTAAATATTCGATCTTCTCTTTCTTTATCAGTTTCTTGGTCCTCCTTTGCTCAATTCTAAAATATTCTCAATCCTCAGGCTTACGACATTTTGGCAACTTTCTAAGCCTCCTCCTTTGATCTTTTAACTTCTCTTGTTAGCCATGGTTGGATCACCTTTCCCGTTGGGCTTTTGTACCATTATTCAAGAAGGGTCGCAGGGATAAACCAGGTCTGTGAGTCTAACATCAGTGGTAGGGAAAGTATTGGAAAAATTCTGAGGGACAGGATTAATCTCCACTTGGAGAGGTAGGGATTAATCAAGGATAGAGAGCGTGGCTTTGCCAGGGGGGGATCATGTCTAACAAACTTGACTAAATTTTTCGAGGCGGTGACTCGATGTGTAGATGAGATTAAAGCAGTTGATGTAGTCTACGTGGACTTTAGTAAGGCTTTTGATAAGGTCCCGCATGGGAGATTGGTTAAGAAGGTAACAGCCCATGGGATCCAGGGTAATTTGGCAAAGTGGATCCAAAATTGGCTTAGTGGCAGGAGGCAGAGGGTTATGATCGAGGGTTGTTTTTGTAAGTGGAAGCCTGTGACCAATGGTGTACCACAGGGATCAGTGCAGGGACCCTTGCTGTTTGTAGTGTACATTAATGATTTAGACATGCATATAGGAGGTATGATCAGTAAGCTCGCAGATGACACGAAAACTGGTGGTGTCGTAAATAGTGAGGAGGAAAGCCTTAGATTACAGGACGACATAGATGGGCTGGTAAAATGGGCAGAGCAGTGGCAAATGGAATTTAATCCTGAGAAATGTGTGATGATGCATTTTGGGAGGACTAACAAGGCAAAGAAATATACAATGGGTGGTAGGACCCTAGGAATTACAGAGGGTCAGAGGGTCCTTGGTGTACTTGTCCATAGACCACTGAAGGCAGCAGCACAGGTAGATAAGGTGGTTAGGAAGGCTTATAGGTTACTTGCCTTTATTAGCCGAGGCATAGAATATAACAGCAGGGAGGTTACGATAGTGCTGTGTAAAACGCTAGTTAGGCCACAGCTGGAGTACTGTGTACAGTTCTGGTCACCACTCTATAGGACAGATGTGATTGCACTGGAGAGGGTGCAGAGGAGCTTCAACAGGATGTTGCCTGGGCTGGAGCATTTCATTTATGAAGAGAGACTGGATAGGCTAGGGTTGTTTTCCTTAGAGCAGAGAAGGCTGAGGGGAGAACTGATAGAGGTATACAAAATTATGACGGGCATAGATAGGAAGAAACTTTTTCCCTTAGCGGATGTGTTAATAACCAGTGGACTAAGATTTAAGGTAAGGGGCAGGAAGTTTAGAGGGGATTTGAGGAAAAATGTTTTCACCCAGAGGGTGGTTGGAATCTGGAACACACTACCTGAAGGGGTGTTAGAGGCAGGAACCCTCACAACATTTAAGAAGTATTTAGATGAGAACTTGAAACGCCATAGCATACAAGGCTACGGGCCAAGTGTGGAAAATGGGATCAGAATAGATAGGTACTTGATGGCTGGCACGGACACGATGGGCCGCAAGGCCTGTTTCTGTGCTGTATAATTCAAACTTCATCGGAAGTGCGACCATTTTCTGCTTATACATCTAAACAGGGTTTCCACCATACATGCAGCAAAAGTTATAACAGTGGAGTGGGAGCAGTTCTGAGGACATTCCCAGCCTTTCAGTGAAAAAGACAACATTTCTAAATATAGTTATCTGCTTACATTGTCACTGGCAACTTCTGCTGTACTGTCTGTGCTAATGGAAAACAACTCAAGACTGAAATAAAAACAAAAAATGCTGGAAATACTCAGCAGGTCTGGCAACATCTGTGGAGAGAGAAGCAGAGTTAACATTTCAGGTCAGTGACCTTTCATCAGACTCTGATACCTGTTATAGCTGTGAATTGGGAGGGGTGCATACAGTTAGAACTTCTATCCAACCATCATGAGAAGTATCACTGTGGTAACTAATGTATAATTTTAATATATTTCATTTCAATTTATTCTTACCAAATTGTGCCTGTTAGCCCAAGCTTTTGAGTCATGTTCTTGTGATGTGTTGATTGGTCTCAATGTGCTATCACCATATTTTAAACTGCCCTATAGTAAAAAGCAAAATAAATAATCCTAAATGAATTGAATTGCACAAAAAACTGAAAGCAATTAGATTAAACGAAGGACTGCGTTTCTGGTGATTTACAAATTATGACATATCTCTAAGGGTAGCTGATTCCCTCAGTACAATTTTCTGCTATCATTTTTGCTTCCTGATTTCCTGCACTAGAACAGTGACTACAGTTCAAAAGTACTTCATTGGCTGTAAAGCAACTTGTGATGTCCTGTGGTCATGAAAAGTGCTATATAAATGCAAGTCTTCCTTCTTCCTTTATGACGTGATTATACCAGTTGTAATTGTTAAGGCCAAGGAGAAGGAAGGAAGGGAGAAAGGAAGGACTTGCACTAATTAATACCCTTAACAACCTCAGGTTGTCCCTTTGTGCTTCACAGCCAATCAAGTACTTATTTTTAAGTGCAGTCACTATTGTAATGAAATGGGGCACATTTCTGCTTAAAAACAGAGTAATAGTGGAACCAACATGAAGCAGTGGGTAGAGGTGTTGATTTACTGCTGCATTGATGTCTGTCCCCTTTTTTGTAGTTCTCATTGGAAATAAGCGCCTCCTAAATATATGCAAATAAAGATCAAATGGCGCAGTTAAGATAGGCTGCCATTTTTGTCTCACGTGTATCCCTAGTTTGAGCTCTTGCCCAACCAATTGTGGCTGGTAGAAGGAAGTGGCCATTTCCAAAGATGATTAAAGGGATCCTCAGCTGCTGTCGGGAAAGGACTGACACAGCTAGAGCATTTAAGATGGAGTTTTCCATCGGAGGCTGAACTACTGTATATATTTTAAAACAGAATAAAGTTATTCCCTTTCATTCAATATTCAATTCTAAAAGAATGTATAGCAAGATTAGCTTATCGAACAGTTCATCATAATTTTTTTTTAAACGTAAAATACTATGTATACCGAAAGAGTGATGCCCACACTTTAGAAGTTATTGTTGCATATTTTAGGGTTGAGAGGAATGCTTTTGTTGACAACATAAAGAGATTTGGTCTCACCAAATAGCTCCTGGAGTCCCAAGCTTTTGAACGATAACTGTGTGAACTTGATCTGAATAAATCAGCTAGTTGTGGTGAAGTCTCCTACAATGAAAATAAATCATGAATTCTGAATTAATTTAATGGTCCCAAAAAGTAAAAGCATTCAGGTTAAATGAACTGATACTTTTTCTAAAAGGTAATAAAATATTTACTGTTTGTACATGCAGTATAGTTCCTGACTTCAAATTTCTGTCATACTTTTGATTCACCAGCCCTCTCTGCAACTTCTACCCTCCTCATCTTCAGAATGTAAGTATGTCTATTCACTTTTGAACAAGACTCTTGATATCCACAACCTAATTTTGGATGATTACATTGACATGTCTTTGATTGAACCTTGACTTGCAGGTAACATCACCTTGCCCCTCACTGAAACCTCTCCACCTGGCTATACTTTCCCCCATCTGTCTCAGCCAAACCGCCATGGTGGCAATTTGGTCCCTATCACCAAAGCACACCTTGGTCTCTCCCCTGCCTCCTCTGGCAACATCTCATTCAAATACCCAACCTGTTCCACCCCTCTCACCCCTCCCATAAAAACTTAATTTTGTATTGCTCTGCCGACGTCCCATCCAGAGCTTCTCTACAAGATATCCTCCCACCCTTCTTCTGATAGCTTCTGCACTGAGCAGCTCCTCATCCTCAGTGATTTCAATTTCCATCTCAACTTACCTTGCCACTTCTACACTAATTTCACGATCATCCTGTCCTCCTTAAACTTCGTCCTCCTTATAAACTCTCTTATTCATATTGACAGCTACCTCTTCTCCTCTGCCATCTCCACTTTCACATCCAACAGCAAATACAACAACCTCTTTGTCACTATGACAGAACATCTATTCATCTGTCTCTGCTGCCTCCCCACCACACTGCTTTTCCCACTAAACTAAGCCGCCCCCCAGGCTCCCTCCTCCCCTGGCCCCAATTCCACATCTTTCTGTACTTTCTCTCCTATCTTCTCACATGCCCTCTCTGATCGCACCTTGTCGATGAGATGGTTCCTTGACTCTATTCACATTAAACTGCAGCGCATTCAACTTTGCTTCCTGGTTCCTATTCTAGCTGACATTATAAATGGCTCACTCTTCTCAGGTACTGTCCCACTCCCTTTCAAAACCACCATCATCACCACGCTCCTCAAAAAAAACAATAATCCCTCTGTCCCTGCAAGCTACACCCCATATTCAAGCTTCCTTTTCAATATCCTTTGATGTTGCCTTCCAAATCCATGCGTTATGAATGCTAGACTTTGTAACATGATTATTTTTTTAAAACTGTGATTTTTAAAAGTTTAAGATGGAGCCCAAGACGTCAGGTAACCTCATGTCTAATCTTCTCACATACAAGACTGAAATCCTGGTTACTAAGACAACAGAGAACCCAGAGCAAAGACTTTTTTTTTGAAAAACAGAGACTGTGGGGGTAACACCTGAAAAACAATGGGTTTCACTCTCCCAGACTATTGGATCGTTAACAAGGAGTCAGTGATTCAGAGGATGCAAACGTACCAGGCAGCTGTTTACACCTGGGATCAAAGGAAGGCCCAAGTGGCTCAGCTAAAACAAGACTTCTGGACTTTGCATTTTGGAAAAAGGACAATAAGCTATTAACTTTTGAGTTCCGACAAATTTAACAGATTTTCTGAAGGCAAACAGGCTGTATAGAAGACTAGTGGTGGCAGTCTCCGAGCAGACTGTTAGAAAGGAAACCAGCAGTGGCAGCCTTGAGAGATAGAAAGGGAATGCCTGCTCTTGGAAGCTTGATACAGCAAAAGGCTGCGAAGACTTGAATTTGTTTTGAAAGTTGAAGCTTACGGAGAAGTAAAAGCCCAACAGGATTACCAGGAATCACCTTATCCTCGTATGTCCAGGTCAAAAATGCTCAGGGAAGTGAGGGAAGAGGACATTAATTTTGAAACGGTCTGGGAGATCCAACTCATTGCAACTGGGAGGAGTTTGGGACATTTAACTGCAAAAGATTTCACCATCAAAAAGGACTGTGTAATGTATAAGTGTGGTGTGAGGTTTTCAAGTATTCGAATAAGTAAAGAAAATACCTTTCTTTGTAATTTGGAGTATCAGCTACTTACAAAGTGCTATTTAGTTAATGGGGATTTCTTTTAGTTTAGTTGTTCTAATAAAAGACTTAAAACGTGAAATCTTGTGTAATTCTTTAAATTGGTCTGGGGTTCATATCTCATATTTCTAATGTTAACAGTCTCACTGAGGCCGCAATAAATGTGAATCTTTCCCACAGCTCTAAATTTGAATCTCTCCAATCAGGTTTCTGCCCTGAAACAGGCTTCATCAAAGTCACAAATGACATCCACTGTAACTGTGACTATGCTGCATTTTCCCACCTCATCCTCCTCAACCTGATTGCAGCCTTGTTAATAGTTGACCATACCAACCTCATCCAATTCCTCTCCTCTGTTGTTTAGCTCTGTGAGACAATAGGATTGTCCTTGCTTATTTCCACTTTTAGTTATCCAATTTTAGCCAAAGCATCTCCAGCAACGGCTTCTCTTTCCACACTCACACCCTTATCTCTGAAATACCCTAAGGATATATCCTTGGCTCCCTTCTGTTCCTCAAAGTCCCTCGGTGATATTATTTGAATGCATAGCATCAGCTTCCGCAGAAGAAAATAGCCTACTGTTACGAACGCTGGACTTTGTAGTATAGTTATGTTTTAAAATAGTGATCTTTAATGCAATGTAAATTGGACATTTGGAGGAGACATGTGACCTCACACCAACTCTGCCGAAAGACAAGCCAGGGGTCTTGGTTACCATGAAAACAAGGAACCCAGATCAAAGGTTGTAGCACCTAAAAGACAATGGGTTTCACTGTCCCAGACTCTCAGATTGTAAACAGGGAGCCGGGGGCTCTAAAATGCAAATGGGAGTTGCAATTTTTAACAGCTGGAAACAAAGGAAGGCACAGATAGTTTTGCTACAGTTAGATTTACGGGAGAGAATTTTATGCCCTCCCTCGCGGCGGATTTGGAGGCCTGTGAACAGCCTTCCCACCCTTCTGCCAATTGAGGCCTTTAAGTGGGCAATTAATGCCCAATTAAGGGCCTCATCCCACCGCTGCTGGAATTAGCCTAGCAGTAGGTGGGCCTGTTGCACGGCAAGAAAAACCCAGAAGGTTGCTTGCTGGTTCTGCGCGTGGGGTTCTCTCGTTAAAAGGCTGATGACTGAATGAGGGACCCGGCATCGGGAAGTGGGGTGCCCACTGAGAGTAACCCCCCCACCACACCCTTGCTCCAGACGCCCTTACATCACCCCTCCCCCGTGACCCCCATCCCGTGAGACCCATCCTGCCTTGACCGGTCCAACGCAGCTCCTAGGCCTCAGGTGGGTGCTGCTCAGTTAAAGAGCTGCTGGCCTCTGATTGGCCAGCAGCTCTCAGAGGACATGACGTGCATCACCAGGGTCCTTGATCCCATGGAAGGCCCGCTGCTGTCCAGTTAAGGGCCTAATTGGAACTTGATTCGGCGGGCCTCCCACAGAAGGGGCAATGCTGGGTTTTCGCTGGAGCATTTGCCAGAAATCGAGACCCATGTTGTCCGGATAAAATCCTGGCCATGGTCTCTAAGAATTGTAAAAGACAAATGACTATTGTCTTTTGATCTGCATATATGTGAGAGGCTTTCCTCAGTCTGGAGGCTGAAAGGAAGAACAGCACAGCTGTGCAGCCTGAAGAGAGAGGGAAGCCAATGAGCTGTTTCCTGAGAAACAGCAGCTCTCAGATCACCAATACAGCAAAAGGCTGCTAAGATTTGAACCCGATTTGAAGGCTTGAGGTTTGCAAAGGAGAAAAGACCAACGGGATCACCAGAGATTGCCTTATTGACGGAAATTCAGGTCAAATGTGCTTGGAAGAAGTGAGAGAAGACAACACTGGTTTTGAGAAGGACTGGGAGATCCAACCCATTGCAGCTGGGAGGAGTTCGGGACTTTTAATGATGAGAACACTGTATAATATATACTGTATAAATGTGGTATGGGTTTTTTGAGTGCGTTAATAAGTTAATGGGAAACACCTTTCTCTGTAATTTAGTGTATTACTACCTAGTAAGTACTGTTTAGTTAATGTTAGCAACATATGAAATCTCCCGCATGGGAGATTGGTTCAGAAAGTAAAAGCCCATGGGATCCAGGGTATTTTGGCAAATTGGATTCAAAATTGGCTTAGTGGAAGGAGGCAGGGGGTGATGGTAGAGGGTTGTTTTTGTGAATAGATGCCTGTGACCAGTGGGGTACCGCAGGGATCGGTGCTGGGACCCTGACTGTTTGTAGTGTACATTAATGATTTAGATGTGAATAGTAAGTTTGCAGAAGACACAAACATTGGTGGTGTCATAAATAGTGAGGAGGAAAGCCTTAGACTACAGGACGATATAGATGAGATGGTAAGATGGGCGGAGCAGTGGCAAATGGAGTTTAATCCTGAGAAGTGTGAGGTGATGCACTTTGGGAGGTCTAACAAGGCAATGCAATATACAATGGATGGTAGGACCCTAGGGAGTACAAAGGGTCAGAGGGACTTTGGGGTGCTTGTCCATAGATCACTGAACGCAGCAGCACAGGTAGATAAGGTAGTTAGGAAGGCATACGGGATACTTGCCTTTATTAGCCGAGGCAAAGAATATAAGAGCAGGGTAGTTATGATGGAGCTGTATAAAACGCTGGTTAGGCCACAGCTGGAGTATTGTGTACAGTTCTGGTCGCCACACGATAGGAAGGATGTGATTGCAGTGGAGAGGCTGCAGAGGAGATTCACCAGGATGTTGCCTGGGCTGGAGCATTTCAGTTTTGAAGACAGACTGGATAGGCTGGGGTTGTTTTACTTGGAGCGGAGGCTGAGGGGGGACCTGATTGAGGTATACAAAATTATGAGGGGCATTGATAGGATAGATAGGAAGAAACGTTTTCCCTTAGCAGAGAGGTCAATAAATAGGGGGCATAGATTTAAGGTAAGGGCAGGAGTTTTAGAGGGGAGTTGAGGAAGAATTTTTTCACCCAGAGGGTGGTTAGAATCTGGAACACACTGCCTGAAGAGGTGGTAGAGGCAGGAACACTCATGACATTCAAGACGTATTTAGATGAGCACTTGAAATGCCATAACATACAAGGCTACGAGCCAAATGCGGGGAAATGGGATTAGTTAGGACGGGTGCTTGATGGTCGGTGCAGGCGCGTTGGGCCAAAGGGCATGTTTCTGTGCTGTTAAAACTCTATGATTCTATGACTCTAGGAGCAAAAGTAGACCATTCGGCCCCTCGAGCCTGCCCTGCCATTCAACTAGATTATGGCTGATCTTCGACCTCAATGTCATTTTCCCTCACTATCCTCATATCCCTTGATATCTTTAATAACTAGAAATCTATCAATCTCTGTCTTTAATATACTCAATGACTGAGCTTCCACCGCCTTCTGGGGTAGAGAATTCCAAAGATTCACCACTCTCTGAGTGAAGAAATTCCTCATCATCTTAGTCCCTGTGTTTCCAGTTTCTAGACCCTAAGCCATGAAAAACATCCTTTCTGCATCTACCCTGTTGAGCCCTTTAAGAATTTTGCATGCTTCAATGAGATCACCTCTCATTCTTCTAAACTCTAGAGAATATAGACCCAGTCTCCTCAATCTCTCCTCATAGGACAATCCCTCCATCTCAGGGAAAGGTCTGGTGAACCTTCATTGCACTCCCTCTATGGCAGGTATATCCTTCCTTTCATAAGACGACCAAAACTGTGCATAATATTTCAGGTTCGGTCTCACCAAGGTTCTACACAATTGCAGCAAGACTACTTTACTCCTGTACTCAAGTTCTCTTGCAATGAAGGCCAACATATCATTTGCCTTCCTAATTGCTTGCTGCAATTGCATGCTAGCTTTCAGTGACTTATGAACAAGGACACCCAGGTCCCTTTGAACATCAACACTTCACAATCTCTCACCTTTTAAGAAATACTCTACATTTCTGTTTTTCCTAACAAAGTGGATAACTTCACATTTTTCCACATTATATTCCATCTGCCATGTTCTTGCCCACTCACTTAGCCTGTCTAAATCCCCTTGAATCCTCTTTGCATCCTCCTCAGAACTCACATTCCCACCTAGTTTTGTGTCATCAGCAAACTTGGAAATATTGCATTTGCTCCCCACATCCAAATCATTGATATAGATTGTGAATAGCTGGGGCCCAAGCGCTGATCCTTGCGGTACCCCACTAGTCACAGCCAGCCAACCTGAGAATGACCCGTTTATTCCTACTCTGTTTTCTGTCCATTAATCACTTCTCAATTCATGCCGGCATATTACCCCCAATCCCATGAGCTGCAATTTTGCTTATTAACCTCCTGTGTGAGGCTTTATCGAAAACCTTCTGAAAATCCAAATACACGACTTCCACTGGTTCCTGCTTATCTATTCTGCTAGTTACATCCTCAAAAAACTCTAACAGGTTTGTCAAACATGATTTCCCTTTCATAAATCCATGTTGACTCTGCCCAATCCTACCATTATTTTCTGTTTGAGTTCTGATAAAAGGTCACAGACTTGAAAAGTTAACTGTTTCTTTCTCCACAGATGCTGCTAGACTTGCTGAGTACTTCCAGGACTTACTGTTTTTATTTCAGGTTTCCAGCATCTGCAGTATTTTGCTTTTATTATTTTCCAAGTTCCAGTTGTCATATCCTTTATAATAAATTCTAGCATTTTCCCTACTACTGATGTCAGGCCTAAAGGTCTGTTTCCTGTTTTCTTTTTTAGTTTAGTTGTTGTAGTAAAAGTGTTGTTGTGTAATTCTTTAATCAGTCTGGGGAGTTCCCATCTATTGTTTTAAAGTTCTTTTTTCTTTTCTTTCTTTTGGGCCTCCTTATCTCGAGAGACAATGGATACGCGCCTGGAGGTGGTCAGTGGTTTGTGAAGCAGCGCCTGGAGTGGCTATAAAGGCCAATTCTGGAGTGACAGGCTCTTCCACAGGTGCTGCAGAGAAATTTGTTTGTTGGGGCTGTTGCACAGTTGGCTCTCCCCTTGCGCCTCTGTCTTTTTTCCTGCCAACTACTAAGTCTCTTCGACTCGCCACAATTTAGCCCTGTCTTTATGGCTGCCCACCAGCTCTGGCGAATGCTGGCAACTGACTCCCACGACTTGTGATCAATGTCACACGATTTCATGTCGCGTTTGCAGACGTCTTTATAACGGAGACATGGACGGCCGGTGGGTCTGATACCAGTGGCGAGCTCGCTGTACAATGTGTCTTTGGGGATCCTGCCATCTTCCATGCGGCTCACATGGCCAAGCCATCTCAAGCGCCGCTGACTCAGTAGTGTGTATAAGCTGGGGGTGTTGGCCGCTTCAAGGACTTCTGTGTTGGAGATATAGTCCTGCCACCTGATGCCAAGTTTAAAGTTAACGGTCTCAAATGTACACAATATGTAGGCCCCAAAAATCATTGGCCCTTCTGATGTACTCCTGCTGTAACTTGACAGAAGGGCTAACCCAGATAAACATAGTGTTGAATTTTAGGATAGTGATCTCTGTCATTGGCATAGAAAGGGGGTGGGCTTCTTTACATGAGGAGTTCCAGGCCTTTGATACGATTCAGCAGGCCAGGTCTACCTCTCTGATAACCAACAGTTGTGGGGATCACCTGTGGGTCCAGTTCACAATCCAGTTCAGGATTATGGCCTGGACCCCAGAGATAGAGAACACAAATGGGGCTGAGGAGACAAAGAACGATACTTTCCAGTGGGCACCCAGCATCTCCTCCTCAGACCAGTTCTACTTTCTTGTCTCTTCAGTCAGCGGCCACCCTAAGTGTGCTTGGCGTACATTTTCAGGGCCATAATGTCTATTGGTAATATTTCTGAGATTGTTCCATCCTGTACCGTTGTCAAAGAGATAATGTATGTTTTGTTTAAGAATATAACTAGGGGGAACAGGTTCAAACCAATATGCAGAATGCGCAGAGAGTAAAAGACCCTTCCTCTGCAACTTGCAGCCTATATGCAGTATATCAATGTGTCTCTATGAAAGCCACATAACTTAAGAGACATTAGAATATACAATGGTCTGTTCTTACCCAATAGTGCCTGTTAGTCCCAGAGTTCAAGCCATGTTCTTGTGATGTATTAATTAGTCTCAAAGTCCCCCCTCCATATGGCAAACTGTCCTATAGTGAAAAGAAAAATTAATAATTCTAAATAAATTCAACTGAATCAAAAACTAAAGCAATCAGATTAAATGAGGGACTTAAAAAAATTGAAATAATAGTTTCAATTGCAGCTTAACTACAACTTTCTGCTATAATTTTTGTTTCTTCTAAGTATACAAGTGGTAATTCACAAAACCAAGAAGGGTTGCTTATGTTTTATAACTTATCTCAATAACCACTGATTAACAAGCACACATTCGAACCAACCCTGAGGGAGGTTTGGCTGTAATCCTATGTTCGTCTCAGTCAGATCAGTAACTTTAGGTCAACTCTACCTTTCCTATTGGAGATATATTGCTGTTAGTCCATGGCATCAAGCTACTTCTGGTGCTTTGGAGCAGACTGAAGTGAATGAATGCTGGTGAGATGAGAGATGTGTGGGACAGCAAGAAGGGAAAGAATTGACTACCCGATTTGCCCGAAACTGCTCCGCCTCTTCACCTCTCTCTCCTCCTTTAAGACCCTCCTTAAAAACCTACACCTTCGACAAAGCATTTGGTCATCTGTGCTAATGTCTCCTTCTTTGGTTTAGTATCAAGTTTCGACTGATTACGCACCTGTAAAGCCTCTTGTGGTGTTTCATTATGTTAAAGATGCTATATAAATGCAAGTTGCTGTTGCATTAGTCTTGGTACTCAATGCAGTGTGCAAAAGTACACAAGTAAAAGTGTACAGAGCAACATGGTTTCTGCCTCTAAAACACTAAAAGGTTAATGTGACTATCATTCCCAATGTTTTCTGGCAATTATCCAGGATAATTAGCACAGAACGTTTGTTTTCTCAAAAGAAAATGGTTATTTATATGGCCCAAGATTTTGAGTCTAAAATCACCTGCAAGTGATGAACTCCACGATAGTGAAAGGAAATCATGAATTTAATTACTCTAAAAACTACAAGCATTCTGGATAAATGAAACATTGATTTCTAAAGATTAATATTACATTATGCACTTCTAGGTTCCACAGTTTTCACTACAATTCTGATTCTTGGTCTCATAATGGCAGTGATAATTAATTAAACAAGAGTTTCATAAATCTGACATTTTGTTTCCTAACTTTTCTGAGACTTGCAAATAATTATGACTCCTCTCCCCAAAATTACAAGAAAAAGTCATGTTGGTAAAGAACATACAAAGCTGAACTTGCCACCTGTTTGGAAGCACTGGTGCTAAAGCAGATTGTTAACTGTTTGAAAGCATCAGCAGTCCATTAAAAGTTTGTTGTATCTTGGGTTCTTCCAGTTGAATTCGTACCTCAGAAATTTGATCATCCAAGTTTTAATTCCTGGTCTCAAAATCATAGCATGATTGACAAAGTCTACACAGCTTAAACTTTCTGATTAGCATTATTTTAACATTAGTTTTAGCTCGTTTACAATAAATTGATCATTGGGCTATTAAAACAACACTGATTGCAGAATCTAGGTTTGAAGGGACCTCAATTTTACTTTGATTTATAACTTATTTTGAGGCTTACAAACATTTATACCTCCTATCATACTGCAATGAAATGGAGTTTTGTGTCCCTAGCCATCAGAGATAGAGAGATAGCAACCTCCCAACTACCTGGCGATACAATTAAATATCAGTGACCCACATATCATACAAGTATCAGTCATGTTGACTAGATTTCAACATTGTGTAAAATATGATCGTCTTCAGAATAGTAACTTTCAACAATTTTAACTTTGCCAATATTAATTCATATCTTTTATCTCTGACGGGGCATTCATGCGTGAAACAGAAGTCGACAGAGTTGCGGACAACAATTCCTCAGAGGAGCTGAGGGTGCACCGTCACAGGACTCATGCTTGCCATGTACCAGCTGAGATACTCGCACTTTGGTGGGATCAACAAGGCAGATGGTTGAGTTTACACCTGATGACTCACTTCACAAGTGAGCACAAGCAGATTGTGGTGACAGGGACAACAATGAAGAATCTGCGTCAGAGGGTGCAGCCCTCTCCAAACTCTGCTCAGCTGGACACAGCAGCTGTATCCAGAGGGCCGTTGATAAAAAGGAAAATAATTGAGTAGCAGCATAAACTGTGCAATGTACTGACAGGTCTTCCAAGCACACTGATCATGACTGCAGAGAGTATGAGGAGTCCACTTCAAGTATGAGTGGGTTGATGTCATAGGGCATTGCAATGATGTCTTCTGGCATGGATAGAATGGCCAACTCCACGGCCATCAAACGCGGCAATCAGATGAATCCATGTACGCCTTGACCGTTCTGAATGACAAGGTGTCTGCGACATTAACTAGGATGACAGATACCTTAGCCTTATAGCGCCGCACTGATCTGAACCAAAGTACTTGCTAGCAGAATGGTAGCAGTGAAATGCCAATGGCTTGTTTGATCACACATCTGGTGGTCATATGGGATGCACTGAGCACAGTTGGGCTTTACTGGTCAGGTTTCTAATGGAATTTATCAGCTAGGTTTGAGGTGGGTATACCTGGTCTCCTAGCAGCCACCCCTTAAGACAGCCAGCAGTTCCAAGGATGTCAGGGAGATTAGACTGCTGCAGGATGAAAGCATCATGGAGGTTCCCCAGGAATCTTGTAGAAAAAGCATTTGTGGTTGCACACCACCTGCACATTGGAGTGAAATCCGTTGCAATTGATGAATTCTCCTGGTTGATCTGAGCATGCCAGATTGCCACATGTTTGTAATCGATGATACCCTGCACATGTGCGAAGCAAGCCGGAGATGCAAAGCCGAGCACCAGTTATTCTGACTGGTGTCAGTACAGGCAAAGTTCATATAATTTTCAGCCTGGCAAACAACCCATCTGTCACCTGTCTTATGCTTTTGTGTGCTGCCGACTGGGAGATCCTGGATATGTCTCCAGCAATGCACTGAAAGGATCCGGACGGTTGAGGGTGATGGTGACTTTGACAGCCACGAGTAACATATGGTCCAGCAGGCAGCAGTTCTTTTTCTAGGTGGCTGCAGATGTCTGGCACCATCTGACCCACTAACCTGAGCTGCCTGAAGCACTGTTGTTCTGTCATGTCAAAGAAGCTTAGCCTCTGACTGTAGACTCTGTCGTGGGTTGTTCCGCCTGTGAGCTGCTCTCCCTTGCTGTTCCCCTCTTAGCTGCCGTCCTCTTTGCTCTTGAACACTAAGGCCGCAAATTTACGTTGTGGCGTGGCCCCGCCCACTGGCTAAAAAGTGGGGGGATAGCCGCCTCCATCAGGCCTGGAAGCAACAATGCAATTTTGTGTGGCCCAGGCCCTTAATTGGCCTCAGTCGGCACTTCCACCTGTTATGAAAGTGATTCTGTTTTGTTAAAAAATATTTTTAAAGGAATTTACAGTTAAACTAAATAAATGTTGGACCAGGTTTTTTTAAAAAGAAGAGCGCCTTCAAGAGGACACTGAGGAAGCTGGATTGGCAACATTGTTGCTGGTTGTCACATGGCTTGGGTTAGGGATATTATATTTATTTATATTATATTATATTTATATTTTATATTTTATATTATATTATATATATATTTTTTAATATTATATTAGAGATACAGCACTGAAACAGGCCCTTCGGCCCACCGAGTCTGTGCCGAACATCAACCACCCATTTATACTAATCCTACACTAATCCCATATTCCTACCAAACATCCCCACCTGTCCCTATATTTCCCTACCACCTACCTATACTAGTGACAATTTATAATGGCCAATTTACCTATCAACCTGCAAGTCTTTTGGCTTGTGGGAGGAAACCGGAGCACCCGGAGAAAACCCACGCAGACACAGGGAGAACTTGCAAACTCCACACAGGCAGTACCCAGAATTGAACCTGGGTCGCTGGAGCTGTGAGGCTGCGGTGCTAACCACTGCGCCACTGTGCCGCCCTATGATGGATGGAACAGAAACCCTGGAAACAGGGGCAGAGAAGTGACAAGCGCTTCTTTGATTGGACAAGCCCAGTAGCAGCACAGCACTTGGAAGGGCAGAAAAGCGACAAGCTTTCTGGAAGGAGATAAAGTCATGTCTGCTGAAGTGTCAAGGAAGGAGAAAAGACTACAGCCCAGCTCGCTTTCTAGCAATTCCATGAAAGACCCTGTGAAGTCCACTGTGTCGATTCATTTTGTCTCCTGTCTCTGAGGAGGGCCTGTTAGAGTTGCTTCCCCGCGCTGCCTGAAGAGAACTGTGCGAGGGGGATTTCAGTAGCCTGTCTGCATGTGCTCGGAGGTTGGACTGTATGCCATTTTTGGTGCAGCCTGTCTCATCTGCTGTTTTCTTCAGAGATGGGCAAGTGATATATATATATGTGTGTGTGTGTGTGTGTGCGTGCGTGCGTGAGTGTGAGATGCTAAGGTAAAAAAGCAGACTTTAAAATTTAATGTTGGGACTTTAAAAAATCCGATCTGTGTGTTTATGTTCTACTTCATTACTAGTTAAGACTGGTTTTATAATAAACTGATAATTTTGTTGTTCATTAAAAAACCTGGTTATTCTGGGAAAAATACAGTATATGATTGCCTGTATTAGTAAGTGAGAAAATTTTAAATATATGTTGTGAACTGTGGAGAAGCAGGACTGAATTAACAATGCACTCCTCCCGCATTGGTCATAACACACCTCTCTGAGGAAGGAAGTCCTTCCTCCAAGAGCTGTCGGCCAATTAGAGGGCTGGCAGCTCTTCAGTCCTAGCAGCGCCACCGGGAGCGGTGGCCACTGCTGTGACTGCACCCAGCAAGAAGAGGATGATGGATTTCACCCTTCAGAAAGGTTAGTGGGTTTTGGGCCTCACTGGGGACCATCGGTTTCGGCGCCGTCGAGGTGGGTGGGAGTCAGAGAGCAGCGCAGGGAGGATAGTTTCAGTTGGGGGGGGGGCCCTTGTTGGCACTGGGTGCCCAATAAGGTAGGCCCCCACCCCCCCCACAGCCACAAGGAGGCTGCCTTTCCTCAAGTTCAATACGATTCATTAGAATATATGCCACATTTCCTTCTTCCAATGTGGACTATCTTGCACTATTTGTATTTAATTTTATCTGACATAGTTCAGTCACATATTGCCTATATGTCACTCCATGGCTGTCTTTCTGACCCCAGGCACCACCGTCCAACCCCCACCACACCACTGGGATCGCCAGGCCACTAACAAATTTAAGTATTTTTTGTGTGTATTCACAGCAAGCTGGAAAAGCAATGTTACTTCTTTCTTATTCTGAAATATTTTAAATGTTTCCAAACATGTTTACAATTTTCCAGGAAATCAGAGAAAATCTTTATGAATATATCCGCAATTTCACACCATATGACCAAAACAATTCTTACTCGATAACATACAGAATGTACATGCACCACTCTTCAGGATTTCATGTTTCATGCAAAAATGTGAAAATTACAAAATAAACTAAATGCAACTAAAACAGGTATCAATATGTATTTAAATTAAGTTGGAATGGCAGGAACAATTGCTTACTTTCTTTCTGTATATTACTTGAGCACCTTTTTGTATATTAGAATTGTGTGACAGTTTTCTTCCAGCACCCACTCCAGCATCAGTAGAAACTACTAATGAAGATGAATGAAAAATTGGAGCTGTCTGTAGTAGAAAAACATGTACATGCATTTCAAATAAATCTTAATTTCACAGTTTGGAAAATTAGCATGATGGAACTCAATGAGCTGCCATTGACTTTATAACAGTGAATGAATCTTAACTAATTCATCTTAATCAAAATGTTACATAAAACTGAATGCTCATCGTGGACTATTTGCTATGAGAATGATGCACAAGATCCACGTATGTCACACAGTATGTAAAAAAATGTCTTAATGATTTTCACTCAGTAATTAAGTTATTTATACTTAGCAGAATAAGGGTAATTAAGGGAACTAACATTACTGTGTAATTGTAAGGCTTAAGAGTTTTGTAGCTCAGTGCAGTCACTTACCTGATTATCTGCTGTGCCTCCTTCTTCGTTGTATTCAACCAAAGTCCACAGGGGTTCATTCAAAGGTAAGGAATACTGAGCCTTCTTTTTTGTAAATGCACAGAATAGAAATAAACAAAAACCCACTGCAAAATGTTAAAAGAAATGAATGAAATGAGTTAATTAATCAATGCCTACTTCAAAACGAGCTTCATCTCTTTTGGTAAGTAAGATGTTTAGAAGTTCTTCATATTTCTTTTGAATAATAAAATAACAATAGAATTGCAACAATAACAACTACTTATATTTCTACAAAGCCTTTAACATAAATATCCCAAGTACATCACAGGAGCATTATAAGGACAGTATTATAAGGCACATAAAGAATTAATAGACTAGATGACAAAAGCTTGGTCAAAGAGGTAGGTTTAGGGAGTGCCTTAAAGGAAGAAAGCAAGATAGAGAGGTGGAGAGGTTCAGGAAGTGATTTCCAGAGTTTAGGGTCTTGGCAACTGAAGGTGCAACCACCAATGGTGGAGCGATTAAAATTGGGGATGCTCAAGAATCCAGAATTAGATGAATGCAGATACCTCGGAGGGTTTTGGGGCTGGAGTAAATTACAGAGATAGGGAAGGGTGAGACGATGGAGGGATTTGAAAACAAGGATGAGAATATGACAGTTGAAACATTCCAATATTGTAAGCACTAAGATATTGCTAATATTTTGTTTGGTGAATAGCAGGCATGGTTTTGCAGAAGAAGAGATATGCTAACAGGATCATGAATATTTTATGCTGAAACAAAGGACTGGGGACTCCCTGAGGTATAAGGAACAAACTGAGTACTTTATTCAGTTCAAGATCTCCTACTTCACCATAAAGCACTCTTCAAAGTTTATTAGAACTACTGGTGAATAAAGGTGATTTCAGGAAGGACAAACCTCAATTCGACCACCATTTTATTTGTTAATGCAGCAATCTTTTAAATGATTCTTCAATAAATATTTAATGTACGCTCTAATGACTTCTTGAGCTTCAGTAACTGGCTTCACAGAAATATATCTTTTTTACTCAGCATCTAAGGTCATATTTACATCACCTTGCTCTAATCTAAACTTGCAGCGTAATTCCCGAGTTGAGGGCCCAATCTTACACCAGAGTGATGAGTAGTGAGACTCCTTGGAGCTGTTAATTCCCCACTTCTTCTGCTTGATAATACATGAAAGGAAATCCAATGCAATGTAAAAATTGGACAGCAAAGTTACATCGAGTCATAAAGTTATACAGCACAGAAACAGGCCCTTTGGCCATCGCGTCTGTGCCGGCCATCAAGTACCTATCTATTCTAATCCCATTTTCCAACACTTGGCCCGTAGCCTTGTATGCTATGGCGTTTCAAGTGCTCATCTAAATACTTCTTAAATGTTATGAGGGTTCCTGCCTCTATCACCCCTTCAGGTAGTGTGTTCCAGATTCCAACCACCCTCTGGGTGAAAACTTTTTTCCTCAAATCCCCTCTAAACCTCCTGCCCCTTACCTTAAATCTATGCTCCCTGGTTATTGAAACCCCCACTAAGGGAAATAGTTTCTTCCTATCTACCCTATCTGTGCCCCTCATAACTATGTATACCTCAATCATGTCCCCCCTCAGCTTTTTCTGCTCTAAGAAAAACAACCATAGCCTATCCAGTCTCTCTTCATAGCTGAAATGCTCCAGCCCAGGCAACATCCTGGTGAATCTCCTCTGCACTCTCTCCAGTGCAATCACATCCTTCCTATTGTGCGGTGACCAGAACTGTACACAGTACTCCAGCTGTGGCCTAACTAGCATTTTATACAACTCCATCGTAACCTCCCTGCTCTTACATTCTATGCCTTGGCTAATAAAGGCAAGTATCCCATATGTCTTCCTAACCACCTTATCTACCTGTGCTGCTGCATTCCGTGATCTATGGACATCTAGGTCCCTCTGACCCTCTGCACTTCCCAGATTCCAACCATCCATTGTATATTCCCTTGCCTTGTTAGTCCTCCCAAAATGCATCACCTCACAGTTCTCAGGATTAAATTCCATTTGCCATTTTACCAGCCCATCTACATCATCCTGTAATCTAAGGCTTCCCTCCTCACTATTTACGACACCACCAATTTTCGTGCCATCTGCAAACTTACTGATCATACCTCCTATATGCATGTCTAAATCATTAATGTACACTACAAACAGCAAGGGTTCCAGTACCGATCCCTGCTGTATACCACATGTCACAGGCTTCCACTCGCAAAAACAACCCTCGAACATCACCCTCTGCCTCCTTCCACTAAGCCAATTTTGGATCCAATTTGCTGAATTGCCCTGAATCCCATGGGCTCTTACCTTCTTAACCAATCTCCCATGCAGGACCTTAGCAAAAGCCTTATTGAAGTCCATGCAGACTACATCAACTGCCTTACCCTCATCCACACATCTAGTAACCTCCTGGAAAAATTCAATCAAGTTTGTTAGACACGATCTCCCCCTGACAAAGCCATGCTGACTATCCCTGATTAATCCCGGCCTCTCCAAGTGGAGGTTAATCCTGTCCCTCAGAATGTTTTCCAATAGTTTCCCTACCACTGGTGGTAGACTCACTGGCCTGTAATTACCTGGTTTATCCCTGCTACCCTTCTTGAATAATGGTACCACATTCGCTGTCCTCCAATCCTCTGGCACTTCTCGTGTGGCCAGAGAGGATTTGAAAATTTGTGTCAGAGCCCCTGCTATCTCCTCCCATGACTCACAGAACAGCCTGGGATACATCTCATCTGGGCCTGGGGATTTATCCACTTTTAAGCCCGCTAGAACAGCTAATACTTCCTCCCTTTCAATGCTAATTTGTTCAAGTATATCACAATCCCCCTCCCTGATCTCCACACCTACATCGTCCTTCACCATAGTGAACACAGATGAAAAGTAATCATTTAAAATCTCACCTATGTCCTCCAGCTCCACACACAGATTGCCACTTTGGTCCCCAATGGGCCCTACTCTTTCCCCAGTTATCCTCTTGCCCTTAATATACTTATAAAATGCCTTGGGATTTTCCTTTATCTTGCCCGCCAGTGTTTTTTCATGTCCCCTCTTCACACTCCTAATTATTTTTTTTTTAAGTACCCCCCCCCACCCCGCATACTTTCTATACTCCTCTCGGGCCTCTGCTGATTTCAATGCTTTGAATCTGACATCAGCCTCCTTTTTTTCCCTTATCCAATCCTCTATATCCCTTGACATCCAGTGTTCCCTGGACTTGTTGATCCTACCCTTCACCTTTATGGGAACGTGTTGGCCCTGAACTCTCACTATTTCCTTTTTGAATGACTTCCACTGGTCTGATGTAGACTTTCCTACAAGTAGCTGCTCCCGGTCCACTTTGGCCAGATCCTGTTTTATCATATTGAAATCAGCCTTCCCCCAATTCAGTACTTTTATTTCCAGTCCCTCTTTGTCATTTTCCATAACTACTTTAAATCTTACTGAGTTATGATCACTATCCCTGAAATGCTACGCCACTGACACTTCTACCACTTGTCCGGCTTCATTCTCTAGGATTAGGTCCAGTTCCGTCCCTTTCTCTTGTAGTACTTTCTATGTGCTGGCTCAAAAGGCTCTCCTGCATGCACTTTAAGAATTCCTCCCTCTTTAAGCCTTTTGCACTAAGACTATCCGAGTTGAGTTATCTCCCCTTAATTTAAGATGTAGAGAGTAGTAACTCTTCCCTTTAAATTTCTGACTTTGGCAGCCATCTCTGTGCATTCTTGTATTCAATTATGAATACAGCTTTCTCATAAGGAGGACAGTTCAAGTTCTAGCAAGGTATGAATCAAGCAATATAAACACAGTAATATAAAAGCAAAATACTGCAAATCCTGGAAATCTGAAATAAAAACAAAGTGTTGGAAATACTCAGCAGGTCTGGCAGTGTTTGTGCAGACAGAAAAAGAGTTAACATTTCAGGTCGATAACCTTTCATCAGAACTGGCAAACGTTAGAAAGGTTTTGAGCAAGTAAAAGGGGGGAGGGGGGAGAAGACCAAAAGGGAAGGTCTGTGATAGGGCGGAGGGCGGAAGGATTAAATGACAAAGATATCATGGAACAAAAGGCAAAGGGAGTGGGAATAGTTGTAGTAAAGACAAAGCATTTGTTGAGAGGGAGTGTTAATGGCGAACAGTGAACACATCTGTCGAAAACAAAAACATGAAAAACAAGATTAAGACCAGGTCATGGTCCAAAATTGTTGAACTCAATGTTGAGTGCAAAAGGCTGGAAAATGCCTAATCAGAAATGAAGTGCTGTTTCTCGAGCTTTCTTTGAGCTTCACTGGTACACTGCAACAGGCTTTGGGGAGGCAGTGCGTAGTGGTACTGTGATTGGACTAATAACCCAAAGACCCAGGTATTGCTCTGGGAATGTTGGTTCGAATCCCCCCACAGCAGAAGGTGGAATTTGAAATTAATTCATAAATCTGGAGTTAAAACCTAGTCTAATGATGGCCATGAAACCATGGTTGTAAAAACCCATCTGGTTCACTAATGTCTTTTAGGGAAGGAAATCTGCTGTCTGGCCTACATCTGACACACAGCAATGCCATTGACTCTTAATGCCCTCTGAGATGGCCTAGCAAGCCACTCAGTTGTATCCAAACTGCTACAAAGTCAATAAGGAATGAAACCGGACACACCACCCGACATTAACCTAGGCACCAGAAACGACAACGACCCTGCAAAGTCCTCCTTACTAACATCTGGGAGCTGGTGCCAAAGTTGGGAGAGCTGTCCCACAGGCTAATCAAGTAACAGCCTGACATAGTCATACTCACGGAATCATATCTTACAATGTCCCAGACACCGTCATCACCATCCCCAGGTATGTCCTGTCCCACCAGCAGGACAGACCCAGCAGAGGTGACGGCACAGTGGTATACAGTCAGGAGGGAGTTGACCTGGGCATCCTCAACATTGATTCCAGACCTCGTGAAGTCTCATAGCATCAGGTTAAACATGGGCAAGGAAACCTCCTACCATCTACCGCCACCACCCCTCCCCACCCCCACTCCCCCCCGCCTTGATGAATCAGTCCTTCTCTGTGTTGAACACCAATTAGAAGCAACATTGAAGGGAGCAAAGGCACAAAATGCTCTCTGGTTGGGGGACATCAATGCCCATCATCAAGAGTGGCTCGGTAGCACCACTACTGACCAAGCTGGCCGATTCCTAAAGGACACAACTGCTAGACTGGGTCTGCAGGACGTGGTGAGGGAACCAACAAGGGGGAAAAACCTATTTGACCTCGTCCTCACCAAACTACGCGTTGCAGATGCATCTGTCTATAACAGCATTGGTAGGAGTGATCACCCCGCAGTCCTTGTAGAGACAAAGTCCCGTCTTCACATTTAGAGTACCCGCCATCATGTTGTGTGGCACTACCACCATGTTAAATGGGATAGATTTCGAACAGATCTAGCAACTCAAAACTGGGCATCCATGAGGCGCTGTGTGCGATCATCAGCGGCAGAATTGTATTTAACCACAATCTGTATCCTCATTGCCTGGCATATCCTGCACTCTACCATTACCATCTAGCCGGGGGACCAACCATGGTTCAATGAAGAGTGCAGGAGGGCATTCTAGGAGCAGCACCAGGCATACCTCAAAATGAGGTGTCAACCTGCTGAAGCTACAACCCAGGGCTATCTCCATGCCATACTGCATAAGCAGCAGGCGATAGACAGAGCTAAGCGATCCCACAACCAACAGAACAGATCTAAGCTATGCGGTCCTGCCACATCCAGTCGTGAATGGTGGTGGACAATTAAACAAGTAACTGGAGGAGGTGGCTCCACAAATATCTCCATCCTCAATGATGGGGGAGCCCAGCACATCAATGCAAAAGACAAGGCTGAAGCATTTGCATCTATCTTCCACCAGAAGTGCCGAGTGACTTATCCATTTCGGTCTCCTCCTGAGGGGTCTCCGGCATCACAGATGCCAGTCTTCAGCCAATCGAATTCACTCCACGTGATATCAAGAAAAGCTGAAGGCACTGAATACTGCAAAGGCTGTGGGTCCTGATAACTTTCCAGCAATAGTACTAAAGACTTGTGCTCCAGAATTAGCTGCGTCCCTACCTCAAGCTGTTCCAGTACAGCGACAATACTGGCATCTACCCGACAATGTGGACAATTGCCCAGGTGTGTCCTCTGCACAAAAAAAAACAGGACAAACCCAACCCAGCCAATTACCGCCCCATCAGTCTACTCTCGATCATCAGCAAAGTGATGGAAGGGATTATCGACAATACTATCAAGCGGCACTTGTTCAGCAATAACCTGCTTACTGACACTCCGTTTGGGTTCCACCAGTGTCACTCAGCTCCTGACCACATTACAGCCTTGGTCCAAACATGGACAAAAGAGCTGAACTCCAGAGGTGAGGTGGGAGTGACTGCCCTTGACATCAAGGCAGCATTTGACCGAGTGGTGCATCAAGGAGCCCTAACAAAACTGGAGTCAATGGGAATCAAGGGGAAAACTCTCCGTTGGTTGGAGTCATACATAGCACAAAGGAAGATGGTTGTGGATGTTGGAGGTCAATCATCTCAGTCCCAGGCCATCACTGCAGGCGTTCCTCAGAGCAGTGTCCTAGGTCTAACCATCTTCAGCTGCTTCATCAATGACCTTCCATCCATCATAAAGTCAGAGAAGGGGATGTTCACTGATGATTGCACAATGTTCAACACCATTCGCGACTCCACAGATATTGAAGCAGCCCATGTCCATATGCAGCAAGACCTGCACAACATCTAGGCTTGGGCTGATAAGTGGCAAGTAACATTTGGGCCACACAAATGCCAGGCAAACACCATCTCATACAGGAGAGAATCTAACCATCTCTCCTTGACATTCAATGGCAGTACCATCGCTGAATCCCCTATTATCAACATCCTGGGGTTACCAGTGACCAAAAAATGAACTGGAGCAGCACATAAATACTGTGACTACAAGAGCAGGTCAGAGGCTGTGAATCCTGCAGCTAGTAACTCACCTCCTGTCTCCCCAATGCCTGTCCACCATCTACAAGGCACAAGTCAGGAGTGTGATGGAATACTCTCCACTTGCCTGGATGGGTGCAGTTCTAATAACACTCAAGAAGACCGACACCTACCTCCTAGAAGGACAAGGGCAGCAGATGCATGGGAACACCACCACTTGCAAGTTCCCTCCAAGTCACACACCATCTTGACTTGGAACTATATTGCCATTCCTTCACTGTCGCTGGGTCAAAACTCTTGTCAACAGCACTGTGGGTGTACCTACACCCCAAGGACTGCAGCGGTTCAAGTAGACAGCTCACCACCACCTTCTCATGGGCAATTAGGGATGGGCAACAAATGCTGCCCTAGCCAGCAACACCCACATCCCACAAACAAATACAAAATAATCCTTCCTAAAAGCCCAGGATGTTGATAATAGGGGATTCAGCGATGGTACTGCCATTGAATGTCAAGGAGAGATGGTTAGATTCTCTCTTGTGTGAGATGTCTACTAAATTGCAGTCACCTTAAAGACTTCCTCAAAAAACTATCAAAATTGTTAGGTAGGGCCTTTCTTTTCGGAACATTGTTGTGAATTTCTAATGCTCCTTCCCTTTCCCAGTGATCATAAATGGCATCTCTTATGAACACTTTTAGCATCTAAAGATCCCTTGCTTTGATTTAGAACATAGAACAGTACAGCACAGTACAGGCCCTTCGGCCCACGATGTTGTGCCGAACCTTTAACCTACTCTAAGATCAAACTAACTACCTACCCTTCATTCTACTATCATCCATGTACCTATCCAAGAGTCGCTTAAATGCCCCTAACGTATCAGCTTCTACAACCACCGCTGGCAGCGCATTCCACACACCCACCACTCTCTGTGTAAAGAACCTACCTCTGACATCTCCCCGAAACCTTCCTCCAATCACCTTAAAATTATGCCCCCTGATGATAGCCCTTTCCACCCTGGGAAAAAGTCTCTGACTATCCACTCTATCTATGCCTCTCATCATCTTGTACCCCTCTATCAAGTCACCTCTCATCCTTCTTCGCTGCAATGAGAAAAGCCCTCGCTCCCTCAATCTTTCTTCGTAGGACATGCCCTCCAGTCCAGGCAGCATCCTGGTAAATCTCCTCTGCACCCTCTCTAAAGCTTCCACATCCTTCCTATAATAAGGCGACCAGAACTGAACACAATATTCCAAGTGTGGTCGAACCTTAGAGAGCTGCAGCATAACCTCGCGGCTCTTAAATTCAATCCCCCGTTAATGAAAGCCAACACACCATACGCCTTCTTAACAACCCTATCAACTTGGGTGGCAACTTTGAGCGATCAATGGACGTGGATATCAGCCTGTTCCACGCTGTATTCCGCATTCAAATTCGACCTTCCAAAATGAATCACTTCACACTTCTCCAGGTTGAACTCCATCTGCCACTTCTCAGCCCAGCACTGCATCCTGTCAATGTCCCATTGCAACCTACAACAGCCTTCCACACTATCCACAACTCCAGCAACCTTCGTGTCATCGGCAAACTTGCTAACCCAGCCTTCCACTTCCTCATCCAAGTCATTTATAAAAATCACAAAGAGCAGAGGTCCCAGAACAGATCCTTGCGGAACACCACTGGTCACCGAGCTCCATGCTGAATACTTTCCAACTACTACCACCATCTGACATCTATGGGCTAGCCAATTCTGCATCCAGACAGCCAAATTTCCCTGTATCCCATGCCTCCTTACTTTCTGAATGAGCCTACCATGGGGAACCTTATCAAACGCCTTGCTAAAATCCATATACACCACATCCACTGCTCTTCGTTCATCAATGTGTTTTGTCACATCTTCAAAGAATTCAATAAGGCTTGTGAGGCATGACCTGCCCCTCACAAAGTGATGCTGACTGTCTCTAATCAAACCATGCTTCTCCAAATAATCATAAATCCTGTTCTCAGAATCCTCTCCAATAATTTGCCCACTACCGACGTAAGACTGACTGGTCTATGATTCCCAGGGTTATCCCTATTCCCTTTCTTGAACAAGGGAACAACATTTGCCACCCTCCAATCATCCGGTACTACTCCAGTGGAAAGTGAAGACGCAAAGATCATCGCCAAAGGCGCAGCAATCTCTTCCCTCGCTTCCCGTAATATCCTTGGGTATATCCCGTCTGGCCCCGGGGACTTATCTGTCCTCATATCATTCAAACTTTCCAGCACATCCTCCCTCTTAACCTCAACATGTTCGAGCATATCAGCCTGTTCCACGCTGTCCTCACAAATGACCAAGTTCCTCTCACTAGTGAATACTGAAGCAAAGTATTCATTTAGGACCTCCCCTACCTCCTCCGACTCCAGGCACAAGTTCCCTCCACTATCCCTGATCGGCCCTACCCTCACTCTGGCCATCCTCTTGTTCCTCACATAAGTGTAGAACGCCTTGGGATTTTCCTTAATCCTATCCGCCAAGACTTTTTCATGTCCTCTTCTAGTTCTCCTAAGTCCATTCTTCAGTTCCTTCCTGGTTACCTTGTAACCCTCTAGAGCCCTGTCTGATCCTTGCTTCCTCAACCTGAAGTAAGCTTCCTTCTTCCTCTTGACTAGCTGTTCCACATCTCTTGTCATCCAAGGTTCCTTCACCCTACCATCCCTTCCCTGCCTCATCGGGACAAACCTATCCAGCAGTCGCAGCAAGTGCTCCCTAAACAACCTCCACATTTCTGTCATGCATTTCCCTGAGAACATCTGTTCCCAATTTATGCTCCTCAGTTCCTGCCTAATAGCATTGTAATACCCCCTCCCCCAATTAAATATTTTCCCATCCCGCCTGTTCCTGTCCCTCTCCATGACTATAGTAAAGGTCAGGGAGTTGTGATCACTATCACCGAAATGCTCTCCCACCGAGAGATCTGCCACCTGGCCTGGTTCGTTGCCAAGCACCAAGTCCAACATAGTCTCCCCTCTAGTCGGCCTATCTACATATTGAGTCAGGAAACCTTCCTGCACACACCTGACAAAAACTGCTCCATCCAAACTATTTGCACTAGGGAGGTTCCAATCAATATTAGGGAAGTTGAAGTCACCCATGACAACAACCCTGTTACTTCTGCACCTTTCCAAAATCTGCCTCCCAATCTGTTCCTCCATGTCTCTGTTGCTATTGAGGGGTCTATAGAAAACTCCCAACAAAGTGACTGCTCCTTTCCTGTTTCTGACTTCCACCCATAATGACTCAGTAGACAAACCCTCCTCGACGACCTCCCTTTCTGCAGCTGTGATACTATCCCTGATTAACAATGCCACTCCCCCACCTCTTTTACCTCCCTCCCTATTCCTTTTGAAACATCTAAACCCCGGAACATCCAACATCCATTCCTGCCCCTGCGATATCCACGTCTCCGTAATGGCCACAACATCGTAGCTCCAAGTACTGATCCATGCTCTAAGTTCATCACCCTTATTCCTGACACTTCTTGCGTTAAAATAGACACACTTCAACCCATCATACTGGCTGCAACTTTGCCCTGTCAACTGTCTAACCTTCCTCACAGACTCTCTGCACTCGGTATCTGCCTGTTCAACAGCTACCCCATCCACTGATCCGTGGCTCCGGTTCCCATCCCCCTGCCAAACTAGTTTAAACCCTCCCGAAGAGCTCTAGCAAACCTCTCGCCCAGGATATTGGTGCCCCTCCAGTTCAGATGCTACCCGTCCTTCTTGTACAGGTCCCACCTTCCCCAGAAGGTATCCCAATGATCCACATATCTGAATCCCTCCCTCCTACACCAGTTCTGTAGCCACGTGTTCAGCTGCACTCGCTCCCTGTTTCTAGCCTCACTAGCACGTGGCACCGGTATCAATCCTGAGATTACTACTCTGCTCGTCCTGCCTTTCAGCTTCCAACCTAACTCCCTATATTCGCTTTTCAGGTCCTCATCCCTTTTCCTAGCTATGTCATTGGTACCGATATGTACCACGACCTCTGGCTGCTCCCCCTCCCCCTTAAGAATCCTGTGGACTCGATCCGAGACATCCCTGACCCTGGCACCCGGGAGGCAACATACCATCCGGGAGTCACATTCGCGACCACAGAATCTCCTGTCTGTTCCTCTAACCATTGAATCTCCTCAATGGTTTGTCCCTTGTTTTGAAAATAGGAACTAATTGAGCTAGTTTCCAGACCAAGAGAACTATTTCTGACTCTACTGAACTACTGAAGGGTCTTATGAGGTTATAGTTTGGGGGTGGTGGGGGACGGATTTTGATGACTATCAAATTTGCCAAGGTGAACACTGACAGCTGCAGTGAATAGAACATTTTCCCTCTGTTATGACTCTTAAGAGAGAGCTTCTCACCATCCAAGACCCCAAACACTCCTTCCAGGCGAAACAGCGATTTAGTTATTATGCTTCTTTCAATTTAGTATACTACATTCGCTGTTCGCAAATGAGATCTCCTCTACATTGGGGAGACCAAATGCAGATAGCGTAACTACTTTGCAGAACAATTCTGCTTAGTCTGCAAGCGTGACCCTCAGCTTCTGGTTGCTTGCCATTTTAATTTACCACCTTGCTCTCACACCCACATCTCTGTCTTTTTTTTATTCATTCAGACTCTGGTGGGCCGAAGGGCCTGTTTCAGTGCTGTATCACTATGACTCTATGTGGGCATCACTGGCTAGGACAGCATTTATTAACCCTCCCTAATTGCCCTTCAGCAGGGGGTGGTGAGCCGCCGCCTTGAACCGCTGCAGTCCATGTAGGGTAGGTACACCCACTGTGCTGTTCGGAAGTTAAAGTCGCTTTTAATGATGGAAAACTTTAAAATATATTTTAACAACATATTTGATTTATAATGTAAAATTAAATCCTACTACTTTAGCTTTGCAAGTATTAAATCTCCATGTAATGGCAGGTAATTGCAAACCCCTAATGCATAAGCACCTTTCTCAACTAAATGTAAAAATATATCACATGAGATTCTAACATTTTGAGTCAGTGTGTACTTACAGAGCAAAAGTAATAAACCAGCAAAGAGCACTCCAATCGCAGCTCCGCCTAAGACAGCTGTTCTATGCTTTGAAGTAGGGCATGTTTTCCCATCAAGACAATGACAGATGTGCAGATTCAATGAACATTCCTGGGTAATCCCCTGCCTATCTCGGATTTTGAAAGGCACAATGTAGTTTCCGATGGGAATTCTCTTTTGTCTCACAAGCTGAGCAGTGTGAGCTGACACAACAAAGTACCAAATGAAAGAATGTTAGGGTATTGACAAGGTAATAACTTTCTACACTATAGTTTCAACCTAACCATTACTCATGACTTGAGAAGTGATAAAAATGCTTTAAACTAATTTTACATATCAACTTATGCATTGCTTTCTCACTGATTACGAGGATTCATTTTGTGGGGACTGACCTTAGCTATGCAAGTTAACTTTACCTGATTAAATATCACCAGTGTCAGAAAAAGTTGTGGCAAAACTTCATTGCTCTACTTTTCATTGGATGGCAAATGAAAAATATTTAATCTAAAAAGCAAAATACTGCAAATGCTGAAAATGCGAAATATTAATTTGTCAGGTCTCCTCATAGATGCTACCTAACCTGAATACTTCCAGCATCTTCTGTTTGTCTCTCCATATTCCATCTATTTCACTTTCAGAAAATATATATATTTTATATATATATATATATATGTTATATCTACCTGTTGCTTTGCGTAATTTCCACTCGTCCTTTATATGTTGCTCATTGTCTAACAGTTCAAATGTGAAGGGACCACTGAAGGGATCCAGGTCATCATCTTGTGCAGTAACAGTTATAAATTGTACTTCACCATCATCACACATATCTTGGTGTGTATTGACAAGATACGGTAGATTGTCATTTATATCAACAAGAAAAAGAGACATTGTGCCAGTTCCTGTAGTGGGAATCTCACCTGGAGTAAACAAGAGATGGATGTCAGTACAAAAATGAAGTGACCTCACTTACAAAAATGTCTTTGGGAAGCGATTGCTCTGCAACCATTTAACCAGGTTCAGAGATTTTAATTCACTTATTACCTTCTAAAACATGAAGGTAATGGAAGAGAATTATTCAAAAGATGTATAATTTGAATTAATACAACAACAACTTATATTTATATGGCGCCTTTAACATAATAAAACGCCCCAAGGCGCTTCACAAAAGCATTATAAAATGAAGTATGACGTCGACCCACATAAGGAAATATTAGGTCAGATGACCAAAAGCTTGGCCAAAGAGGTAGGTTTTTAGGAGTGTCTTAAAGAAGGAAAGTGAGATAGAGATATGAAGAGGTATCGGGAGAGAATTCCAGAGCCTGGGCAACAGGCAGCCAGTGCACCAGACGCAAATAGGCAACAGCCTTATTAAAATATTTGAGACGTCTTTAGGACCCCAATTTGGAGTCCAGTGGAACTGAGTATTCAGTGGCCAAACCAGCAGTCCTTAAGGAGACCACTGCAGAATGTTCCAAACAAAGGAAAGTAACAGGATTTCCAATGACATTTTGCATTTTTAATTCCCACTGCCAGTCCATCATGGCCTCCTTTAAGATTGCCTATCCCCTGTTGATGACATTTTTTGCAGATGACACAAAGATAGGAAGGAACGTATGTTGTGAAGAGGACGTAAGGTGTTTGCAGACCGCTATAGATAGGTTGAATGAGTGGGCAAAAATCTGGCAGATGGAGTATAATGTGGGAAAATGTGAAGTTGTTCACTTTGGCAGGAAGAATAAAAAAGCAGAGTATTACTTAAACAGAGAACGACTGCAGAGTTCCGAGGTGCATGAGTCACAAGAGGTTAGTATGCAGGTACAACAAGTAATAAAAAAGGCTAATGGAATGCTATCCTTTATTACGAGAGGAATTGAAAATAAAAGGATATTATGCTTCAGTTATACAGAGCATTGGTGAGACCACATCTTGAATACTGTCTCCTTATTTAAGCGTGTAAATGCGTTGGAGGTAGTTCAGAGGAGGGGTTTACTAGATTGATATTTGGAATGAGCGGGTTGTCTTATGAGGAAAGGTTGGATAGATTGGGACTGTTTTCACTGAAGTTTAGAAGAGTGAGGGGAGACTTGATTGAAGTATATAAGATCCTGAATGGTCTTGACAAGGTGGATGTGGAAAGGATGTCTCCAGAAGGTGAGTCCAGAACTAGAGGGCAATGTTTTAAAATTAGGGTTCACATATTTAGGACAGAGATGAGAAGAAATGTTTCTCTCAGATGATTGTGCGACTTTGGAACTCTCTGCCTCAGAAGGTGGTGGAGGCGGGGTCACTGAATATTTTTAAGGCGGAGGTAGATAGATTCTTGTTAGGCAAGGGAATCAAAGGTTAGAGGGGGTAGATGGGAGCGTGGCATTCGACACACAAACAGATCCGACATGGTCTTATTGAATGGCAGAGCCGGCTCGAGGAGCCGAATGGCCTACTTCAGCTCCTAATTCATATGTTCGTATGCTCGTACATTTCTGCATAGGAACGAAAGGAGTTTCTGACTTTATCTGCAGGACTCATCCCGACTTCCTAAAATACAGCACTAGCCAATTCATTTATAGATATTCTTCTATAACACAGAAAGTCGCCACAGAAACATTGTCTGGGATTTTACTCAGCTCCTGATATCAGCTCCATGGTGGGAGGGGCTGGAAGATCGCTCCGGCAGTTGCCCGTCACGGAGTCCGATGCTGGGAGTGCTGGACCCTATCTTCCTGGCGGTGGCGGGCTCCATGGTGACACCCCCTCACCGCTGGGCAACGGGACCCAGCTTTACATATTTAAATGAAGTGAATGAATACATTTAAATACAATTCACTGCTATCTTACCTTCTTCCCAGGATCTTCCGAGTGGCAGCCGGCACTCACAAGCCTTCACTTTCCCGTCCAGGGAAAGCAGGCACCACTGTGGGGAAGGGGGTACTTAGGATTATTAACGTTGGGGGGGGGGGGGGGATGTACGGGTTCCGAACGCCATTAATAATGTAAAGGAGGGTGGGAAGGGGTGACCTCTGCACTTTGGTCAGTTTGGGCAGGGAGGGAAAGTTCAAGTGTTGAAGTTAAGTGTTTTGGCAGGGGGAGAGGGCAAACATTGGATTTAATTGTTTTTTGGGGGGCGGGGAAGGGGCGATAGTTTTTTTCAGGGACCTAGGTGGAAGATGGGTATGACTTTAAAAATTTAAATGAGCCGGCCTTTAAAAATGGCGCCAACGCCTGTGCACAGGCAGCTGATGCCACTGCCTGCGCTGCAGTGCCCACCGCCTCCATCACAAGGTAGATCCCAACCCTGTTCTATGTCAGCACTTGCCATCCGTAGTAATTTTCAAGGAGGAAGCCAATTAGTGGCCTGATGGCACATCGCCATCCAATTAGAGAAGCAGATACCATGAGGAGATGGGTGTTAGACATGATGAGCACGATTTAAAGAGCACCCAGCAGCCATTAATCTGTACGCCGGATTCTTCGGAATGGCAGAGCGCGAAGAGCAGCGGAGCAGAAGCATGTCCGGCATCCATGGAAGGGTGGCCCCACAATTTACTGATGCCTCCCTGGAGATAATTTTAGAGGTAGCGGCAGCCCAGCAGAGTGCACTTTTTCCAGAGAGTGGCTGGAGACAAAGCAGGCATAGCTGAAGGTGCCTCAGGATGTGAGCTGCCACAGTGCTTTCAGCAGGATGTGGGTGCAGTGCAGGAAGCACTTCAACGACCTTCTGAGGTTTGGCAAGGTGAGACCAATTCTACACTCAGATGACAGGCCTCTAGTTCTGGAGTCACCAGCACACCCACGAACTGAGCAGCCTGAGGGTGCACAGTGTTCAGGAACAGTGAGGACATCTGTGCCTGGGCATCTGTGCAAAGCCCACACCACAGGCATGTGTGGAAGAGGCTACAATGGAGACAGTGACATCGAATGAATGAATCCCTGGATGTGGTGAGGACAGCACCACAGTCTTAATTCTCTCACTCTTAACCTTGCAGACAAAAAACACACAACTTGCAAGAAAGGGATTGGTCTGGTGGTGGAGTAGCACATCTCGCTATTCTGATGTCCCTGGAGCAGGAGGATACGAGCACATGAACATACAAATTAGGAGCAGGAGAGGCCATTCAGACCCTTCAAGCCTGCTCCGCCATTTAATAAGATTATGGCTGATCTGATTGTGGCCTCAACTTCACTTTCCCACCTACTCCTGAAACTCTGTGACTTCCTTGTTAGTCAAGAATTTATCTAACTCTGCCTTAAAAATATTCAATGATCCTGCCTCCACTGCTCTCTGGGGAAAAGAGTTGTAAAGACTCACAACCCTGAGAGAAAAAAAATCTCCTCATCTCCATCTCAAATGGGCAACCCCTTATTTTTAAACTGTGTTCCCTAGTTCTAGTCTCTCCCACAAGGGGAAACATCCTTTCAGCATCCACCCTGTTAAGACCCCTCAGGATCTTATATATTTCAATAAGATCACCTCTCATTCTTCTAAACTATAATGCATACAGAGTCAACCTGTTCAACCTTTCTTCATAAGATAACCCCCCCATCCCAGGTATCAGTCGAGTGAACCTTCCCCGAACTGCCTCTAACGCATTTAGATCCTTTCTTAAACACGGAGACCAAAACTGTAGGCAGTGTGATCTCCAGATGTGGTCTCATCAATACCCTATATAACTGTAGTTAAACATCGCTACTTTTATATTCCATTCCCCTTGCAATAAACAGCAACATTCCATTTGCCTTCCTAATCACATGCTGTATCTACATATTAACTTTTTGTGGTTCATGCACTAGGGCACCAAGATCCCTCTGCTTTTCAGAACTCTGCAATCTCACCATTTAGATAATATGCTTCTTTTTTATTCCTCCTGCCAAACTGGACAATTTCACCTTTTCCCACATTATACTCCATTTGCCAGATCTTTGCCCACGTAACCTCTCTAAAATAAAAACAGAAAATGCTGGAAATACTCAGCAGGTCGGGCAGCATCTCTGGAGAGAGAAGCAGAGTTAACGGGCTGGATTTTACCTTAGGTGAACGGGAATTTGCCACTGATGTAAAAGTCAGTGGCGAACCTGCTTCTGCCGAGCCCAGGGATCTGTCCTGTATTTTACGGGTCCCCGGGCTTTAATTGTCCCGAGGCGGGACTTCCACCCGCTTGAGGGAGGAAATCCCACCTCAATGAGTTGCTGGCCAATCAACGGGCTGGCAACTCTTAGTCCCAGCAGCGCCACTGGGAGCGGTGAACCACTGCTAGGACTGCAGCCCAACCAAACACATGTAGCCAGGAGATGAGGTAAGTTGGGCATGCCACACCAGAGAGATCGATCCTTTCCTGGTGAGGCTGGAGTGGTCATTTGGGGAGAGGGGGGTGTCTTGGGTCCCGGGGCTGGGTTGGGAGGCACCCTGTGCCCGACTGCCATGGCCCCCCCCCCCCCATCCCGGGGCGTGGAAAGGCCGGCAGCTATCACTGGGCGGCCTTTCACGACCCCAGCACACCCATGATATGGGTAAAATATCCATGGAGGCGGGTGGGGGCCCTTAAGTGGCCGTTAAGTGGCCACATAAGGGTCTTGATTGGCCTCACCCAACCGCCATAAGGTTTACCGGAGGCGGGCGCGGGGTGGGTACGCTTCCCAGAGCCCCATGCCACCATCCGACCCGCTGGGGCGGCGTAAAATTCAGCCCAATGTTTCAGGTCTGTGACCTTTCATCAGAATTGGCCCTGCTACAACCTCCTCAATAATAGATTCTAGCATTTTCCCTGTGACAAATGTTAAGCTAACTGGCCTGTACTTTCCAACTTTCTGTCTCCCTCTTTTCTTGAATACAGGAGTCACATTTGCTTATTTTCCAATATGATGGGACCTTTCCAGAATCTAGGGAATTTTGGAAAATTAAAACCAATGCATCTACTATCTCAGCAGCGACTTCTTTTAAGACCCTAGGATGAAGTCCATCAGGACCCGGGAACTTGTCAGATTTTAGTTCTAATAATTTTTGCTGTCCCCTGTCCCTGGGGATTGTTTTAAATTCCTCCCTCCCTTTCACCTCCTGATTCACAATTATTTCTGGGATGTTATTTGTACCCTCTACAGTGAAGACAGATGCAGATTATCTGTTCAATTCATCCGCTATCTCCTTATTTTTCATTATTAGTTCCCCAGACTCACTCTCTAGAGGACCAATGCTCACTTTACTTTCTCTTTTCCTTTTTAAATACCTGTAGAAACTCTTACTATCTGTTTTAATATTTCTAGCTAGCTCTCTCGTACTCTAATTGTACCTCCTTATTAACCTTAGCCATTCTTTGTTGTTCTTTATATTCTGCCCAATCTTCTGACCTGCCACTCATCTTTGCAGAATTATATGCTTTTTCTTTCAATTTGATACTATCTTTAACTTCCTTAGTTAGCCAAGGATGGAGCGTCCTTCCCTTAGTCTTTCTTTCTCACTGGAATGTATATTTTCTGAGTATTCAGAAATATCTCCTTAAATATCTGCCACTACATCTCTACTGACCTATCCCTTAACCTAATTTGCCAGTTTACTTTAGCCAGCTCTGCCTTCATGCCCTCATAATCGCCCTTATTTAAAACACTAGTCTTAGATTCACCCTTTTCTCCCTCAAACTGAATGTGAAATTCGATCATATTATGATCACTGCTTCCTAGGGGCAACTTCACTATGAGGTCATTAATTGCTGTCTCATTGCACAGTACCACACCAAGTATAGCCTGTTCTCTGGTTGGCTATAGAATGTGTTGCTCCAAGAAACTGTCCCAAAAACATTCTTATGAACTTGTCATCCAGGCTACCTTTGCCATTCTGATTCGTCTAATCAATATGTAGATTAAAATCACCCATGATTATCATCGCACCTTTCTCACAAGCCCCCATTATTTCATTCTATATATCCTGTCCTACAACCTGGTTACTGTTAGGGGGCCTATAAACCACTCACACAAGTGACTTCTTACCTTTACTATTTCTCATCTCTACCCAAACTGATTCTACATCTTGGATTTCCAGAACTAAGATCATTTCTCTCTATTGTATCAATGTCATCCTTAATTAACAGAGCTACCCCTCCCCCTTTTCCTAGCTTCCCATCTTTAATAAATGTCACGTACTTTTGAATATTCAGGTCCCAGTCTTTGTCATCTTGCAACCATGTCTCTGTAATGGCTATCAGATCATACGTATTTATTACTATTTGTGCTGTCAATTAATCGATTTTGTTACAAATACTATGTGCATTCAGATACAGAGCCTTTAGTTCTATCTTTTTACTATTTTTGCAACCTCTAGTCTTATCTGCTGGTGCACTCTTAGTTTTGTACACTCTGTCCCTTCCTGCCACACTCTGATCATCATTTCCTTATTGCTACCTTGCTCTCTTGCCTAGTCTTCTCTACTTAACTTATGACATCTTCTCAATCCTGATCCCTCACTCCCACTACTCAGTTTAAAGCCCTCTCTACCTCCCTAGTTATACTACCCACCAGAACACTGGTCCCAGCACAGTTTAGGTGAAAACCGTCCCAACGGTACAGCTCCCACTTTCCCCAGCACAGGTGCCAGTGCCTGACGAATCAAAACCCATTTCTCCCACACCAATCTTTGAGCCACAAGTTTAACTCTTTAATTTTATTTATCCTATGCCAATTTGCTCGTGACTCAGGTAATAATCCAGAGATTATTACCTTTGAGGTTCTGCTTTTTAATTTAGACCCTAGCTACTCATACTCCCTCAACAAATCTTCTTTCCTAGTTCTAGCTACGTCATTGGTACCTATGTGGACCATGACCGCTGGATCCTCCCCCTCCCATTTCAAGTTCCTCTCCAGCCCAGAGCAGATGTCCCAAACCCTGGCACTGGGCAGGCAACACAGCCATCTGGACTCTCACATTCGGCTGCAGAGAACTGTGTCTATCCCCCTGACTACGCTATCCCCTACTGCCACTACATTCCTATTAACTACCCCCCTTGAATAACCTCCTGTACCATGGTGCCATGGTCAGTTCACTCATCCACCTTGCAGTTCCCGCTTTCATCCATACAGGTTGCAAGAACCTCAAACCTGTTATACGACTGCAAAGGCTAAGGCTCCTCCACTTCTACGTTCTGGGTCCCCATACCTGCCTTGCTCACAGTCACACCCTCCTGCCCTAAATCAGAAGACCCTATCCTAAGGGGTGTGACCGCCTCCTGGTACAAAGTGTCCAGGTAACTTTCCCCCTCCCTGATGTGTCGCAGTGTCTGCACCTCAGGCTCCAGCTCATAAAATCTGAGCTGAAGTTCCTGCAGCCACAGACACTTACTGCAGACGTGTTTGCCCTGGATCACATTGGCATCCATAAGCTCCCACACCGTGAAGTCACAACACATCATAAGTGATAATTAATTAATGTTTTACTTAAATAGCTTACAATTAATAAACCTTACTACTCCCCGTTCCTATGCCCTTGGCATTGCCAGGGTGGCAGCTCATCAGGAAGTCAGCAATGAGAAGTTGGGAGTCCTCCAAAGACAGGGAGAAAGGATTTTACCATCTCCAAGAGACGGGGTGGTTCTCCCTCCTCCTTTGTTTCCTCCATGCCAATACATAAGTTTTATTGGCCTGCTGCAGCTCACAAAAGCAGCTGCTGACAGAGGAGTGCTTTCTGAGCCAAATTCTTATGTCTCCTGCAGGGCCAGTTGTAGAGGGACAGGCTCAGCATACCACTGTGGCACGAGCGACAACCTCAGAGGAGGAAGATGCATCTGATATTCAGCACAGTGACTCATTTAAATGGCAGGGCGGGCCACTCCCCCACCGATGACGTGGAGGGGGCAGGCAGTCTGTCCCCAGCAATGGCATCAGACATCACTGCGCAGGTGCCCACGCCATTTTTAAAGGGCTTCAAGCCCTACATGGCAATTTAAACTTTTAAAGAGGAATCAAATTAAAGTTTATTAGAAAAAAATTAAATGTTTCTTGCCCCTCTCCCACAGCCCCCACCCACAATAACCATATACTTCACTCCTTGCCCTCTCCCACAGCAAAATACTTACCTGTGTACCTGTCCTTTGCCCCATCAACCCCACAACAATACACAAACCTTTAACTTCACTCCTTCCCACCATCCCCTCCACCAATCAGGTTAGTTTGATCCCACTCATACGAACATACATATGAACATACCAATGAGGAGCAGGAGTAGGTCACTCAGCCCTTCGAGCCTGCTCCACCATTCAAAACGTTCATGGCTGAACTGATTACTCCACATTTCCACCTGCTCCCAATAACCTTCCATCCCCTTGCTTATCAAGAATCTATCTACATCTACCTTAAAAATATTCAAAGACTCTGCTTCCACTGCTTTTCGAGGAAGAGAATTCCAAAGACTCATGACCTTATGAGAGAAAATATTTCTCCTTATCTCTGTCTTAAATGGGCGACCCCTTATTTTTAAACAGTGACACCTAGTTCTGGATTCTCCCACAAGGCGAAACTTCCTTTCCACATCCACCCTGTCAAGACCCCTCGGGATCTTATATGTTTCAATCAAATCGCCTCTTACTCTTCTAAATTCCAGCAGATACAAGCCTAGTCTGTCCAACCGTTCCTCGTAAGACAGCCCGCCCATTCCAGGTATTAGTCTAGTAAACCTTCTCTGTACTGCCTCCAATACATTTGCATCCTTCCTTAAATAAGGAGGCCATTTATGCTCACAGTACTCCAGATGTGGTCTCACCGATGCCCTGTATAGCTGAAGCATAACCTCCCTACTTTTGTACTTTAGTTCCCCTCACAATAAATGATAACATTCTATTAGCTTTCCTAATTGCGTGCTGAAGCAAAGAAGTTCAGCACCACTGTCAATTTCACGATTACTGGCAGGGCATGCCCACGTGAACATTGAGGCCTGAGTTCCTTCTCCACGAGGGCACACTGGTCAGCAACCAATTGCCTTGGTAAGTGCAGTTTCCAGTGGCACTGATGCTCATATATGTCCAGGAAGCTGATTATTTGATGGCAGGCCCCATGATGAACTTATCGCCTTTGTGCCCTCCCTACCCCTTGTGCATTACCTCTGCATCTATCAGGACCAAGGGTCTGCATTTGTTGTTGGAGTGGCTGCTCCTCATCGCTGCTCATCACCAACTCTGAGTAGTTGAGCCCCATGTCTGGGAATTGCCTTACTTGCAACCACCTGCACTGTAACAACTGCCTGGAACACCCTGCTTTGCCCCACTAACCCCTGTAGGCACTCCCACTCAATGGCCCTAGTGCCTCCACAGTAAACTTTCTGCAAGCTCTGCTCATGGAATGGCCACTGTGTGCTAATGAATGAAGTGCTCCCTGCTCCTTCCCCTTTTATTCATCGTTAGAAATTGTTGCTGCCTCTGTGACTGGCTCCTCACTGCGCTGTCGCCTCCTCGCCACAGACATGCTTGTGGCCCTGTGTGTGCCTCCACACCAAAACCTCTTTCTGCCCTTCAACAAGCTCTCAATTGGCTCGTTTGCATCCTCAGTTGATGATCTGCCACTTTCAGTTGGGTTGCTGCTACCCACTATACGTGTTTCCATCCAAATTCCTTGGATACGCGACTGCATCAGAAAGCTGTCACGGTTCTCAGTAATGCAAATTTGCGGCACTCCTGCCTCTGGTCCTGCATCTGCTATGAAAATTCAATTCATTTTTCCCTGTATTCTATGCCTACTGCACAGAGAGCCTGCAAAGCACTGGGCCACCAAATAAAGACTCCCCAACCAGGGGAAACATCTTAGCTGCATCTACCCTATTTATCCCTTTAAGTATTTTGTATGTTTCAATGAGATCACCTCTCATTCTTTGAAACTCTAGAGAATACAGGCCCAAGTTTCCCCAATCTCTCTTCATAGGACACTCCCGCCATCCCAGGAACAAGTCTGATGAACCTTTGTTGCACTCCCTCTATGGCAATTGATTGCTGCACCTGCATGTTAGCTTACAGTGACTTATTGACAAGGACATTCAGGTCCCTTTGTACATCTACACTTACTAATCTCTTACCATTTAAGAAATACTCTGCACATTTGTTCCTCCTACCAAAGTGGATAGCCTCACATTTTTCCACATTATTTTCCATCTGCCACGTTCTTGCCCACTCACTACGTCTGTCTAAATCCCCTTGAAGCCACTTTGCATCTTCCTCACAACACACATTCCCACCTTGTTTTGTGTCATCCGCCAACTTGGAAATACATTTGATCCCCACATCCAAATCATTGATATATATTGTGAACAGCTGGGGCCGAAGCATTGATCTTTGCGATACCCCACTAGTCACAGCCAGCCAAGGCGAGAATGACCAGTTTATTCCTACTCTCTGCTTTCTGCCCGTTAACCAATCCTTAATCCATGTCAGTATATTACCTCTTATCCCATGTGCTTTAATTTTGCTAACCAACCTCCTTTGGGGGACTTTATCAGAAGCCTTATGAAAATCCAAGTATACCACGTCCGCTGACTCCCCTTTATCAATTCTGTTAGTAACATCCTCAAAAAACTCCAACAGGTGCGTCAAACATGATTTCCCATTCATAAATCCAGGTTGACTATGCCCAATCAGATCATTATTATCTAAGTGTTCATTTATCACATCCTTTAGAATAGATTCTAGCATTTTCCCAAAGACTGATATAAGGCTAACAGGTCTGTAGTTCCCTGTTTTCTCTCTCCCTCCCTTCTTAAATAGTGGGGTGACATTTGTGACCTTGCAGGAACTGCTCCAGAATTTATAGAATTTTGGAAGATGATCATCAATGCATTCACTATCTCCATAGCTACCTCTTTCAACACTCTGGGATGTAGAATATCAGGTCCTGGGGACTTATCAACATTTAGTCCCATTAATTTCTCCAATACAACCTTCTTACTAATACTAATTTCCTTCAATTCCTCATTCCCCCAATCCCTTGGACCTCTAATTCTGGGAGATTTCTTGTATCTTCCTTAGTGAAAACAGACACAAAGTAATCATTTAGCTTCTCTGCCATTTCTCTATTCCCCATTATAAATTCTCCTGACTCTGCCTGTAATGGACCCACATTTGTCTTAACCAAACATTTCCTTTTTACATACTGGTAGAAGCCTTTACAGTCTGTTTGTATATTTTTTGCTAGTTTACATTCATATTCTATTCTCCCTTCCTTTATCAGTTTCTTTGTACTCCTTTGCTGTATTCTAAAATCCTCCTAATCCTCAGGTTTACTACTATTTCTGGCAACTTTATAGGCTTTTTCTTTTAATCTTATACAATCCTTAACTTGCTTTGTTATCCATGGTTGACTGTCTTTACTTTGGGGTTTTTGTGACAAGCCAAGATTTATAGATGTCACAGGACTTGCTTCTGGAAAAGTTTTAGTTTCATTCTAAACTGTCAAAAAAGCCAGCTGGTGTTTGGCCTGAAACAGAAAAAGTTTGCTTATTGACCTGCCAGGAGACTACCAGCTCAGTTTTCTCTTGAAAACCAATCCTGTACCTCCAGTGTTCAGATTCCTATTTCCTCCTATATTTGAAGAGAGCCTGCACGATTAAAGAACGTGCATGTCAAATGTGTGGAACTGAAACCTTTGTTGCTGTATTTCTGCTTTAAGATCTGACTGAAGCCTTCTGTAGCTGCATCTCTTGGAAGGCTTCCCAAACTGATCAACATCACCTGGAAAGAACTGCTTTAGGAAGATCCCAGTGACAGCCACCTATTTGAAGTTGGGACACCTCATTAAAACAAAGGAATTCCTTCCATGCCTTCTTCTCAACCTAAGTGTTTTTTTTTAAATTCCTTCTATTTCCTTGTAACAGTTGTGTCTCAATAAGGATTCTTCAATTTAATTGGTTAATTGCTTGCCCTATTTACACAGATCCCAGATCTCTTGTAAAGGGCACCGCACTAATTTTGGCTTTCCAATCACTGCAAGTTCCAGTGCCAAAGCCCGAAGGAGGTCTGTGGGCAAATGTATGTATAATGAGAACTAGCACCATCCATTTGCCACTGGGCAGTTGAGAAAGGTAAAACAGAATTGTGTGCTTGTTTTGGAAATATATTTAGATCCAATGCCCATTTTAGCAAGTAAACTGTAAATTAATATTTGCAGAAAAAAACCTACCATCATCAATTGCAAAAACAGTAAATGTATAAACACTGTTATTCACATAAGCTGATTCCCGATCCAATGTTTTCACTGTTGTGACAACACCAGTGTCTGAATCTACTGTAATCCATTCAGCTGGTTCAAATCCTCGAACGTATCTTTCAAACAAAAAGACACATGGTGGGTTATTCAAGAATTGAGACCATTAATCACTGATAAATCACCAGATCTGTGACATATTACAACTAGAGAAGTTAAGTCCATTTGATCTCTGGCACTGGTTTTGATCACCTGAGAGGGTCAGAGAGGAACTTTCCAGAGTATTTTTTCTCTTTTTTGCCCTTGGTTTTACTTTGTATTTTTACCTTGGCTAGGCGATTACATGGTTGCAGGGTTACAAATTATTGGTGAGTGGGTGTCGCTTTATGACACTGTTGATAATTCCTTCTATCATTTTGCTGATGAATGGGAGGTGTCCTTTTTAATTACATTACCAGGTTTTCTGAATCAAGGTAGTTCAAAAGACAGGACAGAGATGGTCTAACTAGGTAGTAATTGGCTGGGTTAGATTTATCCTGTATTTTTGGTGCATAGGCCATCCTCGGGCAATCTTCAGCATGGTCAGGCAGATGCCAATGCCATAGAAGCACTTATGTAGCTTGACTAGAGAAGCAACTAGTTCAGGGGTGCAGGTTCTCAACACAAAACAGCGATTTTGTCAGGATCCACAGTCGTCTGGTACATTCAGCCACTTCTTGACATCACGTGGGGTGAACTTAATTGGCTGGACAATCAGGTGTTCAAAATCATGAGAGATCGAGATAGAGTAGATAGAGAGAAACTGTTCCCTTTGGCGGAAGGGTCGAGAACCAGAGGGCACTGATTTAAGCTGACTGGCAAGAGAACCCAGAAGCAGCATGAGGAAAAACCTTTTTTACGCAACGAGTAGTTATGATCTGGAATGCATGGCCTGAGAGGGTGGTGTTTAGCATGTAGGTATCCCTGTTTTTTTAGCATCACTAGGTTGATACCTCATTCGAAGGTGTGCCTGACACATCCTTCTACAGTCTGCATTGAACCAGAATTGGTCTCCTGGCTGGTGAAAGATGTATTGAGACACAAGGTTAAAAATTGTAGAGATATCTAGTTCTGCTGCTATTGATGGCCTACAGCAATTCATTTATGTTCCGTCTAGAGCTGCTAGATCTATCCTTAGTCTATCCAGCAGTGTCTCACTGTAACAATTAAATATATATCAATCCGTCATATCGAATGATTATATTTCATGATGCTAGTTCTTGTGTTGCCTGATTTTACTGAATTCCATTTCACAACTTTCCATGATGGGATTTGAACTTACTAACTCTGGATTGTTAGCCCAGTACCATACCACAGCACTATTTTAAAATGTAAAGTGGCAGATTTTTATCGGGCTAATTCCACATGTCCAATAGACAGCTGTGTTTCAGGAAGTTTTGAATCAGCCCTTACGTTGTGAACAATGTTAGGACTAGTTAGGAACGTGTCAGATACTTTTTAGTGAAATTTAATAAGAAAAAGTATGATGAAAGAAATGGAGAACAGGTATCAGCACAAAATTACAGTTATGGTGAAACATTTCTGATCAACGCTGCACACCTAAAACATCATAAGCTATCTTCTCTCTTTCAATATGGTGACCAACCTTCCCTAACAGCACTGTGGGTGTACCTAACCCACATGGACTGCTGTGGTTCAAGAAGGCAGCTCACCACCAGCTTCTTAAAGGCAATTAAGAATGGGCAATAAATGCTGGCCTTGTCAGTGATGCCCATATCCCATAAACGAATTTTTTAAAAATCCAGATTTTTCTGCTTTTATTTCAGATTACCTGCATTTCAATAAAGCTGTAGCTGCTTGACAAAAAAACATTTAGTGATAAATAAAAACAAGAAATGCTGGAAATACTCAGCAGGTCTGGCAGCATCTATGGAGAGAGGAGTAGAGTTAACGTTTCAGGTCAGAGTGATAAATATGTTGCCTGGTAAATTTTACAGAATTTGGTGCTGCCAGATAATGTTGGTAAAGTTAGGTAACATAGGGAATTAATTCACTAGACATATAGGGGGCGAAATTGGACTTGGCTGATAGCACAAGACAGGTGGTAATGAATCGACAGCCTGTTTTATAAGTTGCCTGATTTTCTTTTCTATTAAATGAGCAGGTCATTTTGAATTACTTACAAGGCTACAAATGCTATACAACAATATTTTGACAAAAATAAACAATTAGAATATAAATGTGAAAAGCCATGATGTATGTTCTCTTACGTTAAATAATTTTTTTTACCTGATGGAATGCTTGAAGAATTTATCAGTATCAGTAGCATTAAATCTTCCCAATATCTTTCCAGGCTTCTGACCTTCAACCTCATTAACAGTTAATACCGGAGGGGAGAACACAGGAGGGTCATTCCTGTCCTTCACAGTAATAACTGCAGTAAATTCTTGCAATACATCTGAACCTTTGTCTTTCATTTCTGCACATTTAAAAAATGGTTCTTCATTCTCAACTATTATCTTAAGTTTCCTTCTAGGTCCATGCTCATAATCCAAAGACTGCAACAGTAAAACACACACAATCAGTTTGAATCGTAGTTCAAATAGCTTAGAAAGTTTTTCATTATTCTAATAGAGCTGTTAAAAGTTGTGTTACTTCTCTGCTATTCTTAATATATTGAATGAAAATTCAGGGTGTTGCTGAGTTGCCACATTTTGGGGGGCTGTACCAATTTTTTTCAAGCTGATGGTCAACTTGCCATTTTCCCAGCTTTAGGTATATACTGAATTTGGAAAGTGGGCATCCTTCACCCTGGTGAAAATAAAATAATTAAAGAACACAAGATTGTAGGAAATAGAACAGACTTCTGATAGGGAGAAAAGATAGAATACAGATTATTAGCAAGGAAGTGAGTTTAGAAGGCAGTTAAAGGAATACATTCAATGAAAGTCATGATTTTTTTAATCCAGAGGATACTATGATTACAAAACTATTCTATTCACACTTTGCTAACTATACTTCAGTGACACTATTAGAAAATTATTTGTGCAACCATTTTGAATGCATTCTTAAAGAATGATCACCAGCATGATTTGTAAATCCAAATTTAACAAAGCTTTGAAAATTGCGTCATTATGATCTACTTACATTTTATTGTCCAATGGCCAATTAAGTGAATAAAGCTTCTTTTATTTTTTTAAGCACAAACGTAATGCCTCTAAAAGCTAAAATTTGATAGAAATTCAAGTCTCCACTTCAGATTCCGTGATCTACAAATTATTTTACTCTCTGGCCAAGGTAGAAGAGTCTACTGGCCCTTGGGAGTAGAGGATTCCAGTCTTGATTCCCAGCTGTTAAATAAATAGGTGATTCAGGAAGCAATTGAGGCACTATAACTAGCCTTGGCACCCCTGGAATAAGAAGGGAAAACAATTTGGGGGAGTTCCTGCCCCTGATTGCTATCCAGTCAACCTTCGTGGAAGGAGAATGTATGTGGATGCAGAATGAGAACAGGACTGGACTTAGCTCTTATGCCTCTGGAAATGGATTCCAGCAAGAAATTTACAAATCTGACTGCAAAGTTCAGACTTGGAGTCCCTGATCACTAAATGCTAAGAGGTGGAAACCAATATTTAACTCAATTTTCAGGTGACTGGCACACAAAGAAAATAATGAATTAAGGATGTAAAAAAAAAAGTTAAATATACTGGAACAGTGACAGAGAAAATAAAAATATAGATATTCATGCCTGCAAAGGTAAAATTAAGTCAACATGATTATCTCAATTCTTTTGTTCTTAAAGCACAAATAATGCAGTTAAGGTCCAAACAATATTCCCAAATTAAAATACTATACCTTTATTAGAAACAGAATTCCGTCATTTGTTTCTGGATCTGTTTCAATCTTGAAATTTTCATCCTCATTCCCTTCTACTATTTTGTACTTTGCCCTCCAGGCTGGTGTATTAGGGGTGTCTTTATCAGTAACATTTAGTCGTAATATAACTACATTGTTGTCAGTCTCGCCAATAATAGCTGAAGCCTAAGGAAAAGGAAATTAGATTGCAACAGAAAAATTTAAACTTTAGAACTTGAGAAAAAAAAAACTGAACATTTTCCTTTGGTATAATAGTTTTGATTCATATGCATAAATATAAGATTTTAACGTCAATATTTAAAGTCAAAGTAAGTTTACATTTCCATTATAAATTCCTGCAACCCTCTGGTACCCAAATTTATAGGTCTATGTCATTTGTTCTTTAAGTGAGTACCAAAGTTACTTTTTTGGAATGGTGCATCATGCCTACATTAGCAATTCATCTGAATCTTCTGGATTGCTGTCCTCATTAAAAAAGGAAATCTGAATCACTGTCCTCCGGAAGCACAGCAATGTTTATCCAGAATATCAAGGCAAGTAACTGAAACTGGAGAAGTATTTTTATGGCAATATTTTTAACAATATTTAAGCACTTCAGGAGACACGCCTCCCTGCGAGCAGGTCTCGAAGACAGCAAGATTACACCTTCTACTGGCAGGGTAGGGATCCTGAAGAACCAAGACAGCATGGAGTGGGCTTTGCCATCAGAAACTCTTTGCTCAGCATGATAGAGCCAACTTCAAATGGCTTGGAACACATACTGTCCATCCAACTGCTCACCGCCTCTGGCCCAGTACACCTACTCAGCATATATGCACCAACACTCTGCTCCCCACCTGAAGGTAAAGACCAGTTCCACAGGGAACTCCATAATATCATCAGTAATATTCCTAATATCGAACATTTGTTCCTGCTGGGGGACTTTAACACCAGGGTTGGGGCCGACCATGACTCATGGCCCTCCTGCCTCAGGCACTATGGCATTGGAAGGATGAATGAGAATGGACAGAGACTGCTGGAGTTGTGCATCTATCACAACCTCTGCATCACCAACTCATTCTTTCATATTAAACCCTGTCAAAAGGTTTCATGGAGACACCCAAGATCACGTCATTGGCACCAGTTGGACCTCATCATCACAAGGCGAGCCTCTACAAAGTGACCAAATCACATGCAGCTTCCACAGTGTGGACTGCGACACCGACCACTCCCTGGTGTGCAGCAAAGTTGACACAAACCAAAGAAGCTACATCACTCCAAGCAGAAGGGCCACCTGCGCTTTAACAGTAACAGACTTTCTTGTCCACAGCTGTTACCTAAGTTTCTAAAGTCACTTGAAAAAGCCCTTCAAAACACTGCTGCAGAGGATGCAAAGATGAAGCAGGCCCACATCAGAGATGCCATCTATGGCTCTGCAATGACCACCATTGGCAAACGTGCGAAGCAGAATGCAGACTGGTTTCAATCGCACTTTGAAGAGCTGGAACCTGTCATAGCCGCTAAGCGCACTGCACTGTTGAACTACAAGAAAGCCCCCAGGTAGTTAACATCCATAGTACTTAAAGTAGCCAGAAGTGCTGCACAAAAAACAGCCAGGTGCTGTGCAAATGACTACTGGCAACACCTATGCAGTCGTATTCAGCTGGCCACCGACACCGGAAACATCAGAGGAATGTATGATGGCATTAAGAGAGCTGTGGGTCAACCATCAAGAAGATCGCCCCCCTCAAGTCTAAATCAGGGGAAATGATCACTGACCAATGCAAGCAAATGGACCGCTGGGTGGAGCACTACCTGGAACTGTAGTCCAGGGAAAATGTTGTCGCTGATACCGCCCTCAATGCAGCCCAGTCTCTGCCAGTCATGGATGAGCTGGACGAACAGCCAACAAAATCGGAACTCAGTGATGCCATTGATTCTCTAGCCAGTGGAAAAGCCCCTGGAAAGGACGGCATTACCCCTGAAATAATCAAGAGTGCCAAGCCTGCTATACTCTCAGCACTCCATGAACTGCATTCCCTGTGCTGGGATGAGGGAGCAGCACCCAGAACATGCACAATGTCAATATCATCACCCTCTATAAGAACAAGGGTGACCGCGATGACTGCAACAACTACCTTGGAATCTCCCTGCTCAGCATAGTGGGGAAAGTCTTTGCTCGAGTCGTTTTAAACAGACTCCAGAAGCTGGCTGAGCGTGTCTACCCTGAGGCACAGTGCAGCTTTCCAGCAGAGGGATCCACCATTTACATGCTGTTCTCCCTTTGCCAGCTACAGGAGAAATTTCGCGAACAACAGATGCCCCTCTACATTGCTTTCATTGATCTCACCAAAGCCTTTGACCTCGTCAGCAGACGTGGTCTTTTCGGACTACTAGCAAAGATCGGATGTCCACCAAAGCTACTAAGTATCATCACCTCATTCCATGACAATATGAAAAGCACAATTCAGCATAGCGGTGCCTCATCAGACCCCTTTCCTTTCCTGAGTGGTGTGAAACAGGGCTGTGTTCTCTGTTTGGGATCTTCTTCTCACTGCTGCTCTCACATGCGTTCAAGTCTTCAGAAGAAGGAATTTTCCTCCACACAAGATCAGATGGCAGGTTGTTCAACCTTGCCCATCTTAGAGCGAAGACCAAAGTACGGAAAGTCCTCATCAGGGAACTCCTCTTTGCTGACAATGCTGCATTAACATCCCACACTGAAGAGTGTCTGCAGAGACTCATCGACAGGATTGCAGCTGCCTGCAATGAATTTGGCCTAACCATCAGCCTCAAGAAAACGATCATTGGACAGGACATCAGAAATGCTCCATCCATCAATATCGGCGACCACGCTCTGGAAGTGGTTCAAGAGTTCACCTACCTAGGTTCAACTATCACCAGTAACCTGTCTCTACATGCAGAAATCAACAAGCGCATGGGAAAGGCTTCCACTGCTATGTCCAGACTGGCCAAGAGAGTGTGGGAAAATGGCGCACTGACACGGAACATAAAAGTCCGAGTGTTTCAAGCCTGTGTCTTCACTACCTTGCTCTATGGCAGTGAGTCCTGGACACCATATGTCAGCCAAGAGCGACGTCTCAATTCATTCCATCTTCGCTGCCTCCAAAGAATCCTTGGCATCAGGTGGCAGGACCGTATCTCCAACGCAGAAGTCCTCGAGGTGGCCAACATCCCCAGCATATACCCCCTACTGAGCCAGCGGCGCTTGAGATGACTTGGCCATGTGAGCCGCGTGGAAGATGGCAGGATCCCCAAGGACGCATTATACAGCGAGCTCGTCACTGGTATCAGACCCACCGGCCGTCCATGTCTCCGCTTTAGAGACGTCTGCAAATGCGACATGAAGTCCTGTGACATTGATCACAAGTCGTGGGAGTAGTTGCCAATGATCACCAGAGCTGGCGGACAGCCATAAAGGCGGGGCTAAATAGTAGAGAGTCACAGACAGAAGTGCAAGGTGAGAGCCAACTGTGTAACAGCCCGACAACCAATTTTATCTGCAGCGCCTGTGGAAGAGTCTGTCACTCTAAAATTGGCCTTTATAGCCACTCCAGGCGCTGCTCCACAAACCACTGACCACCTCTAGGCATTTACCCATTGTCTCTCGAGACAAGGAGGCCAAAGAAGAAGAAAAAAACAAAAGTTCTATCATTGAAATAAGTTATGTTGACTTTGGAATATTATAGGCCAGTTATGCAGAGATACAGCACCGAAACAGGCCCTTCGGCCCAATGAGTCCGCGTCAACCGTCAACTACCCATTTATACTAATCCTACATTAATCCCATTTTTTCCCTCTCGCATCCCCACCTTCCCTCAATTCTCCTACCAACTACCCACACTAGGGGCAATTTTTATACAATGGCCAATTTACCTATCAACCCGCAAGTCTTTGGCATGTGGGAGGAAACCGGAGCACCCGGAGGAAACCCACCCGGGTCACTGGAGCTGTGAGGCTGCGGTGTTAGCCACTGCGCCACATATATACACTATACATCTTGCAGTAAAATAGTGTCAGCTTTGCATTACAAAATTGTAATACATAAACTAAACGTCACAATTTTAAATGGGTGCAGGAACAGAGAAACCTCGGGATTTGCATTCAGAAATCTTTGAAGGTGGTAGACAAGTTGATAAGGCTGTTGAATAAGCATACAGAATACATGGCTTTACAAAGAGAGACATAACATACAGTGGCAAGGAAATTATGCAAAACCTTTATAACTCACTGATTAGACCTTAGCTGGAGTATTGTGACCAATTGTGGCACCACAGTTTCGAAAGAATGTCTAGGTCTTGAACAGAGCTGAAGAGATTTACTAGAATGGTACCAGGTATGAGGGACTTCAATTACCTGGCGAGACTAGAGAAGCTGGGATTGTTCTCATTAAAGAAGGTTAAGGGAAATTTATTAAGCATCTGATTATACTGTCACACAGTAATCCCAGATTACACATCAGCATGCACAGATCTACCCCCTTAGTTTAAGACCAAGCAACTGCGAACAACAACCTCATACATACGAACATCAGCGAGTGGTCAGTTTGGCAATGACTCAATGTAGCTCTTTAACTGGCAACCAAGTTGCCTTTGACTGCAGCCCCGAGTATCTTTTTACAACATCTTTTATACCCTTTTTCAGGGTGGACCTTGGTGTTATATTGATGGGACTTTATTGTGCTATAAAGGTCCTCCTCAATACAAAATACCCAATAGAAAGTCGAGTTCTTTGTCTAAACCATGGGGTCAAAGCTTGCCTTTATCTTATCCACCTTCCATGAGCTTCCAGAGCCTTCGAATGTGCCTTCTATCTTTTATCAACCAGATCTTTCCAACATCTTCCCTTATCTCATCCTGTGGTGTTGCCCATGACCAGTTTCACAACTGCCTCGAGACATTCTCTCTCTGGTCTTCAAACTAGCTTTCAGGAGCTTCATTGTTTGTATTTGCCTGTTATCAATTGTTTATACTTAGGGCTGTTCAAAATGGCTGTCCAATCCAGCTGTTCTCATTTCTTATCAGACTACTGAAACATTAAGTGCTTCACTAAGGTCCACACACTAATTAACTTTCACAGCCCACAGGCATGTTAATTAGGCAAGGTGAGTATGGTTGTTTGTTTTGTTACTTCCTCTTAATCACCCATTGGCCTCAAGGTCCGACATGCCAGCATCTGGAGATGTTAACAGTTTGTTCCTGCCCCAGGTCTTCCTGACCTGTGAAAAGCAGCTTGCAGCATTCAGCAGTTTTATTTTAGTTTAAAAAGTCTTCGGTCTTGCGAAGTATACTGGTACAAATAATATTCAATTCTTCATTTTGGTTAAGTTACAGCAAACTGTACTGCAGTAATCAGTATTCTTACAATGGGTGCAACGTAGAAGTCAACTCAATGGGTCAGAATCTGCGATCGCAACTGAATTGAAGTTGCTAAGGAGGTAAGCAGCAGGGGTGTTGTGCCCAAGTCTTAGATGCAATGTAGGAAGCAGTTTAATGATCTAACCAGATCAGGAAAAGCAAGAACATTTGCTGAATCAAATACAGCCTGTGGTTTAAGTCACCAGCCCCTTTCACTCTTTCTTGCTAAGCTTATTCCATCCTATCACTTATCGCACTCACTCAATTTCCAGCAGCACTCAGCCTTTGCTTTCTATACACTTCATCACCTTCCCATTTATCCATCCACTGTTGCCACTCAACCGGAGCGTTGGTCCTATAGAAAGTGAGTCGGGGGAATTAATAAGGGAAACTAAGGAGATGGCAGATGAAATGAACAGGTATTTTGCATCGGTCTTCACTACAGAGGATACAAGTGACATCCCAGAAATAGCCGTAATCAAGAAATGGAAGGGAGGGGGGAACTCAAGAAAATTATAATCACCAGGGAAGTGGTACTGAGTAAATTGTTGGAGCTGCGGCCTGATTAGTCCCCAGGTCCTGATGGACTTCATCCTAGGGTCTTTAAAGAAGTGGCTAGTGAGATAGTTGATGCAATAAAAACAGAAAGTGCTGGAAATACACAGCAGGTCAGGCAGCATCTGTGGAGAGAGAAGCAGAGTTAATGTTTCAGGTCTGTGACCTTTCATCAGAACTGGCAAAGGTTAGAAAAGCATTAGGTTTTAAGCAAGTGAAGGGGGTAGGGGGGATGGTGGGGAAGAGAACAAAAGGCAAGGTGTGTGACAGGGCAGAGCATAGGAGAGATTAAATAACAAAACTGTCCTGGGACAAAGGCAAAGAGTATGTTAATGCTTGCGGTGAAAGACAAAGCCTTAGACCAGAGAGAGTGTTAACAGCAGAATGCTTTGTCTTTCACAAGCATTAACACACTCTTTGCCTTTGTCCCAGGACAGCTTTGTTATTTAATCTCTCCTATGCTCTGCCCTATCACACACCTCCCCTTTGTTGTCTTCCCCACCATCCACCCACCCCACCACCCCCTTCACTTGCTTAAAACCTAATTCTTTTCTAACTTTTACGAATTCTGATGAAAGGTCACAGACCTGAAACATTAACTCTGTTTCTCGCTCCACAGATGCTGCCTGACCCGTGGAGTATTTCCAGCACTTTCTGTTTTTATTTCAGATTTCCAGCATCTGCAGTATTTTGCTTTTACTGATATAGCTGATGTGTTGGTTTTCATTTTCCAAAATTCCCTCAATTCTCAGAAGGTTCCATTAGATTGGAAAATAGACAGTGTAACTCCTTTATTCAAAAAGGGAGCGAGACAGAATGCAGGAAACTAAAAGCCACTTAGCTTAACATCTGTCATAGGGAAAATGTTTGAAGCTATTATTAAAGACGTTATAGCAGGGCACTTAGAAAAATTCAAGCTAATCAGGCAGAGTCAACATGGTTTTGTGAAAGGGAAACCCTGTTTAACCAATTTATTGGAGTTCTTTGAAGAAGTAACATGTGCTGTGGACAAAGGGGAACCGGTGGCTGTACAGTACTTAGATTTCCAGAAGACGCCACAAGGTATCACATCAAAGATTATTGCAGAAAATAAAAGCTCATGGTGTAGGGGGTAACATGGATAGAAGATTGGCTAGTTAACAGGAAACAGAGAGTAAGCATAAATGGGTCATTTTCTGGTTGTCAATAAATGGTGTGCCACAGGGATCAGTGCTGGGGCCTCAACTTTTTAAATTTATATAAATGACTTGGATGAAGGGTCCGAAGGTATGATTGCTAAATTTGCTGATGACACAAAGATAGGTAGTAAAGTAAGTTGTGAACAGGACATAACGAGTGACATGGATAGTTATGTGAGTGGGCAAAGATCTGGCAAATGGAGTATTATGTGGGAAAATGTGAAATTGTCCTAAATAGGCAGGTAGAACCAAAAAAAGCATATTATCTAAATGGTGAGAGATTGCAGAGTTCTGAGATGCAAAGGGATCTGGGTGTCCTAGTGCATGAATCGCAAAAAGTTAATATGCAGGTACAGGAAGTAATTAGGAAAGATAATGGAATAGTATTGCTTATTGTGAGGTGAATGGAATGTAAACGTAGGGAGGTTATGCTTCAGTTATACAGGGCACTGGTGAGACCACATCTGGAGTACTGTGTACAGTATTGGTCTCCTCATTTAAGGAAGGATGTAAATACATTGGAAGCAGTTCAAAGAAGGTTTACTAGACTAATTACTAGAATGGGTGGCTGTCTTATGAGGAAAGGTTGGACAGGCTAGGTTTGTATCGTTACAGTTTAGAAGAGTAAGAGGCAACTTGATTGAAACATATAAGATCCTGAGGGGTCTTGACAGGGTGGATGTGGAAAGGATGTTTCCTCTTGTGGGAAAATCTAGAACTAGGTGTCACTGTTTAAAAATAAGGGGTTGTCCATTTAAGATAGAGATGAGGGGAATTTTTTTCTCTCAGATGGTCTTGAGTCTTTGGAACTCTCTTCCTCAAAAGGCAGTGGAAGCAGAGTCTGAATATTTTTAAGGCAGAGGTAGATAGATTCTTGATAAGCAAGGGAATGAAAGGTTATCAGGGGTAGGCGCGAATGTGGAGTTGAGGTGACAATGAAATCAGCCATGATCTTGCTGAATGGTAGAGCAGGCCCGAGGGGATGAGTGGCCTTCTCCTGGTCCTAATTCGTATGTTCATATGTTATGCAGTATGATGCACCTGTTTCATAGCACCCTCATCAAATGCACTGCATCCATCGGGTGAACACCACACCTTCACTGCTCACAGGCCTTTTTTTTGCCCCTTTTAGGAGGAGAACGCAACATGCAGGGGCTCACCACAAATAGTCTAGCTCACTGATGCAGAGGAGGAGACTATGGAGATAAGTGCATTCCTCTCAATCAGAGTTGGAGAAACAGGGAGTTTGCAGACAGATGGTGGCAGCATTACAATTATCTCTGGCTTTATTTCATTCATGACTGAACTCTGAGAAGGCTGAATATGGCGATTGTCAAGACTGCGATTTTTCCATGACTAAATCATATCCTTTTCTTTTGTCTTTCAGGGCCGTCACGCACAACAAGTGCCACAGGACGTGCATGTTGATTCCTCAGATGACCTCATTTCTTCTGAGGGTGCACCATCACAGGAGATACAGCCATCCCACACTGCAAATATTTGCACCCAGACAGTTAGTTCTATTTTCACCTGGTAATTCACACTTCACAAATAAGCACAAGCATTCACTAGTGGCTGGGACAGCAGTGGAGAGTCCATGTCAGGTGCTGCAATCCTGTCCAAGCTCTGCTCAGCCGGACACAGATGCTGAACTCCACAGGCTATCTTTGAGAAGGGGGATGTTAGAGGTGCTTCAACAACGTAGCCAGGTACTGACAGACATGTCACTCATACGCTCCTAGCGGAGAGGATCGAAGAGTCTATGGCCTTACAAAGCGCTCCTGATCTCCACCAAGCTGCCTTGTCTCCCTATGGCTGTGACTGCAATCTTTGGCGGAGCCCTTCAGGGACTAGAAAACCCAGAGGCGGTCGACCAAAAGGATCTCAGCAGTCAGAGTAAAGATCTTAGCCGTCTGCATCTACCCCTGTGGAAGGCATACAGGATGCACCACGTAGCAACAGTAGGAAGTGTAAATGCAACAAATTGTAATTCACCAAAGGTGTATTTGACAAAATGTTTTGTCGCTAAATTTCATTTTTTGATAATTCCACATTATCCGAGTACCTGCTTTTATGAACTTTGGACTTTGTAGTATGGTTATTTTTTTTTAAATTGTGATCTTTAATGCAGTGTAAATTCTACCCAGAGACAAGCCAGAGGTCTTGGTTACCATGAAGATCAAGGGAGCCAGATCAAAGACCCTTTTGAAAGCAGGGTGCAAGGTTGTAACACCTACAGGACAATGGGTTTCGCTCTCCTAGACTCGCAGACTGCAAACAGGGAGCTAGGGGCTCTAAAAATGCAAATTCAAGTTGCAATTTTTAACACCTGGAGGCTTTGCTCTGGCCAGACTTGTAAAAGGCTATTGATTTTGTTCAAGATAAATTCAACAGGCTTTCCTAGGTCTGGAGGCAGGCAGAAAGGAAGACACAAAGAAAACAACAGAAGCTGCACAACCTAAGCACAGAGAGAGAGAGAGAGAGAGAGAGACAGAGAGAGAGAGAGAGAGAAAGAGAAAAAGAGAGAAGTGGCTACTCTCAGCACACTGATACAGCACAAGGCTGCAAAGATTTGAACCCGGTTCAAAGGCTCAAGGTTTGTGGAGGAGAAAAGACCAACAGGGTCACCAGTGATTGCCTTATTAACAGAAGATCAGTGGAGTATTCTCAGATGAAGTCAGCGAAGAGGTCATTAGCTTGTTAAGGATAGCTTTGTTAATAAAGAAAGGAATCAGTGCAGTTGTGTTTAATGATATAGATGTAATAGATCGGGATGTAGAATCAGTTTGGGTGGAAATAAGGAATAGCAAGGGAAGGAAATCACGGGTGGGGGTGGTCTATAGGCCCCCAAGGAGCTGCCTCTCTGTGGGACTAAGTATCAATCAGGAAATAATGGAGGCATGTAAGAAGGGCACTATAATTATCGTGGGTGATTTTAATCTGCATATAGACCGGACAAATCAAATTGGCAAGGGTAACGTGGAAGACGAATTTGTAGCATGCATCAGGGATTGTTTCTTAGAACAATACGTTGCAGAACCTACCAGGGAACAGGCTATTTTAGATTTGGTAATGTGAAATGAGGTAGGATTAATAAGAGATCTCATAGTTAAGGATCCTCTAGGGGGAAGTGATCATAACACGGTAGAATTTCAAATTCAGTTTGAGGGTGAGCAACTCCGATCACAAACCAGTGTCTTCAACTTAAACAAGGGCAATTACAGAGGTATGAAGAAAGAGTTGTCTAAAGCGGGCTGGGAAAATAGACTAAAGGGAAAGTCAGTAGATGAGCAGTGACGGACTTTTAAGCAGATATTTCATAACACTCAGCAAACATTTATTCCGGTCAGAAGGAAGGACTCGAAGACAATGATGAACCACCCGTGGACAACAAAGGAAGTTAAGGAGAGTATCAAATCAAAAACAAAGGCGTACAAAGTGGTGAAAAGGAGTGGTAGGCCAGAGGATTGGGAATTTTTTAGAAACCAGCAGCGGATGACTAAAAAACTAATAAAGAGGAAGAAAACTGATTGCGAGAGTAAATTGGCAAGAAATATAAAAACAAACGGCAAGAGCTTCTACAGGCATATAAAAAGAGAGTAGCGAAAGTAAATGTGGGACCCTTAGAGGATGAGACTGGGGAATTAATAACAGGGAACAGGGAAATGGCAGAAATTTAAACCAATATTTTGCATCGGTCTTCATGGTGGAGGACATTATAAACATCCCAACAATAATCGATGAACAAGGTGTAAGTGGGAGGGAGGAACTTGTAACAATCTCTATCACGAGGGAAAAGGTGCTTGTCAAGCTGATGGGACTAAAGACAGACAAGTCGCCAGGACCTGATGGCCTGCATCCCAGGGTTTTAAAAGAAGTGGCTGCAGAGATAGTGAAGGCATTGGTCATAATATACCAACACTCGCTGGATTCTGGCCTTCCTCTTCTGATGTGGTGTCAAACACTTTCAGCTACCTCCCCTCCTGATCTTGTCAGTTTGCAAGTCTCCAAAGTTGTATCCAAACAAGAACTCTCTACCAAATGTTTGCCAGAGGAACTGAGACACCAGTTGTAATCATTGAAGTTTCATTCAGATGGGGCAGTCACAAGTTTAAATACCCACCTGAACTGCAGCTTAATCCTGCGTCCCTTTCACTGGTCAGTTTCCCAAGCCCCAGGAAACACATGCTGGGGATGTTAAATTTAATTTACAAATGTCTCATTAACATCTTTTAAAGACTTTAATTGCAACGTTATCTAACTGCCCGCCAGCAATAATTTGATTTCCGACTCTGGCGAGCAGCTGACTCGCAGGATTGCATCCGTTAAACCTGAAAATGGGTGCATTGGAACTGGGTTGCAGCTGCAAATGAAGGATTTTAAGTGCCCACCTGCCTTCAAGGCACCTGTTCTTCAAGGTTAAAGCTCCCCCTCAACCCAACACACCAACCCACAACCCCAACATCCCCCCCCCCCCGCCCACCGCAACCCATGTACACCTCTGTAAAAATACTTACACTTTCCTGAGTCAAAATCGGAGGATTATTATTGGAATCTATCACATTAATCTGTACTTCTGCACTGGAAGACAGTATATTTAGTCCATTGTCTCTTGCTTTAATGACTAAAGAGTAGGATTTGAGGGCCTAAAACAAAAATAACAATCAGATATAAAACACAACTGACATCTTATTTTTAAAAATTACCATGCCCCATCAACATCTTACCATTAAAAAAGGTAATTACATGACTATTACATGAGTTGAGTGCATTTGTTTATTTTGGATAAAGCTGGAAAATCTTTTTAATCTGCAGTCTGTGAAAAATTTAAGTTTTCTGTTAATCTATAATTGACATAATGCATCAGTATTGTCCAAATGTAATACATCCAACACACTAGACTGGATTTCTCTCTGAGAGCCCTCCTGAAATTGAATGTGATTGTGGCAGAAAATGGGGTAAAATGCAGCCAGGCCTACCTCTGCATCCTGTCCCAAGTTCCATTTCTTTCCCCTACCACCCATGATCAACAGGTGCATTGAAAATCAAAAACTCAGCAGGAAACACCCTCAGGAGTTAAGGATTGTATTAGATTAAAAGAAGAACCTTACAATGTTACAAAAAAGAGTAGCAAGTGTGAAGATTGGCTGTGTTTTAGAAACCAGCAAAGGGCCACCAAAAAGTTGATAAAAACGAAATAATAGAACGAGAGTAAACTAGTCAGTAATATAAAAACAGATAAGAGCTTTTATAGGTATGTAAAAAGAGTAGCTAAATAAGCATTGGTCCCTTAGAAACAGAGACAGGAGAAATTATCATGGGGAATGAGGAAAGTCAGAGGCTGTCTTACAAGGAAAGATTGTACAGGCTAGGCTTGTATCCACTGGAATTTAGAAGAGTAAGAGGCGACTTGATTGAAACATATAAGATCCTGAGGGGTTTTGACAGGATGGATGCCGAAAGAATGTTTCCCCATGTGGGAGAATCGTAGAACTAGGAGTCACCGTTTAAAAATAAGGGCTCGCCTATTTAAGACAGAGATGAGGAGAAATTTTTTCTCCCTGAGTGTCGTGAGTCTTTGGAATTCTCTTCCTCAAAAGGTGGTGGAAGCAGAGTCTTTGAATATTTTTAAAGCAGAGGTAGATATATTCTTGATAAGCAAGGGGGTGGAAGGTTATCAGGTGTAGGTGGAAATGTGGAGTAATCAATTCAGCCATGAACTTATTGAATGGCGGAGCAAGCTCGAAGGGCTGATTGGCCAAATCCTGCTCCTAATTCGTATGTTCCTAAATATTTTGTATCTGTCTTCACAGTAGAAGACACTAGTTTCATGCCAGAAATGGACAGTAAACTAGTGGCTAAAAGGAGTGAGGAAATTAAGGAAATTAATATCAGCAGAGAAAAAGTATTGGACAAACTTAAGGGACTAAAATCTGACAAATTCCGGGACCTAATGGCCTACAACTTAGGGTTCCAAAAGAGATAGCTGCAAAGATAGTGGATGTGCTAGCTATGATTTTCCAAAATTCCTTAGATTCAGAAACAGTCCCATCAGATTGGAAGTTGGAAAATGTTACACTGCTTTTCAAAAAAGGAGAGAGAAAACAGTCATTGGAAAAATGCTGGAATCTATTATAAAGGAAGTCTTAACAATGCACTTAGAAAATCACCATTTGATTCGAACAAGTCAACATGTCTTACTAAGGGGAAATCCCGGTTGGCAAATTTATCAGAGTTTTTTGAGGATGTAACTAGTAGGGTAGATAAAGGGAAACCAGTAAATGTAGTATACCTAGATTTCCAAAAGGCATTTGATAAGGTGCCACACAAAAGGTTGATACACAAGATAAGGGCTCCTGGAGTTGGGGGTAATATAAGCATGGATAGAGGATCAGTTAATGCACATGAAGCAAAGAGTGAGCATAAACAGGCATTTTCAAGATGGCAAGCAGCGAATAGTGGAATGCCGCCAGCATCAGTGCTGGGGCCTCAGCTATTTAGAATCTGTATTAATGACTTAGATGAAGAGACAGAGAGTAATATATCTAAGTTTGCTGATGATACAAAGGTAGGTGTAAAGGTAAGCTGTGGAGAGGACACAGAGAGGTAAGAAAGAGATATAGACAGGATGGCAGATGGAGTATAACGTAGAGAAATGTGAAGTTATTCACTTTGGTCGTAAGAATAGAAAAGCAGAAAATGTTTTCAAAGGTGTAAAACTTATACATGGTGATGTTCAAAGAGACTTGGGTGTGCTTCTACAAGGAACACAAAGTTAGCATGCAGATACAGCAAGCAATTAGGAAAGCAAATGGCATGTTGGCCTTTATTGCAAGGAAATTGGAGTATAGGATTAAAGAAGTCTTTCTACAATTGTACAGGGTTTGGTGAAACCACATTTGGAGTACTGTGTGCAGTAGTGGTAGTGTCTGGCTCTCTGGCCATTTATCTCCATTCGGCCCCTATGACCACCGCTTGCCAGGACCATCTGGTGAAAGGTGGTGTTAGGCCCAAAGTAGTGGGAATGAGGCCCTCTAATTTGTAGATGGAGAGAGAGGGTATAAGGGAGGCCTTCTCTCCCTCCAATTCAGCCCCATATACTTACATTTTTAAGCCTCAGTCTCTGCTGATGCCTCTAAAGCCAAGGATTTTCTTCATCTTTTGGGCTCTTCTTTTCCTTGAGAACCTCTTCCTTCCTCTTCTGGTACTCCAATGCTGTTTTAGAGTTGCATTGTTGTAAGCACTGCCTCGCCTCTCCTTTCAGCACTGGAGGGCTTCCTCTCAGAGGCAGGATCCTGCTGGAATCCTGTCCCGCATGCCAAATGACACCTGGCCCAGGAAAATAGGTGGAGTTGGAGGGGCAGGTGGATGTTCTGCCCGACCACTACTTTATCCTAAGGAGGAGAATCCCGCCATTGTAGTTTTGAACCAGAATGTGAATAGAATAGCCCATTTTTTCCTCCAAATTCATCTATCTTCAAATTGCTCCTCCTGGATCCACAAGGATACCTTAGAACTCCCCTGCCCCGGGTTCGACTCCAAACCCCTCGCCCCTGACCGCAATCAATTGTGCACATTTTGATTTTCCACTTCAGGTTCTCAACCCTCCTTGAATGATAGGGGTTTTCCCGGAATCAGTACATTAGTGAGAGAGAATCTTAGATCGAAGGATCAAGATGTAGAATCAGTTTGGGTGGAGCTAAGAAACAGCAAGGGGCAGCAAACATTGGTGGGAGTTGTTTATAGGCCACCAAACAGTAGTGGTAATGTTGGGCACAGTATAAATCAGGAAACTGGAGGTTGCAATTTACATGGGATCTACAGAAATAATGGGCAAAATCAATTTACATATAGACTGGGTAAACTTAATGAGCACTAATGCTGTGGAGGATGAATTCCTGGAGTGTGTATGAGATGGGTTTCTGGAGCAGTACATTGAAGAACCAACTAGGGATCGGGCTACTTTAGCTATAGTATTACATAATGAGAAAGGGCTAATTAATAACCTTGCTGTAAAGGAGCCATTAGGAAATAGTGACCACAATATGATACAATTTTACATTAAGTTTGAAAGTGATATAGTTCATTCTGAAACTAGGATCTTAAATCTAAACAAAGGAAACTATGAAGGTATGGGGCCAGTTGGCTATGGTGGATTGGGAAAATGCACTAAACGGTTTGACAGTAGACGGTAGGCTAGTATTTAAAGAAGTATTACATGGTCTACAACAAATAGGCATTCCTCTACAACACATAAACCCAACAGGAAAGATGAATCAACCGTGGCTAACAAAAGAAGTTAAAGATTGTATTAGATGTAAGGAAGTGGCTTATAAGGTTGCCAGTGAAAAGGAAAAAGATGAGGCAGGACAAATGTGGGTCCATTACAGGTGGAGACAGCAGAATTAATAATAGAGTAATTAAGCAGAGAAACTAAACAATTACATTCTGTCTGTCTTCAGGAACGTAAATCACCAGAACTTACAACCCAGCAACTTATTTATTCCTAAGAAACATCATTTATTTTTTAAACCAGTTAGCCATTGTTTTTTTTGCATATATGTATGTGTGCATGACGGTTAGGATAAATAAGAAGTTATAAGATCTTTAGACATCAACTTATCTCAATAGTGTTTAAGATTTAGTTTATTAATAAATAGTTAATTTGTTGTTGTTTAAAGATACATGGTTTGGTTTGTTTTATTCTGGGGGGTTGATAAAGTCTTTAATTTGGCTAATTTCCAGTAGGTGGGAAAACTTTAATAATATCTATGACCTTTGGAGTGATAGGAATGTATTGACAGTGCGTTGCTCCCGCCTCGGTCGTAACACTTGCCACAGAGGGAGTGCCACAGACGTTCATCAGAATAATCCATGGGATGGCGAGATTGTTTTATGAGGAGTGATTGTGAAAACTGGGCTTCTATTGTCTTGAGTTTCGAAGAATGAAAGGTGATCTTATTGAAACATACAAAATTCTTACAGGGGCATGACAGGGTGGATGTAGATAGGATGTTTCCCCTGGCTGGTGGGTCTAGAACCAGGGGACACTCAGAGAATGGTGAATCTTTGGAATTACATACCCTAGAGAGCTGTTGAAGCTCAATCGTTGAGCATGTTCAAGACAGAAATCGATAGATATCTGATACTAATGACATCAAGGGATATGGGGAAAGAGCGGGAAAGTGGCGTTGAGGTAGACAATAAGTGGCAATCAGCAGGAGCTCTCCTTGCCCATGTTTGACCCAATGCTAGGAGACGTCATGGGGCGGAAGTCATTTTCGAGGACTCCCAGAGCCACTGTGCCACCACCTCTGATGGGTCTGTCTGTTGAGGTAGCCATGATCTAATTGAATGGTGGAACAGGCTCGACGGGCTGAATGGCCTACTGCTGTTCCAATGTTCCTGTTACGACCAGGTGAGAAATGTGTCTAGGGGTCTGTTACTATCTTCACCTGGTCTTATTGTAACAGGGTTTAATTTTAAACACACTGTTTTTAGCTCCCCCTTTGTGAATCCTTGTTCACAACTTTCTAATTATAAGGCAAAGAAATGAGCACAAACAGGCTTTCTTTGGTTTAAAGAAGAAAGATGAAATTTATTAAACCTTAAGCTTAACTCTAATACAGTTCACGACTACGGACATACAACGTGCCCATGACAGAAAAGAGAAGAAAAGATAAGTAAAACAGTTTGAGGCAATATCTTGTTATTGTTTCTCAAGCTCGTTGTAGTCCTTGATTGAAGATATGGTCTTGCGTTTCTTAAAACCTTGTTCACGTAGGAAACCTTTCTCTCTGAGTTTCACCTGTTTTCACAAGATTCAGTTCCGTGGGAAAACATTAAGGCAGGAAGAGAGGAGAGGAGATGTTTTCAGTCCATGAGTACACAGCATTCTCTGCTCCAATTCCTTTGTTGGGAGTTTAAATTCAAAAAAAACTCGCAGTTTGCCCAGCGGGTTAGAATGTGACTAGGTCCTTATATAGAACAGTCTCTTCAACTTCCTTTGTTGGAAGTTCAAATTGTCTGCAACAGCCAGTTAGTCATGTGCCTCAGTCTTGGCAGGTGGGGGGGGGGGTGGGGGTTTGCCTGACACCTCCACACCCAGGGGAATGAAATGCTATTTGAAGAAAATGTCACATTTCATTACAGAGTTTGAGAGAAGTATAAGATGCAGAAAGAAACCATGCTTTTCTCTCATTCATTTCCATTCATTCACCAATCCTGAAGTTCATAAAAAATGGTCCCTTCTGGGTGCCAGGGCTGCTTTAATTTCCCATTTTTCTTTCCTCAGGAGAGTTAGTAGGGGGGGTGGGGGGGGGGGGGGGGTGGGTCTATCCTGAACTCCCTGTTTCATGCAAAAACTTTTGGCTTCAGGGAATGGGTGGTTCCCTTTTTCTCTGACTGTGGGGGAGGAGTCTCTGTTATTCTCCCCTTTGTTCTCTGGCACACTCCTACTTGCAGTTATTTGCGCAGATTTAACTGCATTCTCCTGTGACACTTCAACTAGGTGTGGCATCACCCTCACGGTTTCTCTGCCCCTTAGAGGTTCCTGCAAATGTTGTTAGCAACTCTGGTGGGTGCCTCTAGAGTCTGCATTCACATAAGAGGATGTGGGGTCTAACTTTTCACATTTTCCGGGGTTCATTGACCGGTCAGTAGGGGTTTTCATCCATGTTTCTTCCCGGAGTTCCGGGCTTTGGTTTTTCGTATACCGGCATGTACGGCTACTATAGTTGCGTGGGCCCTTAATATTTCTCCCCGGTACCTCTGTGGCACCACTAACTGGTGAACTACTGTCCACTCCTTGCCCTCAGGTCTGTGAGGAGAACTGCATTTCCTCATCAGTACCTCATTCTTTAAAAAGTAGCAGTCAGGGACTCCCTCTGCTTCAGTTTCAGATTGGGCAGCCTATGCTAACTCTCGCAATACCGGGTCGGCTCGCTAAGCTTCACGTAGGGAAAATCCATTTAATTCATTCCCTGGCTCTCCTAACTTTCCAAAGAAAGTCTCGGACAAGCAGACCTCATGGTCATTTGCCTGCAGTGACAATGCAGATGCCTCTGGGATTTAATCATGGCCTGACCCACTACACATTCAGGGACTCTGCAGGAGACCATCTCCTGCCACCGCCCTGTCTCTCTAACCTCCTGTAGTCTTTCTTTCACTACCTTCACCCATGCCAGATCATTACCGAGGAGCAGGTCAACCCCGTCCACAGGGAAACTAGGGGCAATCCCTACAGTCTCCGGTCCCGATACTAGGTTGCACTCCAGGTGCACCCAGTGTACAGGTACAGGCATACACTGCCCTCCAATACCATTCACCACCACCATTTTGGTGTTCACTGCACTATCTGGGGGAAAGATCAGGCCTTTTCCCAGTAAAAGGGATCTGGTGGCCCCTGTGTCCCTAAGAATCACTATGGGCTTGCTTGCCCCACTCGAGGGGTATGGGGTTACTTTCCCTTCAGATACAAAACCCTGATAACCTTCAGGAATCCTATTAACTTTTCCTGCATTGGCCATAGTAAGCTTCCTGGGTTGCACCATTACTGCAGTCAAAGCCACAGCTTTTTTCGTGTTTTCCATCAGGCCCTCATCTTCACTAAGCGGGTGTGCCCTGACTAACCTACCGGTTTCCCCTTTAGTTTCCAGCAGTCGGCTTTTAAATGCCCTGCCTTGTTACAATGGAAGCACACAGGTCTCTGGGTCTCACTCTTGCTCACAGCACCTTCCTTTTTGGCTGGAGAAGGGCCCCTGTGTCTCCTGCTTTCCTTTCTCTTCCAGGATTGCCTGGACAGATATCACCTTCCCACCGTTTATCCATTTCGGATTTGTGGGGTTGACTAGGAAAGATTCCCCCCTGGGAGAACAACTTATAAATTAAAGCAAACTCATCAGCCAGAATGGCCGCTTGCCTGGCTCCCTGAACCCGCTGCTCCTCGACATGAGTTTTTATTGAGAATGGGAGTGAGTTTTTAAATTCTCTGAGAGTCTCATAGCTGAGCTGTATTTTTAAAGCCCTCAGTCACTGGTCAAAAGCCAGCTGCTTGCTTCTTTCAAACTCCAAATAGGTTTGATTGGCTTGCTTTTTGAGGGTTCTGAACTTCTGGCGGTAGGCTTCGGGTACTAATTCATAGCATTTTTGATCAGTTCATAGTTTGATGAACTCTCATCTGGCAGCAAGGAATAGACCTCATGGGTTTTTCCAGTTAGTTTGCTTTGCAGTAAAAGAGACCAGGTCTCAGCTGGCCATTTTAGCTGCCTTGCCAATTTCTTGAAGGACACGAAAAACGCTTCCACATCTTCCTCATTGAATTTTGGAATTAGTTGGGCGAGTTGTAGAAATCTTGTACTCAGTCCTGAATTCCTGAATTCTAATCTTCCATATGGGCCAACTTTCACTAGGGTTACTCTGTCACCCTCTAACTAACTCAAGCTGCTTCAGCTCTCGCTCTTTTGATTCTTTCCGGAATATTCTTTCTTTCTCTCTCTCTCGTTCCCTCTCCTGTCTTTGTTTTTCTTCACATTCCATTTGGAAGGCCCTCTCTTTCTCCCTCTCCTGCCTCTCTCTCTCTTTTTCCAGCCTCTCTCTTTCTCTTTCCTTGTCTTCTAATTCAAGTTTCTTTTGTTCCAGTTGTATCTTTGCTAGCAGTACCCTGTATGGGTCTGCTTCTAACACTGCTTCTGCTTTGTCAGATTCAAGGAATTCAAGGGGTCTGTTACTAGCTTCACCTGGTCTTATTGTAACAGGGTTTAATTTTAAACACACTGTTTTTAGCTCCCCCATTGTGAATCCTTGTTCACAACTTTCCAACAATAAGGAAAAGAAATGAGCATAAACAGGCTTTCTTTGGTTTAAAGAAGAAAGATGAAATTTATTAAACTTTAAACTTAACTCTAATAGGGTTCACGCCTACGGGTATATGACGCACCCACGCAAGATTGCACATATGATATAAACACGCACATAGGGACAGAAAAGAGAAGAAAAGATAAGTAGAACAGTTTGAGGCAATCTTGTTACAGTTTCTCGAGCTCGCTGTAGTCCTTGATTGAAGATATGGTCTTGCGTTTCTTTAGGGCCCAGTAGTCTTCTTAAAACCTTGTTCATGTAGGAAACCTTTCTGTCTTTGAGTTTCACGTGTTTTCACAAGATTCAGTTCCATAGGAAAAGATGAAGGCACGCAGACAGGAGAGGAGATGTTCTCAGTCCATGAGCATATGGCGTTCTCTTCTCCAATTCCTTTGTTGGGAGTTCAAATTCAAAAAAAACTCCCAGGTTGCCCAGCAGGTTAGACATGTGATTAGGTCCTTGTATGGAACAGTCTCTTCAACATCTTTTGTTGGAAGTTTAAATTCGCTGCAACAGCCAGTTAGTCATGTAACTAAAACTGTTCTGACTACTTCCATGTATTGGGGAAGCAACTGCTGGGTCCCCATTGTTTCAACATTGTCTGGTGCTATGCAAATCTCCTTCCAATCAGGGCTTGCAATTTTTAAGTTTTAGTTCACGTAGCGAAATAATGTGTGCCTCAGTCTTGGCAAGTGGGGGGGTTTGCCTGACAGTTCCTAAGAACTGTCCAAGTCAAAATAAGTCAAAAGACCTCCTGTTGTGTTGTTAACTGGTTATACAGTTGAAAGAATCCCCCACAAAATCAGTGTATCACTGAAGAGCACCACAATGACACCTGAACCTGTTCCCAAAATCCCACTTAACTGGTTATCAAAGGACTCAAAAGAGCTTTTATTGGCAAATGTCCTGAGCTGTATAGAGAGAGAATGGTGGCTGCTGATAGGCGGCTGTAATGAGATGGACTGTCGATCCATTTAGTAGCCCAGAAAGCATCTATATTAATATGTTGGCGCATATTTCTCAATTATAACCATTCATTTTGCCAGCATAAATTCGACAAGCACATGTAAATTAGGGAATCAGTATGTGGTGATGCCAAAAGTCCCTGCCTCACCTGCATTAGTTCCTCTTTTGCCCTTATAAAATTAGCAGCCAATCAGTATTCAGGACTGCTGGTGTTGTTTAAAAAAAGGCAGAAGCAAATTTAAAGTGTCTAATATCTATATTTGTCGATTTTAAGAAACCTTGGTAATCTTAACCCCAAAAGTGTGGGATTTGGGTCAGGTAGTAAGTTAAAAACGTTAAAAATCTCAAACCTGCCCGTTTCCAGTTTTAAATCTCAGAAGGCAGTCAGTCACTGAAAGTTTTAAAGGAGGCTGCCAGCCATTTAAACATGCTTTCTATTTTTAACTTCCTGGCCGTGGGAAAAATGACAGGTAAAAGGCGAGAAGGGCTAGATCCACACATGCCCTTACAGCACTGTTCGTGGGTCAGGAGGAGCAGGAGTAATTCCTTTCAAGCCAACAAGCTAACCTGAAATCACCCCTGCAATCTGTCTAGCCTCCAGCTCCATGATGGTGATCCCCCATCCCTCCATAATCACTGACCCACCATCCCAGCAATCACCAACTCCCCCCAGTCTCCCCCCATGTGCCCTGCAATCACCAACCATCCCCCCACACCCTGGAAAACTTTACTCCCAGATTTCCCATCCAGAACTCCTCCCACTTCTGCTCTAAACGTGCTGCTAAGTAAATATCAAGGTCCTTATTTCTGACCTGATTTCAATGTTTAGTCTAATTTTCTTATTGTCAATGGCTTTCCCTGGACCAGAATATACTGGGAGAGGTGTGCATAACACTATTTGTCCCAGCAACGACGATTGTAAAGATTCACTTTACAAAGGAAGTTGTTACTAAGATATATCACATACTGCAGCATTGACTAGCAAACTAAGAACGCACCACCTGATCTCCACATTCAAAATGGCACAGGAAAGACTAATTACATAGGTCATGAGCCCAATTTTAAGCCTCTCTCAGGAAGATTGCCATTGTGTGCTAAACCATGTTTTGTGTTATGAGCTCATGCACAGTGAGTTTAGAATGCTGAGATTATTTCCAGAGCAAACCCTGATAGCTGATGAAGAAAGGAGATTTCCATCTCATTACTCTTGACAGAATTCAAATCCAGGTCTCAAAGTTGAAAACATTAGGAATTATCCCATTGTTACAGCCAGGCATAATATTTAAGATATTTGCATTAAATTTGATACAACGGCTTACAAATTTATTGGAACATAGGAACATGAGTAGGTCATTTAGCCACTTGAGCCTGTTCTGTCAGTCAATCAGATCATGGCTGATGAGATCATTATGGTTGTAGAACATAGGGCTGAATTTTCCCAGCCCACTGGAGATGGACTGGGAGGGGGAAGGGCTGGCAATATGATGGGCAAGACGTCAGGAGGGGAGCCTGGCGTCTTCCCACTGCCATGCCTTATTTACAGTGGCAGGAACCTTGGTGGTGCCAAGGGCCATTTTTTGCCCCATCCCACGTCAGGAGGGCCTGCTGTCATGTGGGGAGACTGCCAAGTAAACCCTGGTGGCCTCCCAGTGGGCTCCGGGGGTGAGGGAGGGTTGAGCGGGGGGAAGGGGGCCTCCTTGATGTGTGCTCCATGGCCCACGGAGGAGGGCTCCCAGTGACAACAGCTGCATCCTCGCGGCAATGGCACCACCGGTGCACCAAGACCCCCAGTGCCTTCCAATCGCCGAGGCCTGCCTGCCTGGCCCTGGATTCCCCCAACGAAACTCACCTTTCTTTGAGGGTGCTTCACTATTGAGGTGCCCTCTCCCTGGTGATGCGGCCACAGCAATGGCCACCACTAGGGCAGCTCTTGCAGGGTGGAGGGGGGCACCATCATCAATTCGGTGGCAGCTCTGGCATCAACCTGTTAATTGGTCATCATAGGCAAAATGCTGCCCCAGGGTCCCACCACCCGAAAAATTCAGCCCATAATTTTTAATTGATACTTAATTGCTTATATTAATTGTCCAATTATTAAGATTATTTTAAATGGGTTTTTTTAATTACATTTCCAGAAGCATAAACAATTCTGTGATTCAGAAAAGTGACAATTTTTTACATATGGATACATAAAACATACCTCATAGTTTAGACATTTTCGAAGAATCATGGATCCATTCTCTGGGTTAATTTCAAACACATTTGATGGTATTGTCGGATTTTGAGAAACAATTGAGTAGGAAACTTTTCCATTACCAAGTCTTTCATCATCAGGATCTACTGCTTCGACTCTGAAGATTTCTTCACCTAAAGTATAGAACATGAATTACTCAGTAAATATGCATTGAGTAAATTATGCCTCCAAAAACCAGTGTTGCTGTCTTCACATCGCTTTAAGAGATACGTCTAGTGGAAACAAAAGATACTGGAAATGTTTGGCAGCTTGGTTAACATTTGACACAGAAGATACATTAATGTTTGGAGTGCAAGGTTTGCTCTCACCTCCAGCACGATTGCACCTGAAATATTAATCTTTGTCTTTCAGATGTTGAAGGAGTTTCTCTGCATTTTCAGCAATTTTTACTCGGCTTTCCAGCACACACTTTCCTTTTCAGTTTTACAGTGTGTAACCATTTGTTGTGATCATTGCATGTTCAGAAACCAAACACAGTCTCGGAAAATACACAAGCGTCACTTTGGTTCAAATGGTATCACTGAGTGGTGACGCACATCAGGACTTGAAGGGATAATCTAAGCTGATACTTCTGTGAAATTTTGAAGTAGTGCTGCATTGGTACTGATGCCCCATCCGCCTGTTCAAAGCAAATTAGGAAATTGTGCTGGTCTTTCATAAAAATTACCATGGAAATTGCCTCTTGTGTTTGCCTATATAACAATAGCGACAAAACATCAAAGTAATCTGCTGCATCTGAAGGGACATCCAAGAGATGTAATATTATAAATGCAAAAGGAAAGAAAGACTACCCGGTCTTCAGGGGCAAGCTGTAAACCTCAAGTGACCAGCAGAAAAAAGATTTATCAAGCTTCATGATTTTTGGAGCACTTTTCAACAGCAAAGATTTGAAAATAAGAATTATTTTTAATGTTGGGGTGTTGGGAGGGGGTTGGATGCATGGAGACATTATGTAGGGATTCATTGCACTCATTGCTGCCCAAAGTTCAGCTCCCACAAAGTTTTGTGGCCTTTCTGAAGGAGTATCCAGCAGCAGGTGATAACTGGAGTATGCAAATGAGTATGCTACCTGTTTGTACCTCTAGTCAAACCCCTCCCTTTAGATGTCTACTAGTTGTGCTAAGCAACCAGGCAGCAAGAGATGTGAACTGTATGGGCCAGGAGTTTCCATGAATTGGCAAGGAGGGGAAGGCAGGATCAGAAGTTGGTGGTGCTGGTGCTCCTGCTCAGATCCCTGATCTCGCCCAAATCTAGAGCTAGCTGGCGGGGGGCTGACCATTCACTGGCCAGAGATGGGGACTGACGCATCAGCCACGGTGTCAGCTGACATAGCCGGATGTGCTGGCACTATCTTTAAAGGGAACACAGCTTCAAACCTCCTTTTGCACATGCTTCCACACTTGCTTCAGGCCATCTCCTTCAACACCTGCAGCCAATAGTGCAGCCCTCCCAATAGGAGAAAGCCAAGAGGTCAGCGAGGCAGGCAGTGAGGGCCTGAGGAACGACACTTGTCGGTGCTAAACTTCAGAAACCTGGTTATGGAAGGATAATGCTGGAGCCTCTATTTACTCAGTTTCACGTTTACTGTGCAAAGTAAAAGGATTACAAACATCTAGCTCCTCACACAAAACCATCCACCAGTCTCAGTGAGTGTCTGCTTATAAGTGCTCAACTAAGACCCTAATTAACACCCTTCAACTGCATATAATAAAACCATTGATATACAATTAACAGATTCCCTTCTTTCTTTTACAATACAATTTGGATTAACATGCTCAAACAACATTTCAAAAATAAATCAAATATTATGCAGCAAGAATTAACATAGTCAAAGAACATTTCAAAATAAATTAAAATAAATTCCATATTGGGTACGAAGTATTACATTGACAGACACCCTTCCTCTAGCACCCCAAACAATTTCTTTGCACTAGCATTCCTTTTTGTGAAATAATGGAATAGCTGATGACCTGCAGCTACCCATTTAAGTTTGGCGATTTCCTTTCTCTCCAGCATTTGTTTAAATCCAGCAAGGCCAATACGTAGGCTTTTCTCACTCGCACTTCCTGTAGAGTGTACATTATCCCACAAAGAACGATTATCCAAATAACATTTCCTGGGTATCCTATCTTCAATATGTCCCTTTTTCAGAATTTCTGAATATATTTGACAAATAGAACACCAGATCAACTGCCTCCACAAGGCCCAGTGTTTCCACAGCTAACATGCTTTTAAAAAACAGTTTTATTTTCTTAGCCTCCCGAGCTAAAGAACATTTCCCATTTTCAGCCTTCAGAAATATTATGAAGGCAGCTGCACTCAAATACCCATCAGCAAGATTAGCATGTGAAGCATCACTAAAATTATCAGCTTCGTGTTCTTTGGGTCACCTAAGGATGGGAACTTCAGTACACATTTCTCCAGATTTAGTTTTTCAATGTTTTATTTGCTCTTAAAACATTCTCAACTTTTGGATGTTTCATCATTGTGCTTAACTCCAGCATATCAAAAATAGCATCAGGCCTAGTCTGAGAGTACAACCAGTTTAATTGACCAACCAAGCTTCGCAATTGCTCAGTCTCTGCTTTAGATAGATCATCTTTCTGTGACGACCTAACACGATTAACCAGGCTGGGAGTAACACTCTCTAAATAGGATTGTTAATTCAAACTTAGTCCAGGCTTAGTCTGCTTAATATCTAAACCAATATATTTAAAGGCCCCTTCCCTTCCCTTCCTCGACTTCTCTGTCTCCATCTCTGGGGATAGGTTGTCTACCAATATCCATCATAAGCCCACTGACTCCCACAGCTACCTCGACTACACTTCTTCACACCCTACCTCCTGTAAGGACTCCATTCCATTCTCCCAGTTTCTCCGTCTCCGACGCATCTGCTCTGATGATGCTACCTTCCATGACGGTGCTTCTGATATGACCTCCTTTTTCCTCAACCAAGGATTTCCCCCCACTGTGGTTGACAGGGCCCTCAACCGTGTCCGACCCATTCCCCGCACCTCTACCCTCACCCCTTCCCCTCCCTCCCAGAACCGTGACAGGGTTCCCCTTGTCCTCACTTTTCATCCCACCAGCCTCCATATCCAAAGGATCATCCTCCGCCATTTTCGCCACCTCCAGCGTGATGCCACTACCAGTCGCATCATCCCCTCCCTTCCCCTGTCAGCATTCCGAAGGGATCGGTCCCTCCGCGACACCCTGGTCCACTCCTCCATTACCCCCACCACCTCGTCCCTGTCCCAGGGCACCTTCCCCTGCAATCGCAGGAGGTGTAATACCTGCCCATTTACCTCCTCTCTCCTCACTATCCCAGGCCCCAAACACTCCTTTCAGGTGAAGCAGCGATTTACTTGTACTTCTTTCAATGTAGTATACTGTATTCGCTGCTCACAGTGTGGTCTCCTCTACATTGGGGAGATCAAGCGCAGACTGGGTGACCGCTTTGCGGAACATCTCCGCTCAGTCCGCAAGCAGGACCCTGAGCTTCCGGTTGCTTGCCATTTCAACACTCCCCCCTGCTCTCATGCTCACATCTCTGTCCTGGGATTGCTGCAGTGTTCCAGTGAACATCAATGCAAGCTCGAGGAACAGCATCTCATCTACCGATTAGGCACACTACAGACTGCCGGACTGAACATTGAGTTCAATAATTTCAGAGCATGACAGCCCCCCATTTTACTTTCATTTTTAGTTATTTTTTCTTCCTTTTTTTTTACATTCCTTTTTACATTTTTTACAATCTTTTTTTGCATTTATTTCATTTCATCTTAGTTTGTTCAGTTTGCTTACCCACTGTTTTTTTCAGGTTGTTTTTCTTCAGGTTTGCACTTGCTGCTGTTCAATATTCAGTGTATTCACACTTAATCTGTACTAATGCTTTGTCTTTCAACACACCATTAACATATTGTTTGCCTTTTCTCCGTGACCTTTTGGTCAGCTATGTGGCCTGGTCCAATCTGCACCTTCTCCTTTGTTATCTCTTGCCCCACCCCCACCTCACTTGTTTATAATCTGTGACTTTTCTAATATTTGTCAGTTCCGAAGAAGGGTCACTGACCCGAAACGTTAACTCTGCATCTCTTTCCACAGATGCTGCCAGACCTGCTGAGTGATTCCAGCATTTCTTGTTTTTGTTTCAGATTTCCAGCATCCGCAGTATTTTGCTTTTATTTAAAGGCCCCACAAGCCTGACTCCCAATCTTAAATTCTGCCCTAATCTTATCTCAAATCTTATTTTACCTAATCTCAAAATCCACAGTACCACCCCATAAGAAATCATCAATGTGCATCATGAAGATGCCTGAAAGTTTTCCTTTATGATATCAATAAAACGTTGCAGGATCTGCTTTTAGTTGAACACAACCAATTTTCAACAAAACAGAACTCACCGAGAAATACCACACCCTGGAAGCATCATTAAGGCCATAGACGCATTTGTTCAGTTTCCATAATTTTCCTTCTGAAGCTGCTGCCTCTCTAGGTGGTTCCTCTGAAAAGTATGACCTTGCAGAAACGCAGCTTTTATGTCAATGGATCTACACTCCCATGAATATGTGGCCAAAAGAGCCAAAACGATTTTCAAGATTACTTTTCCAGCTGTGGAAGAGTCCACTCGAACATCGGAATCACTCAGTTGCTCTTCAAAACCCCTTGCAACTAGCCTTATATGTTCCACCCGGAAGGACTTTTTCGATACAAATCCAATCTATATGACAAGGCTGGCAGTTCCCTATCTGGTACCTCAGAATAAATTCCAAACTCTCTCCAACTCTCTAATTCATGATACGAACATACCAATTAGGAGCAGGAGTAGCCACTACACCCCTCTAGCCTGCTCCGCCATTCAATAAGTTCATGGCTGAACTGATTACTCCACATTTCCACCTACCCCCGATAACCTTCCATCCCCTTGCTTATCAAGAATCTATCTACCCCTGCCTTAAAAATATTCAAAGACTCTGCTTCCACTGCCTTTTGAGGAAGAGAATTCCAAAAACTCACAACCTCTAAGAGAAAAAATTTCTCCTCATCTCTGTCTTAAATGGGCGACTCCTTATTTTTAAACATTGATTCCTAGTTCGAGATTCTCCCACAAGGGGAAACATCCTTTCCACATCCACACTGTCAAGACCCCTCAGGATCTTGTATGTTTCAATCAAATCACCTCTTACTGTTATAAATTCCAGCAGATACAAGCCTAGCCTGTCCAATCTTTCCTCGTACGACAGCCAACCCATTCCAGGTACTAGTCTAGTAAACCATCTCTGTACTGCCTCCAACGTATTTACATGTTTCGCTTCTCTTATTCACTTATCCGCAAGTTTATTGGCAGACACAAAAACTTCACGGTCATGAACACTTCTGCTTCTGGTTCTATTCCGAGACTACTCTCTAGCCTTCATTTCATTGTGGAATCTATTCAAACTACGGACTCTATTAGCACTTTGATGTATTTCGAAATTACTGTTAGAAAATCTCCCTCGTACTTTATCGGAGGTTCTTTCTCCAATACGTGATCACTTCCTTTTGTAAGAATCACTTCCAGACCCCTCTTAGACCATACACTGCACTTTCTTACCCTCCACTCTTTCACCCCATTCTGCCAGTCCATGGGCCTTGCTTCTTGGCCATCATCTTGAATATTTAACCAATAGTTAAATTTGCCTGTAGATTTTCCTGCATATCCCTCCATTTATTAGACCCCTCTGGAATATATATCACTGAGCACCTACTCAAGATAATTGGCCTTTGGATGCGAAAGCTCGTTCCTGTGCATCATGATTGGTCACATTACTATCCAACTCTTAATCTACCATATTCTGTGCCTCAGGACTTTCATCACAAAACACATGAGTATTTGAGTTACAAGGTGCCTTTTTTCCCTTTTTCAGCTGCTCAGATTCTGAGATTTTGTAATCAACCCCGATTAATCGTGAGGAATGAACGTTAAAAGTTTGATTGCCATACTTGATAGCTACTATCTAATCAACACGACCGATTACCAGGGCCTTGCATTCCCTATGGCTGTCTCTTTTATAATAGACCAATCTCCTGAATTAAATTCCACCTCAGATGGCCTTGTACAATGCCTCAGAGCTCTGCAAATTTTCTGAGACCTCAGCCTTGATGAAAGCCCATCTCCCTGCATGTTCTTCTTCTTCTTTGGCCTCCTTGTCTCGAGAATGCCTGGAGGTGGTCAGTTGTTTGTGAAGCAGCACCTGGAGTGGCTCTCAAGGTCAATTCTAGAGTGACAGACTCTTCCGCAGGTGCTGCAGAAAAAATTGGTTGTCGGGGCTGTCACACATTTGGCTCTCCCCTTGCGCTTCTGTCTTTTTTCCTGCCAACAACTAAGTCTCTTTGACTTGCCACACTTAAGCCCCGCCTTTATGGCTGTCTGCCAGCTCTGGTGATCACTGACAACTGACTCCCACGACTTGCGATCAATGTCACAGGACTTCATGTCGCATTTGCAGACGTCTTTAAAGCAGAGACATGGATGGCCGGTGGGTCTGATACCAGTGGCGAGCTCGCTGTACAATTTGTCCTTGGGGATCCTGCCACCTTCCATGAGGCTCACATGGCCAAGCCATCTCAAGCTGGCTCAGTAGGGTGCATATGCTGGGGATGTTGGCCGCCTCGAGGACTTCTGCGTTGGAGATACGGTCCTGCCACCTGATGCCAAGGATTCTCCGGAGGCAGCGAAGATGGAATGAATTGAGACGTCGCTCTTGGTTGACATACGTTGTTCAGGACTCGCTGCCGTGGAGCAAGGTACTGAGGACACAAGCTTGATATACTCGGACTTTTGTGTTCCGTGTCAGTGTGCCATTTTCCCACACTCTCTTGGCCAGTCTGGACATAGCAGTGGAAGCCTTTCCCATGTGTTTGTTGATTTCTGCATCGAGAGACAGGTTACTGGTGATAGTTGAGCCTAGGTAGGTGAACTCTTGAACCACTTCCAGAGCGTTGTCGCCAATATTGATGGATGGAGCATTTCTGACGTCCTGTCCCATGATGTTCGTGTTCTTGAGGCTGATGGTTAGGCCAAATTCATTGGAGGCAGCCGCAATCCTGTTGATGAGTCTCTGCAGACACTCTTCAGTGTGGGATGTTAATGCAGCATCGTCAGCAAAGAGGAGTTCCCTGATGAGGACTTTCTGTACTTTGGTCTTCGCTCTAAGACGGGCAAGGTTGAACCACCTGCCATCTGATCTTGTGTGGAGGAAAATTCCTTCTTCTGAAGACTTGAACGCATGTGAGAGCAGCAGGGAGAAGAAGATCCCAAACAATGTCGGTGCGAGAACACAGCCCTGTTTCACACCACACAGGATAGGAAAGGGGTCTGATGAGGCACCGCAATGCTGAATTGTGCTTTTCATATTGTCATGGAATGAGGTGATGATACTTAGTAGCTTTGGTGGACATCCGATCTTTGCTAGTAGCCTGAAGAGACCACGTCTGCTGACGAGGTCAAAGGCTTTGGTGAGATCAATGAAAGCAACGTAGAGGGGCATCTGTTGTTCACGGCATTTCTCCTGTAACTGGCGAAGGGAGAACAGCATGTCAATGGTGGATCTCTCTGCTTGAAAGCCACACTGTGCCTCAGGGTAGACACGTTCAGCCAGCTTCTGGAGTCTGTTTAAAGCGACTCCAGCGAAGACTTCCCCCACTATGCTGAGCAGGGAGATTCCACGGTAGTTGTTGCAGTCACCACAGTCACCCTTGTTCTTTGCCTGTGCTGCTCCCTCATCCCAGCACAGGCAAACCAGTTCGTGGAGTGCTGAAAGTATAGCAGGCTTGGCATTCTTGATTATTTCAGGGGTAATGCCATCCTTCCCAGGGGCTTTTCCACTGGCTACAGAATCAATGGCATCACTGAGTTCTGATTTTGTTGGCTGTTCGTCCAGCTCATCCATGACTGGCAGAGACTGGACTGCATTGAGGGCGGTTTCAGTGACAACATTTTTCCTGGAGTACAGTTCTAGGTATTGCTCCACCCAGCGGTCCATTTGCTTGCATTGGTCAGTGATTGTGTCCCCTGATTTAGACTTGAGGGGGGGGATCTTCTTGATGGTCGGCCCAAAAGCTCTCTTAATGCCATCATACATTCCTCTGATGTTTCCGGTGACGGAGGCCAGCTAAATACGACTGCATAGGTGTTGCCAGTAGTCATTTGCACAGCGCCTGGCTGTTCTTTGTGCAGCGCTTCTGGCTGCTTTAAATGCTACGGATGTTAACTCGTTGGGGGCTTTCTTGTAGTTCAACAGTGAAATGCGCTTAGCGGCTATGACAGGTTCCAGCTCTTCAAACTGAGATTGAAACCAGTCTGCATTCTGCTTCACACATTTTCCATAGGTGGTCATTGCTGAGTCATAGATGGCGCCTCTGATGTGGGCCCACTTGGTCTCTGAATCTCCTGTAGGAGTGTTTTGAAGGGCTTTTTCAAGTGAATTTAGAAACTTATGTAACAGCTGTGGATAAGAAATTCTGTTCGTGTTGATGCGCGGGCGGCCCTTCTGCTTGGAGTGATGCAGCTTCTTTGGTTTGAGTCTAACCTTGCTGCACACCAGGAAGTGGTCAGTGTCGCAGTCCGCACTGTGGAAGCTGCGTGTGATTTGAACGCTGTTTAAAGAGGCTCGACTTGTGACGATGAGGTCCAGCTGGTGCCAACGACGTGATCTTGGGTGCCTCCAAGAAACCTGGTGACAGGGTTTAGTATGAAAGAACGAGTTGGTGATGCAGAGGTTGTGATAGGTACTCAACTCAAGCAGTCTCTGTCTATTCTCATTCATCCTTCCAATGCCATAGCGCCAGAGGCAGGAGGGCCACGAGTCATGGTCGGCCCCAACCCTGGCATTAAAGTCACCCAGCAGGAACAGATGTTCGGTATTGGGGATGCTACTAATGATATTATGGAGTTCCTCATAGAACTGGTCTTTAACTTCAGGTGGGAGCAGAGTGTTGGAGCATAGATGCTGAGTAGGTGTACTGGACCAGAGGCGGTGAGCAGTCGGATGGACAACATGCGTTCCGAGCCATTTGAAGGTGGCTCCATCATGCTGAGCAAGGAGTTTCTGAAGGCGAAGCCCATTCCATACTGTCTTGGTTCTCCCTACCCTGCCAGAAGAAGGTGTAGTCTTGCTCTCTTGGAGATCCACTCGCAGGGAAGCGTGTCTCCTTAAGTGCTGCAATGTCCACAATGAGTCTACTGAGCTCGTTGTTAATGATGGCGGTCTTCCGAGAATCGTTGATTTGTGTAAGGTCTTCCGACGTTCAGGGCACATAGTTCTGAAGTTCCAGCTTGCAAAACGAAGGGCTGGTATCTTATTTCCTTTTTTTGTCGTGTTGTTTGGTGTGGTGTTACAGTCCACTTGTCAGGCAATGACCCTTAGCTCCAAGCACCCATTGAAGCAGGTGGACTATGGTGGGACAGAACTTTACTGACCGGGGGCTGCCCGGTTTGAGGCGAGCAGTAGCTGTCCAGTGAGATGCGATGACCTCTCCCACCGACAAAGGCAACCCGTGGCGCCCAATCTCTACACCAATTGGGCTGGACCTATAACCCGTAACTGCTGCCTTCCGTGCTGTTTTGGTCGCTGTGAGGCGACTATGGAGTGACCTCTCCATGGTGCATGCTTGGGCGGATGTATGGAGGTTGTGAGTTGCCCAAGCGTTAAAACTCCCCTCTCGACCTTCCTGGTGGGGTCCAAAGGAGTGCAGAGCACAACGTTTAGCACCGGTATGGCTGCAGGAACTGCCGGAAACATGCCAAAGGTGACACATGACCGCCTTCGGGGTTCCGTTCCGGATTTTCTGTTAGGGTTTACTCCCTTAGCCTTGGTCTCTCCCGAGACGCCCACAAGGCAGTGGGGTTGTTAGGGCCCCTGCTCAGGGATAGGTGGATGCCGGTGGGAGGAGGTGGGTGGAAGGGGGCGCGGGGGGGTGGGGGTGCAGGGGAAGGGGGTGCGAGGGGGGAGCTGGGAAGGGGGCGCGAGGGAGGAGCTGGGAAGGGGGTGAAAGGGGGTGGGGGGGAAGGGGGTGCGCTGGGAGGGGAGCGCGAGGGGGTGTGTTGGGAGGGGGCACAGGTAATAAAACATTTCATCAGCTCCCACACAATGCGGTCCCCATGTAAAGTTGGGGTTGCCTGGTGTAGTTTCAACCTCGACACAAAATTTTGCCGGTCTAAAGTATTAAAAAAAGCTACCGTGATTTATTCGCGATATGCCATGCAGGCTGTGGGCTGGCCTGCTCACCAGGGTCGTGGCCCCTGCCGGACGCTTCTAGGATTCTTGGGATGAAATCAATCCTGCCAGGTCTACCCCTCACTCGCTGCACCAAGAATTTTGCAGAGCTGGGGCTTTTAATGCTTTTTACTCTCCGATGAAATATAATACTTATAGTAATAACCAATAGAGCACAATTTCAGTTGAGATCACCTTTTCTAGGATGTCCCCTTTCTGAAAAATGCAATATGACAAGGGACAACTGGAGGAGCAATACTAATCAAATTAGTATCAATATATTATCCTGGGTGTTAGGATTTCCTTAATTACAAAAACTTATTTTGTCTGTAGCACATAATGTCCCTGTGTCCCACCATTCAGGAACTTACTTTCAAAATAAATTAATTATTTTTAAAGAGTATTTAAATCTATGAATGTCTTGATGTAAATTTAAAATTAAATTGTTCATGAGTCCCTGTATATCATTCTAGCCACGTTTCCTGTTAAACTATTAGAGTATATGCAGAGTAGTGCCACAGAAATATTTGGGGAAATAGCCAAATGAATGTGTTATAAGTTAGGAAAGAATCTAACAAATTTACAATAAAAAATATTACAATATTACTACCCATTAGTGCTTAGTTTTTTTCATTCTATAACATAAAGAAAAAAAATTTTATCGGTATCCAAACAGCTCCAGTGAGACTAGACAAGACACATATTTAGTCATTTTCCTCCTGCTTTACTCTGAACATCAGCATATCATTTCAGGGGTGGTGCAGCTCAGTCATTTCCACACCTTAATAGCACTGAACAATATTTTGTGTTCCTTTGCCATCTGATGACTTTCCTAGTGCCTAGTTATTCACTCTGCTTCACAAAATTTTTTTGTCCCAAGTGTTGTTTTTGTTTTCTCAAAGCATAAGATTCTGCCACGGATGAGCAGAATTTCTTGTGGAGATTCTGAAAATAGGGAGAGATTGTAAAGTGCATGGTATTCTGGGAGTTGTAGCTTGTTCACCCACTGCTTGCTGTACAGATATCAATAATACAATAATAAATTCCACCTTAAATGGCCTTCTACAATGCCTCAGAGCTCTGCAAATTTTCTCAGAGACCTCAGCCTTGATGAAAGCCCGTCTCCCTGCATGTAAAGCATTCAAGTGTGTAGGATATGGGGTATGCCATTTAGAACCGAGATGAGGAGAAATTTCTTCATTCAGAGGGTGGTGAACCTGTGGAATTCTCTACCACAGAAGGCAGTGAAGGCAAAATCATTAAATATATTCAAGAAGGAGATAGATATATTTCTTAATGCTAAAGGGATCAAGGGATATGGGGAAAAAGCGGGAACAGGGTACTGAATTAGATGATCAGCCATGATCTTTTTTGAATGGCGGAACAGGCCCAAAGGGCTGAATGGCCTACTCCTGCTCCTATTTTCTATGTTTCTATGTTTAGTACCTTCTACAGCAGGAGGACTGTCACACAGTACAGAAGACAATTTGGGACTCTGCCTATAGATCAATTGATAGGGATTATATCCTCCAACCATCTGAAGTGAATTCTTTGCATGAACAGCCCATGCCAGGGCAGTTGTCAACTTGCAATTTGGCTGGTCAACTAACATTTTATGTAACATTTCATCAACCACTGTATGATTTCTTTCACAAAGCCCACTGTTGAAAGGACTTTCAGCTGCAGTATTCATAACCATCATGTTCATGTTTTTACACATATCTCTGAACTCGTCATTGTAAATTCCTCTCCATTCTCGGACAGAAACTTAGCTGCTGTCCCAAGTCCAGTCCCTATCCATTTCTCCATAATTTTGTCTATAATAATCCTTTTGTCCTTACTATTTATTGTTGTAGAAAGACTAAATCTAGTTGCTAGGTCTATAAAATGTAGAATGAAAATATTCTTGTCTTTGTTCAATACCTTTAAATCCATGACAACTACCTTGTTAAAGCCACGTGCCAATGGAAGGCTGACAACAGGACGTGATGGTGTCCTCTGATACTTTTTACAAATTTCACACTTTTCACTAATCTCTTCTGTTATCCCTGTATACCCTTCATCAATCACATCTGCATCTTTTAGCAGGGTTTTTAATCACTGACAAGAAGGGTGAGCAAATTGTCTGTGTAACTTTAAGACAATTTGCCTTTTATCACTCTGATTCTTAACACCTGATGCCATCAATACTTCTCTAACACTGAGACTGGAAATATCAGAGGTATAGAAATACCCCTGACTAAATAAAATGCAAATTCACTGATTTCCCAAAAACAATTGCCTTATCATGTTCCATATCAAGTTTCTGTACCTTTTTCATTGAAGGCTCACTCAACAGTAAAGGTATCTCACTGGAGACTACATTAGTACTGATAAAGTAGCTTACTCCAGCTATTTTACATGGAATTACTACTCTCTTCAGTGACTTCAATGTGTTGTCATCACCAAACCTAAAGTTGGTAGTATTTTTATACTCCTTAATCTTGCATCGCTCCTCACTACTGAGTGAATCCAGATAACACTGTAACCAATCAGTTCTACATACTGTCGACATGCAAGCATTATCCAGTACAGCACAGTTGAACGAATCCGCAACTAAAACAAGACTAAAACTTCTTGACTACAATTCGTTTAAATCCATCCGTATCTTCCTCTTCTGCCTCAGAATTCTCTGCATCATATGTTATTTCGAGGACTCTGCCCCTCCACTTAGGGCAGTTCATTGCATAATGATACTTTGAGTCACATCTGAAGCACCTACTAACTGTTGCTACGCATTCCTGGGATTCATTCGCTTCTGATTGCTGTTCCAATTCTGTCTTCCACTGTAATAGTCCAACTTGCTAAAGGTGCTTTCATCTTCATTCCTTCTGTCTTTAACTCTTCCATTGTACTTATGCCTGCTTCCAGTATCTGGATTATTTCTAAATCTTGTAAACATTGAGTCCTCCATTCTTCATGTCACTGCAGAATGCCCTGCTTGTTCTACCAGGACTGCAGGAAATGACTGTTTCCCCAGAAAGTTTTTTTTAAGGCCACTGACATTTGATCCAACAAGGATTCTTTGTCCCAGAACCAAACCCCAGTTAGAACCAGGAGCCTGTCCATATGTGACCCCCCCTAGCACAATCTAGCAATTTAAAAGCTATCGCTGAACCAGGAATCTCCAAATTGAATTTCCTCAATCTTCTACACTGTCTGTTCAAGTACAGATTTATTCCTCCACTGAATAACCATCTGTTTTCCGAAATCTATCAAAGTCTGACCAAGCCTCATACATATTCAATGGGTCATCTTTCTTGTAAATTTCATCCAAGCATTCTAACAGAAGACCTAACCTTTCATCAGAATCCAGCTGGCCAGCATCCAGTTCACAAAACACTTTACTTCTGATTTTAGTTTTGGTATTTTTTTTTAGAATTAGAATATTACAGCGCAGTACAGGCCCTTCAGCCCTCGATGTTGCGCCGATCATCTGACCTACACTATTCCATTTACATCCATATGTCTATCCAATGACCACTTAAATGCCCTTAAAGTTGGCGAGTCTACTACTGTTGCAGGCAGGGCGTTCCACGCCCCTACTACTCTCTGCGTAAAGAAACTACCTCTGACATCTGTCCTATATCTTGCAGGCAGGCCCCCACCTGCCAAGAATGAGGCATATTAATTTCGCCACATGGACATTAAATTTCAAATTGTTGCTGGGAAGAAGAGAAGGCCTGTTACAAGGGGTTACCAGGCCCCTGGCTGGAAAGGCATTTTTGCATATTAACAGACAGTGTTTGTAGACAAAGGACCATTCCCTGACACACACAATACACAGAGCCAAGACATGGTCAGACCAGTTAGTCATATGACTAATCTGCTTGGCAACCTGGGATTTTCTGAATTGTACAGTTTTGAACTGAGAACCTGCAGAAAGCAGAATGCTCCTGGACTGAAGAAGACCTCCTGCCTGTCTGCCTGCTCCCAACTCTTTCTCACGGAATTCCAAAACCCACTGAAGACACTTGAACCCCAAGAAAGAAAAGTCTCCTACAGTTAACAAGGTTTAAGAAGAATACTGGGCCCCAACGAAAAGCAAAATCTACCTACAATCAAGGACTCTAAAGTGAGCTCAAAGACCCGTAACAAAAACTCTTCAGATGTTGCCTCAACTTTACTTTCACTTTATTTTTCTTTTGCTCTTTCTGTCCCTATCTGCATGTGTGTATCGTGTATGCATGCTAGCATGGGTGCGTTGTGTTTCCATAGGCTTTAACTGAATTAGAGTTTAAGTTTAATAAATTTCACTTTTCTTCTTTAAACCTGAGAAAACAGGTTGCGCTGGTTTCTTTGCCTTATAATTTGAAAGCGGTGAACAAGGATTCACCAAGGGGGAGTTTAAAATAAAACCCTGTTACAGTAAGACCAGGTGAAGGCTGAAAGGGACCCCTAGACCTCTTTCTCACCTGGTCCTAACAGTAGGAAGTGACAACGCCAAGGCCATACCTTGTCTCCTCTTTGGTAGGGATGTAGCTCGTGTCCACATTTTTCCACTAGTCATATGGTTCAGACTCTGAGAGCATTGGACGGTAATCATACCCATACACTTGCTTTCTACCATATTTTCCACAATAGTTCTTGAGATTTTAGTTTTCTATCCAAAAAAAAGTCCTATTTTCCAACCTTCATATTTAAGCAACCATCCTCTGCTACCAAGCTAAATTAGGGAGCCTCACCTCCCTAATACTGGGCTTCAACTGTAGGATATGGGAGTCAGTGAATTATCTGAGGTTTGGTTTTGGTTTGATTTATTAATTTTTAAATTTGGTGAAAAGTTATGAAATTGCATGAAAACTTAATATGATGCTACTTCGACGTCCTTTGTTGAATCTGTGGAATTTACACGGTGTTTCTCATGGGTCGACACAGTAGAAACATATGAGAAGCAGTATTTATTTAAACATCACTTATTCTTAAACTTTTCTATTTTGTGCTCTTCCTTTGACTTATAAATTGTATTGCAATTTATCTGGCTAGGAAAATAGTCAAATATTTTATCGGGGTCTTGGTGAAAATGACACACCGAACTAAGGTAAATATTATAACATTTGCAAACAGTGGGAAAATGTCAAGTGATCAAATATCATGTGATTATGCATCACATGAGCAGTGTTACATGATTGAATGCCAGCTAATCAAATGTTACGTAATCAAATCTCCTGGATTATGTCAAACCAGAATTGGCAACCCAAATGGCAAATCCATACCCCTTGGCACCCTCCCTCTTCAGGGCGGGTGGAAAGAATGAATCAGACCTTAAAGAAACACCTGCCCAAACTGATACCTGAAACAAGGTTACCCTGGACAAAATGTTTACCTATAGCGATACTCAGAATTCGGACAGCCACTAGAAAAGATGTGGGACTGTCCCCCTATGAAATGCTATTCGGATTACCCTATATGGGAACCAGGGGCAAGATGCCAACCTTAGAAACTAAAGATTCGTTTCTAAAGAACTATATACTGGCGTTGTCTTCCTCATTGTCATTCCTCAGGAAGTAAGGCTTGTTAGCACAGACACCACCTCTCGAATTTGCAGTACACAAGATCCAACCAGGAGATTGGGTTCTGGTGAAATCGTGGAAAGAGACTAAACTACAACCGAACTGGGAAGGACCATAGCAGACTAGCCTGACCACTGAAACAGCCATAAGAACGGCAGAAAGAGGTTGGACCCACTACACAAGAATCAAGGGGCCGGTACAACCCCCGGCCGAGGAAGGAACTTGGACAACCGAATTAACAGAAGAACCATTGAAAATAAAGCTAAAAAGACTTTGAGTAACAAACTTTTTTTTAATATAACGGCGCGAGCGCGGAAATACTGTCTGTAATATTGTGTGCCTTCTCTCTTTCTTTTCAAAAGTAGCCAGGAAATAAAATGGGTTGGATGTTTTTGTATTACCCACTTCCAATTAGACAACAAGGTGTTTGGAGTAACAGTTAGAGAAGGGAAAAAGAAAGGTGAATTAAAATGTTGTTTTCAGGTAACAATAGATAAGACTGGTAAACCATCTAACAAACTAAAAGGGACCTCTCATAACGATCCTAACATAGTAAAAATAATAGAGGTAAAGGACCTGAGAAAGACGATTGAGATAGAAACCGGTTACGGGGACACAAATGCCTGGGTAGAATGGATAAAGTATACTGTAAAAAGTTTGAACAAAAACAATTGCTATGCTTGTGCATATGGTAGACCGATAGCTCAAGTAGTACCTTTCCCGCTGGGGTGGGAGCGTGACCGAAAGGGCATGGAATGCATGTTAGCCCTATATCAGGATAAGACGGCTTGGGGTATTCAAACTTGCATATCCTTGTCATTAATGTTCCCTCCCCTAGAGAAAAAAGATTCAAGGACTCCCCCTTCATTTTTAGCCACCAGTGTGAATCACACATCATGCGTAAGTCGACACGGTGCGGAGCTAACCAGAAATATGGGAGAGTTGAAGTCATGCATAGAGACTGAGGACGAAACTGGAAGAGTCAGGGGAGGGAACTACTCATCATTGAATGTCCCCAGAGCAGATTTATGGTGGTATTGCGGAGGAAAAATCCTGAGACAGACCCTACCCTCCCAGTGGAAGGGGACGTGCGCAATTGTTCAATTGGCAATACCATTCACCTTGGCATTTGAGAAACAAAAGATAATAACGAGGGAAAGGGGTAAAAGGGAAGCGATAGCGAACTCTTTTGACGACCAGGTATACATGGATTTCATAGGGGTCCCAAGAGGGGTACCTGATGAATTCAAGGCCCGAAACCAAATAACCGCCGGTTTCGAGTCTTTGTTTTGGTGGGTCACTATTAACAAAAATGTCGATTGGATAAATTATATTTATTACAACCAACAAAGATTTATAAATTATACTAGAGATGCGGTAAAAGGTATAGCTGAACAATTAGATGCCACTAGTAGAATGGCTTGGGAAAATCGACTGGCTCTAGATATGATCTTAGCAGAAAAAGGAGGTGTGTGTATAATGTTAGGAGGGAAATGTTGCACATTTATCCCAAATAACACAGCACCCGATGGTTCAATCACCCGAGCACTGCAAGGGTTAACAACTTTAGCAGAGGAGATGGCCGAAAATTCAGGAGCAGACACTTCCCTGACGGGGTGGCTTGAATCCTGGTTTGGAAAATGGAAAGGCATGATAATCTCGGTTTTTACCTCCCTGATCATGGTTGTCGGAATACTAATAGCCATCGAGTGTTGTATTATTCCTTGTGTAAGAGGGCTGACACAGCGATTGATTGAGACAGCTTTGACGAAGCAGATGTCAATACAAAGAGGCCAGGAAGAGAGTATGTACCTGTTAGGTAATGACAAAGTGGATAGTATCAACGGAAATACAGACATTGAAAAGGCGGCTGAAATAATGCTCAGAGGATTTGAGAGGACATATGAGAACCCTCCGTAGTATGTAGAAAACAACAAGGATTAAGTAAAAGAAAAGGGGGAATTGTGAGAATAAGAAATACTGAAATGTTGTTTCTACAGCTTGTGGAAAGTTACCAAGAAGTCATTTGTGCACAACATAATGAAATCACTGAAAAAGAGAACTGATAAGGATATGTAAGTGGAGACCTTAAGACAGTACATCACTGACAAAGAGAACTGATAAGGGTATGTAAGTGGAGACCTTAAGACAGTACATCACTGAAAAAGAGAATTGATAAGGGTATGTAAGTACAGACCTTGGGACAGTACATCACTTAAAAATTGTGCTTAGGCAGATAAAAGAGAAACAGCAAGAGTTAGAACAAAGGATGTAGTGAATAAGAAACTGCCCCACTAAGATAAAGGCTGACAGCTGCAAGTTAAAACACACAATGGAGAGCCAAATAAGGTAAAACAAAAACAAGAGTTAGGGGCTAGAAAGTTAGAGTAGGGGGAGAAGTAAACAGAGGAGGAGACTGTAGCAACCATAGGATAGGTTAGTGTCATAATATGTTATAACCAATAATGTAAAATAAAGGCGTGGACAAATGGATTTGTATTGTATAAACATGAATTGAATATGTTGATCGGTGTGCCTGCTTGTAGGACACCCGATCTTGCAAGAACGTTAAATAAACTTACTTCTTCAGAGTTTGACTTGGTGTAAATTATTATCAAGTGGGCTACGTTTCTCACAAGCTCAAAATAGATGAAGGAATGGGTCATTGGCACAGGAGTTAGTGCAGATAAGAACAGTGCTAAGAGTGCACTTGATTTCTGCATTGTGCATATGTAGAGAAAACCATTTATGTACAGGGATGAATTGCTCTGGTGGCAAGCCAATCTCACCAATAAAAACGTGTGGATTTTGCTACCTGCAAATGTGAATCATTGCCAGCTCTCAAACACAAAAGGCAGTGACCTAACTTACTGCACAACTCAATTCCTGCCACAAAACAGTCGGTGTGTTATGTAGCATAACATTAATAGGTGATTAAGGATGTTGGGGTAGATTTTCTGCTTGTTTAAGTTCGCAATATTATCACAATGTGGGTGGCAACAGCCATATTCGTGCAAAAGATTGAGGAATTTTAAACATGTTAGTTGTGCTCAAAACCGCTTGCAATCATGTTTTCCATGATCTTTACGCTGGTTCAAGATTCAACATACCGGATCAGGCCACACCCACAATACTGGCCACACACTCGCTTGTTGAAATTGCAAGATTCTGCCAATCAGGCTTGTTTGGGAAGGCTCTTCAAATTGTACTAATTTTCTTAGGTGCGCAGGCACCAGTAGCCACATTTTAAAAGCTATTTTCACATCTAAAACGGTTTTGTGTCATAAGAAACTAACTAGTGTACACCAATGAAACTATTGCAGCTAGTAAATTGTTCGGCACAGTTTTTTTAAAGTCACTTTCACTGCACAAGGTTACTACTTTTGAAAACATAAGCGAATACTTTCTAATGGAAAGAAAAGAAAGCTTCATGTTATAGTACGCTGCTTGATGGCACTGGTTGATTGTAGACTTTTGGGCTGAATTTTACTGGCCCTTCGGCACTGCGGATCACGGTGCAGGAACTGGTAAAATTCTGCGGAGAAAGGCCCTTCTCAACCCGCGATGTCGAGAAGGACCTGCCGCAAATTACCGGCAGCGGGAGACCTCAGTGCGGCCCTCCGCCGCACGGTGGCAGCACCACAATTAGAATATGTTAAACGGTACTCACCTCTGCAGATTATGCAGCCTGCTGCCTCTCCATGTGTCACCTCCGGATTTTTCGCTAAACGGGCAGAGGTCACGTGTCATCCGTTCACGATTGGAAAAGCTGGCAGGTCCTCAGAGACAGAAGTTTTCGCCAGCGAAGGTAAGTTCTGCTATTCAGGGTTCTCACTCTGCGTTACGGAAAGGAGGAGGGAGGGGGGATATTCAGGGGTCTCACTCTGCATTCTTAAAGGGAGGAGGGAGGGGGTCTGGGATTACTGGAGGGAAAGCTCTGCAAGCATGAAAGGAGGTACCCTGTATCTTCTCTCTGTAAACAGTGTATGCTCTGTGTTTATTCATGTATGTGAAGGAGCAATGGCACTCTAGTCACCCTGTGTGTGGGGAGGGTGCCAGAAAGGCTCGAAGCACTATGGTTATATGGATTCTGGGGGCAATCGATTCAGCTGGTAGGATCTTGATGTGGTCATGCTGTGCCACTCTGAGTGTTGGCCAAGATGGACAATGCCATGGCGCGCCACGTAGTTGATCCATGAAAGCAGCTGATGTACCCGTCAACACCAATCCCTGCCCTGTTAGGAACTTTCGAATACATGAAAGGTTCAATTTTATTTATCACATGGAAATAGGTATGGCTCATCCTACATTGTGTGATCCTCTGCTCATGAGGATCCGTATGCGCCAGATTCAAAATTAACAGGCAGGTGTGATCCACGTAGAAGCCTCCGGTTGTGAGCAGCAGCCCCCAAGGGGAGCCCGTCATGACGATTACCGTGCATCTACAGGCCCCACATGACATGCCATCGGATGTCAGAGCACCAGTGGCAGAGGCGATTGCGCATGTAGAGAGGGTGGTGACACGTCTCTGTGCCCTGCTCAAGGATGACCTGCAGCCCATGAGCTTCATTGGACATCGTATGCCTTTGTTCCTCAAAGTAGCAGTGGTTCTCAAGCCTGACGCCTCTGCAGCTTTTCAGGGGCCCATCAGAGACCTTTGTGAGGTCACACAGTCAGCAGTGCACGACTGCATCAGGAAGGTCACTGATGCCTTGCACTGGAGGGCCAATGAGTATGTTCGCTTCAGGACAAACTCTCACAGCCAGGCCCAGAGGACCATCGGCTTCGGCACCATTGCCAGAGAACCAAAGGTTGTAATGTTCATAGACTGCACTCATGTGGCCATCAGGCCTCCCGCCAGGCTACCACCTGCAGACGTCAACATTAAAGGAATCCTCTCAATTTAGGTGAAGCTGGTATGTGAACACTGCAGATGCTTCATGCAAACCTGTGACTGCTTCTCAGGCAGCTGTCATGACACCTGGGACCTGCGCCAATCCCAGCTGCCACCACTGCTCACTGAACTGGCTCAGATGGAGGGGTGGCTTCTTGGAGACAAGGGCTATCCCTTGCAGACATGATTCCTGACACGGGTGAGAGACCCCACCACTGCTGCAGAGGAGAGATACAATGCCATCCACTGAGCTACAAGAGCCACCATTGAGCAGGAGATCGGCTTGCTGAAAAAGCGCTTCCAATGCCTATATGGATAGGGTGATGCCCTGTACTATGGGCCGAAATGGCCAGCTCCTCTCTTTGCTGCTGTGCACAACTACACACCCAATAGGGGCCAGGCCTGGCATGATGAGGAGAGACATCAGCAGGATTCCTCCTCGGACTATGAGGACGCTGAGGACCTACAACATGAAAGACGTATGGGAAGGCAGATGGCACCCAGGCTCTGCACACAGGGCTAGAAGTGAGCTAGGGATGTACGGCAGTAGCTTATCAGACAAAGGCTGTCTGCTCCATGGGAACTGACATGAGCTCTGCAAGCCACACATCACCCTCGCTCACCTGCTGTGCACCAATCCACATCTGCAGCATCCTTGTGTAAACTATTAGAGGCAGCAGCTGACTGAGCCAATGTCCATGTCACTACATCCGTGGAGACGCTCATGAGTAATGGTGGTATGGCAATGATGTTATTGCATATGTTAGTTCTCCTGAAGGGCCAATGGTGCAAAGGGATGTGACATTGGTGCTACATGCTGGCACACATCATTCGCACAGAGAAAAGGACACACATATTGGTGAAAGACGTATTTACATTGCTGTGACACCCGTGCATTCCCATTTGTGTCAGTGTGTTCTCTGTAAACCTCTGTAATACCTTTTATGGTCCATTTAAGTCTCATGTCCTGGAATGGGCAAAATGAAGATTATTCACCCAGGTGTGGCATGCCTACAAGAAGGAATGTTACACTTGAGTGGAAGAAGAGGATCACAACTTCACAGGACACTGGGACACAGCAGGGTAAGTATGTGGCAGCAAAGCGGAAAGTGCTGGGGTAACTCAGCAGGTCAGGCAGCATCTGTGGAGAGAGAAGCAGAGTTAACTTTCAGATCTGTGAACTTGGACAAGTTAACTCTGCTTCTCTCTCTACAGATGCTGCCTGAACTGCTTGATTTCTGCAGCACTTTCTGCTTTGTTGCCAGATTGACAGCAGCCCCACTCTTCAGCAGTCAGGTAAATATTCTTTGACAGCTGTCAGGAAGCAGGTGCTGGGGTGCTTAAAATAGGGCCTCAGCACCTGCTGCACAACTGTCAAAAGGTCTCTCACTGCGCTGAATGTCCCACCTCTCCCCATGTAATATAGGGAGGGCGGCTCGGCTCCGTGGTGCTAATGAGCCCCCGCACATAATATTGTGGGGGCTCTGCGGCAGCTGCTAAATGTGAGCATGACGCCCAAATAAAATTCAGCCTTTTATGTTTGTGATTATGCAAATAAATGTTGGCAGAAATTTGAACTGTAGTCTAACCAGCAAGATTGAAAGTCCATTTTGGGCATAATATCCTGATTGCGCACAAAGTGGAAACTCTACCCCATCATCTGTATTTATGCAAATTATATCTTAAAACTATTATTGGTGATCACAGTTCTCAGGTAATCAATTAATGAATGTTTTTAATGGAATAACCCAAGCTGCATGTCAAATGAAAGAAACAACATTTAAGGATTTGGTGGCATAGTGGTAATGTCACCGGGCTAGCAATTACAGGCCCAGGCTAAAGCTCTGGGACATGGGTTCAAATCCCACCACATCAAATGGTGTGATTTGAATTCAATTAATCAAATCTGGAATTAAAAGCTAGTCTAATGGTGACCATGAAACCACTACCGATTGTTGGAAAAACTCATCAGGATCACTAATGTTCTTTAGAGAAGGAAATCTGCTGTCCTTACCTGGTCTGGCCTACATTTGAGTCCAGACCCACATTAATGTGGTTGACTCTTAAATGCCTCTGAAGTGACCTAGTAAGACACTCAGTTATATCAAACCGCTATGAAATCTAAGAAAAGGAATGATTTCAAACAGATCTAGCAATTCAAAACTGGGTATCCATGAGGCGCTGTGGGCTATCAGCAGCAGCAGAATTGTATTCGACAAGAATCTGTAACCTCATGGCCTGGCATATCCTCCACTCTACCATGACCATCAAGCCGGGGGACCAATTTGATTAAATTAAGAGTGCAGGAGAACATACCAGGAGGAGCACCAGGCATACCTAAAAATGAGGTGTCAGCCTGGTGATGCTACAACACAGGACTACATGCATGCCAAACACAGGAGCAGAATGTGATAGACAGGACTAAGTGATCCCACAAACAACGGATTGGATCTAAGCTCTGCAGTCCTGCCACATTCAGTTGTGAATGGTGGTGAACAATTAAACAGCTGACAGGAGGAGATGGCTCCACAAATATCCCCATTCTCAATGATGGGGGAGTCCAGCACATCAGTGTAAAAGACAAGGCTGAAGCATTTGCATCCATCTTAGTCATAGAGAAACAGGCCCTTTGGCCCACTGAGTCTGTGCTGACCAACAACCACCCATTTATACTAATCCTACATTTAATCCCATATCCCCCCACCACATCCCCACCTTCCCTCAATTCTCCTACCACCTACCTACACTAGGGGCAATTTACAATGGCCAATTTACCTATCAACCTGCAAGTCTTTGGCTGTGGGAGGAAACCGGAGTACCCGACAGAAACCCACGCGGTCACAGGGAGAACTTGCAAACTCTGCAGAGGCAGTACCCAGAACTGAACCCAGGTCGCTGGAGCTGTGAGGCTGCGGTGCTAACCACTGTGCCACCCCAGAAGTTCTGAGTGGATGATCGATCTCGGCCTCCTCCTGAGGTCCCTAGCATCACAGATGCCATTCGTTAGCCTATCCGATTCCACGTGATATCAAGATACACTGAAGGCACTGAATACTGCAAAGGCTATGGGCCCTGACAACATTCCGGCAATATTACTGAAGATTTGTGCTGTAGAACTAGCCACGCCCCTAGCCAAGCTGTTCCAGTACAGCTACAAAATCTACCCGGCAATGTGGAAAATTGCCCAAATATGTCCTATCCACAAAAAGCAGGACAAATCCAACACAGCCAATTCGTGCCCAATCAGTCTACTCTCAATCATCAGAAAAGTGAAGGAAGGGGTCGTTGAAATTGCTATCATGCGGCACTTGCTCAGAAATAATTTGCTCACTGATGCTCAGTTTGGGTTCCACCAGGGCCACTCAGCTCCTGACCTCATTACAGCCTTGGTCCAAACATGGACAAAAGAGCTGAACTCCAGATGTATGGTGAGAGTGACTGCCCTTGACATCAAGGCAGCATTTGACTGAATATGGCATCAACGAGCCCTCGCAAAACTGGAGTGAATGGGAATCAGGGGGAAAACTCTCCGCTGGTTGGAGTCACACCTAGCTCAAAGGAAGATGGTTGTAGTTGTTGGAGGTTAATCATCTCAGTCCCAGGACATCACTGCAGGAGTTGCTCAGGGTAGTGCCCTAGGCCCAACCATCTTCAGCTGCTTTATCAATGACCTTCCCTCCATCATGAGGTCAGAAGGGGGGATGTTCGCTGATGATTGCACAATGTTCAGCACCACTCACGACTTTTCAGATACTGAAGCAGCCCGTGTCCATATGCAGAAAGACCTGGACAACATCCAGGCTTGGGCTGATAAGCGGCAAGTAACATTCACACCACACAAGTGCCAGGCAATGAACATCTCAACCAAGAGAGAATCTAACCATCTCCCCTTGACATTCAATGGTATTGGTTTCCTGCCCAATGTAAAATTCCAGCCATAATCTGGGTTTACACTCTGGTACCAGCACTTAGGGAGTGCTGTGTTGTCAGAGGCTCTGACTATCAGGTGAAATGTTAAATGGCGACCTCCTCTACCTTCTCGGGTGGACATAAAAGATCCTACAGCAGTATCTAGGAACAGCAAGGAAGTTATCCCAGTAACATTTATTTCTCAACCAAAACCATCAAAAATAGTTTATCTGGTCACTTATTTCATTGCTGTTTGTGGAACCTTGTGCGTTATGCAATATGGCTGCCATATTTTCCAACATTACAACAGTGACTATACTTCAAATGGATTTTCTTGGTTGTGAAGTGCTTTGAGACAACCTGAGGTCATAAGAGTTACTATATAAATGTAAGTTCTTTCTTTCTGAACAATACAGTGCTTTTCTCAAAGAAGAAAGTGCAAGCGTCCTTGTGTCCTTGCCCAATTCGGGCCAGTACCTTGCCAGCAAATTATAGAAAAATGCCTATAAAGAATTGCATACCAAAACATTTGTATTCTGAATAAACAGGGAAGAATGTAAGAACAAACATCTACTTTGGAACAAACTCCTACCTGGACGTGTATTTTCCAATACATCAAATTTGTATATGTGTTGGCTGAATTTAGGAGCATTGTCATTGATATCAGCAATGACAATTCGATATAACATATGATCATCTAAAATTCGCAAACTGTCCTTTTCCAGAACATCGACTTGAAACTGAATATGGAAAAAATTGATGGAATTAATTATTAAAAACTGGATTATGCATTAACAAATATTAAGGCAATTAACATATGAACATATGAATTAGGAGCAGGAGGAGGCCACTTGGCCCTCAAGCCTGCTACGCCATTCAACAAGATCTGATCTGATTGTAACCTCAACTCCACATTCCCGCCTGCCCCAATAACCTTCCACCCTCTTGCTTATCAAGAATCTACCTCTGCCTTAAAAATATTCAAAGACTCTGCTTCCACTGCCATTTGAGAGACTTCCGAAGACTCACAACCCTCTAGATTTTCCCACAAGAGGGAACATTCTCTCCACATCCACCCTGTCAAGAACACTCAGGATCTTTATGTTTTAATCAAGTTGTCTCTTACTCTTCTAAACACCAGCAGATACAAGCCTAGCCTGTCCAACCTTTCCTCATAAGACAGCCTGACCATTCCAGGTATTAGTCTTGTAAATAAAATGCTGGAAATACTCAACAGGTCTGGCAGCATCTGTGGCGAGAGAAGCAGAGTTAACATTTCAGGTCAGTGACCCTTCTTCAGAACTGACAAATATTAGAAATGTAAAAGATTTTAAGCAAGTTAAGCGGGGTGGGGGGGGGTGGGGGCGGCAGGCAAGAGATAACAAAAGAGAATGTGTTGATAGGACAAGGTCACAGAGAATTACTGACCAGAAGGTCATGGAACAAAGGCAAATGGTACGTTAATGGTGTGCTGAAAGACAAAGCATTCGTACAGAGAGGGTGTGAATAGACTGTAAAGCACAAAGCACTCCAAGCGCAAACATTAAAAATATTTTTAAAAACAGAAACAGTGGGTAGGCACAGTAGAAACAAAGTAAACACACAAAAAAACTAAAACAAAATAACCAAAGGAAAAAAAAAGAAACAAAGAAAAAAAGAAAAAATAACTCAACATAAAAAGGGCGGGACCCGTCATGGTCTGAAATTATTGAATTCAATAAACCTTCTCTGAACTGCTTCCAATGGATTTACATCCTTCCTTAAATAAGGAGACCAGTACTGTACACGTTAACTTTTCTACTGTTTAGGTTAACAAACAGAAATTTGATACCAAATTCAAAGAGCAGTCGATTGCACTTTTATATATTTAATGTTTTAATTTAATTGTCATGAATTTATTTTAAACTGTACCCTAAATACATCTGGTCAATCCACCTGCTCTCCTATTGTACACTTTTGATTTTAGGTTGAAGGCAATTTGCTCACAAAATGCCAGGCTTGGCTCAGTAATAGCACTTTTATCTTGGAGTCAGATAGGTTGTAGGTTCAAGCTCCACTCCAGAGACTTGAGACATAATCTAGGCTGGCACTTCAGTGCAGTACTGACAAAGTGCTGCACTGTTAGGAGATGCTGTCTTTTGCATGAGATGTTAAACTAAGCTGCTGTCTGCCCTCTCAAACATATGTAAATGATCCCATACTATGATTCGAGTTGGTATTCAATATTTATCCCTCAACAAAAACCACCCAAAAAGCAGATTATCTGATCATTTATCTCATTGCTGTTTGATGTGCACGAATTGGCTGCTGCATTTGCCTATGTTACAACGGTGGCTACATTTCAAAAGTACTTAATTGGTTGTGAAGGTACAGCCTGAGGTTGTGAAAAGCATGATATAAATGCAAGTTCCTCGAAATGAACAATTCATAATTGATTAAATTTCTTGGTCAACACATTTTCCAATATCAGCAAAATCTACTAGGAATGGTTGGCTGAAGAATTAAGTTAGCCTACAGCACATCGAGCTGACGGCATGCAATTTTGTGAGGTGAAGACTTTGGAAAACCTACCATAAGTTCCCAGCACGTCTTTGGTCGTGTACTGACAGCTAGCCTAATAGCAAAGGTGAAAAATCTGGTTACCAGCTTAATCAGGGTAGTAAGGATACCCTTTAGCCTTACATCAAATCTTCATCAGATCAAGGAAAGTGCTGTGGGAAAATCACTCTGGGCTATGCTGCATCACATCCCCATTTTGTAGTGCTCGTCCCCATTTCCTGCCATGTGGATAGGTGTATGGAAAGTCAATGCAAATGAGGGAAACACATCCTGTTTGTGTCACTACTACTATTGTTAGGCCCAGTGCTAAAGGTGATGGAGAAGCCCTGTTCATTTCTTTTAGCTCTCAAAGCAATGACCTGCTCAAGCCCAAATGGTATAATCATTTTTCTTTAATGTTAGAGTACATTTCATAAGCAGCACGGAGGCTATCTGCAGCTCCGATGCAGTGATAGGATCACAGGCCTGTTGCAGCAAAACTTTGCCCCTAATCTGTTGGGACATGCTGCCAGAAGCCAGGGAGTATCGTAATGTTACTGAGACAGGACAATCAGCCACACGATCTAGCCAATTGGAGATGTGACACAATTCTGCCAAACCAGAAATTCTAGGTTGGTGAGTCATTGCATATTAATGCCAAATTACAATGTATAAAATTTTAGAGCTGCACCCTTGTTCCAGCAAATGGAGGACTGGGCTCACTGCAAATTGTAAGGGTAGACCCTCCTAATAGCAAATTGGAAAATGGATGCTGGGAATTCAGTGAAATTCTGATTGGCTGAGGGAGATTGGAAATTTCAGAAAAGTAACAGTTCCTAAAGGACTACTGCTTACCCTTGAAGAGAAGTGAGTTTCTATTTGCATTTAAAAAATAAATTTTGGTGTAAGCTATAATGGAGCTAAGGAGCAATGTACGCAGAACTGCACCTCTTCAGCGAAAAGCATTGGAGGCACAATTAAAGGAAGTGCAGCAAAGGAGGATGGTAGGTTTTTGAGTGGAAGTAAAGGTGCGAGCTGCATAGATGGAGGTAGCAGTAAGTGTGAATTATGCCTCCCAGATACATTGACCAGATCCAAATGAAGAAGCAGTTTAACGCAATGAGGAGTGCAAAGTAAGGGCTGAATTTAGTTGAGCCGATGGGAGTCCTGGCACCAGTCCAAACAGATGAGGGGAGCCCGGCCTCGGTGCTTCGGAGCTCCCCTGACCCAATTAAATTGCTCTCAGGCAATTAACTGCCTAGCGGTGGGGACCCCGTCCTTAAAGGGACGGGTGGAGAGACAATCAATGGACCAGCAGTTCAGATGATTCAACAGCGCCACTGGGAGTGGTGGCCACTGCTAGTACTACACCAGGCCTGGGGCCAGGCTCAGTGCTGGAGCCCCGGACCCAAGGTAATTGAGGCGGGGGTCACCGGGGCAACCCAGCTGGCCCTAACTAGGTGGGGGGAGGGTGGTCTTTGAAGGCAGGGGAGGTTAATGGAGGTTCAGCCTTTGTCACCGGGGGCCCTCCATGAACCACAGGGTTGCTCAGTAGATTGGGGCAATCTACTGGATTGGACCACCACCCGCCCCCGCTCCCCCACAAGCCTGCAGGGAGGTTGCCTTGTTTTACCGGGAGATCTCCCCGCGTGGTGGAGGCTTTCTGCCACTGATATAATTCCAGCGGCGGTGGGACGAGGCCCTTACGTGGCTAATGATTAGCCACATAAGGGCCTCAATTGGCCTCTGGGTGGGAATTCCATCTTCAGCCAACCCCACACCCAACTTAATTGCGATGCACTGGGAAGATGACAGGCCCTCCATCCCCCTGCCTTCTGTCACAATTCTATGCACCCCCCTGCCTCCTAGCCCATCTCCTGGGGGCCCAACAAATGCCACAGTAAGTGTGCAGATCTTTTCACAATTTATGTTGGAGTTGACATGTACAACACAAACTAAAATTCAGAGTTACAACAACCTCAGGAAGGTACCATGCAAAGCTTCCAAACACATTATTCCCTCTGTACTATTGCAGAAAGGCTGTAAAACACAAGGCTGCATGGCTGTTCCCACTAAAGTTCCACCTTGACTGCCCCAATCTACTGTACACTTGTAAAAAGCAACCATGCAGTATTTCACAGTGCAAAATTGGAGACTGCAGGACTATTCCAGGCTGGTTTGAAGGCCTGACATTATCACTCAGAGGTCCTTGCAACAAGGATAAGCAGCCATTGAACAAAAGAAGGGATAATTTTTATCGTTTACTGACACAGTCAACCAGCTCTTCCAGCTCTCCTCTGTGGAATACTTTACTGCCCCAATCCCCACCCCCTAAGTTGCCCATCTGCACCAATACTGACACAGGCACCTACCAAAATTACACTAATTGCGTGACTCTGAGAATTTCAGCACATTGGAAGTTCCTCTCTAGCACTGTTAAGGTGGTGGAGCAGGACCACTAACATTTTATGTTGGTCGACAGGGAACAAACACGTGCAAGTTTTAGAATCCAACATATGTGCTTTGAATCCTATGGCAAAACTTATGTGAAAGAAACTCAAAAGAAAATAGTCTGTACCTCCATTTTTTTTGTTTTCTCACGATCAACTTTGCGATTGATAAATACTTCTCCAGTGTGGCGATCAATTGAAAACAAGCCTTTCTCAGGTTCCTTTTCTACACCCTCTCCCGAAATTGAAAAAATCAGTGAATAGTTTAGTGCCCTGTCATTGGAAAGCTGCAGAAGAACAAAATTGTTACATGTGGAAATTAGCAAACAAGGAAATTGTGACTGGAATGATATAGTAATAGTATTTTATTAAACTATAAAAACATTTCTCATGGTACATCCTTGTCAAAAATTTTGCCCTTGAATTTAGACTATGGGATTTTTTTCATTCATTCTTGGGATGTGGGCATTGCCGGGTAGGTCAGCATTTATTGCTCATCCGTAATTGCCTTTGAGAAGGTAGTAGTGAGCTGCCTTCTTGAACTGCTGCAGTCCTTGGGGTGTAGGTAGAACCACAGTGCTATTAGGAAGGGAGTTCCAGGATTTTGACCCAGCAACAGTGAAGGAAAGGCGATATAGTTCCAAGTCAGGATGGTGTGTGACTTGGAGGGGAACTTGCAGGTGATGGTGTTCCCATGCATTTGTTGCCCTTGTCCTTCTAGTTGGTAGAAGCTCTGTGGGCCATCAGCAGCAGCAGAACTGTACTCAACCACAATCTGTGACCTCTTGGTCCAGCATGTCCCCCACTCTACCATTACCATCAAGCCAGGAGACCAACCCTGGTTCAATGAAGAGTGCAGGAGGGCATGCCAGGACCAGCACCAGGCATACCTCAAAATGAGGTGTCAACCTGGTAAAGCTACAACAGAGGACTACTTGCATGCCAAACTGCGTAAGCAGCATGCAATAGACAGAGCTAAGTGATCCCATAACCAACGGATCAGATCTAAGCTCTGTAGTCCTGCCACATCCAGCTGTGAATGGTGGTGGACAATTAAACAACTGACTGGAGTAGGTGGCTCCACTAATATCCCCATCCTCAATGATGAGGGACCCCAGCACATCAGTGCGAAAGATAAGGCTGAAACATTTGCAGCAATCTTCAGCCAGAAGTGCCGAGTTGATGATCCATCTCAGCCTCCTCCTGAAGTCCCCAGCATCTCAGATGCCAGACTTCAGCCAATTCGATTCATTCTGCCTGATATCAAGAAACGACTGAAGGCACTGGATACTGCAAAGGCTATGGGCCCTGATAATATTCTGGCAATAGTACCGAAGACCTGTGCTCCAGAACTTGCTGAGCCCCTAGCCAGGCTGTTCCAGTACAGCTACAACACTGGCATCTACCCGGCAATGTGGAGAATTGCCCAGATATGTCCTGTACACAAAAAAACAGGACAAGTCCAACCCAAGCCAATTACTGCCCCATCAGGCTACTCTCAATCATCAGTAAAGTGATGGAAGGTGTCATCAACCGTGCCATCAAGCAGCACTTGCTTAGCAATAACCTGCTCAGTGACGCTCAGTTTGGGTTCCGCTAGGGCAACTCAGATCCTAACCTCATTACAGCCTTGGTTCAAACATGGACAAAAGAGCTGAACAACAGATGTGTGGTGAGAGTGACTGCCCTTGACATCAAGGCAGCATTTGACTGAGTATGGCATCAAGGAGCCCTAGCAAAACTGAAGTCAATGGAAATCAGGGCGAAAACTCTCCGCTGGTTGGAGTCATACCTAGCATAAAGGAAGATGTTTGTAGTTGTTGGAGGTCAATCTTCTGAGGTCCAGGACATCACTGCAGGAGTTCCTCAGGGTATTGTCCTAGGCCCCAACCATCTACACTTGCTGCATCAATGACCTTCCTTCAATCATTAGGTCAGAAGTGGGGATGTTCGCTGATGATTGCGCAATGTTCAGCACCATTCGGGACCCCTCAGATATTGAAGCAGTCCGTGTAGAAATGCAGCAAGTCCTGGACAATATCCAGGCTTGGCCTGATAAGTGGCAAGTAGCATTCATGCCGCACAAGTGCCTGGCAATGACCATCTCCAACAAGAGAGAATCTAACCATTTCCCCTTGACATTCAATGGCACTACCATCGCTGAATCCCCCACTATCAACATCCAAGGGGCTACCATTGACCAGAAACTGAACTGGAGTAGCCACATAAATACCGTGGCTACAAGATGAAGTCAGAGGCTAGGATTCCTGCAGCAAGTAACTCATCTCCTGACTCCCCAAAGCCTGTCCACCATGTACAAGGCACAAGTCAGGAGTGTGATGGAATACTCTCCATTTGCCTGGATGGGTGCAGCTCCAACAACACTCAAGAAGCTCGACACCATCCAGGACAAAGCAGCCCGCCTGACTGGCATTCAATCAGTTGGATGCCCAATCCACAATTGACAGCCCATCCATAAGCATTCACTCCCTCCACCACCGACACACAGTGGCAGCAGTGTGTACCATCTACAAAATGCACTGCAACAATGCACCAAGGCTCCTTAGACAGCACCTTCCAAACAGATGCATCTGCAGCAGGCAGATTGGTGAGGACAAGGTCAAGTATGTTTTTTCCTCTTGTTGGTTCCCTCACAAGCTGCCGCAGACCCAGTCTAACAGCTATGTCCTTTAGGACTTGGCCAGTAGTGGTGCTATCTAGTTTGGGAGGGGGATGGGAACCGGACTTGTAATCCAGGGACCAGTGGGTCCACTCAGAAAGACAAAGAGTGTAGTGAGGTATTGGGGAAGGTAGCACTGTCACAGAGGACAGATGGGCACGGAGAAGGGTTAAAGTGCGTATACTTCAACGCAAGAAGCATCAGGAATAAGGTGAGTGAATTGAAGGCGTGGATGGGCACTTGGGACTACGATGTTGTGGCCATCACTGAAACGTGGATAGGTGAGGGGGAGGAATGGTTTTTGGAGGTACCTGGTTATAGATGTTTTCATAAGATTAGGAATGGTGGTAAAAGAGGTGGGGGGGTGGCATTGTTAGTTAGAAATAGTGTAACAACTGCTGAAAGAATTTTCGAGGAGGATCTGCCGACTGAGGCACTGTGGGTTGAGGTCAGGAACAGGAAAGGAGCAGTCACCTTGATGGGAGTTTTCTATAGGCCCCCCAATAGCAGCAGGGAGGTGGAAGAGCAGATTGGGAAACAGATTTTGGAAAGGAGCAGAAGTCACAGGGTAGTAATTATGGGGGATTTCAACTTCCCAAATATTGATTGGCAACTCTTTAGATCGAATAGTTTGGATGGGGTAGTGTTTGTGCAGTATGTCCAGGAAGCTTTTCTGACGCAGTATGTAGACTGCCCGACCAGAGGGGAGGCAATATTGGATTTGGTACTAGGTAATGAACCAGGGCAAGTGATAGAGCTGTTGGTGGGCGAGCACTTTGGAGATAGTGATCACAATTCTGTAGCATTCACTGTGGTAATGGAGAGGGATAGGTATGTGCAACAGGGCAAGGTTTACAATTGGGGGAAGGGTAGATATGATGCTGTCAGGCAGGAACTGAGGAGCATAAGTTGGGAGCATATGCTGGCAGGGAAGGGCACGGTCGAAATGTGGAACTTTTTCAAGGAGCAGATAGTAGGGGCCATTGATAAGCATGTCCCTGTCAGACAGGGAAGGGATGGTCATGTGAGGGAACCGTGGTTGACAAGAGAGGTTGAGAGTCTTGTTAGGAAGAAGAAGGATGCGTATATAAAGTTGAGGAAAAAGGGCACAGGCATAGCTCTGGAGGGATACAAGATGGCCAGGAAGGATCTGAAGAAAGGGATTAGGAGAGCTAAGAGAGGGCATGAAAAATGCTTGGCGGGTAGGATAAAAGAAAACCCCAAGGCCTTTTACGCGTATGTCAGAAATATGAGGATGACTAGGGGGACCGTAGGTCCGGTCAAGGACAATAGCGGGAGACTGTGTGTTGAGCCGGAAGAGATAAGTGAGGTTTTGAATGAGTACTTCTCTTCGGTATTTACGAATGAGAAGGGGTGTATTACTGAAGAGGACGGTGTGAAACAGACTGGTAAGCTCGAGGAAGTGCTCGTTAGGAGGGAAGACGTGTTGGGGTTTTTGAATAACTTGAAGATAGACAAGTCTCCCGGGCCTGACGGGGTATATCCAAGGATGTTATGGGAAGCAAGGGATGAAATTGCAGAGCCGCTGGCAATGATCTTTTCATCTTCTCTGCTGACGGGGGTGGTACCAGGTGATTGGAGGGTGGCAAATGTTGTGCCCCTGTTCAAGAAAGGGAATAGGAACAACCCTGGGAATTACAGGCCAGTTAGTCTTACTTCGGTGGTAGGCAAGTTGATGGAAAAGGTGCTGAGGGATAGGATTTCTGAGCATCTGGAAAGACACTGCTTGATTCGGGACAGTCAGCACGGTTTTGTGAGGGGTAGGTCTTGCCTCACAAGCCTGATTGAATTCTTTGAGCAGGTGACCAAGCAAGTGGATGAGGGTAAACCAGTGGATGTGGTGTACATGGAGTTTAGTAAGGCATTTGATAAGGTCCCCCATGGTAGACTTATGGAGAAAGTCAGGAGGCATGGGATAGTGGGGAATGTGGCCAGTTGGATTAAGAATTGGCTAACTGATAGAAGGCAGAGAGTGGTCTTAGATGGTAAATACTCAGCCTGGAGCCCAGTTACCAGTGGCGTGCCGCAGGGATCAGTTCTGGGTCCTCTCCTGTTTGTGATTTTTATTAACGACTTGGATGAGGAAGTCGAAGGGTGGGTCAGTAAATTTGCAGATGATACAAAGGTTGGTGGAGTTGTGGATACCGAGGACGGCTATTGTCGTCTGCAAAGGGACTTGGATAGGTTGCAGTGCTGGGCTGAAAAGTGGCAGATGGAGTTTAACCCTGAAAAGTGTGAGGTCGTCCATTTTGGAAGGACAAACATGAATGCAAAATACTGGGTTAACGGTAGGGTTCTTGGGCATGTGGAGGAGCAGAGAGACCTTGGGGTCTATGTGCATAGATCATTGAAAGTTGCAACTCAAGTGGATAGGGCTGTGAAGAAGGCATATGGGGTGTTAGCGTTCATTAGCAGAGGGATTGAATTTAAGAGCCGTGAGGTGATGATGCAGCTGTACAGGACCTTGGTAAGGCCTCATTTGGAGTACTGTGTGCAGTTCTGGTCGCCTCATTTTAGGAAGGATGTGGAAGCCTTGGAGAGGGTGCAGAGGAGATTTACCAGGATGTTGCCTGGAATGGAGAATAAGTCTTACGAGGAAAGGCTGAACATTCTAGGCCTCTTCTCATTAGAAAGGAGAAGGATGAGGGGTGACATGATAGAGGTTTATAAGATGATCAGGGGAATAGATAGGGTAGACAGTCAGAAACTTTTTCCCCGGGTGGAGCAAAGCGTTACAAGGGGTCATAAATTTAAGGTGAAGGGTGGGAGATATAAGGGGGATGTCAGGGGAAGGTTCTTTACCCAGAGAGTGGTCGAGGCATGGAATGCCTTGCCCGGGGAAGTTGTTGAGTCAGAAACTTTAGGGACTTTCAAAAGGCTTTTGGATAGGTATATGGATAAAGGAGAATGATGGGGTATAGATTAAATTGTCCTTGACAGAGGACAAAGGATCGGCACAACATTGTGGGCCGAAGGGCCTGTTCTGTGCTGTATGTTCTATGTTCTATGTTCTATCGAGCCACTCTTGGAGATGGACATTGAAGTCCCCCACCCAGAGTACATTCTGCACCTTTGCCACCCTCAGTGCTTCCTCTAAGTGGTGTTCAACATGGAGTAGTACTGACTCATCAGCTGAGGGAGGGCAGTAGGTGGTAATCAGCAGGAGGTTTCCTTGCCCATGTGCGACCTGATGCCATGAGACTTCATAGAGTCCAGAGTCGATGTTGAGGACTCCCAGAGCAACTCTTTCCCTACTGTATGCCACTGTCCCGCCAGTGTGACAGGACATACCCAGGGGATAGTGATGGCAGCGTCTGGGACATTGTCAGGTTAAATACAACTGAGTGGCTTGCTAGGCTATTTCAGAGGGCATGTAAGAGTCAACCACATTGCTGTGGGTTCGAAGTCACATGTAGGCCAGACCAGGTAAGGGCAACAGATTTCCTTCCCTGAAGGACACTGATGAGCCAGATGGGTTTTTAACAACAATCGACAATGGTTTCATGGCTATCATTAGACTAGCTTTATAATTCCAGATTTTTTATTAATTGAATTCAAATTCCACCTTCTGCTGTGGTGGGATTTGAACCCATGTCCCTAGAGTAATACCCTTGGTCTGTGGTTTACTAGCCAAGTGATAATACCACTACACCACCACTTAAGTTATGAATCAAAAAGTCCCTTTCTCTGTTAAGAAAGCTCCTTTTTTTATTATTTTAATTGGATTAATGTTCTCTGCTGAGTTGGAGTCTGTAAGGATAATTTCCCACAGTCTACATGAGGTGGCCATGCCAATGCCTATAGACCTGATGAATGACGTTTTGGTAAATACTATCAAACAAGTTATACTGGCTGTTGATTACTCTGGCATCCTGTTTTTCTCACAATAGAACATACAACACTATTGAAGTGATCCAAAATCATTTCTGGCTGCAAGCTGAAACTCTTGTTCACCAGACAAACACAATACATTGTACACCTGCCTAACATTATTCTGGCCTGGGGATGTACACAGTGCTGTTGAGGACTGGTGAAGATCTTCAGGAGTCCCAGATCTTGTGGCACAGAGCAATGCACTGGAGTACTCAGGGTAGAGCTGGCAAGGGGAGCAACTTGGGCGTAACTAGAAATGGAAACAAGCCCTGATTATAAAATACAGTTTGTTAAATACCTTCAAGAAAGTAACCAATATCAAGCTTTTTATTTAGCAGGCATTGAACTGATCATAATGCTTAGACATGAGGCTACAACGAGCCAGTCATCAACCTTACTCATAAGACTTTGGACACACAGACAAAAAATATAGAATTTGGAGCAATAAATACTTGTTCAAATTGTACCAACTGGTGGCTGTTAAAAGATTTGGGTATTTTTCATGCTTATCTATGTAGAAGCTACAAAAATTCTCCTTCTTTATCTTTTTGTCTCATATTAACACTTACTTTCATTGCAATTTTAGGGAAAGGTCCTTTATCTTCTTCAGTAAGTTTGAAAACAGAAGAAATCCACCTTCTCTTCTCACGGTGCAACACCACTGAATGCTGGCCTTCTACTCTGTTCAGCTCCTAAAATTAAGCATTTCGATATTTAACACTTTAATATCTAAAATTAATATTGATCACCATGTCAAACAGCTTAATAGGTTCTGGAGGTTCCATTCTGAAGAGATGGTATTGTTCCAATCCAAGCCAGCAAGGAATCCTCCTCAGAGTAAAAAAAATCAGTTTACTTGAATCTTAAAGTGTACCAAATTCTCACCACTCCTGTTATCTACAATTAATGTTTATTCTTACATTCTTGTTAACAGCAGGATATCCTTAAATACACTTTAATGCAAAATTTAAATTAGTAATTCCACACACATATTGTTATAATGTTAAATTAATTAATGATATACAGGCTTTGATCTTGACTGGGGTGGGTTTTCCAAGTGGGCAGGTCAAGAGGGGGTGGGCAAGGTTTTGTGGTCGTCAGGCACACTGTGGAGTTCTGAGTGTGCATCTTTTTTTCCAGCTGGTTCCCTGCCCAGAGCCAGTCTGATTGAGAGTCGTGGCACCCCATCGGGGAATGCTCTGGAGGAGACCACAGCTTAGGAGCAGGTAGGGAGCTTTCTGCTGGGATAGTCATAGAGTAGTGGGGAGGTGGTGACAAGTAATCCAGAGCCCAGGGTAATGCTCTGGGAACACGGGTTCGAATCCCATGGCAGATGGTGAAATTTGAATTCAGTTAATAAATCTGGAATTAGTCTAATGGTAACCATGAAACCATTGTCAATTGTTGTAAAAACCCATCTGGGTTACTAATTGCCCTTTAGGGAAGGAAATTTGCAGCTACAAGTGACTCCAGACCCATAGCAATGTGTTTGACTCTTTGAAATAGCCTAGTAGGCCACTCAGTTCAAGGGCAATTAGGCAATAAATACTGGCCTAGCCAGCGATGCCCAAATCTCACAAACAAAAAAAGTGGGAAGTGGGGCCCTCTGGGTTTGATCTGGGGGAGGAGGTTGCCAGTGATCCTTGAAGGGGATAATTGAGGGAATTTGTGTTCATGGGGTTGGTGCTGCTGGAGGGGTGGCCTCCTGGAGGTGGGAGGGTGAAGCAGGTTTGCTTGGTGGGCTGGGAGGAAGTAGTGCTGCTCCTTCTGGCACACAAAAAGTGCTGGAATGGCACTTATCCCTTCCATGCAGTAGTTACCCACCTCTCTTTAGCTGCTGGTTTTCCAAGGTCCAGGAAACCTGGTTGGCCAGGGTTGAACTTGGAAGACAGATAAACTCTGAGGTGTGCAGCCTCATTATAACATTTAAACAATTAGTTCACCTTCTGGGTCCTATTCTGTTGCGTCCATTAAAACTGGAAGTGGGCAAGTTCAGGGTGGGTTGGGTTCAGATTTGAGATTTTTAAACTTTTGACACGTCTAAATGAAGTATCCCTTTTATCAGTCATCTTTACTTCTCCCTTTTACTTTCCCTCTCTTTAGGCTGAATTTTCCCAAGGAGGCAGGAAACAGGCATTGGGACTGTTTTCAGGTCCCAAACCCACTTCTGGTGAGAAACCGCTTAAAGTCAAGATTTTCACATGGTTTAGTCCTTACTTGGCATAGAGACAGGTTCCCTGTCCAAATAAGGGTGATGGGTGGACTCTCAAAGCTGGAGGGCCAATCAGAGGTCTTCCAGCTTTAGAGAAGCACCCAGCTGCAATACAAGGCCACTCAGATCAGGGGCAATTAGGCAATAATTACTTGGAGAGCACATCAACAAAAAGGTGCTCTCTCAAACACTTAGAATCATAGAATGTTTAAGGCACAGAAAGAGGCCACTTGGTCCATTGTGTCTGTGCCGGCCGACAAACGATCCACCTATTCTAGTCCCACCTTCCAGCATTTGGTCCATAGCCCTGAGGTTTATGGCACTTGAGGTGCATATCCAGACTTTTTTTGAATCAGTTGAGGGTCTCTGCCTCAACTACCCTTTCAAGCAGTGAATTCCAGACCATCACCACCCTGTGTGTGAAAAGCTTTTCCTCATCTCCCCTCTAATTTTTCTACCAATTGCTTTAAATCTATGCCCCCTCGTCACTGACCTCTCTGCTAAGCTGAATAGGCCCTTCACCTCCAATCTATCCAGGCCCCTCAAAATTTTATACATTTCAATCAGATCTCCCCTCAGCCTTCTCTGTTTCAAGGACAATAACCCCAGCCTATCCAATCTTTCCTCATAGCTGCATTTTTCCAATCCTGGCAATATCCTTGTAAATCTCCTCTGTACCCTCTCTAGTGGAATGACATCCGTTCTGTAATGAGGTGACCAGAACTGCACACAGTACTCAAGTTGTGGCCTAACCAATGAGTTTTGCACTTCCAGCGTAACCTCCCTGCTCTTGTATTCTATACCTCAGTTAATAAGGGAAAGCCTCAGCTAATAAAGAAACTTTAATTAAAAACTTTAAGTTTAATTAAAAAACATAATAAGCAGCTAGTGGCGTGGGGCTGGAGTGGTGGGAGCGGGGGAGATCCTCTACAGGGCGGCCTTTGGATGTACCCCCACCTAAGCAGGCAGGGAGGGCCTGTAGGCCTACCAGGAGCACTGGCACCCCAGCTGCTGCTGGGTGCCCGCCTACAGGCAGTTGATCTACCTCCCCATCATGCCAGGAAACTGGAGGTCAACTGGAAAATCTGAGTCAGCCTCCTTCATCCCTACTCAACAAGGCTCTTAACAAGCCTAATTGACTGCCCACCTTGTGGGAATGGGCGGCCTTCCCGGGCCCCGAATCTGTGTTGGCCAAAACGGTCAGCATTGGGAATGGGGTCGGGAAGCCAGCACGCTTGCCGGCCTCGTAATCCTTGGGCCCCAACTGCCTCCCTTCCTGATGTCAGCTGAGCCTGAAAATTCAGCTCTTTATTTTACTTTCTGTACCTGATTTGACAGTAAATATTCTAACTGATTCAGACTTGGGTGGAGTGTAAAATGGTCGATCAATTCAGTGTAGCTTGTTCTTCGCCTGACCATAAATGTGCAGATTACCCCCATGGGTCTGTACTAGGCCACAGATTTTCAAAGAAAATTTATGTAATTTGTAAGCAACTTTAGAATCGTAAATCCTAATGGAAAGCATAGATACAGCATTTTCTTTTCAATTTTCTCCCATTTTTATTTAAGAAGATTGTAGGATGAACCAGAAATTCCCTCTTTTTTTAAACACTAGTTTTTGTGCTGACCTGAAGACCTACATCCCTGCGGCCCCACTCTATTATGGACAACAGGTCCATTATAATTAATGCAGTGATTGAATCTGATTTTTGGGTGACTGAAGTGAACAGACAACAATGATTTTTAGGCCACAGCCACATTTCAATTAAGCCAGAAATCTGAAGGGTGCCAGAAAGGCGTAACTCGCCAGATTGAGGCCTACTGATATCAGGCCGTCCTGGCAACCAGCAAGATAGGTTCGGGGAGAGGGGTTTTCCTGCTCCTCCAGATCCCACAAAAATAATTCCAGACATACCAACCCCACTGTCTCATAAACCAGGAGACAAACTCTTAAAAATCAAGAGTTGCAAATTTTTCAAACATAAGCCAATATAAATTGACAATTGGTTTATAAACCTCAATCGAGCATTATTTATTTGTAACAGGTCAGAGCTCTTTATAAAAACTATTTTTACTGTATCTGAAAATGTTTTACAAAAAACATTTAAAAAATCCAACCAGTTACCACCATGTTGCTATGCATCTCAGCTCTGAGAAATTTCTTTTACCAAAAGATATTTCTCTGGAAAAAGAAAAAAGAACTTGCATTTATATAGCGCCTTTCATGACCTCAGAACCTCCAAATGTTCATACAAATTATCTAAATGTTTCAAGATGTTTTAAAAAGGGCATTGCCATCTTTTAAGACAAAACCTCTACCTAGTCAAATTAGTGATTCAAAAATATGGGCTATAGTTTGTTCCTTTAGTTTCAGTAGATTTGTTTTTGAACAGTTTCAAAGCTACATCTTGAAACAGAAACTCTTCAATGGCGCTGATATTACAAAAATAAAAATGGATATAATGACTACTACATTGTCTATAACATGGACTTGTAGCACTGAGTTTTTCTCCTGCTTGAGATAGGACTTTAAAAAGTGTTATCATTTCCATTAACAATAGCATCGTTTTAATTATATTTACAGAACCATAAGAAAGTCAAAAACTGAAACAACTGTTTTGAATCCAAAGTGGCAGATTCAACTTGTTCCAAAATCTTTGACAATAAAGCTCATGTCTGCACTCTGAGCAGCACCATCTGTTTGTAAATAGAATTCTCTGACTTACATACCAGAAGTATTGATCGTGTCGAGCCCTTTAACAGAGTGTCTGCGTATTTCAGGCAGCGCAACATGACGGTTTTCAAATGCTGCCTCAAACCAGCAAAAAAAAAACTGCCAATCACATGCAAAAGGCGGTCAGACAGTCGTGCAGGCTGCTGGGGGCTGACTCTCTGTCCACAGCTAGAAAAGCTGTTAATCCAGCCCTGGGGTCTGATTGCCCCAAGCCTCTCACACTGAGCTGAACACATTTACAAAAAGATAAACATGCGGTCATGATGGAGGTTGTCATCTTTAGGTTTCAGTGTTTATACCTTTCCCACCCTCGCCCAATATTAATCTTACCCCAAGATAAATGCGTTTTTGAAAAATCCTGACACTTCAGAGCTCAGATCACAAGAGAGGCCCAACTTTACTCCCAACATCTCATGATAATTTTGGGAGAGTTGACATGTCTAATTCCAAACTTACCTTTGCTGAGCCTCTTCAGCTCCATCAGAGCCTATACACTGCACAATCCAGTCAGTTCCAGCTTAAAATGATAATCGAGGTTTTATTTTTGTCACAGGATTTGCCTATTAACAGCAGGCTGCTGCCTGAAACAGGCAGACATTTTGGACACCTGGCAGAAGTACCCTTTCATAATGGCCACATTGTCAATGTCAATTGAGCAGGAAGAATACTGATCCCATTTTGAACTAGGTGAAGCAAGTGAAAATCGACCTGTAAGGATAGAGTTTCTTGTTTCACATTGGACTAAGTGTCCATCTGGAGCCAGTCAAGCCCAGAAAACAACACTTTAAAGCTGGAAATGTTAAATTGGCAAACAATGGAATTTAACTAAAAATATTGCACAACATTATTTCAATCCCATTGAGGATATTTGACACTCTGTAGTGACTATATGAATCATTATATTTCAGTGAACACTAGGATGCATTGTTGGAATCTATAAGAAGAAAGATATTATTTTACATTATTTTAATCAGAATTGGTTTAACTTGTATGCTCATAAATCCTATCTTTTGATCACATTGCACGGATAACATTGGAGAAGGGTGAATAGAATTTCAGGGCTGAAGACACTGTACAAATTAAGGATAGGCACATATAGATTATAAAAAGAGTAAGCTAATTGACGTTCTATAGATTTATTTGATGTTGAGTTACGTTAAGAGACGGACTTTTACCACAGCTGGGGCAGAGGGTTAGTATAAAAAAGGGATTTTGATTGCCAGTGAAGATAAATAATACATTCCTCCGTAATTAAGGTTAGACGGGATAAGACATTAGAGGTGTACAAAACAGGGGATACAACCAATAAACTGAGTAATCCCTGCAAAATGAAACATATAAGAATGCAATATTCTGAAGCTCAAAGTAAGGTAAAAGGGAATTCTATGATCTACTTTATTTGATGCTAGCATAAGCAGCATCGCTTGATGTATGTGAGGACACTGGTATCTATATCAAACATACTTCATGTAAGGGGTTATGTTTTATTATTTTATTGATTTTATTTGATTTAATAATATTTCAATCAGACATTTTTTCAGTGTTTTCCACTCCTCAAGCTTGTATTAGAGGTAAAGGATGTATGACAATATCCAATAATAATAATAATACAAATCCCTTTATATAAAGGCAACAAGGCTATATGGCAATATCCTATATAAACACAACAGGATTTCTGTTAGGATTTGACAGGAAGTTATATAACATCTTTATGTAGTAGAGTTAATATTCGATGTATAACTCCTGCTGCACCATTAAACTAAAAAAAAAAATGCCTGGAATTTATCATCTCCCAAAAATAAAATCTCCTGTGTAGATAAAAATTTCTTGATAACCTTCAGATTTTGCACTTCCTTGTGGGGAGCCAAGGCTGCTGGTTGTGCTTTTGGGCTGCACATGTGTAAACTTTATAACCAATCATTGTAAATTAAAGCTGTGAGCACATCCTGTTTTCCAATACGTTCTCCCTACCGGCCAAGCTCACTGTCAGAAGTCTAAAGTTTGAAAATGTAAAAGTCTCTTCCTTTCCTTCATTTTAAACATTTTGGAGTGTAGGTCTATTAACTGCAAAAAGCATCTCTTTCTCTTTTGGGCCTCCTTATCTCGAGAGACAATGAATACGCGCCTGGAGGTGGTCAGTGGTTTCAGTCGCTGTGAGGCAACTATGGAGTGACCTCTCCATGGCGCATGCCTGGGCAAATTTATGGAGGTTGAGAGTTGCCCAGTCGTCAAAACCCCCCTCTCGGCCTTTCTGGTGGGGTCCAAAGGAGTGCAGGACACGACGTTTGGCACCAGTATGGCTGCAGGAACTGCCGGAAACATGCCAAAGGTGACACATGACCGCCTACGGGGTTCCGCTCCGGATTTTCTGTTAGCATACACTTACAAATTCTACTTGAAATTTATAAAACCTATTTTAACAATATTAATATAAAGTTAGGTTCAATAATTGTTTACCATTCAACATTAAAAATGAATAAGTAAAGCAAACTAGGACTTACCATTGTTAGGAAAAGTACCAAGGCATACGTCCCTAACCCCATGTTGATGAAACCTTGCAGCAAAAATGCAACACTGGATATTATCTTCAGTTACAAATACAGCATACAATAAAGGATATAAACAAGGTAGGGTGACAAGTCTTGAAATGCCGGTTTTTTCATGACTCATGATAAACAAATTCCACAGACTGAAAAATGCTCTGTGCACCAATGGGAGTTGTGCTAAACAACAAAACGTTATTTGCATATTACACTTAAACTGGAAAGATAAATATGGATAAAGCTCCCATTAGTAACTTACCTGGAAGTCAATTCTAAAGTACACTTAATTATCAATACATCAGACAACAAACCTTACTTTAGCTTACACAAGAATATCTCTTTGATTTTGGACTCAGTTTTTTTGGTTGCAATATAAATGTTAATCATGTTTATATAACTGCTTGTTTTAAGATGCAGTTTGCCAACCTTAGGCCAATTGCTGTTCCCGTATTATGTACAATAAGTTGAGCAGAAATGTATGATTATATATTAATTTGTATGTGGTGTAAACTGTGGCGTGGAGTCAACTCCTCCTTGTCCCCTTTATTCCCTATACCCACTTGATCCTGGTCGTCACGTGGAACTAGGTCCTCTTAATTCAGGCTCAGGCTGGGTATTTGGGATATCAGGTTACATGAGAAAATATACAAACTGGGTGGTTTTATTTTAATTTAAAAAAGTCAACAGATGAAACTCTCCACCCTCCTGCTTACTCCACAGGTACAGTTAATGGCTTAGTACAAAGAGGAGGAAACGCAGTCCTTTCTTTAACTATCAATTTACTTTATTCACGTTGTTGTACAATGTAAGAATAAGGCTCTTACACTTAGTTAGACAAAAGCATGCAACTTCAACTGAGTTATACAGTTAATAACAAAACTAGCTAGAATTCATAAGCACATCCACTAGGTTCCTGTGACCTTTCCCGACCTAGTCACAGGAAACTAAGGATAATACCTGAAAAAGGGAGAGTTAACACTGGCCAGGCGTTCCGTTCTCTCTCTCTTCTACGTCGTCGCCGCATTGCTCACGCAGTGTCTTCCACTTCCACGATAGTTGGTCTCCAGAGTCTTTGCTGGCTCTATGCCCAAAAAGCTCTCTTCTTATCCTCCCTCTTATCTCTCCAAATCTGAGCTGCGTCTTTCCAGTTGGCTTTAAGCCTGCTCACCTTGTTCGCATCTTCTCCTAATTGGCCCAGGCCCAAAGTCCCCGATATCACACCGTGTCCAAATAAGGCCCTTTTCCTGTGATCGCTCCTTTGTCTTGTCCTATAAATTAATTAGTTCAAACTGGTTTTTACCAGTACAGGCCAGTGTTCGAGTTCCTGGTTACTACAGGTCACAAACAATCCCAGCAGCTTGTAACTGATTCTGTATTTCTTGCAGCCCCTGGCCAACAGTGGAAACTGTAAACTTGCATATCAGATTAAATACATTGGCCCCAATTTTGCAGAGGGGATGGGGGTGTGTTGACAGTGAACTGTCAATGTTCACCTCTGAAACTGACAACAACTTCAGTACGTCGGGCATGTGGAGACTCACACGGAAATCCTAAAGTTGCAGTCTGTCACTCAGTGTTCTGTCATAGACTCCGCTATGGCCCCTACCCACCACTCACCACCCAACCTCCACCGCACCCCCCGCCGCCCAAAACCACCAGAGCTCGCAATCATTGAAATCAGTGAGAATTTCAACTCTGCCCATATCAATGTTGGAAACCCCATAAAAAGTTTGAATCAGGTTATCGGGTGTAACTGGGTTTTTAACAGCAATTTAATTAATAAAATTTGCTCAACAACAGAACTGGTCTTGAAAAAATAGTTGTACATTTGTGGAGTGCTGTTAAATGGTTAATGAGTAGATTTTTTTTTAAAACTAATTCGTTTTCAGAATATTTTAGCTTCTAACTTCACTCCATGTATATGTCCCAATTTTTAATTTGCTCTATGTAAAACAAAAATTAATTTTATTTCACTGCTTTTTCTTTCCTAGTTTGGGGAAATCTGAGAAAATCTTTTGATGTGATTGGCTGTTTGGACAGGCTGATTGATGGCATTGTTCCAGCTCCATGGGAATATCCACTAAAGAAGGCTGCAATCAGTTGCTGTGTCACTGCACAGTGCTGGAAGGGAAGCTCATCTCTCAGCGATGCTTAGTTCATATCAGCAGTGACCGTCCTTGCTTTGCTGCTGGCCACAAGCTCCAGGCCATTAATTTTGTTCTCCCAGGAAGGAATACGGGCTGGAAAATTGGCACAATCTTTTAGCCCTATCCCTGACCCACAAGTAGAGCTCCCCACTCAGTATACAGTATCAGTGAATTATGTACCAATGTAAAACAAATCATATTCCATTGAATATAAAATAATTAGAAATTTATAAATGTTACAACATTCTTTAAAATGTTATAAATATAAAATCGAAGTCAATAACAAATGAAACAAACTTTCAGTTGAAGATGCCACTTCCGATTATAATTACAGCAAAAGGTTACAACACAGTCCTTTTGTGATTCTTATGTGCAAATCAGGAGAAAATGGTGTGGCGTAATGTGTTTGTCCATTTGCCAGTGTGAACACTGGTTAACCTCATGTTATTCACTGTTTTGGAGCAGGAACTTACTTAATTGACGCCCTCACCCTGCTTCTTGGCAGTATCTGCCTTACCAGTAACAAATAAATGTTCTGTCCCTTCAAGGCAAGTTGCAGATTCCCAGAAGTGGAGAGACCCATTGGAGCCTGGTCTCTGCCATTTTCTAGGGCTTTAACAATCTACCAATAAGCAATTGAGGAATCCGTGAGGAAATTTGGCCCCTCAATCTCACGGTCTTACTTTGCCAAAGTCTTAAAACTGCGGAGCACTTTGGAAGTAATTTTAACCTATCTGGCCCAGCAGAAAACTGATGGGAACTGATTGCCACCCATTTTATACTGATACTTTAAAGGGACGAGGAAACCGCCTCCAAGAGCTGCCGGCCAATCAGAGGGCTGGTAGCTCAACAATATCAGCGGTGCCACCAGGAACGGTGGCCACTGCCAGTACTGCAGAGGTCACGGACCCAGGCCCAGCGGTGGAACCACGGAAAACAGAAGGCACCGGTGAGGAGGGGTGGGGATGTGGTCGTTAAGTCCAGGGGATGGGATCCAGCGGGGTAAAGTTCTTCCTAGTGTGGGTCTTCTATGGGTCACAAATTGCCCATGAAGGAGGGACATTCCCCCGCTCCCAAGCCTGCAGGAAGGGTGCCTTATTTTACAAAGGATCCTCCCCATGTGGCGGAGGTACCCCACCACTGGTAAGATCCCAGCGATGGTGGGAAGAGGCACATAAATGGCCTTAATAGGCCTCTTAAGGGCCTCAATTGGCCTCTGGGCGGGAAGGCCGTCATCGACCTACCCACCCATGGGAAGATCACAAGGCAACAGGGGGCGATGAGCTCTCCACCACCATCGTGATTCTCCGTGCCCCTGCCACCAACCCCACCTCAGGGGGGCCTGAAAAATCTTGACCCCTAACTCAAAGACCAGAGGATCACTCCAGGGAGGGGTGGGGGGGGGGGGGTGGCATGAAAAGGCAGAGGTGGGGTTTCCCCCCGCCTTTTGGGCCAAGTGCCAGGACCCCCACTTCTAGCACAAAATCCAGCCCTTTGTTTACTTCCTGATTTTTTTTTTAAGTCGTTCATGGGATGTGGCCATCGCTGGTAAGGCCAGCATTTATTGCCCATCCTAATTACCCTCAAGAAGATGGTGGTGAGCTGCCTTCTTGAACCATTGCAGTCCTTGGGGTGTGGGTACACCCACAGTGCTGTTAAGAAGGGAGTTGCAAGATTTTGACCCAGTGACAGTGAAGGAACGATGATACAGTTCCAAGTCAGGAGGAGAACTTGCAGGTGGTGCTGTTCCCACGCATCTGCTGCCCTTGTCCTTCTAAGTGGTACAGGTCATGGATTTGGAAGGCACTGTTGAAAGAGCCTTGGTGAGTTGCTGCAGTGCATCTTGTACATGGTACACACTGCTGCTATTGTGCATCAGTGGTGACGGGAGTGAATGTTGAAGGTGATGGATGGGGTGACAATCAAGCGTGTTGTTTTGTCCTGGATGGTGTCGAGCTTCTTGAGTGTTGTTGGAACTGCACCCGTCCAGGCGAGTGGAGAGTATTCCATCACACTCCTGACTTGTGCCTTGCAGATGGTGGACAGGCTTTGGGGAGTCAGGAGGTGAGTTACTCACCACACAATTCCCAGCCTCTGACCTGCTCTTGTAGCCACAGCATTTATGTGGCTGGTCCAGTTCAGTTTCTGGTCAATGGTATCCCCCAGGATGTTGATAGTGGTGGTGTCTTGTTCCAAAGTATATGGGGCTAAACTGAGCCATGTCACACCTAATTTTTAGGTGTTATGCAGTCAACTAAGACCCAAAGATGGGGGCCGAGCCTCGTGGGTACTCTTCCAATTGGAGTGTGCAGGGTGCCACCTTGGTAAAAGGGCTTGCAGACACATGCACCAAACAACTGCCAGTGTCATGTAGAGCAGCAAAATTATGGCACAAATCAGTGGCAAACACAGATTTGAAGCCATTGCTGCTATTTTCCAATTTCACACTCCAGCCAGTGCCTGTCTTAGCCTCACACAGCTCAACACAATATTAAATGGAATGGAAGGGCATCCACAAGTGCTATGTACAGGGAGCATGCAGTACTTGCATGTTAGTTGCTGGATTACTCTACAGGGAGGAGGCTGCTGGTCTTGCAGTATGGTTTTGATCATAGAAAATATTGTGCTGAAAGGAGTGCTTCCAGATAAGCGTGGCCTGGCAGGCCTGCCTCTGGGAATTGAATATGACTGGGGGAATGAAGAAAGGCTTTGCAGAGCAGGACATGTTGCTCTGACAAGAAGAAGGAGAAAGACAGGGAGGAAGTGGAGGAGAGGGAGGAGGAAGTACGTGAGAAAGTAGAGCATGATGAAGGGAGAATACAACATAGACAGCCCCTTTGTGTCCGGGCTCTATGTGATCAGATTATTCTTGACTGATATCAGTAACCTCAACGACATCTTCCCATTCACCAATGGTTCCATATGCCTTACATTTCCTCTATCATTGATCAACATATCATTCGCTTTCTGACAATACAAAGGGATCTAGATAGGTTAAGTGAGTGGGCAAAGACCTGGCAAATGGAGTACAATGTGAGAAAGTGTGAAATTGTCCACTTTGGCAGGAAGAATAAAAAAGAATAAAAATATTATCTAAATGGTGAGAGACTGCAGAGCTCTGAGATGCAGAGGGATCTGGGTGTCCTAGTGCATGAATCACAAAAGGTTAGTATGCAGGTACAGCATGGAATTAGGAAAGCTAATAGAATGTTACCATTTATCGTGAGGGGAATTGAATGCAAAAGTAGGGAGGTTGTACTTCAGCTATACAGGGTATTGGTGAGACCACATCTGGAGTACTGTGTACTGTGCTGGTCTCCTTGTTTAAGGAAGGATGTAAATGCGTTGGAGGCAGTACAGAGAAGGTTTATTGGACTAATACCTAGAATAGGTGGGCTGTCTTACGAGGAAAATTGAACAGGTCAGGCTTGTATCCACTGGAATTTAGAAGAGTAAGAGGTGACTTGATTGAGACATATAAAATCCTGAGGGGTCTTGACAGGGTGAATTTGGAAAGGATGTTTCCCCTTGTGGGAGAATCTCGAATTAGGGGTCACTGTTTAAAAATAAAGGGTTGCCCATTTAAGACAGAAATGAGAAGAATTTTTTTCTCTCAGAGGGTCATGGGTCTTTGGAATTCTGTTCCTCAAAAGGCAGTGGAAGCAGAGTCTTTGAATATTTTTAAGGCAGAGGTAGATAGATTCTTGATAAGCAAGGGGGTGAAAGGTTATTGGGGGCAGGTGGAAATGTGGAGTAATCAGTTCAGCCATGAACTTATTGAATGGCGGAGCAGGCTCGAAGGGTCAAGTGGCCTACTCCTGCTCTTAATTTGTATGTTCGCCTCGCTGCCAAAACACTTATTTTATTACGTAACTGAAATTGAAGATTACAATGAAGTTCCTAGAACAAATCAATAAAAATTTTATGATCAAGCAACCTGCTGAGCAATTGAATACTTTACTGATTCTGAGCAAATCCAGTTCCATTCTGTAGCATGAAAGCAAAATACTACAGATGCTGGAAATATGAAATAAAAACGGAAAGTGCTGGAAATACTCAGCAGGTCAGGCAGCATCTGTGGAGTGAAAAGCAGAGTTAATGCTTCAGGTCTGGACAGTCTAAGTGGCTGTAGCAATCACAGTGAAATTAATTCAGCAAACCTGATCTAACCTTTGATTTTAATGGGATTGGAGCTATGATACTTAGCTGTTCAACTTGCACATTAGGAGTTTCTGTGGAGCAGAGTAAAAGTCCAAGCAAGTTATGATGTGGCGTAAACAATGTTATAAGTCACCCACACCATAATAATGGTGCACACCACAGATGCTAGATTAATATGAATCGAATTTTCAGTAAATTCAGGCTCAAAGGAAAAAATGTTAACCCAACAGAACTACCATGGAATTATGCTAGGTGTTCATTTAAATATGTTTGCATGAAATCTGGAGTCTAAATGTGGCTAATGTTTAAAATGGGTCCAAGCAACTGAGCGCACTAGAACAGAAAAGTACTGAGTTGCAGGCCGAAAAGAAATTAACACAGGTGTTACTTTCCAGTTCAGCACCATCTTTGTCAAGTGCAGCTGCTCTTGTGGTACACAAGACCAGGGAATTGGTCACCAATGAAGTGCATGGTATAATTGCCATGATACACTGTGGTACTAAGTGAACTTTACTGGAAGACTTGGGATGCGAATAACCCTGATTAATCAGATTTATTTCCAACTGTTACACAAAAATGGAAATAAAAATTGAGTGTCTTAAAATTGCCATGTAATGGATTTGTGATATGAGCTAAAGTAATATTTGCTGATTTTGAATGTGTTTTAATTTGGGAGAAATCCAGCTGCAATTCAGTATTGATTTTTTTTGTTGACAAAGCTAAGCTAGTTCAATAAAATTTGTCTCCACATTATCCAGGTAGCTGAATCTAGCATCACGGTCAACCATAGTGATGCAATCAAGAGATGCTGTTTTGTTTTCTTCATCTGCGTTGTGATAAACATGGGGCTGATGGTGTCCTTATGTATTTTCCCTGGCATTGTAAGCATTCAGTCTCTGCAAAGTAAAACAAGCAAAACATTAGTTAATATAGAATAGTTTAATCATTGCACTCGTGATTTATTTAACAATTCCAAACGAGTACACTTTATGGTAAGCTTTCTTCACATCTTGAAAACAACAATTGTTTGTGCTTGGTGAACATAATTCTGAACAGTAAGAACATAGTAAGTTCAGCTAATGAAATTATGGTTCTTGCCATCCATAAATTTAAGGGACCAAATTAGTGCATCTGCAAGAAACAAACTATTAACCAATCCAAATTATCTGATAAACCTCAAGATGATGTTTCAAAATAATGCAAAAATACCATTTTCCCAATATTGGCAGCCATGAATGGATCCTGTCCAAGAATTCCTTATGTAATAGTTTTTAATGGCAGAATATTGGAACTCAAACTATATCACTGTTCCTGATTTCACGTTACATTTGAGGCACTCTTTTTCCTAATGTTCCACCATTAGAATATGCCACCAATTATTTCACTTCTCTCTGAGGTCATTAGTTGCACAATGGTGCTGCTACCAGAAGGGAGACAGAAAACAGAGCTGTACATATATAGCTATAGAGGGAGATGCAGTACAATGGTTTCACATGGAAAGACGACGACACATATGAATTAGGAACATTTACCACACATTCAAAATCCTGGAACTCCCTTCCTAACAGCACTGCAGGTGTACCTATCTGACATGGACTGCAACGGTTCAAGAACAATTAGGGACCGGCAATAAATGCTGGCCTAGCCAGTGATGCCCACATCCCAGGAACGAATAAAAAAAATTCAATAAAGAGTTAAATCGCTTTGTTGGATGCATTTCTGATTTGATAAAGAATTAAAAGTAAATTCAGGAATCCACATAATGGGAAAGGATGAAGGTGGAGAAATAATGGCAACATATAATGTAACAAATGTCCTGTGGTGTTGCTCAAAGCGAATCAAAAGATAGAGTGTTTTTTAACAAGTGAGCTGTTGTCACCAAGATATGCCAGGTGCATTGCTACCGGAAGGTAATTGTGACATTTACTTCAAATGCATGGTTGTATGCAAGGTCTTTAATATATTATATGTAAATAAACTAAGTAGAATTTCTTTATATATGTATAAAGGGTCAAATCTAATTTGTCTGAAACTAGTTTTTATATATGTGTATCTATTTTGCACATCAATCATAATAAAGATATTTAGAAATCATATAATAAAAATATTTAGCAATGTCACATTTATGCAACAGTTTCTCTGCCTGTTGGAAGTTGGATATGTGATGGTCAGAGCACATACATTCGGACTTCAGTTTCAGCGGTACAGCGAAAAGAAAGAAAAGAGGAGGAAACAGAGGTTGTGTTACAAAGTGACTGATAAAGGTTGGGTGACGGAAAGTAGTGAAGTTGTAGAGCTATAAATTTACAGGATTCAGAGAAGTTGGTGGCAGTGAGTGATGAGCACAGAAGAGCCCTGTCACATCATTGTTAACTGGGATAAATAAAAACAGAAACGTCAAGCACAACAATAAAGAGGTACTGAGACTGATGAGGAAAAGAAACTCCAGGATTGAGACGGACGATGAACTGAAACACCAGGGGCTGCATTTTAAGAATCCACAGCCAAAGTATGTGGTGGATGGAGCAAAATGCAGCCTGCGCACATGGGCGTCACGTCACAGAGCCGCCGTGATTTCAAATGCAGCAACTCATTTGCATGGCCGCGGCACCCACCCCCCGCAATGACTTAAGGGGGCTGTGAGCAATTGCCAGGAATGGCTTCCGGCGCCAGTGAATAGGCACCAGAGCCATTTTTAAAGGGCTTACAGCCCTCAATGGAGATTTAAAAATTAAATGGCCAGGTCAGTTCAATGACCAAAAAACAAAACTAAATTACCGTTAAATTAATTTTCCCATTCCCCCTCCCCCAATAGCATTTCAAAACCTTCCTGCCCTTCCCCCCACTCCCCCCCACCCCAGAATTTGTTTAAGAATTTGACTTCTTCCCCTTCCAATCAGCCGCCCCCCCCCAACCCCATCCAAACCGCAGCAATGCCAGCCCATCCCCTCCGCCCCCCCTCCCCCGCCACACAGAGAAACAATCCCTCTACCTCTCCCTAGAGGTGTTGCATCACGTTTCCCTGAACAGGGATTGGAAGGCATGGCATTGTCGGCTGCCCGAATGAAGATCGGTGCGACGATTAAGGAGGCGACGGGACCTTCATTAAATCAGGTATGTAAATTAGTTTACATATTGAAATGGTGGTTCCATTGCCGATCGGTGGGGTGGCTGCCAGGAGGCCTTGCCGCCGCCGCTGACATCAGCACGGGGCCTGCCGCCATCGGGGTTGGTGGCAGGCTTCCGGCCCGCCAAACTTCACTATCCCCCTGACAACATTCCAAACGGCAGAGGGGCATTAAAATCTAACCCCAGGACTGAGACCGAGAATGAACAGAAACACCAGGATTGAGACTGAGAACGAACAGAAATACCAGGACTGAGACTGAGAACGAACAGAAACACCAGGATTGAGACCGAGAACGAACAGAAACACCAGGATTGAGACTGAGAATGAACAGAAATACCAGGACTGATACTGACAATGAACAGAAATACCAGGACTGAGACTGACAATGAACAGAAATACCAGGACTGATACTGACAATGAACAGAAATACCAGGACTGAGACTGACAATGAACAGAAATACCAGGACTGAGACTGAGAATGAACAGAAACACCAGGATTGAGACTGAGAACGAACAGAAATACCAGGACTGAGACTGACAATGAACAGAAACACCAGGACTGACACCGAGAACGAACAGAAACACCAGGATTGAGACTGAGAATGCAAAACCAGGACTGAGACTGAGAACGAACAGAAACACCAGGACACAGACTCAGAATTGACAGAAACACCAGGACTGAGACGGAGAATGAACAGAAACACCAGGACTGAGACTGAGAATGAACAGAAATACCAGGATTGAGACTGAGAATGCAAAACCAGGACTAAGACTGAGAATGAACAGAAATACCAGGATTGAGACTGAGAATGAACAGAAACACCAGGACTGAGACTGAGAATGCAGAACCAGGACTGAGACTGAGAATGAACAGAAACACCAGGACTGAGACTGAGAATGAACAGAAACACCAGGACTGAGACTGAGAATGAACAGAAACACCAGGACTGAGACTGAGAATGAACAGAAACACCAGGATTGAGACTGAGAATGCAGAACCAGGACTGAGACTGAGAATGAACAGACACACCAGGATTGAGACTGAGAATGAACAGAAATACCAGGATTGAGACTGAGAATGCAGAACCAGGACTGAGACTGAGAATGAACAGAAATACCAGGACTGAGACTGAGAAAGCAGAAACACCAGGACTGAGACTGAGAATGAACAGAAACACCAGGATTGAGACTGAGAATGAACAGAAACACCAGGATTGAGACTGAGAATGTACAGAAACACCATGACTGAGACTGAGAATGAACAGAAACACCAGGACTGAGAATGAGAATGAACAGAAACACCAGGACTGAGACTGAGAATGAACAGAAACACCAGGACTGAGACTGAGAATGAACAGAAACACCAGGACTGAGACTGAGAATGAACAGAAACACCAGGATTGTGACTGAGAATGCAGAACCAGGACTGAGACTGAGAATGAACAGAAACACCAGGACTGAGACTGAGAATGAACAGAAACACCAGGATTGAGACTGAGAATGAACAGAAACACCAGGATTGAGACTGAGAATGAACAGAAACACCAGGACTGAGAATGAGAATGAACAGAAACACCAGGATTGAGACTGAGAATGCAGAACCAGGACTGAGACTGAGAATGCAGAACCAGGACTGAGACTGAGAATGCAGAACCAGGACTGAGACTGAGAATGAACAGAAACACCAGGACTGAGAATGAGAATGAACAGAAACACCAGGACTGAGACTGACAATGAACAGAAACACCAGGATTGAGACTGAGAAAGCAGAAACACCAGGACTGAGACTGAGAATGAACAGAAATACCAGGATTGAGACTGAGAATGCAAAACCAGGACTAAGACTGAGAATGAACAGAAATACCAGGATTGAGACTGAGAATGAACAGAAACACCAGGACTGAGACTGAGAATGCAGAACCAGGACTGAGACTGAGAATGAACAGAAACACCAGGACTGAGACTGAGAATGAACAGAAACACCAGGACTGAGACTGAGAATGAACAGAAACACCAGGACTGAGACTGAGAATGAACAGAAACACCAGGATTGAGACTGAGAATGCAGAACCAGGACTGAGACTGAGAATGAACAGACACACCAGGATTGAGACTGAGAATGAACAGAAATACCAGGATTGAGACTGAGAATGCAGAACCAGGACTGAGACTGAGAATGAACAGAAATACCAGGACTGAGACTGAGAAAGCAGAAACACCAGGACTGAGACTGAGAATGAACAGAAACACCAGGATTGAGACTGAGAATGAACAGAAACACCAGGATTGAGACTGAGAATGTACAGAAACACCATGACTGAGACTGAGAATGAACAGAAACACCAGGACTGAGAATGAGAATGAACAGAAACACCAGGACTGAGACTGAGAATGAACAGAAACACCAGGACTGAGACTGAGAATGAACAGAAACACCAGGACTGACTGAGAATGAACAGAAACACCAGGATTGTGACTGAGAATGCAGAACCAGGACTGAGACTGAGAATGAACAGAAACACCAGGACTGAGACTGAGAATGAACAGAAACACCAGGATTGAGACTGAGAATGAACAGAAACACCAGGATTGAGACTGAGAATGAACAGAAACACCAGGACTGAGAATGAGAATGAACAGAAACACCAGGATTGAGACTGAGAATGCAGAACCAGGACTGAGACTGAGAATGCAGAACCAGGACTGAGACTGAGAATGCAGAACCAGGACTGAGACTGAGAATGAACAGAAACACCAGGACTGAGAATGAGAATGAACAGAAACACCAGGACTGAGACTGACAATGAACAGAAACACCAGGATTGAGACTGAGAATGAACAGAAACACCAGGATTGAGACTGAGAATGAACAAAAACAGCAGGACCGAGACTGAGAATGAACAGAAACACCAGGACTGAGACTGAGAATGAACAGAAACACCAGGACTGAGACTGAGAATGAACAGAAACACCAGGACTGAGACTGAGAATGAACAGAAACACCAGGACTGAGACTGAGAATGAACAGAAACACCAGGACTGAGACTGAGAATGAACAGAAACACCAGGACTGAGACTGAGAATGCAGAACCAGGACTGAGACTGAGAATGAACAGAAACACCAGGATTGAGACTGAGAATGAACAGAAACACCAGGACTGAGACTGAGAATGAACAGAAACACCAGGACTGAGACTGAGAATGAACAGTAACACCAGGACTGAGACTGAGAATGAACAGAAACACCAGGACTGAGACTGAGAATGAACAGAAACACCAGGACTGAGACTGAGAATGAACAGAAACACAAGGACTGAGACTGAGAATGAACAGAAACACCAGGATTGAGACTGAGAATGAACAGAAACACCAGGACTGAGACTGAGAATGAACAGAAACACCAGGACTGAGACTGAGAATGAACAGAAACACCAGGACTGAGACTGAGAATGAACAGAAACACCAGGACTGAGACCGAGAATGAACAGAAACACCAGGATTGCGACCGAGAATGAACAGAAACACCAGGACTGAGACTGAGAATGAACAGAAACACCAGGACTGAGAATGAACAGAAACACCAGGACTGAGACTGAGAATGAACAGAAACACCAGGACTGAGACGGAGAATGAACAGAAACACCAGGACTGAGATTGAGAATGAACAGAAACACCAGGATTGAGACTGACAATGAACAGAAACACCAGGATTGAGACTGACAATGAACAGAAACACCAGGACTGAGACTGAGAATGAACAGAAACACCAGGACTGAGACTGAGAATGAACAGAAACACCAGGACTGAGACTGAGAATGAACAGAAACACCAGGACTGAGACTGAGAATGAACAGAAACACCAGGATTGAGACTGAGAATGCAGAACCAGGACTGAGACTGAGAATGCAGAACCAGGACTGAGACTGAGAATGAACAGACACACCAGGATTGAGACTGAGAATGAACAGAAATACCAGGATTGAGACTGAGAATGCAGAACCAGGACTGAGACTGAGAATGAACAGAAATACCAGGACTGAGACTGAGAAAGCAGAAACACCAGGACTGAGACTGAGAATGAACAGAAACACCAGGATTGAGACTGAGAATGAACAGAAACACCAGGATTGAGACTGAGAATGAACAGAAACACCATGACTGAGACTGAGAATGAACAGAAACACCATGACTGAGACTGAGAATGAACAGAAACACCATGACTGAGACTGAGAATGAACAGAAACACCAGGACTGAGACTGAGAATGAACAGAAACACCAGGACTGAGACTGAGAATGAACAGAAACACCAGGACTGAGACTGAGAATGAACAGAAACACCAGGACTGAGACTGAGAATGAACAGAAACACCAGGATTGTGACTGAGAATGCAGAACCAGGACTGAGACTGAGAATGAACAGAAACACCAGGACTGAGACTGTGAATGAACAGAAACACCAGGACTGAGATTGAGAATGAACAGAAACACCAGGATTGAGACTGACAATGAACAGAAACACCAGGATTGAGACTGACAATGAACAGAAACACCAGGACTGAGACTGAGAATGAACAGAAACACCAGGACTGAGACTGAGAATGAACAGAAACACCAGGACTGAGACTGAGAATGAACAGAAACACCAGGACTGAGACTGAGAATGAACAGAAACACCAGGATTGAGACTGAGAATGCAGAACCAGGACTGAGACTGAGAATGAACAGACACACCAGGATTGAGACTGAGAATGAACAGAAATACCAGGATTGAGACTGAGAATGCAGAACCAGGACTGAGACTGAGAATGAACAGAAATACCAGGACTGAGACTGAGAAAGCAGAAACACCAGGACTGAGACTGAGAATGAACAGAAACACCAGGATTGAGACTGAGAATGAACAGAAACACCAGGATTGAGACTGAGAATGAACAGAAACACCATGACTGAGACTGAGAATGAACAGAAACACCATGACTGAGACTGAGAATGAACAGAAACACCATGACTCAGACTGAGAATGAACAGAAACACCAGGACTGAGACTGAGAATGAACAGAAACACCAGGACTGAGACTGAGAATGAACAGAAACACCAGGACTGAGACTGAGAATGAACAGAAACACCAGGACTGAGACTGAGAATGAACAGAAACACCAGGATTGTGACTGAGAATGCAGAACCAGGACTGAGACTGAGAATGAACAGAAACACCAGGACTGAGACTGTGAATGAACAGAAACACCAGGACTGAGACTGAGAATGAACAGAAACACCAGGATTGAGACTGAGAATGAACAGAAATACCAGGACTGAGACTGACAATGAACAGAAACACCAGGATTGAGACTGAGAATGAACAGAAACACCAGGATTGAGACTGAGAATGAACAGAAACACCAGGACTGAGAATGAGAATGAACAGAAACACCAGGATTGAGACTGAGAATGCAGAACCAGGACTGAGACTGAGAATGAACAGAAACACCAGGACTGAGACTGAGAATGAACAGAAACACCAGGACTGAGACTGAGAATGAACAGAAACACCAGGACTGAGACTGAGAATGAACAGAAACACCAGGACTGAGACTGACAATGAACAGAAACACCAGGATTGAGACTGAGAATGAACAGAAACACCAGGATTGAGACTGAGAATGAACAAAAACACCAGGACCGAGACTGAGAATGAACAGAAACACCAGGACTGAGACTGAGAATGCAGAATCAGGACTGAGACTGAGAATGAACAGAAACACCAGGACTGAGACTGAGAATGAACAGAAACACCAGGACTGAGACTGAGAATGAACAGAAACACCAGGATTGCGACTGAGAATGCAGAACCAGGACTGAGACTGAGAATGAACAGAAACACCAGGATTGAGACTGAGAATGAACAGAAACACCAGGACTGAGACTGAGAATGAACAGAAACACCAGGACTGAGACTGAGAATGAACAGAAACACCAGGACTGAGACTGAGAATGAACAGAAACACCAGGACTGAGACTGAGAATGAACAGAAACACCAGGACTGCGACTGAGAATGAACAGAAACACCAGGACTGAGACTGAGAATGAACAGAAACACCAGGACTGAGAAAGAACAGAAACATCAGGACTGAGACTGAGAATGAACAGAAACACCAGGACTGAGACGGAGAATGAACAGAAACACCAGGACTGAGATTGAGAATGAACAGAAACACCAGGATTGAGACTGAGAATGAACAGAAACACCAGGATTGAGACTGACAATGAACAGAAACACCAGGACTGAGACTGAGAATGAACAGAAACACCAGGACTAAGACTGAGAATGAACAGAAACACCAGGACTGAGACTGAGAATGAACAGAAACACCAGGACTGAGACTGAGAATGAACAGAAACACCAGGACTGAGACTGAGAATGAACAGAAACACCAGGACTGAGACTGAGAATGAACAGTAACACCAGGACTGAGACTGAGAATGCAGAAACACCAGGACTGAGACTGAGAATGCAGAAACACCAGGACTGAGACTGAGAATGAACAGAAACACCAGGACTGAGACTGAGAATGAACAGAAACACCAGGACTGAGACTGAGAATGAACAGAAACACCAGGATTGAGACTGAGAATGCAGAACCAGTACTGAGACTGAGAATGGACAGACACACCAGGATTGAGACTGAGAATGAACAGAAATACCAGGATTGAGACTGAGAATGCAGAACCAGGACTGAGACTGAGAATGAACAGAAATACCAGGACTGAGACTGAGAAAGCAGAAACACCAGGACTGAGACTGAGAATGAACAGAAACACCAGGATTGAGACTGAGAATGAACAGAAACACCATGACTGAGACTGAGAATGAACAGAAACACCAGGACTGAGACTGAGAATGAACAGAAACACCAGGACTGAGACTGAGAATGAACAGAAACACCAGGACTGAGACTGAGAATGAACAGAAACACCAGGACTGAGACTGAGAATGAACAGAAAAACCAGGACTGAGACTGAGAATGAACAGAAAAACCAGGACAGAGACTGAGAATGAACAGAAACACCAGGACTGAGACTGAGAATGAACAGAAACACCAGGATTGTGACTGAGAATGCAGAACCAGGACTGAGACTGAGAATGAACAGAAACACCAGGACTGAGACTGTGAATGAACAGAAACACCAGGATTGAGACTGAGAACGAACAGAAACACCAGGATTGAGACTGAGAATGAACAGAAACACCAGGACTGAGACTGAGAATGAACAGAAACACCAGGACTGAGACTGACAGTGAACAGAAACACCAGGATTGAGACTGAGAATGAACAGAAATACCAGGACTGAGACTGACAGTGAACAGAAACACCAGGATTGAGACTGAGAATGAACAGAAACACCAGAATTGAGACTGAGAATGAACAGAAACACCAGGACTGAGACTGAGAATGAACAGAAACACCAGGATTGAGACTGGGAATGCAGAACCAGGACTGAGACTGAGAATGCAGAACCAGGACTGAGACTGAGAATGCAGAACCAGGACTGAGACTGAGAATGAACAGAAACACCAGGACTGAGACTGAGAAAGCAGAAACACCAGGACTGAGACTGAGAATGAACAGAAACACCAGGATTGAGACTGAGAATGAACAGAAACACCATGACTGAGACTGAGAATGAACAGAAACACCAGGACTGAGACTGAGAATGAACAGAAACACCAGGACTGAGACTGAGAATGAACAGAAACACCAGGACTGAGACTGAGAATGAACAGAAACACCAGGACTGAGACTGAGAATGAACAGAAACACCAGGACTGAGACTGAGAATGAACAGAAAAACCAGGACTGAGACTGAGAATGAACAGAAAAACCAGGACAGAGACTGAGAATGAACAGAAACACCAGGACTGAGACTGAGAATGAACAGAAACACCAGGACTGAGAAAGAACAGAAACATCAGGACTGAGACTGAGAATGAACAGAAACACCAGGACTGAGACGGAGAATGAACAGAAACACCAGGACTGAGATTGAGAATGAACAGAAACACCAGGATTGAGACTGAGAATGAACAGAAACACCAGGATTGAGACTGACAATGAACAGAAACACCAGGACTGAGACTGAGAATGAACAGAAACACCAGGACTGAGACTGAGAATGAACAGAAACACCAGGACTGAGACTGAGAATGAACAGAAACACCAGGACTGAGACTGAGAATGAACAGAAACACCAGGACTGAGACTGAGAATGAACAGAAACACCAGGACTGAGACTGAGAATGAACAGTAACACCAGGACTGAGACTGAGAATGCAGAAACACCAGGACTGAGACTGAGAATGCAGAAACACCAGGACTGAGACTGAGAATGAACAGAAACACCAGGACTGAGACTGAGAATGAACAGAAACACCAGGACTGAGACTGAGAATGAACAGAAACACCAGGATTGAGACTGAGAATGCAGAACCAGTACTGAGACTGAGAATGGACAGACACACCAGGATTGAGACTGAGAATGAACAGAAATACCAGGATTGAGACTGAGAATGCAGAACCAGGACTGAGACTGAGAATGAACAGAAATACCAGGACTGAGACTGAGAAAGCAGAAACACCAGGACTGAGACTGAGAATGAACAGAAACACCAGGATTGAGACTGAGAATGAACAGAAACACCATGACTGAGACTGAGAATGAACAGAAACACCAGGACTGAGACTGAGAATGAACAGAAACACCAGGACTGAGACTGAGAATGAACAGAAACACCAGGACTGAGACTGAGAATGAACAGAAACACCAGGACTGAGACTGAGAATGAACAGAAAAACCAGGACTGAGACTGAGAATGAACAGAAAAACCAGGACAGAGACTGAGAATGAACAGAAACACCAGGACTGAGACTGAGAATGAACAGAAACACCAGGATTGTGACTGAGAATGCAGAACCAGGACTGAGACTGAGAATGAACAGAAACACCAGGACTGAGACTGTGAATGAACAGAAACACCAGGATTGAGACTGAGAACGAACAGAAACACCAGGATTGAGACTGAGAATGAACAGAAACACCAGGACTGAGACTGAGAATGAACAGAAACACCAGGACTGAGACTGACAGTGAACAGAAACACCAGGATTGAGACTGAGAATGAACAGAAATACCAGGACTGAGACTGACAGTGAACAGAAACACCAGGATTGAGACTGAGAATGAACAGAAACACCAGAATTGAGACTGAGAATGAACAGAAACACCAGGACTGAGACTGAGAATGAACAGAAACACCAGGATTGAGACTGGGAATGCAGAACCAGGACTGAGACTGAGAATGCAGAACCAGGACTGAGACTGAGAATGCAGAACCAGGACTGAGACTGAGAATGAACAGAAACACCAGGACTGAGACTGAGAAAGCAGAAACACCAGGACTGAGACTGAGAATGAACAGAAACACCAGGATTGAGACTGAGAATGAACAGAAACACCATGACTGAGACTGAGAATGAACAGAAACACCAGGACTGAGACTGAGAATGAACAGAAACACCAGGACTGAGACTGAGAATGAACAGAAACACCAGGACTGAGACTGAGAATGAACAGAAACACCAGGACTGAGACTGAGAATGAACAGAAACACCAGGACTGAGACTGAGAATGAACAGAAAAACCAGGACTGAGACTGAGAATGAACAGAAAAACCAGGACAGAGACTGAGAATGAACAGAAACACCAGGACTGAGACTGAGAATGAACAGAAACACCAGGATTGTGACTGAGAATGCAGAACCAGGACTGAGACTGAGAATGAACAGAAACACCAGGACTGAGACTGTGAATGAACAGAAACACCAGGATTGAGACTGAGAACGAACAGAAACACCAGGATTGAGACTGAGAATGAACAGAAACACCAGGACTGAGACTGAGAATGAACAGAAACACCAGGACTGAGACTGACAGTGAACAGAAACACCAGGATTGAGACTGAGAATGAACAGAAATACCAGGACTGAGACTGACAGTGAACAGAAACACCAGGATTGAGACTGAGAATGAACAGAAACACCAGAATTGAGACTGAGAATGAACAGAAACACCAGGACTGAGACTGAGAATGAACAGAAACACCAGGATTGAGACTGGGAATGCAGAACCAGGACTGAGACTGAGAATGCAGAACCAGGACTGAGACTGAGAATGCAGAACCAGGACTGAGACTGAGAATGAACAGAAACACCAGGACTGAGACTGAGAATGAACAGAAACACCAGGACTGAGACTGAGAATGAACAGAAACACCAGGACTGAGACTGAGAATGAACAGAAACACGAGGACTGAGACTGACAATGAACAGAAACACCAGGACCGAGACTGAGAATGAACAGAAACACCAGGACTGAGACTGAGAATGAACAGAAACACCAGGACTGAGACTGAGAATGAACAGAAACACCAGGATTGAGACTGAGAATGAACAGAAACACCAGGACTGAGACTGAGAATGAACAGAAACACCAGGATTGAGACTGAGAATGAACAGAAACACCAGGATTGAGACTGAGAATGAACAGAAACACCCGGATTGAGACTGAGAATGAACAGAAACACCAGGATTGAGACTGAGAATGCAGAACCAGGACTGAGACTGAGAATGAACAGAAACACCAGGACTGAGACTGAGAATGAACAGAAACACCAGGACTGAGACTGAGAATGAACAGGAACACCAGGACTGAGACTGAGAATGCAGAACCAGGACTGAGACTGAGAATGAACAGAAACACCAGGACTGAGACTGAGAATGAACAGAAACACCAGGACTGAGACTGAGAATGAACAGAAACACCAGGACTGAGACTGAGAATGAACAGAAATACCAGGATTGAGACTGAGAATGCAGAACCAGGACTGAGACTAAGAATGAACAGAAACACCAGGACTGAGACTGAGAATGAACAGAAACACCAGGACTGAGACTGAGAATGAACAGAAACACCAGGACTGAGACTGAGAATGAACAGAAACACGAGGACTGAGACTGAGAATGAACAGAAACACGAGGACTGAGACTGACAATGAACAGAAACACCAGGACCGAGACTGAGAATGAACAGAAACACCAGGACTGAGACTGAGAATGAACAGAAACACCAGGACTGAGACTGAGAATGAACAGAAACACGAGGACTGAGACTGAGAATGAACAGAAACACGAGGACTGAGACTGACAATGAACAGAAACACCAGGACCGAGACTGAGAATGAACAGAAAAACCAGGACTGAGACTGAGAATGAACAGAAACACCAGGACTGAGACTGAGAATGAACAGAAACACCAGGACTTAGACTGAGAATGAACAGAAACACCAGGATTGAGACTGAGAATGCAGAACCAGGAATGAGACTAAGAATGAACAGAAACACCAGGACTGAGACTGAGAATGAACAGAAACACCAGGACTGAGACTGAGAATGAACAGAAACACTAGGACTGAGACTGAGAATGAACAGAAACACCAGGACTGAGAATGAACAGAAACACCAGGACTGAGACTGAGAATGAACAGAAACACCAGGATTGCGACTGAGAATGAACAGAAACACCAGGACTGAGATTGAGAATGAACAGAAACACCAGGACTGAGACTGAGAATGAACAGAAACAGCAGGATTGAGACTGACAATGAACAGAAACACCAGGATTGAGACTGACAATGAACAGAAACACCAGGACTGAGACTGAGAATGAACAGAAACACCAGGACTGAGACTGAGAATGAACAGAAACACCAGGACTGAGACTGAGAATGAACAGAAACACCAGGACTGAGACTGAGAATGAACAGAAACACCAGGATTGAGACTGATAATGAACAGAAACACCAGGATTGAGACTGAGAATGAACAGTAACACCAGGACTGAGACTGAGAATGAAGAAAACACCAGGACTGAGACTGAGAATGAACAGAAACACCAGGACTGAGACTGAGAATGAACAGAAACACCAGGATTGAGACTGAGAATGCAGAACCAGGACTGGGACTGAGAATGAACAGAAACACCAGGACTGAGACTGAAAATGAACAGAAAAACCAGGACTGAGACTGAGAATGAACAGAAAAACCTGGACTGAGACTGAGAATGAACAGAAACACCAGGATTGAGATTGAGAATGCAGAAGCAGGACTGAGACTGAGAATGAACAGAAACACCAGGACTGAGACTGAGAATGAACAGAAACACCAGGACTGAGACTGAGAATGAACAGAAACACCAGGACTGAGACTGAGAATGCAGAAACACCAGGACTGAGACTGAGAATGAACAAAACACCAGGACTGAGACTGAGAATGCAGAAACACCAGGACTGAGACTGAGAATGAACAGAAACACCAGGACTGAGACTGAGAACGAACAGAAACACCAGGACTGAGACTGAGAACGAACAGAAACACCAGGACTGAGACTGAGAACGAACAGAAACACCAGGACTGAGACTGAGAACGAACAGAAACACCAGGACTGAGACTGAGAATGAACAGAAACACCAGGACTGAGACTGAGAATGAACAGAAACACCAGGACTGAGACTGAGAATGAACAGAAACACCAGGATTGAGACTGAGAATGCAGAAGCAGGACTGAGACTGAGAATGAACAGAAACACCAGGACTGAGACTGAGAATGCAGAACCAGGACTGAGACTGAGAATGAACAAAAACACCAGGACTGAGACAGAGAATGCAGAAACACCAGGACTGAGACAGAGAATGCAGAAACACCAGGACTGAGACAGAGAATGCAGAAACACCAGGACTGAGACTGAGAATGCAGAAACACCAGGACTGAGACTGAGAATGAACAGAAACACCAGGACTGAGACTGAGAATGAACAGAAACACCAGGACTGAGACTGAGAATGAACAGTAACACCAGGACTGAGACTGAGAATGAACAGTAACACCAGGACTGAGACTGAGAATGAACAGAAAAACCAGGACTGAGACTGAGAATGAACAGAAAAACCAGGACTGAGACTGAGAATGAACAGAAACACCAGGATTGAGACTGAGAATGCAGAAGCAGGACTGAGACTGAGAATGAACAGAAACACCAGGACTGAGACTGAGAATGAACAGAAACACCAGGACTGAGACTGAGAATGAACAGAAACACCAGGACTGAGACAGAGAATGCAGAAACACCAGGACTGAGACTGAGAATGAACAAAACACCAGGACTGAGACTGAGAATGAACAAAACACCAGGACTGAGACTGAGAATGAACAGAAACACCAGGACTGAGACTGAGAATGCAGAAACACCAGGACTGAGACTGAGAATGAACAGAAACACCAGGACTGAGACTGAGAACGAACAGAAACACCAGGACTGAGACTGAGAACGAACAGAAACACCAGGACTGAGACTGAGAACGAACAGAAACACCAGGACTGAGACTGAGAACGAACAGAAACACCAGGACTGAGACTGAGAACGAACAGAAACACCAGGATTGAGACTGAGAACGAACAGAAACACCAGGATTGAGACTGAGAATGAACAGAAACACCAGGATTGAGACTGAGAATGAACAGAAACACCCGGATTGAGACTGAGAATGAACAGAAACACCAGGATTGAGACTGAGAATGAACAGAAACACCAGGATTGAGACTGAGAATGAACAGAAACACCAGGATTGAGACTGAGAATGCAGAACCAGGACTGAGACTGAGAATGAACAGAAACACCAGGACTGAGACTGAGAATGAACAGAAACACCAGGACTGAGACTGAGAATGAACAGAAACACCAGGACTGAGACTGAGAATGAACAGAAATACCAGGATTGAGACTGAGAATGCAGAACCAGGACTGAGACTAAGAATGAACAGAAACACCAGGACTGAGACTGAGAATGAACAGAAACACCAGGACTGAGACTGAGAATGAACAGAAACACCAGGACTGAGAATGAACAGAAACACCAGGACTGAGACTGAGAATGAACAGAAACACCAGGACTGCGACTGAGAATGAACAGAAACACCAGGACTGAGATTGAGAATGAACAGAAACACCAGGACTGAGATTGAGAATGAACAGAAACACCAGGACTGAGACTGAGAATGAACAGAAACACCAGGATTGAGACTGAGAATGCAGAACCAGGACTGAGACTAAGAATGAACAGAAACACCAGGATTGAGACTGAGAATGAACAGAAACACCAGGACTGAGACTGAGAATGAACAGAAACACCAGGACTGAGACTGAGAATGAACAGAAACACCAGGACTGAGAATGAACAGAAACACCAGGACTGAGACTGAGAATGAACAGAAACACCAGGACTGCGACTGAGAATGAACAGAAACACCAGGACTGAGATTGAGAATGAACAGAAACACCAGGACTGAGATTGAGAATGAACAGAAACACCAGGACTGAGACTGAATGAACAGAAACAGCAGGATTGAGAATGAACAGAAACACCAGGACTGAGACTGAGAATGAACAGAAACACCAGGACTGAGAATGAACAGAAACACCAGGACTGAGACTGAGAATGAACAGAAACACCAGGATTGAGACTGACAATGAACAGAAACACCAGGACTGAGACTGAGAATGAATAGAAACACCAGGACTGAGACTGAGAATGAACAGAAACACCAGGACTGAGACTGAGAATGAACAGAAACACCAGGACTGAGACTGAGAATGAACAGAAACACCAGGATTGAGACTGATAATGAACAGTAACACCAGGACTGAGACTGAGAATGCAGAAACACCAGGACTGAGACTGAGAATGAACAGAAACACCAGTACTGAGACTGAGAATGAACAGAAACACCAGGACTGAGACTGAGAATGAACAGAAACACCAGGACTGAGACTGAGAATGAACAGAAACACCAGGATTGAGACTGAGAATGAACAGTAACACCAGGACTGAGACTGAGAATGAAGAAAACACCAGGACTGAGACTGAGAATGAACAGAAACACCAGGACTGAGACTGAGAATGAACAGAAAAACCAGGACTGAGACTGAGAATGAACAGAAACACCAGGATTGAGACTGAGAATGCAGAACCAGGACTGGGACTGAGAATGAACAGAAACACCAGGACTGAGACTGAAAATGAACAGAAAAACCAGGACTGAGACTGAGAATGAACAGAAAAACCAGGACTGAGACTGAGAATGAACAGAAACACCAGGATTGAGACTGAGAATGCAGAAGCAGGACTGAGACTGAGAATGAACAGAAACACCAGGACTGAGACTGAGAATGAACAGAAACACCAGGACTGAGACTGAGAATGAACAGAAACACCAGGACTGAGACTGAGAATGAACAAAACACCAGGACTGAGACTGAGAATGAACAGAAACACCAGGACTGAGACTGAGAATGCAGAAACACCAGGACTGAGACTGAGAATGAACAGAAACACCAGGACTGAGACTGAGAATGAACAGAAACACCAGGATTGAGACTGAGAATGAACAGTAACACCAGGACTGAGACTGAGAATGAACAGAAACACCAGGATTGAGACTGAGAATGAACAGAAACACCAGGATTGAGACTGAGAATGAACAGAAACACCAGGATTGAGACTGAGAATGAACAGAAACACCAGGACTGAGACTGAGAATGAACAGAAACACCAGGACTGAGACTGAGAATGAACAGAAATACCAGGATTGAGACTGAGAATGCAGAACCAGGACTGAGACTAAGAATGAACAGAAACACCAGGATTGAGACTGAGAATGAACAGAAACACCAGGATTGAGACTGAGAATGCAGAACCAGGACTGAGACTGAGAATGAACAGAAACACCAGGACTGAGACTGAGAATGAACAGAAACACCAGGACTGAGACTGAGAATGAACAGAAACACCAGGACTGAGACTGAGAATGAACAGAAACACCAGGACTGAGACTGAGAATGAACAGAAATACCAGGATTGAGACTGAGAATGCAGAACCAGGACTGAGACTAAGAATGAACAGAAACACCAGGATTGAGACTGAGAATGAACAGAAACACCAGGATTGAGACTGAGAATGAACAGAAACACCAGGATTGCGACTGAGAATGAACAGAAACACCAGGACTGAGATTGAGAATGAACAGAAACACCAGGACTGAGACTGACAATGAACAGAAACACCAGGATTGAGACTGACAATGAACAGAAACACCAGGATTGAGACTGACAATGAACAGAAACACCAGGATTGAGACTGACAATGAACAGAAACACCAGGATTGAGACTGACAATGAACAGAAACACCAGGACTGAGACTGAGAATGAACAGAAACACCAGGACTGAGACTGAGAATGAACAGAAACACCAGGACTGAGACTGAGAATGAACAGTAACACCAGGACTGAGACTGAGAATGCAGAAACACCAGGACTGAGACTGAGAATGAACAGAAACACCAGGACTGAGACTGAGAATGAACAGAAACACCAGGACTGAGACTGAGAATGAACAGAAACACCATGATTGAGACTGAGAATGAACAGAAACACCAGGATTGAGACTGAGAATGAACAGAAACACCAGGATTGAGACTGAGAATGAACAGAAACACCAGGATTGAGACTGAGAATGAACAGAAACACCAGGACTGAGACTGAGAATGAACAGAAATACCAGGATTGAGACTGAGAATGCAGAACCAGGACTGAGACTAAGAATGAACAGAAACACCAGGATTGAGACTGAGAATGAACAGAAACACCAGGACTGAGACTGAGAATGAACAGAAACACCAGGACTGAGACTGAGAATGAACAGAAACACCAGGACTGAGACTGAGAATGAACAGAAACACCAGGACTGAGACTGAGAATGAACAGAAACACCAGGACTGAGACTGAGAATGAACAAAACACCAGGACTGAGACTGAGAATGAACAGAAACACCAGGACTGAGACTGAGAATGCAGAAACACCAGGACTGAGACTGAGAATGAACAGAAACACCAGGACTGAGACTGAGAATGAACAGAAACACCAGGATTGAGACTGAGAATGAACAGTAACACCAGGACTGAGACTGAGAATGAACAGAAACACCAGGATTGAGACTGAGAATGAACAGAAACACCAGGATTGAGACTGAGAATGAACAGAAACACCAGGATTGAGACTGAGAATGAACAGAAACACCAGGACTGAGACTGAGAATGAACAGAAACACCAGGACTGAGACTGAGAATGAACAGAAATACCAGGATTGAGACTGAGAATGCAGAACCAGGACTGAGACTAAGAATGAACAGAAACACCAGGATTGAGACTGAGAATGAACAGAAACACCAGGATTGAGACTGAGAATGCAGAACCAGGACTGAGACTGAGAATGAACAGAAACACCAGGACTGAGACTGAGAATGAACAGAAACACCAGGACTGAGACTGAGAATGAACAGAAACACCAGGACTGAGACTGAGAATGAACAGAAACACCAGGACTGAGACTGAGAATGAACAGAAATACCAGGATTGAGACTGAGAATGCAGAACCAGGACTGAGACTAAGAATGAACAGAAACACCAGGATTGAGACTGAGAATGAACAGAAACACCAGGATTGAGACTGAGAATGAACAGAAACACCAGGATTGCGACTGAGAATGAACAGAAACACCAGGACTGAGATTGAGAATGAACAGAAACACCAGGACTGAGACTGACAATGAACAGAAACACCAGGATTGAGACTGACAATGAACAGAAACACCAGGATTGAGACTGACAATGAACAGAAACACCAGGATTGAGACTGACAATGAACAGAAACACCAGGATTGAGACTGACAATGAACAGAAACACCAGGACTGAGACTGAGAATGAACAGAAACACCAGGACTGAGACTGAGAATGAACAGAAACACCAGGACTGAGACTGAGAATGAACAGTAACACCAGGACTGAGACTGAGAATGCAGAAACACCAGGACTGAGACTGAGAATGAACAGAAACACCAGGACTGAGACTGAGAATGAACAGAAACACCAGGACTGAGACTGAGAATGAACAGAAACACCATGATTGAGACTGAGAATGAACAGAAACACCAGGATTGAGACTGAGAATGAACAGAAACACCAGGATTGAGACTGAGAATGAACAGAAACACCAGGACTGAGACTGAGAATGAACAGAAATACCAGGATTGAGACTGAGAATGCAGAACCAGGACTGAGACTAAGAATGAACAGAAACACCAGGATTGAGACTGAGAATGAACAGAAACACCAGGATTGAGACTGAGAATGCAGAACCAGGACTGAGACTGAGAATGAACAGAAACACCAGGACTGAGACTGAGAATGAACAGAAACACCAGGACTGAGACTGAGAATGAACAGAAACACCAGGACTGAGACTGAGAATGAACAGAAATACCAGGATTGAGACTGAGAATGCAGAACCAGGACTGAGACTGAGAATGAACAGAAACACCAGGATTGAGACTGAGAATGAACAGAAACACCAGGATTGAGACTGAGAATGAACAGAAACACCAGGATTGCGACTGAGAATGAACAGAAACACCAGGACTGAGATTGAGAATGAACAGAAACACCAGGACTGAGACTGAGAATGAACAGAAACACCAGGATTGAGACTGACAATGAACAGAAACACCAGGATTGAGACTGACAATGAACAGAAACACCAGGATTGAGACTGACAATGAACAGAAACACCAGGATTGAGACTGACAATGAACAGAAACACCAGGACTGAGACTGAGAATGAACAGAAACACCAGGACTGAGACTGAGAATGAACAGAAACACCAGGACTGAGACTGAGAATGAACAGTAACACCAGGACTGAGACTGAGAATGCAGAAACACCAGGACTGAGACTGAGAATGAACAGAAACACCAGGACTGAGACTGAGAATGAACAGAAACACCAGGACTGAGACTGAGAACGAACAGAAACACCAGGACTGAGACCGAGAACGAACAGAAACACCAGGACTGAGACCGAGAACGAACAGAAACACCAGGACTGAGACCGAGAATGAACAGAAACACCATGACTGAGACCGAGAACGAACAGAAACACCAGGACTGAGACTGAGAACGAACAGAAACACCAGGACTGAGACCGAGAACGAACAGAAACACCAGGACTGACCGAGAACGAACAGAAACACCAGGACTGACCGAGAACGAACAGAAACACCAGGACTGAGACCGAGAACAAACAGAAACACCAGGACTGAGACCGAGAACAAACAGAAACACCAGGACTGAGACTGAGAATGAACAGAAACACCAGGATTGAGACTGAGAATGCAGTACCATGACTGAGACTGAGAATAAACAGAAACACCAGGACTGAGACTGAGAACAAACAGAAACACCAGGACTGAGACTGAGAACAAACAGAAACACCAGGACTGAGACTGAGAATGAACAGAAACACCAGGATTGAGACTGAGAATGCAGTACCAAGACTGAGACCGAGAACAAACAGAAACACCAGGACTGAGACTGAGAATGAACAGAAACACCAGGATTGAGACTGAGAATGCAGTACCAAGACTGAGACTGAGAGTAAACAGAAACACCAGGACTGAGACCGAGAACGAACAGAAACACCAAGACTGAGACCGAGAACAAACAGAAATACCAGGATTGAGACCGAGACCGAACAGAAACACCAGGATTGAGACTGAGAATGCAGAACCAGGACTGAGACTGAGAACGAACAGAAACACCAGGACTGAGACTGAGAACGAACAGAAACACCAGGACTGAGACTGAGAACGAACAGAAACACCAGGACTGAGACTGAGAACAAACAGAAACACCAGGACTGAGACTGAGAACGAACAGAAACACCAGGACTGAGACTGAGAACGAACAGAAACACCAGGACTGAGACTGAGAACGAACAGAAACACCAGGACTGAGACTGAGAACGAACAGAAACACCAGGACTGAGACTGAGAACGAACAGAAACACCAGGACTGAGACTGAGAACGAACAGAAACACCAGGATTGAGACTGAGAATGCAGAACCAGGACTGAGACTGAGAACGAACAGAAACACCAGGACTGAGACTGAGAACGAACAGAAACACCAGGACTGAGACTGAGAACGAACAGAAACACCAGGACTGAGACTGAGAATGCAGTACCAAGACTGAGATTGAGAATGAACAGAAACACCAGGATTGAGACTGAGACCGAACAGAAACACCAGGATTGAGACTGAGAATGCAGAACCAGGACTGAGACTGAGAACGAACAGAAACACCAGGACTGAGACTGAGAACGAACAGTAACACCAGGACTGAGACTGAGAACGAACAGAAACACCAGGACTGAGACTGAGAACGAACAGAAACACCAGGACTGAGACTGAGAATGCAGTACCAAGACTGAGATTGAGAATGAACAGAAACACCAGGACTGAGACCGAGAATGAACAGGAACACCAGGACTGAGGCTAACAATGACGGAAACACTCGGGGCTTAATTTTACCAGCCCCGACATTCGGGATCGTGGCGGGAGGGCCCGGAAAATACTTCCGGGAGAGACTCACCACACGTCCCGACGCTGGGAAGGCCCCACCCCAATTTGCTGCGGTGGCGGACCTCGGAATATCCCTCCCCCCAAGCTGCTCGGCGGTGGCACCCCAATTTAAATATTCAAAGCGCTACTTACCTTGCCTCATTATGCATCCTGCTGCCTCTCTGTCCACAGTTCAGCACTTTTCTCTGAACGGGCGTCTCTCACGTGTCGTACTGTTCATGACTAAAAAAATCTGGCAGGACAGCAGAAAGAGTAGGCATCGGAGACAGTGCAGGTAAGTCTTGTGAGACGGGTCTCAACTCTGCATGCGTGTGTACGGAGGTGGGAGGGGTATGGCATTACCGGGGGCACAACTCTGCAAACATGAAGGGAGGTACTGCATACCCTCCCTCCATTACGTGTAGCCTCTCTGCGCCATTGTTTGTTTGTGAGTGAAGGAGCAATGGTACTCCACTCACCGTGTGTGTGTGGGGAGGGTGCCAGAAACGGTAGTTGTGTGAAGGTTATCTGGCTGGTGGGCCAATCGATGCAGCTGTTACAATCTGAATGTGGTCTTTCTGTGCTACTCTTAGTAGGAGCTAATACGGGCAATGCCATGTCACTCCACTTGGTTGATGCATGAAAGCACCTGATGTACCAGTCAACATCAATCCCTGCCCAGTTAGGTATCTTCGAAGAAGTGAAGGAAGCGAATTTAATTGTAACTTGGAGATGGTTCACCCTTTATTCATTGACCCGCTTGTCATGAGCAGCCATATGTGGTGGAGGCAACACCAACAGGCAGGTGCAGCCCACGTAGAGGCCCCTGGCTGTGAGCAGCAGCCCCCAAGGAGCATTCGCCACTACAGAACACCGCGCCCTTACAGATCCCGCATGACATACCTGCAGATGTCTGAATGCTGGTGTCAGAGGCAACTGCTGATGTCAAGAGAGGCGGTGACACATCTCTGTGCCCTGCTCAATGATGACCTGCAGCCATTGGGCTTTGGTGGACATCCTATGCCTGTGGCTCTCAAAGTGACAGTGGCCCTTACCTTCTACTCCTCTGCATCATTTCAGGGGGCCCACCGGAGACTTTTGTGGGGTCAGTCACACAGTCAGCAGTGCACTGCTGCTCTGTACCACTATGTCTGCTTCATGACGGATCCTGAGAGCCAGGCCCAGAGGGCCATCAGTTTTGGCTCTATTGCGGGATTCCCACAAGCGCACCCTTGTGGCCATCAAGGCTCCCGCCGGGCGACCAGCTTATGGCGACATAAACCATAAGGGCTTCCACTGGCTCAAAGTACAGTTAATATGTGATCACCGTAAATGCTTAATGCAATTCTGTGCCCGCTTTCCAGGCGGCTGCCATGACGCCTTCCTCCTGTGCCAGTCCCAGCTGGTACTGCTGCACACTGAACTGGCTCAGATGAAGGGGTGGCTTCTTGGAGACAAGAGCTATTCCTTGCAGACATGGCTCCTGACACCAGTGAGACACCCCACCACTGCTGCAGAGGAGAGATACAACGCCAGCCACAGAACTACAAGAGCCACTATTGAGCAGGCCATCAGCATGTTGAAAATGCACTTCCGCTGGCTGGACAAATTGGGTGGTGCCCTGCAGTTTGAGCCGGAAGGGGTGGCACGTATCCTTGCTGTTTGCTGTGCTCTAATCAACTACGGATTCAATAGGGGGAAGGCCTTGCAGGATGAGGAGAGATGTCAGTAGGACTCCTCCTCGGACGATGAGGATGCAGAAGACTTGAAGCAGGAAAGGCGCATGAGAGGACAGAGAGCATCCAGGCACCACATGCAGGGTGAGCAGCAAGCAAGAGATGCAGGGCACTGCCTTATTGATCAAAGGTTCCATGCCATAGGAACCACCATATGCCCAGCAAGCCACACAGCACCCTCATTCATCTGTTGTGCAGCAGTCTGCATCTGAAACATCTTTGTGTCCAACATTACTGGCAGCAGCATACTGAGCCATTGTCCATGTTAGTGCATCCATGGAGACGCACATGAGTAATACTGGCACGGCAATCATGTTATTCCATACATTGGCAGTTCTAAAATGCACATGGCCTGCAACATCTCCACCAGATGTTGCCACGACTGGTGCTGCAGCTCCAGCATGCCCTGCGCTGTAGACAACGGAGTGTCATCAGTAGCCTGGGGCTGAGCATGGGCCTGTCCCCTCACCTCCAACTGTCAGGGGCTGCGGCTTTCGCAGCCTCAGTCAGCTGCTTGGGTGCATGTGCAGTGCTCTCACCAGCTTGTGAACACGACTGTAAGCCCAACCGGATTCCCACCGAGGTGAGTGTATCTGTGCTGATAGAAGGTGTGGGAGTGTCATGGGATGCTACTTCCTCGTAGGATGTCACTTCTTCTGAGGTGCGTGAGGTGTCCTGGACCGCCATTGCCGACTCAGAGCGTTGACCCGCTAGATACAAAGGGAAGATCACACTGTCAGTCTTTACGGTGAGCATGTAATGATTGTGACAGCATTGCGTCAAACAGCACGATTTTCAGAGTGATCATTGTGTATATCTAATGGATGCATGTTCACCCAGGGCCCCGAGCTCAACATCACAGAATGCATGGTCCACATGTGTCGCAGCCAGTTTGAGGGCTTCCTCTTCAGCCTGTGTCAGTGTCCGCACATCTGGCACTCCTCCACCAGTCTGACTCACCTCATGAGCATTGTGAGCCCTCTTTGCCTGGAGGAGCAAGGAGGCAGAGATTAAGGATGGCAAGGCACCAACCCAACACATGTCACAAGTGGAGTGCTGGGCCCAAAGGTGTGGAAGGCTCGGTGTGCCACTCACGTAGGTGCCATGTTCTGAGCTGCAGACAAGGGTGAATTTCTTTCATAATTTCATCCATTCATATCACGCCATTCATCCCTGCCCAACCTCACCGTCTTTGGCATGGCAGTGGCACACATGTGCCACTCCGTGTGGGGACACCCAGGTTCAGTGGGGCCATGATACAAAGTGCCACTTCGTATCTGCGAAGCAGATCGTTCATTCTCTTCCAGCATTGGAACCACTCATGCCGAATGGCCCCAAGACTACGTAACTCCTCTGCCACCTCCAGCCAGGCTGCCTTGGTCAGGCATGAGGGCCTCTTCTTACCGTTGCTGGGGAAAAGGACCTCCCACCTTGCCTGCACAGTCTGGATAAGAGTGAGCAGGGAGGAATCGCAGGGTGGAGCCACCCTGGAGCGCCCCTCTGCCATCTTTAGATTTTTGTCTAGTCCTTTAAGTGCAAAGCATATTCCATGGTGTAACTGCTCTAACTTCTGACTACAAGGTTTCTTTCTCTCATGTTTTAAAACTAATGCAGGACTAGTGAGGAAATCTGTGCTGTTGTACAAGTTTTTTTGTACGTGACAGATATGTCCATGCACATTTTACTTCTGCACCAGTTGATCACAATTATTGATGTAATAATTCAGGTTTGAGAAATAGTTTTTAATTCCACTTACATGCTTTTTCACATAACAGATAAAAAATGAATACAGATTCCATATGCATTTTGGTCTGTGGCTTTTTACATTCAGGACATGAAAAGATCATTGTATGTAGACAGTATTAAATGATGCTTTCATTTCTGATAGAGTATTTCCATTTAATGATGGAATTCAATCTCACTTTCACGTAGATACAAAAGTAAGTTTATTCACCCAGGTGCAGCAAGCCTACGAGATCAAATGTTGCACTTGAGTGGAAGACGAAGATCTCAACTGCACAGGACAATGGGACACAGCATTGTAAGTATTTGGCATAAAAACTGAAAGTGCTGGAAATACTCAGAACTTCTCTCTCCACAGATGCTGCCAGACCAGCTGAGTATTCCCAGCCTTTCTCTTTTTATGCCAGATTTCCAGCATCTGCAGTATTCTGTTTTACGTAAGTATTTGGCAATTGTCAAGAAGCAGATGCTGGAACGCTTTAAATAGCACCCCAGCACCTGCTTCTCAGCTGAGCAGACACCAATACTGCGCCGGAAATCCCGCCCCATCCATCTCATTTGGGGGGGGGAATGGCGCGTCGCCTTCATTATAATGAGCCGCCACGCTGAATTTTTAAAGCGCGCTGCCGAGAAGTGGACAATTAACTAGCACTTAAGGACCTCCTCCCACTACCATGGGTATTCTACCCTTGGCCGCCGGAGGCAAAGGCCTCAAGAACAGGAAGGGTGGCTCAACCATGGCTTACAAAAGAAATTAGGTATAGTATTAGATCCAAGGAGGAGAAATATAAAATGGCCAGAACAAACAATAAACCTGAGCATTGGGAGCAGTTTAGAATTCAGCAAATGAGGACAAAGGGATTGATTAAGAAGGGGAAAATAGAGTATGAGAGTAAGCTTGCAGGGAACATAAAAACTGACTGTAAAAGCTTCTATAGATATGTGAAGAGAAAAAGATTAGTGAAGACAAATGTGGGTCCCTTACAGTCAGAAACGGGTGAATTTAAAATGGGGAACAAAGAAATGGTGGACCAATTAAATATATTCTTTGGTTCTGTTTTCACAAAGGAGGGCACAAATTACCTCCCAAAAATGTCGGGGAACATAGGGTCTAGTGAGAAAGAGGAACTGTATGAAATCAGCATAGCAGGGAAATGGTGTTAGGGAAATTGACGGGATTGAAGGCCGATAAATCCGCAGGGCCTGATAATTTACATCCCAGAGTAATTAAGGAAGTGGCACTAGAAATAGTAGATGCTGGTCATTTTTCAAAATTCTATAGACTCTGGAACAGTTCCAATGGATTGGAGGGTAGCTAATGTAACCCCACTATTTAAAAAAGGAGGTAGAGAGAAAACAGGGAATTATAGACCGGCTAGTCTGACATCAGTAGTGGGGAAAAGATTATAAAAGATGCAATAGCAGAGCACTTGGAAAACAATGACAGGATCAGACAAAGTCAAACATGCTTGACAAATCTACTGGAATTTTTTGAGGATGTATCTAGTAGAATAGATTAGAGAACCAGTGGATGTGGTGGATTTGGATTTTCAGAAGGCTTTCGATAAGGTCCCACATAAGAGATTAGCGTGCAAAATTAAAGCACATGGGATTGGGGGTAAGGTACTGACATGATAGAGAACTGGTTGGCAGACAGGAAACAAAGAGTAGAAATAAATGGGTCTTTTACCGAGTGGCAGGCAGTGACTAGTGGGGTGCCGCAGGGATCAGTGCTAGGACACCAGCTATTCACAATATATATTAATGATATAGATGAGGAAATTAATTGAAATATATCCGAGTTTGCAGACGACACAAAACTGGGTGGGAGTGTAAGCTGTGAAGAGAATGCAGAGAAGCTCCAGAGTGATTTGGACAGGTTGAGTGAATGGAAAAATACATGGCAGATGCAGTATAATGTGGATAAATGTGAGGTTATCCACTTTGGTGGCAAAAACAGAAAGGCAGATTATCTGAGCGGCGATAGATTGGGAAAGGGGAAGGTGCAGCGAGACCTGGGTGTCCTTGTGCGCCAGTCGCTGAAAGTAAGCATGCAGGTGCAGCAGGCAGTTAAGAAGGCAAATGGTATGTTGGCATTCATAGCGAGAGGATTCGAGTACAGGAGCAAGGATGTCTTGCTGCAATTATACAAGGCCTCGGTGAGACCACATCTGGAGTATTGTGTGCAGTTTTGGTCTCCTTATCTGAGGAAGGATGTGCTTGCTATGGAGAGAGTGCAGTGAAGGTTTAGCAGACTGATTACTGGGATGGCAGGGCTGACATATGAAGAGAGATTGGGTCCATTAGGCTTGTATTCGCTAGAGTTTAGAAGAATGAGAGGAGATCTCATAGAAACGTACAAAATTCTAACAGGACTGGACAGACTAGATGCAGGAAGGATGCTCCCGATGGCGGGGGAGTCTAGGATCAGGGGTCACAGTCTAAGGATAAGGGGTACACCATTTGGGACTGAGATGAGGAGAGATTTCTTCCCCCAGAGAGTGGCAAACCTGTGGAATTCTCTACCACGGAAATCTGTTAAGGCCAAATCATTAAACATATTCAAGAAAGAGTTAAATATAGTTCTTAGGGCTAATGGGATCAAGGGGTACGGGGAGAAAGCGGGATACGGGGAGAAAGCGGGAACAGGTTACTGAGTTTGGATGATCAGCCATGATCGTATTGAATAGCAGAGCAGGCTCGAAGGGCCAAATGGCTTACTCCTGCTCCTATTTTTCGATGTTTCTAACCCCGCCTGGTTTCTTGCGAGCTGGGGGAGCGGCCCTCCTGAAAGGCACTCTGAGCCCCGTGGAGGCCCGCCCCCGAAGTCCCAACTGCTCCCAACGCACAACACTTCCCCCTCCTCCCCCTCCCAAGCAACTCTCCTTTGCCTCGCCAGGATTCCGCCAATTGTTCCTGGCGAGGCCCCAAAAACTTACCTCCCTTCCCGGGCCGTCCATCCTCTTCCTCCTGAAGATGGGTGTGGTCCCAGCAGTGGTCACCGTTCCCGGTGGCGCTTCTGGGACTAAGAGCTGCCGGCCCGCTGATTGGCCAGCAGCTCCATTAAGTGGGACTTCCTGCCTCAAGGAGGTGGAAGTCCCACCCAAGAACAAGTCTGGGGAGCGATAAATCCTGCCCTGGCTCCCCAGGCCCAGTGAAGGCAGGCACGCCACTGACTTTTCGGCCAGTGGGCAGGGCCTCCAGCCCAATGTAAAAATGTTGGCCCACAGGTTCAAAGTCATCTTTCTTCCTTGCAAGCTTGTTGCACTAACTACATGACATGTCTAAAATTAATCACATACTATATCTCCAAATGTCATTTTCTGTAAGAAATCTAAGTTGCACTCAAATGAATCAACACTATCTGCTTCCTCCATCTCCCTCGGAAGTCATTTCCATAGCTTGATCACATACATGCTCACTAAAACATTCAGAGTGATACAGTTATACAGCACAGAAACAGGCCCTTCAGCCCATCATGTCGATGCTGGCCATTAAGCACCTATCTATTCTAATCCCATTTTCCAGCACTTGGCCTGTAGCCTTGTATGCTATGGCATTTCAAGTGCGCATCTAAATACTTCTTAAATGTTGTGTGGGTACCTGCCTCCACCACCCCTTCAGGTAGCATGTTCCAGATTCCAACCACCCTCAGGGTGAAAACATTTTTCCTCAAATCCCCTCTAAACCTCCTTAAATCTATGCCCATTGTTAAGGGAAAAAGTTTCTTCCTATCTACCTTGTCAAAGCCCCTCATAATTTTGTATACCTTAATCAGATCTCCCCTCAGCCTTCTCTGCTCTAAGGAAAACAACCCTAGCCTATCCAGTCTCTCTTCATAGCTGAAATGCTCCAGCCCAGGCAACATCCTGGTGAATCTCCTCTGCATCATCTCCAGTGCAATCACATCCTTCCTATAGTGTGGCAACCAGAACTGTACACAGTACTCCAACTGTGGCCTAATTAACGTTTATACAGCTCCATCATAACCTCCTTGCTCTTATATTCTGTGCCTAGGCTAATAAATGCAAGTATGCCATATGCCTTCCAAACACCTTATCTACCTGCGCTGCTGCCTTCAGTGATCTATGGACAAGTGCACCAAGATCCCTCTGACCCTCTGTACTTTCTAGGGTCCTACCATCCATTGTATATTCCCTTGCCTTGTTAGTCCTCCCAAAATGCATCACCTCACACTTCTCAGGATTAAATTCCATCTGCCACTGCTCTGCCCATCTATATCATCCTGCAATCTAAGGCTTTTCTCCTCACTATTCACAACACCACCAACTTTCATGTCATCTGCAAATTTACTGATCATACCTCCTATATTTATAGAGAGATACAGCACTGAAACAGGCCCTTTGGCCCACCGAGTCTGTACTGACTAACAACCATTCCTTTATACTAATCCTACATTTAATCCCATATTCCCTACATTCTCCTACCACCTACCTACACTAGGGGCAATTTATAATGGACAATTTACCGATCAACCTGCAAGTCTTTGGCTGTGGGAGGAAACCAGAGTACCCGGCAGAAACTCACGCAGTCACAGGGAGAACTTACAAACTCTGCACAGGCAGTACCCAAAACTGAACCCGGGTCACTGGAGCTGTGAGGCTGCAGTGCCAACCACTGCGCCACCCCCAATTCATGTCCAAATCATTAATGTACACTACAAACAGCAAGGGTCCCAGCACTGATCCCTGTGGTACATCACTGGTCACAGGCTTCCAATCGCAAAAACAACCCTCGACCATCACCCTCTGCCTCCTGCCACTAAGCCAGTTTTGGATCCAATTTGCCAAATTACCCTGGATCGCACGGGCTCTTACCTTCTTGACCAATCTCCCATGTGGGACCTTATCAAAAGCCTTACTAAAGTCCATGTAGACTACATCAACTGCTTTACCCACATCTACACACCTAGTCACCTCCTCGAAAATTCAATCAAATTTGTTAGACACGATCTCCCCCTGACAAAGCCATGCTGATTATCCCTGATTAATCCCTGCCTCTCCAAGTGGAGATTAATCCTGTGTCTCAGAATTTTTTCCAATAGTTTCCCTACCACTGATGTTAGACTCACTGTCCTGTAATTACCTGGTTTATCCCTGCTACCCTTCTTGAATAATGGTACCACATTCACTGTCCTCCAGTCCTCTGGCACCTCTCCTGTGGCCAGGGAGGATTTGAAAATTTGTGTCAGAGCCCCTGCAATCTCCTCCCTTGCCTCACATAACAGCCTGGGATACATCTCATCTGGGCCTGAGGATTTATCCACTTTTAAGCCTGTTAAAACCATTAATACTTCCTCCCTTTCAATGCTAATTTATTCAAGTATATCACAATTCCCCTCCCTGATCTCGACACCTACATCGTCCTCCATAGTGAACACAGATGAAAATTAATCATTCAAAACCTCACCTAGGTCCTCCGGCTCCACACACAGATTGCCACTTTGGTCCCTAATGGGCCCTCCTCTTTCCCTGGTTATCTGCTTTCTCTTAACATACTTATAAAACACCTTGATATTTACATTTATCTTGCCCACCAGTGTTTTGTAATGCTCCCTCTTCACTCTCCTAATTACTTTTTTAAGTACCCCCCCCACCCCCCCCCCACACTTTCTATACTCCTCTAGGGCCTCCGCTGTTTTCAGCGCTCTGAATCTGCCATAAGCCTCCTTTTGTTTCCTTATCCAATCCTCTATATCCCTCGACATCCAGGGTTCCCTGGACTTGTTGATCCTACCCTTCACCTTTACGGGAACATTTTGGCCCTGAACTCTCATTATTTCCCTTTTGAATGACTCCCACTGGTCTGATGTAGACTTTCCTACAATTAGCTGCTCCCAGTCCACTTTGGCCAGATTCTGTTTTATCATATTGAAATCGGCCTTCCCCCAATTCAGTACCTTTATTTCCGGTCCATCTTTGTCCTTTTCCGTAACTACCTTAAATCTTACAGAGTTATGGTCATTATCACCGAAATGCTCCACCCCTGACATTTCTACCAGTTGTCTGGCTTCATTGCCTAAGTTTAGTTTTAGTTTTTTTTAGTTTTAGAGATACAGCACTGAAACAGGCCCTTCGGCCCACCGAGTCTGTGCCGACCATCAACCACCCATTTATACTAATCCTACACTAATCCCACATTCCTACCACATCCCCACCTGTCCCTATATTTCCCTACCACCTACCTATACTAGGAGCAATTTATAATGGCCAATTTACCTATCAACCTGCAAGTCTTTGGCATGTGGGAGGAAATCTGAGCACCCGGAGAAAACCCACGCAGACACAGGGAGAACTTGCAAACTCCACACAGGCAGTACCCAGAATTGAACCCGGGTCGCTGGAGCTGTGAGGCTGCGGTGCTAACCACTGCACCGCCTTTTTTTTTTCTTTTTTAGGTCCAGTACTGCCCCTTCCCTTGTAGGACATTTTACGTACTGGCTCAAAAAGCTCTCCTGGATGCAGTTTAAGAATTCCGCCCACATTAAACCTTTTGCACTAAGACTATCCCAGTTAATATTGGGGAAGTTGAAATCCTCTACTATTATTACCCTATATTTTTACACCTCTCTGAGATTTGCCAACAAATCTGCTCCTCTATCTCTCCCTGACTGTTTGAAGGCCTGTAGTACACTCCCAGAAAAGTGATTACCCCCTTTTTGTTTTTAAGTTCTACCCATATGGCCTCATTTGAGGAACCTTCCAAGATATCATCCCTCCTTACTGCAGTAATTGACTCCTTGATCAACAGTGCAATGCAACCTCCTCTTTTACCCCCTCCCCCACCCCCCTTCACGCTTGAAGATTCTATACCCTGGAATATTGAGCTGCCAGTCCTGCCCTTCCCTCAACCATGTCTCTGTGATTGCAGTAATATCATATTCCCATGTGTTAATCAATGCCCTCAATTCATCTGCTTTACTTGTAAGACTCCTTGCATTAAAATAGATGCAATCCAGCCTGGCATTTTTCATTTGTACCTTAACAGGTCTATATTTGCTCTGCCTTCCAGACTGACTTAGTTTCTCTTCTATATTTGGCTGTGCATCACCCCCTACTGTACCTCCACTCTGTATCCCATCACCGTGCCAAATTAGTTGAAACCACCTCCCCCCCCGCCACAACAACACTAGCAAACAACATTTGAGGCCCTGCTTTTTAATCTGCTACCAAGCTCCCTAAATTTTTGTTGCAGGACCTCATCCCTCTTTCTAACTATGTCATTGGTACCAATGTGACCCACGACCTCTGACTGTTCACCCTCCCCCTTCAGAATGTCCTGCAGCCGCTCCGTGACATCCTTGTCCCTAGTACCAGGGAGGCAACATACCATCCTGGAGTCACGTTTGTGGCCACAGAAACGTCTATCTTTACCCCTCACGATAGAATCCCCATCACTATAGCTCTTCCACTCCTTTTCTTCCCCTCCTATGCAGCTGAGCCACCCATGGTGCCACAGACTTGCCTCTTGTCGCATTCCCCTGAGAAGCTATCTCCCTCAACTGTGTCCAAAGTGGAGAATCTGAGAGAGTGGGAGGTGGACCCAGGGACTCCTGCACTACCTGCCTAGTTCTTCTACTCATCTGGTGGTCACCCATTCCCTTTCTGCCTGAGCATTCTTTACCTGCAGTGTGACCACCTCCCTGTACATACTATCCACGATGATCTCAGCATCGCGGATGCTCCACAGTGTCCCCAGCCACCGCTCCAGATCTGAAATGCGGATTTCAAGTAGCTGCAGCTGGAGACACTTTCTGCACACATGTTCACCCTGGATACTGGAAGTGTCCCTGACTTCCCACATTGCACAGGAGGAGCACTCCATGCTGCCAAGCTGCCCTGCCATGACTTACCCTTAATTTGCTCCCTTAAATTACTCAAAAATTCAAGATCATTTACACTAGGGTCCTTGATTCCCTAAAAAACACTACTTACTACATAAAATAAACTGTAGACCTTACCTTTCTCTTTACTTTATTTACTAACCCAGCTATTTGGAGTTATTCCTTAACAGCAGTTACCCACCAACCAATCACCTTGCAGCTTTCCTGTGACATTACTGTTCACTTTGTTTTCAAACTCTCGCTCTCTCTTTATGCTCTGGCTTTACTCTCGCTATTTCCCGCTCACAAACTCTCTCTCCCAGGAAGAATCTTAACATACTAGATCCACATGTACCAGGGGGGCTGGCATTGGGCTGGGAACCCAATTGTAATAAAGGGACTTTGTCATGGCTCATGAACTCAGTCACGGCATTAGCATTCCCCTTCTGGATTTCCTGACCAATCACAGAGAGCGGGCATGATGACGATCCACATCTGTCAAAAGAAAGATTTCTAGTTAAAAGGGACCCCAACAGGGGTCAGAATGGCTGAACTGTACATTGATTCTTGTACCTTCAGCAGCCACAGGACTGTAAAGCAGACCTGGGCAGGCTACCTCCAGATCTCTAACTCTTATCTGGATGTCCTGCTGCAGGATCTGAGGGACTGCAGTGAGGTGATCTTTTCCAAGGATGGGAGGAAGAGGGTAGCTTCTCCACCCAAGCAGGCATGAATGGAAGTGGTAGAGGAAGTGAGCAGCAGGGGTATAGCCTCTTGAACCTGGATACAGTGCCCAAGATGTCCAAGGACCTCAGGATGGCAGGAAAGGCAAATGACATAACACTTTCATGCCAAGTCCCACACTCTGACTTTACCAACATTCTCCTGCACAACACTCATCAGACCAACACACCTTGCGGAGCCACTCATTCCTCTCTCAAGGCACTTCCTGAACAGCTAACATCCTCAAAATTATACCATCTCACGCTTATGTGTCAGCCTTAGCTCACTCAGTAGCAGTCTCATTGCCAAGTCAGAAGGCTCTGTTTTCAAGTTCTACTTCAGGACCCTAGCACAAAAATCAAGGCTGACTCCAGTGTGGTGCTGAGGGAATGCTGCATTTTGGAAGTGCTGTCTTTTAGATGAGACTTGAAACCGAGGCTCCCATCTGCCCTCTCATGTGGATGTAAAAGATCCCATGGCACTATGTTGAAGAAAAGCAGAGGAGTTATCCTTGGTGTTCTGGCCAATATTTATCTCTCAATCAGCATCACAAAAACAGATTATCTGAACATTATCACATTGCCGTTTGTGGGAACTTGCTGTGTACATATTAGCTGCTGCATTTTTGTACATTATAACAGTGACTACATTTCAAACGTACTTCATTGGTTGTAAATTGCTTTGAGACATCTGGTGGTCATGAAAGGTTCTATATAAATACAAGATTTTCTTTCAGTGCCTCACAGTCACCCTCCACAAATGTAGTCCTTCCCTCCTTTCCACAAAATTCATTTGACACAATCACAACTCTCAGATTTTTCTCCTTGCAGAAGAGAGTCTATAACTCCAGGGAGAGGTAGAGAACCAGGGTGGGGTAGGTGGGGGTGGGAATTCTGCCAGTGATAGCCGCCCTGACAGCCACTGACAATGCACGCCCACCTCGTCCACTGGGAAGGAAGCCTTGTTCCAGGAGTCTCCAGATATCGGCAATGACCTGCCGTGAAAGCCTGAGCCTCCTGATGCCCTTCCCTCTGTTACTGACCATCACAATGTCACTTTGCCATAGTCCTAAAATACAAGCCAACACGAAAAAAAATCCAAACTAAACTTTTAACTCAAACCGCGCCATATTACATACAAATGCCAAATAATCATCTTTGTGCATTCCCTTAGTGCCTGCCTTCCGTGTGCCTTTGTCTGTCCTAGTGCTCCGATGCAGTGCTACCCCAGTGGCTGCAGCATGGCTGGTGGAAGGCTGTTGCCATTCAATGGGGGAGACTGCAGATGGTCTTGCAGGATGACTTCAAGTAACTCGGGCCCTAAAAGGCCCAACTTCAGACTGCACCATCTCAGCATGGGCAGGCTGGTTGACAGGCTACAGCAAGGGCACTGGTAGAGTGAAAGTGGTGAGAGGACGAATACTGTCATCCTGGGAGAGAACAACGAGTTCATGCACCACGGAGCCACTGCCAGGCCCCGGGGGTGGCACCTCAGCAATCCTAGTAATCTGTTGTGGGACAGATTGCTGGACTGCTGTGACACCCTACAAACCCTTCTGAACACTGGTATCGAGAGCCAAGATTGCAGCAGTCTGAGCTTCCATGACAGCAAGCTGACCTTGCAGGACTTCAGGCTGAGTTTCTACTGGAGCACCCAGACTCTGGGTAGCTTCTGCTTGTGCTGCATTAGAAACTGAGAGATCAACCATCAGACACTGCATCATGGTTGAGTCCACAGGTGCTAATGGAGTTGGCTACCACTGAAAAGGATGCTTTCCAAACTCTGCACAAAGCTCTGTGTCAGGTTAGTGCTGGACACCTCCATGTTCCTTGACAATGATTGCTGGCTTTCTGGCAGGCCTATCAATGCACCAAGCATTTCTGGGTGCATAGCCATTGGCCTTCTTTTGTAACCCACCAAACTCTACAGATGCAACCTCATGCTTTGGTGAGCTGGCACCTGCACTACCCTAGAACTCTGATCTGTCTGCAATGCACTTGTACCTGGTGCCTGACCACATGCAGATCCCATCCCTAAGCTATCCTCTAAATTGCACACACTGCCAGTATCTGAGCTGGTGGCTTTGAATGAGAAAGTGTTGGCCAGGGGCTGCAAGAAATACAGAATCAGTTACAAACTGCTGGGATTGTTTGTGACCTGTAGTAACCTGGAGCTCGGACACTGGCCTGTGCTAGTAAAAACCAGTTTGAACTAATTAATTTATGGGACAAGACAAAGGATCGATCACAGGAAAAGAGCCTTATTTGGACACGGTGTGATATCGGGGTCTTTGGGCCAGGGCCAATTAGAAGATGCGAACGAGGTGAGCAGGCTTAAACCAACCGGAAAGATACAGCTCAGATTTGGAGAGATAAGAGGGAGGATAAGAAGAGAGCTTTTTGGGCATAGAGCCAGCGAAGACTCCGGAGACGAACCATCGTGGAAGTGGAAGACCCTGCGTGAGAAACGTGGCGGCGACGTAGAAGAGAGAGAGAACGGAACGCCTGGCCAACATTAACTCTTCCTTTTTCGGGTATTATCCTTAGTTTTCTGTGACTAGGTCAGGGAAAGGTCAGAGGAACCTAGTGGGTGTGCTTATGAATTCGAGCTAGTTTTGTTATCAACTGTATAACTCAGTTGGAGTTGCATGCTTTTGTCTAACTAAGTGTAAAAGCCTTATTCTTATATTGTACAACAACATGAGTAAAGTAAATTGATAGTTAAAGAAAGGACTGAGTTTCCTCCTCTTTGTACAAAGCCAATAAATGTAGCTGTGGATTAAGCAGGAGGGTGGTCTCCTGTAACCTGATATTCCAAACACCCAGCCTGAGCCTGAATTAAGAGGACATAGTCCCACGTGACGGCCAGGGTCAAGTGGGTATGGGAATAAAGGGGACAAGGGGGAGTTGACTCCGCGCCACGGTTTACAAAAGCGAGTGATCATATTTCTTCATCCTCACTGCCTTCCTGCTCTTCCACCACTGCGTGGCCAGATTGCAGTTCTTGTGTATCTGAAAGGATAAAGGCACAAGGTTACAGTTGTGATGAGGGGAGAGGGAAAAGCAAGAGGCACATGCCTACACAAGTTGTAACTTGCAAATCAGAAGAGATTATGGGATGAGAGGGAAATAAGCTGTGAGTAGAAGGCTTAGATATGAGGATAGTCATCTTCAATGTTTTCAGTGCGACTGCTGGTCTCCTCCTCTGGCCTTTAGTAATGTGTCAACTAATTTCCTAATTGTGCCGTGGGTGTACTACATGACATGAACTGCAGCGATTCACATTCTCAAGGGCAAGTAGGAATAGGCAACAAATGCCGGTCTTGCCAGCAAGGCCGCATCCCATGAAAGAAAAACAAACCTGTTCTGAATGAGCGAGGGAATTGTGTAAGTGCATGTATTGTTAACTGTTAGGTAATGTAGCTGTCATGAATGAGGTACTGCCATTGCACGCAAGCTGTGATTTATAGATGTGATGCTTTCAGCACTGCCAAGTGTGGGAGGGTCAGGTGAAGTTTTAATTCTTAGATTGTTATGAGTGCATATCTATAGAAATTGTTGGTAGGTGAGTGATAGGGGTGTGGTGCATTGAGCAGTTTGTGAAACTAGTGATGCTGTTGGTGGGTTATAGCATTTGAATATACATTCACTGACCTTGACTAGTTCTGAGAATTCACTGAACTTTTTGTGAAACTGCATCCAAATTCTTGGGGCTTGACTCCTGACATTGACCACCGCAGCAATCTCATCCCGCTTTCACAAGGTTTGTCTGGAGGGATTCTTGGCCCCCTGTGGAAAGATTACAACTCTTCTCTCTCCACCTCCTCCATCATTGCATCCAGTGCAGCGTCAGAGAACCTTGCAGCATGCTGTCTCCTCTATTGCACCATAATTTACTTTCTTCATGCACATATTCTCTCCCACAAACAGTTCCAGCACCTCCTCCAGCCTTAAGAGGTACAAACTAACTAAATCATCCATGTTATCTTTCAGTGCTGCTAGTTTTGCACAAACCTGGACTCCCTGCTGAGGCATGCAGCAAATCAACAGCATGTTTAATGTTGATTGCATGCAGCAATCCTGCATCAGAAGCAACAAATGTGGGTAAAATATGCATCGCGATCCCCAAGCCTGTTTTTGGGGACAATCAAATTCTGCTCCCAAAAATCTTTAAAACATGACCTGTTCATATATCGTGTTGACCTTCATTAATTAGTCATAAATAATTTCAAAATATTGCCTTAAAATGCCATAAAATATTTGCACGATTGATATTCTGAGGCTATTTCTCAGTGAATAACAGTAACTTCAGCCACTTTGCTGCTCTCATGCTCTTAATTTACTCATGAATATTTGTTTCTTTTAAAATTGCCAAAGCATCAGAGTTACCCAAGGTTTGAATTTCAATTAGTCCTGGGTTGAATGATCACATATTTTACAGCAGTTGCTATGCTACCATTGGGCACGAGTCTCGGTTGGGGAGGAGGAAAACCATTCAGTAATTTCTGCCAGCAAAGTATGTTGGTATAGATTTCATGTTAGATAACGATCAGGTTTAGTTATGGTTTCTACACCGATGAATAATCTGATAACACTCACTATCTAAGTTTAAGATTGACAGTTTGGATGAAGTATGATGGGGCAAAGCACTTTCAGAAAAGAAGGGGAGAAAAGGTGAGGCAATCAAATAAAAAGATAAAAATTGCAAGTTGTGAATATGCTATTGAATCCCACTGCTTTATCTTGCTTAAACTGCACCACCAACCCAGTTTCACGATAGACTGAAGGGGACTGTCAGCATGGGTAGGATGCCTGTTTTTTGCTACCATTTTCACCAATTTTTTGCAGGATCAGTAGAATCCTCCATTATCAAGAGCACGGAACGACAGTTTAACTATATACTGCTCTCCTAAAATGTTAAAAAAAAAATGTTTTATTTATTCATGGGATGTGGGCGTCACTGGCTATGCCAGCATTTATTGCCCATCCCTAATTGCCCTTGAGAAGGTGGTGGTGAGCTGCCTTCTTGAACCGCTGCAGTCCATTTGGGGTAGGTAGACCCACAGTGCTATTAGGAAGGGAGTTCCAGGATTTTGACCCAGCGACAGTGAAGGAACGGCGATATAGTTCCAAGTCAGGATGGTGTGTGACTTGGAGGGGAACTTGCAGGTGGTGTTCCCATGTATTTACTGCCCTTGTCCTTCAAGTTGGTAGAGGTCGCGGGTTTGGAAGGTACTGTCTAAGGAGCCTTGGTGCATTGCTACAGTGCATCTTGTAGATGGTACACACTGCTGCTACTGTGCGTCGGTGGTGGAGGAAGTGAATGTTTGTAGATGGTGTGCCAATCAAGCAGGCTGCTTTGTCCTGGATGGTGTCGAGCTTCTTGAGTGTTGTTGGAGCTGTACCCATCCAGGCAAGTAGAGAGTATTCCATCACACTCCTGACTTGTGCCTTGTAGATGGTGGACAGATATTGGGGAGTCAGGAGGTGAGTTACTCGTCTCAGGATTCCAAGCCTCTGACCTGCTCTTGTAGCCACGGTATTTATGTGGCTACTCCAGTTCAGTTTCTGGTCAATGGTAGCCCCTAGGATGTTGATAGTGGGGGATTCAGCGATGGTAATGCGGTTGAATGTCAAGGGGAGATGGTTAGATTCTCTCTTGTTGGAGATGGTCATTGCCTGGTACTTGTGTGGCACAAATGTTACTTGCCACTTATCAGCCCAAGCCTGGATATTGTCCAGGTCTTGCTGCATTTCTACACGGACTGCTTCAGTATCCGAGGAGTCACAAATGGTGCTGAACATTGTGCAATCATCAGTGAACATCCCCACTTCTGACCTTATGATTGAAGGAAGGTCATTGATGAAGCAGCTGAAGATGGTTGGGCCTAGGACACTACCCTGCGGAACTCCTGTAGTGATGTCCTGGACCTCAGAAGATTGACCTCCAACAACCACAACCATCTTCCTTTGTGCTAGGTATGACTCCAGCCAACAAAGGGTTTTCCCCCGATTCCCATTGACCTCAGTTTTGCTCCGTCTCCTTGATGCCATACTTGGTCAAATGCTGCCTTGATGTCAAGGGTAGTCACTCTCACCTCACCTCTTGAGTTCAGCTCTTTTGTCCATGTTTGATCCAAGGCTGTAAGGAGGTCAGGAGCTGAGTGGCCCTGGCGGAACCCAAACTGAGCGTCACTGAGCAGGTTATTGCTAAGCAAGTGCCGCTTGATGGCACTGTTTTGATGACACCTTCCATCACTTTACTGATGATTGAGAGTAGGCTGATGAGGCGGTAATTGGCCGGGTTGGACTTGTCCTGCTTTTTGTGTACAGGACAAAAAATTGTGACTTATTTCTGAAATCCTTGCTCTGTTACTAAGAGCTCTGCATATGTTTTACTGTGCTCTTTGACCTTATGCCTATTCATATTTAACACTCATTTGCTAGTACCTGGATCATGTTTACCTTCCCCTATTTGTGTTTTTATGTAATGTATTTTTACTTTACAGTTACATGAATTTCAACTGAATGTCTTGCCAGTTGTCCAAAATATTATTTTCCTGTGTTTGATTTAATTTTAAATATAAAAATCAAAAATAATCTTTGAGTTCCTCACTATATTAAAACTTGTTAAGTGCAATTTTACTGTTTTTCTTGCGAATGATATTGCTAGAAAGATTCAACAGCTATTTGCCAATGCAGATATCCACACTGGCATCATATTGCCATTTTTTGGGATGGAGAAGCATTTGAGTTTATTTTAAATACAGAGTGATTTTCCCAATCTGTTCAACATTTTGAAAGGTGATGTCTAAACCACTTGCTCCACTGATCAGTGGGGTTCAATTTTACAGTCATAGACATGTGCTGGAACATAGAAAACTTCCTAAAGTAAATCTTCATACATGGTATGAAGGAAATATATACAGAGACATTTTAGGGCCAAACATTGTGAGCAGCACAACACAACTCTTCAATAATAAATAACAAGAAATGCTGGAAATACTCAGCAGGTCTGGCAGCATCTGTGGAGAGAGAAGCAAAGTTAACGTTTCAGCTCAATGACCATTCATCAGAAGTGGCAAATTTTAGAAATATAAAAGGTTTTAAGCAAGTAAGCAGGGGTGGGGCAAGACATAACAAAAGAGATGTTGATAGGAGAAGGTCACAGAGAATAACTAACCAGAAGGTCATGGAACAAAAGCAAACAGTATGTTAATGGTGTGGTGAAAGACAAAGCGTTAGTACAGAGAGGGTGTCAATTGACAGAAAAATTAACAGCCCTGGCCCCAAGCACAAACATGTTATTTTTTATTTATTTGTTATTTTTTATTTGTTATTTTATTTTAGTTTGTTTTGTTTGTTTCTACTGTGCCTCCCCACTGTTTTATTTTCATGTTTGTGCTTGGGGCCAGGGTGGTTGACAGCGAGGAAGGTAGCTATAGACTGCAGGAAGATATCAATGGACTGCTCAGATGGGCAGAAAAGTGGCAACTGGAATTCAGCCTGGAGAAGTGTGAGGTGATGCATTTGGGGAAGTCAGACAAGGCAAAGGAATACACAATATGGGAGGACACAGAGGTGTAGAGGAAGTGAGGGGCCTTGGAGTGAATGTCCACAGATTCCTGAAGGTAGCAGGACAGGTTGATAAGGTGGTTAAGAAGGCATATGGAATCCTTTCCTTTATTAGCCGAGGCATAGAATATAAGAGCAGGGAGGTTATGCTGTAACTACGTAAAACATTAGCTAGGCTACACCTTGAGTACTGTTTGCAGTTCTGGTCACCTCATTACAGAAAAGATGTAATTGCACTACAGAAAATACAGAGGAGATTTATGAGGATGTTGCCAGGACTGGAAAATTGCTGCAATGAGGAAAGATTGGATAGACTGGGGTTGTTTTCCTTGGAACAGAAGAGGCTGAGGGGAGATTTTCTTGAGATGTACAAAATTGCAAGGGACCTGGATACCTTAGCAGAGGGGTCAGCGACTAGGGGGGCATAGATTTAAAGTGATTGTTAGAAGGATGAGAGGGGAGATGAGGAGAGTTTTTTTCACCGAGAGGGTGGGGATCTGGAACATGCTGCTTGAAACTGTAGTAGAGACAAAAAACCTCAACTTATTTAAAAGGTGCCTGGATGTGCACCGGAAGTGCCATAATTTGCAGGACAACAGACCAAATGCTGGAAAGTGGGATTAGGCTGGGTGGCTCTTTTTTTCAGCCGGCACAGGCACAATGGGCCAAGCGGCCTCTTTCTGTGCCCTAAATGTTTTATGATTCTGTGCATCAGCTGCAGTTCAGTGGGAAGCTTTCTTGCTTCTGAGTCAAAAGATTGTAGGTTCAAGTCCCACTCCAGAGACTGGAGCACAAAACCTAGACTGTTACTCGAGTAGAGTGCTGCACTGTCAGAGGTGCTGTCTTTTAGATGAAATGTTAAATTGAGGCCCCATCTGCCCACTTTGGAGGTTGTAAAAGATTCTATGGTATTATTTTGGAGAAGAGCAATGAAGCTATCCCCGGTGACATAGGCAATATTTATCCCTTCACCGATATAAACCCTTATTGCTGTTTGTAGAACCTTGCTTTGTGAAAATTGGCTGCTGTGTTTTTCAATTTACAACAGTGACTACACTTCTGAAACAGGTAATTGGCTGTGAAGCACTTTGCAATATCCTGAGGTCATGAAATGCACTACATAAATTCCAGTTTTTTTTTTAAACCCACTTCCCATGGTGTGATCCACAGCACAAAATTGCTTGTAATTTGGTACAAACTAGCTATCTCACATAGGACGGCCTTAACAACGGTTGTTATCAGGTTATGTCCTTTTTCTCCTTATGTGGCTTAGTGGCAAATCTTGTGAAGTGCTTTGGAATGCGCGAGAAGCATGCAGAGTGAAAAGATCATGAATTCAGTCAGGGTTCAGCTGTACAAGGGATCCCCCCACCCTGCTACATGTGCCTTTTAAAGGGATCACTGTGAAACTTTCAGTTGAAGTGTTTTTGACTTTCTTATGCTGCTTAGAAGTATTGTGTACTCTTTGTTGGAGGAGTTCACAGAAGTTCTTTCAGTCAAAAGAGAATGGTGCTGGGCCTTTGGAAGAAGTAGGGTACATTTGAAAGGCCTCTGAGCAGAAAATCTGCTCTTCCACTCACAGGGGTATAGTTGCAGTGCTTCTTGGGCTGCAGCATGACATGATTAGGCACAGAGGTAGCAGAAAGGAGAAGCCAGAGTCAGAGGGACGATGAGGAGGGCTCTCAACAGGAAGCCTCACCCACCTAGAGTTTTCAGAGAGCACTTCTCCAGCCTCCATCTCAGCCAGGAGCAGTATCTATGGCAGCTACTCTTCACCAAAGAGGTGGTAACAGAACTGTGCCACCTCCTCAAACTAGACCTGCAGCCACTGAGGAGGACAAGGACGGTGCTGCCAGAGCCTGTCAATGCCACAGTGGCCCTCAATTTCTATGCCAGTGAATCCTTCCAGGCTGGACCCAGAGACATCACCAACATTTCTCAGTTCACCAGGTATCCATGCATCAGGGAGATCACTGAAGCCCTGTACAGAATCAGAGGGATCGTCATTGTCTTATCTCTAAGCAGAAAGAAACAGGATGGGCAGACAGAATCTCGATGGTGAGACGTACCACAACCACAAAAGGGTCCACGCCCTGAACATGCTGTTCATGTACAACCATGCCCAGACCATAATGTTGGTGAATTCCCACATTCCTGGCAGCAGACAAAATGCTTTCATCCTGTGCTAGTCAGCCATTCCCACCATCTTCGAGCTACCACATCAAGGTAGGGGGTAGGCTCTTCAGTGATAAGGTCTATCTGCTCTACACGCAGATAATGGCTCCCCCCTGCCAAACAACCACGGATAGACAGCACTCCTACCATGCCAACCTGCTATGACTTGGAATGTCATGGAACAGACCATCAACGCTCTGAAACAGTGGTTCTGTTGCCTGGGCCACTTGTGGGGAGCTCCCCAGTACTTGGCGGAGCATATGTCATGATTCACAGTGGTTTACTGTGTCCTTCACAACCTAGCAACATGAGGGTGCAGCCCTTGCCACCAGGCCTTCAGCAGCCACCTCAGGATGGGGAAGGGAGAAGGCATTCAGGATCTCTGCTCTGGCTGGGCTGTCCATGAGCGTCTCATTAGACTCCAGTTTCCCTGAAAAAATCCCATGTCACCATTGCTTCACACTTCCCCACCATTCCATCCCTCTGTCCCAGACCATCAAGTGTCCTCTTGGCCAAAATACTGAAAGAAAACACATCATAAAATCATTCCATACCAATTTTATCCAACAACAATTTCAATAATGCATACAATGTTCAACTATTCACCCGATGCTTTCCCTTAGTGCTTGTCTTGCAGATGCATTTGCTTGGCTTAGTACTCCTATGCAGTGCTACCCCAGTGGCTGCAGCATAGCTGGTGGAAACACCATTTTCTGGCCAGGTGGTATGTCTTGGGTCTCTGAATGCATGAATGCACAAAGGAAGGGTTGGGGTGAGAGAAGAGGGAATGGGTGGCAAGCAAGAGGTGCAGGGTCGGACCATCTGCTGCTTGCACATTGTGCCAGATTCTGGGATGAGGATGAAGTGAAATTTAAGGTGCATAAAGCAGGAACATACTGCCACTCTGGATGGCTTCAGCGACATGAGTTGCCACAGTCTCAGTAATGGCCGTACCAGTAATCCTGAGCACTGTCCATCAAGGGGCTAAGGACATGCAGCTGTGCCTGCCCCCCACCCCCCCCCCCCCCCCCCGCCATGGGTTCTTTGCTGCCACCCTGTCCTTCAAGAGAGAGGGAACAGTGTCAGTGAGTGTGATGCAATGTGTCAAGAGGGTCTCCCACTCCCCTGCCGAAAGGTGACGTCAGCTCTGCTTTCCACATCCTGCACTGCATCTGAGAATCCGGAAGTCCTCTCGCCTGCCTGCTGCTCCATTGCTCCAGCTTCCTCCTACTGAGAAAGGCTCTCCCATCCACTTCCAACACCTGCTGTAGGCAGAATGTGCTTCCCCTTTGAGATCCCCATACCCGTTAATGGGCCTTACCCAATTTTTAGCTCCTTAAGTGTATATTTGTTGGAGATTTAGTTTCAGGCTCATTGTTAAGGCAGAGTAAAGAGAGCTGTGCTCCACAGCTGGCTGTTCTGTACATGAAAACTTGACAATAACATGACACTAACATGGTCACAAAGATGTACCAAAAGGATTTCCACTATCATTCATTGTGATAAACAGCCACAACCAACCAAAACATAATGGTCTGTCAGCTGTATCTCACGTGATAGCACTCTCACCTCTGAGTCAGAAGGTTCTGCGTTCAAGTCCACTCCAGGATTTCAGCACAAAAATCTAGGCTGTCACTCCAGTATAGTACAAAGGGAGTGCTGCACTGTCGGAGGTGCCGTCTTACAGATGAGATGTTAAACCGAGGTCCCGTCTCAGGTGGATTTATAAGATCTCACAGCACTATTTTGAAGAAGAATAGGGGAGTTATCCCCAGCGTCCTGGTCAATATTTATCCCTCAATCAACATCACAAAAACAGATTATCTGGTCATTATCACATTGTTGTTTGTGTGAGCTTACTGTGCACAAATTGGCTGCCATGTTTCCTACACTTCAAAACATATTTCATTGGCTGTAAAGCACTTTGAGACCATTAGTGGCTGTGAAAGGTGCTATATAAATGCAAGGCTTGTTTGCTTTCTTTTGATAAGTATGCCACAAAGCTAAAGCATTAGAACAACTCAAATTCCTTGTACTTGACTGGGATGACAGAAACAAATCTGTAATTGGCTTCATCCAGATTTAGTACAAAACAAAAGTTACTGTGAAGAACGGAAATTTTGAATCTGCACCTGACAACCAAAGAAGCTTTGCATAAATTCAAGGTATAAAATATGTTTTGCTTTCATAGTTTTAATGCGAGGAATCAGGGATTCAGTTTAATGACCTGTGATGCATCAAACCAAATAGAATAGTTTCAAGAACACATTCTGTATATGGCAAACTTTGTGTATATTGCAAGCAACATGCAAAAGAACACATCAAACCTCTCTCATTGTGCAGGTAGCAGTTGTACATAGCAACAAAATAGACAAGCAGCATGTTTCTCATTAAATCGAAAGGATTGTTCATAACTTGCTTTGAATACAATGGCCAGAATTTTACTGGGCCTGTAATAGCAGGGTAGGAGGCAGGAAGGGCCTGAAAAAAGTGGACAGGACATGCTCGCACACAAGTCTGGCATCGTAACGCTGCTGCTAAATTTTACGAGTGGCAGAAAAGATGGAGGGCGCATTTCTCACTACGAGGCAGCAGTACATCAATTGAGCTGGATTTGAAGGTAATTAACATGAATTTAAATACAATTGACTTGAATTTTATGGTACCGTTTGTATTTCATGAGCGATACATGGGACTAATGGCCTTCAGAGCCCTGACCAGTTGGTGACAATGAGGTGAGGTTTCAGTGCTGCCTCTGCCAATCATTCTGAAAGGTGCACTGGAAGGGGGAGAGTGGGAAACGGAGGCTATTACTGGCTGGCAACAGAAGGCCTCTAAAGATGCCATCACCATCCAGTGGGGGTCATGTAAGGGTGCCATCAGCAATGGGTGGGGTCCGTGTATCGGTGCCAGTAACAGCGGGTGATGGGGGTTGGAGTGTTCTGCAAGGAACACAGACGGGCTCCCATGGACTAGCCAGTGGCCTTCGTCAACAGGAAGAAGATCCATTCCATCAATGTACAAATGGTCTGCAACCACCAGATGTGCATCCTGCAGGTGCATGCCTGCTTCCTGAGAAGCAGCCATGACACCTACATACCTCTGCAGTCCCAGGTGCCACAGCTTTTCCAGTCCCCCACACGTGACTTTAGCAATTGATTCTTGGGGACAAGGACTACCCATTGAAGACACGGCTACTCATGTCTGTGAGGAACCCTCACACTGCAGCAGAGGAGAGGTACAACACCTCCCATGGGCCACCCGAGTGACCATCAAGCAAGCCACTGGGCTAATCATGATGAGATTCAGGTGCCTAGACCAATCATGTGGAGAACTTCAGTCTGCCCCAGCAAGGGTCTTGCATATCATTGTGGTCTGAACAAGCTAGCATAAGGGAGAGGCCTTGCATAATGAGGACATCATTGATTGCCACTCCTCATCCGACAAGGAGAATATGCAGGAGGCTGCTGAGCAGGCAATCCAGGATGAGGAACCCCTTGTACTAGAGGCGAGAGGAATTGAGAGACACACAAGGGAGGCTCCAGACCATCTCATACATAGTCGTTTCTTGTGACCCTGATGCCCTTTCAAAATCAGTGTAATAAAGACTTAATGCAGACCTGATGTCACCTCATTCATCTCAAACTCCATTGCCCAGCGCCAATGTTCATAGCAAACACTGACAAAGTCGAAGAGCTGCTCAAACCCCAATACTAGCAACCCACTGAAGGAGCAAAGCTGTAGATGGCATCTGACAAGGCAGCAAGAGATGCATGGACAACTAGCAACAATAAGCATGACATTGATTTATTGGCACTACTGCATAAAGGTTTCACGTGCAAAGTCTAAACACCTGTGAACCCCAAGTGCTTCTAGGTGTTCTTCTTAACGTTCCTAGTGTGTTCCTACAAGGTGTGACCTCTGTGCTTTCAGCTGGTGTGGAGGCAGGCCACTGAGGCGGCTGTCCTCTGGATGCCTTAGGCCTTGAAGGCATTCTGAGGGGCTCCTGTACAAGGTGCAGGATCCTCCTCTGTCATCCCGACTACTGGAACTGGGGTCACTGGCAGAGGGGTTGAGGACCCGCTGTCCACATTTAGAGCAGGTGAAAGAAGTCCCCTGAAGCAGAAGGCAGCCATTCCTCCTCACTTGCAAGGCACACTTGCACCTCCCTGCTCACCTGAGAAGGATGGGGACCTGGTGGAGACTCCAGGTGCCTTGTCCCCCACTTGCCTTGCCACAGCTGCATTGAGCTCATGGACAAGGCCTGCTGGATCTGGCTCTCCATGAGGGTTGCCAATCTCTCGATGGAGAAAGCCAGGTGTGTGCGTACCTCAGACATAGCAGCAATCATGGCCTGGATGAACTCCTCCATCATCTGCGCAAGGGTACGCACAGCCTCTGGCAGCTCTGCTAGATAGTCCCTATCTCACGCTGCAGCTCCACCAGGTGCTGTGTTGCTGACAACTCCATCAGTCTGGGGCTCAGCATGGGCCTCTCTCCCACAGTCCTCTGACTCTTAGTGATCTCAGCTGTTACAGCCTCCGTCAGCTGCTCGGGCATGTTTGTGATGTGCTCACCAGTTTGTGACGCTGAATCAAATCAAGAGTGCCTACCCACTGACGTGAGAGTATCTGCGCTGGTGGAGGCTGTGGGGGAATGATGTGACAGTGCACTCTTTGTGGATTCCTCCTCCTCAGAAGAGAAGGAAGTCTGATGGCTCCCGGTCTCTGTGGCTGAACATGATTAGATTAGATTAGATTAGAGATACAGCACTGAAACAGGCCCTTCGGCCCACCGAGTCTGTGCCGAACATCAACCACCCATTTATACTAATCCTACACTAATCCCATATTCCTACCAAACATCCCCACCTGTCCCTATATTTCCCTACCACCTACCTATACTAGTGACAATTTATAATGGCCAATTTACCTATCAACCTGCAAGTCTTTTGGCTTGTGGGAGGAAACCGGAGCACCCGGAGAAAACCCACGCAGACATAGGGAGAACTTGCAAACTCCACACAGGCAGTACCCGGAATTGAACCCGGGTCCCTGGAGCTGTGAGGCTGCGGTGCTAACCACTGCGCCACTGTGCCACCCCCTTCAGGAACATCCTTCAGGATTGCAGAGACCTGCATGAGAGAACACATATTTAGTGGTTCAGGGCATCACATCTCCTCAACCAAACCATGACTGATGTGGAGCTCTATATGTCCAGTTGTGGACACATGAGCATTATGCCTTATGTGTCACCCAGATGCTCCCTTGCACCGCTGCACCCATTCACTCACTCACTTGGGTTAACACTCCCATCTAGCCATCAGCAATTGCTCGACCACCCTGAGACCCAGCCAATTCCAGGGTCTCCTTCTATGCCAGGTTCAGAGCATGGATGCCTCCACAAGTCTTGGCTGTCCTTTCTTATTGTGTGCCCATTTCTCCTGCAAACAGAAGGAGGAATACTTAGTTTTCTCATGAAGACTAGCACAACATTTATGCAGGTGGCAGCCCTTCTGCCCATGATGGGGGTTCCTGCATGCCTTCTCCATACTTTTGCTCTCAAGGGACCTGGTGGGGGTGAGCAAAGACAGACCTGGTTGTCGCCGAGATGCCACCATGTATCTGAGGGGATGTGCTGCTGCCACATCTCTTGCATCCGTCTGGGTGTTCACTCTTTCCCCATCTAGCGCAACGTCCTGTGTTGCCACATTTGAGCCCCAAAGAGGAGAGCGGTTATGGAGGAATCACACTGGTGGAGCAAAGGAAGTCATTGACCCATTTACGTCACTGCACCCATGTTTGGGAGGGTGATCCCATTGTTGCTAATCTCCTCCGCAATCTCCATCCAGACTTGCTTGGTCAGGCAGACAGTCTCTTCTTGTCATCCCTTAAAAAGACGACCTCTCACCTTGCCATTGCAGCCTGGAGGAGAACCTGAAGGGAGGCATCACTACACCGTGGGACCACCCAGTGTCTTCCCTCTCCCATGGTGGTAGCAGCTTCCCATTCCGCTTGTTGGGTCTTCAGGTCAGCCACAGATCAGCCACAGGGGTGCAGGGGTCTTCAGGTCAGACCCAGGGAACCAGGAAATCCTTAGCAACAAGGTAGCACTGCATGCAGGACTGGCATCCCTTTAAAGATGGCACCAGAACCTGCCTTTCGGTCAGATGACGCCACTATCAGTGTCTCGTTGCCCACCCATGCTTGTCAAATGGACATGCCCCATCCCTTCAGGCATTAATTGGCTGGCCACTGCGTAATAGCGTTCAGCCAACTGCATGTCATTCATGTGGCATCAGCCGCCAGCACTGTCCAAATAAATTCAGCCCTACGTTTCTGTAATGCTATACATTTTTTGTTTTTCAACTCAACATTTTGTACTACGCTAATGCAAGTTCTGAGGTATAATTCTTAGAAATCATCAGTGCTATGATAACATTATGGTTCTGACTGAAGTGGGAGGAGTGCACTATTTATTTTAGTTCTGCTTCTCCACAGGTCACAACACGCATTTAAACTTTTTCCCCACTTACCGATACATGGTAAGACTCTATTTGTTTCCCAGAATAAAACACACCAAACAGGTTTTCTTAATAACAAAATTATCCGTTTATAATAAAACAAGTAATGAAGCAAAGCATAAACACAAAGATTGAAATATAAAAGTTTCCTTTTTACCTTAGCAACCCCCCTCCCCCTCCCACCACACACACACATACACCAATTAACCAAAAAAAATAGAGATTTAATCTCTAGATCTCTAGTACGAAAAAGATACGTTGGCCAAAATGCTTGCTAATTCTTGAAGAAAAAAGTGAAGATATGAAAAGATGTTAGAAGTCCTTTTTGGTCGTACAGAATTTGAGTATAGCTGAAAATAGAGACATGTTGTCAAAGCTTTTCGTCTTGCACTCATCAGGATAATCCACAAGAATACCAATGTAAGGGAAAGCAACAACTTTATACTGTATGAGAAGAGAGTGCTGATTGGTTGGCAAGTGATCTCTGAATGGTAGAGGTGTTGTCATGGAGAATGCAAACATTTATGGTGACTGACAGTTAACTGTCAAGCTTTGTTTGAAATTTAAACCAGGTAGCTTGACTCTGATTGGTCAAGGCATTGCCCTGAGGAATGAACCAGCGAATGGCTGTCAATTATTTTGTTTAGCTGAAACAGGTGCAATGTGTGTACATGTTCGTACATGTACATGTGTGTACATGTTCGTACATGTACATGTGTGTACATGGGTGGCGCAGTGGTTAGCACCGCAGCCTCACAGCTCCAGGGACCCGGGTCCAATTCTGGGTACTGCCTCTGCAGAGTTTGCAAGCTCTCCCTGTGACCACGTGGGTTTTCGCCGGGTTCTCCGGTTTCCTCCCACCGCCAAAGACCTGCAGGTGATAGGTAAATTGGCCATTGTAAATTGCCCCTAGTGTAGGTAGGTGGTAGGGAATTTGGGATTACTGTAGGGTTAGTATAAATGGGTGGTTCTTGGTCGGCACAGAATCAGTGGGCCGAAGGGCTGTTTCAGTGCTGTATCTCTAAATAAAAATAAATAAAATGTTCTTTCTGTCTGCAAAGAACAGGTCCCTGTGTATCAATATATGAGCTTTCAGTACACACAAATGCCCCACACTGCGAGCCCTACTGACCATCTTAAAGTGGCTGACAGCGTAATTCTTAGCACACTTCAGATTATTTAGCAAATGTTGTCCAATCGCAGAATCACATCTAATGTGGGACAATGTGTTTCGAGTTTTGCAAGCATGGGCTGCTTGGGTATGGCCTGTACCTTGACTGTTCGAACAGCGGAAGGGACATGTTGTTTGATACGATCCGCCAGACTTTAGGATGTATGGCCTAAATACCTAGCATCACACTGGTATTGAAATTCATATATCATGTTACTCATTTGTGAGATAGGCAGGACATCTTTTTGGCTTGATGGCAGCATCCTGTTTGTGGTGAACACCACACGTGTTGTTACTGCATAGTAGCAGCATGAAACAGCTAGCTTCACCTGTTGCTCAAAATTTGAGATACATTACCCTTTCAGGGTAATTTGAGGTAGACTGGGCACTTTTCAGGGCCAAAAGTAACAGCCTTGGGCCTGTTCATAAGTTTGTGCGATATACTGCGAGAAGTGATGTGCTCAGGGTAGCCACTGTTACGCAGGATGCCTTTGATTCACCCTATTTCAAAGGAAATTATTGCATGCAGCTGCAGATTCAAATTTGTAGTAAATGATTGCTTTTCAGACTGGAGGATGGTGGACAGCGATGTTCCCCAATGGTCAGAGCCTGGAACACTGCTTTTTTTGCTGTATGTAAATGACTTGGATTTTGGAATGCAGAGAAGAATCTCAAAATTTGCTGATGACACCAAACTTGAAGATGTGGCAAACAGTGTGGATGATATGAACCACCTGCAATAGGACTGATAGACTAGCAGAATGGGCAGAGAGGTGCCTGATGGAATTTAATATGGTCAAGCGTAAGTTGATGCATTTTAGAATCATAGAATTATACAGCACAGAAACAGGCACTTCGGCCCATCAAGTCTGTGCTGGCCATTAAGCACCTATCCTAATCCCATTTTCCAGCAGCTGGCCCATAGCCTTGTATGCTATGGCACTTCAAGTGCTCATCTAAATACTTCTTAAATTTTGTGACGGTTCCTGCCTCTACCACCCCTTCGAGCAGTGTGTTCCAGATTTCAACCACCCTCTTGGTGAAAACATTTTTCCTCAAATCCCCTCTAAACCTCCTGCCCCTTATCTTAATTCTATGCCACCAGGCTATTGACACCTCCACTAAGGGAAAATGTTTCTTCCTATCTATCCTATCAATGCCCCTCATAATTTTGTATACCTCAATCAGTTCCCCCCTCAGCCGACTCTCCTCCAAGGAAAACAACCATAGCCTATCCAGTCTCTCTTCATAGCTGAAATGATCCAGCCCAGGCAACTGATGAATCCTGGTGAATCTCCTCTGCACCCTCTCCAAAGCAATCACATCCTTCCTATACTATGGTGACCAGAACTGTAAAAAGTACTCCAGCTGTGGCCAAACTAGCATTTTATACAGCTCCATCATAACCTCCCTGCTCTTATATTCTATGCCTCAGCTAATAAAGGCAAGTATCCCATATGCCTTCTTAACCACCTTATCTACCTGTGCTGCTGCCTTCAGTGATTTATGGACAAGTACACCAAGGTCCCTCTGATCCTCTGTATTTCCTAGGATCCTACCATTCATTGTATAGTCCCTTGCCTTGTTAGTCCTCCCAAAATGCATCACCTCACACTTCTCAGGATGAAATTCCATCTGCCACTGCTCCGCCCCTCTATATTGCCCTGTAATCTAAGGCTTTCCTCCTCACTATTTACGACACCACCAATTTTAGTGTCATCTGCAAGCTTACTGATCATACCTCCTATATTCATGTCTAAATCATTAATGTACACTACAAACAGCAAGGGTCCCAGCACCAATCCCTGCGGTACACCACTGGTCGCAGGCCTCCACTCGTAAAAACAACCATCGACCAGCAGCCTTCTGCCACTGTCAATTTTGGATCCAATTTGCCAAATTGCCCTGGATCCCAAGGGCTCTTACCTTCTTAACCAATCTCCCATGCGGGACCTTATCAAAAACCTTACTGAAGTACATGTAGACTACATCAACTGCTTTATCCTCATCTACACATCTCGTCACCTCCTCGAAAAATTCAATCATTTTGTTAGACAGGATCTCCCGACAAAGCCATGTTGACTATCCTTGGTTAATCCCTGCCTCTCCAAGTGGAGATTAATCCAGTCCCTCAGACGGTTTTCCAATAGTTTCCCTACCACTGAAGTTAGACTCACCGGCCTGTAATTACTTGGTTTATCCCTGCTACCCTTCTTGAATAATGGTGCCACATTCCTTGTCCTTCAGTCCTCTGGTACCTCTCCTGTGGCCAGAGAGGATTTGAAAATTTGTGTCAGAGCCCCTGCAATCTCCTCCCTTGCCTCACATAGCAGCCTGGGATACATCTCATCTGGGCCTGGGGATTTATCCACTTTTAAGCCCACTATAACAGCTAATACTTCCTTCCTTCCTTTCAATGCTAATTTGTTCGAGTGTATCACAATCCCCCTCCCTGATCTCTACACCAACATAATCCTTCTCCATAGTGAACACAGATCAAAAGTAATAATTTAAAACTCACCTATCTCCTCCAGCTCCAAATACAGATTGCCACTTTGGCCCTTAATGGGCCCTACTCATTCCCTGGTTATCCTCTTGCCCTTAACACACTTATAAAATGCCTTGGGATGTTCCTTCATCTTGCCTGCCAGTGTTTATGTCCCCGCTTCGCTCTCCCAATTACTTTTTTAAGTACTCCTCTAGGGCCTCCGCTGTTTTCAGCTCTCTGTATCTGCATAAGCCTCCTTTTTTTTTTACCTTATCCAATCCTCTATATCCTTTGACATCCAGGGTTCCCTGGACTTGTTGGTCCTTCACCTTTACGGGAATATGTTGGCCCTGAACTCTCACTATTTCCTTTAGGAATGACTCCCACTGGTCTGATGTAGACTTTCCTAAAAGTAGCTGTTCCCAGTCCACTTTGGCCAGATCCTGTATCATCATATTGAAATCTGCCTTCCCCCAAATCAGTATTTTTATTTTTGCTCCATCTTCGTCCGTTCTCATAACGACCTTAAATCTTAGAGTTATGGTCACTAGCCCCGAAATGATCCCCCACTGACACTTCTACCACTTGTCTGGCTTCGTTCCCTAGGATTAGATCCAGTCCCGCCCTTTCTCTTGTAGGACTTTCTACATGCTGTCTCAAAAAGCTCTCCTGGATACACTTTAAGAATTCTGCCCCCTTTAAACTTTTTGCACTAAGACTATCCCAGTTAATATTGGGGAAGTTGAAGTTCCTAAAATTATTACCTTATTATTTTTACATCTCTCTGAGATTTGCCTACATATCTGCTCCTCTATCTCTCCCTGACTGTTTGGTGGTCTGTAGTACACTCCCAGCAAAGTGATTGTCCCCTTTTTGCTTTTAAGTTCTACCCATATGGCCTCATTTGAGGAACCTTCTAAGGTATCATCCCTCCTTACTGCAGTAATTGACTCCTTGATCAACAGTACAATGCCACCTCCTCTTTTACACCCTCCCCTGTCACGCCTAAAGATTCTATACCCTGGAATATTGAGCAGCCAGTCCTGCTCTTCCTTTTTTTTAGAATATTACAGCGCAGTACAGGCCCTTCGGCCCTTGATGTTGCGCCGAGCTGTGAAACCATCTGACCTACACTATTCCATTTTCATCCATGTGTCTATCCAAAGTCCACTTAAATGCCCTTAAAGTTGGCGAATCTACTACTGCTGCAGGCAGGGCATTCCACGCCCTTACTACTCTCTGAGTAAAGAAACTACCTCTCACATCTGTCCTATATCTATCACCCCTCAACTTGAAGCTATGTCCCCTCGTGTTTGCCATCACCATCCGAGGAAAAAGACGCTCACTATCCACCCTATCTAACCCTCTGATTATCTTATATGTCTCTATTAAGTCACCTCCTCCTCCTTCTCTCCAACGAAAACAACCTCAAGTCCCTCAGCCTTTCCTCGTAAGACCTTCCCTCCATACCAGGCAACATCCTAGTAAATCTCCTCTGCACCCTTTCCATAGCTTCCACATCCTTTCTATAATGCGGTGACCAGAACTGCACGCAATACTCCAGGTGCGGTCTCACCAGAGTCTTGTACAGCTGCAGCATGACCTCGTGGCTCCGAAACTCGACCCCCCTACTAATAAAAGCTAACACACCATATGCCTTCTTGACAGCCCTATTAACCTGGTTAGCAACCTTCAGGGATTTATGCACCTGGACACCAAGATCTCTCTGCTCATCTACACTACCAAGAATCTTCCCATTAGCCCAGTACTCTGCATTCCTGTTACTCCTTCCAAAGTGAATCACCTCACACTTTTCCGCATTAAACTCCATTTGCCATCTCTCAGCCCAGCTCTGCAGCCTATCTATGTCTCTCTGTACCCTACAACATCCTTCGGCACTATCCACAACTCCACCGACCTTAGTGTCATCTGCAAATTTACTAACCCACCCTTCTGCACCCTCTTCCAGGTCATTTATAAAAATGACAAACAGCAATGGCCCCAAAACAGATCCTTGCGGTACACCACTAGTAACTAAACTCCAGGATGAACATTTGCCATCAACCACCACCCTCTGTCTTCTTTCAGCTATCCAATTTCTGATCCAAAGCTCTAAATCACCTTCAACCCCATACTTCCGTATTTTCTGCAATAGCCTACCGTGGGGAACCTTATCAAACGCCTTACTGAAATCCACATACACCACATCCACTGCTTTACCCTCATCCACCTGTTTGGTCACCTTCTCGAAAAACTCAATAAGGTTTGTGAGGCACGACCTACCCTTCACAAAACCGTGCTGACTATCTCTAATGTACTTATTCTTTTCAAGATGATTATAAATCCTGTCTCTTATAACCTTTTCCAACATTTTACCCACAACCGAAGTAAGGCTCACAGGTCTATAATTACCAGGGCTGTCTCTACTCCCCTTCTTGAACAAGGGGACAACATTTGCAATCCTCCAGTCTTCCGGCACTATTCCTGTCGACAATGACGACATAAAGATCAAGGACAAAGGCTCTGCAATCTCCTCCCTAGCTTCCCAGAGAATCCTAGGATAAATCCCATCTGGCCCAGGGGACTTATCTATTTTCACACTTTCCAAAATTGCTAACACCTCCTCCTTGTGAACCTCAATCCCATCTAGCCTCGTAGCCTGAATCTCAGTATTCTCAACAACATTTTCTTTCTCTACTGTAAATACTGACGCAAAATATTCATTTAACACTTCCCCTATCTCCTCTGATTCCACACACAACTTCCCACTACTATCCTTGATTGGCCCTAATCTAACTCTAGTCATTCTTTTATTCCTGATATACCTATAGAAAGCCTTAGGGTTTTCCCTGATCCGATCCACCAATGACTTCTCGTGTCCTCTCCTTGCTCTTCTTAGCTCTCCCTTTAGATCCTTCCTGGCTAGCTTGTAGCTCTCAAGCGCCCTAACTGAGCCTTCACGTCTCATCCTAACATAAGCCTTCTTCTTCCTCGACAAGCGCTTCAACTTCTTTAGTAAACCACGGCTCCCTCGCACGACAACTTCCTCCCTGCCTCACAGGTACATACTTATCAAGGACACGCAGTAGCTGCTCCTTGAATAAGCTCCACATTTCGATTGTTCCCATCCCCTGCAGTTTCCTTCCCCATCCTACGCATCCTAAATCTTGCCTAATCGCATCATAATTTCCTTTCCCCCAGTTATAATTCTTGCCCTGCGGTATATACCTGTCCCTGCCCATCGCTAAGGTAAACCTAACCGAATTGTGATCACTGTCACCAAAGTGCTCACCTACATCTAAATCTAACACCTGGCCGGGTTCATTTCCCAGTACCAAATCCAATGTGGCATCGCCCCTGGTTGGCCTGTCTACATACTGTGTCAGAAAACCCTCCTGCACACACTGGACAAAAACTGACCCATCTAAAGTACTCGAACTATAGTATTTCCAGTCGATATTTGGAAAGTTAAAGTCCCCCATAACAACTACCCTGTTACTCTCACCCCTGTCGAGAATCATCTTCGCTATCCTTTCCTCTACATCTCTGGAACTATTCGGAGGTCTATAAAAGACTCCCAACAGGGTAACCTCACCTCTCCTGTTTCTAACCTCAGCCCATACTACCTCAGTAGACGAGTCCTCAAACGTCCTTTCTGTCGCTGTAATACTCTCCTTGATTAACAATGCCACACCCCCCCCTCTTTTACCATCTTCTCTGTTCTTACTGAAACATCTAAATCCCGGAATCTGCAACATCCATTCCTGCCCCTGCTCTACCCATGTCTCCGAAATGGCCACTACATCGAGATCCCAGGTACCAACCCATGCTGCAAGCTCACCCACCTTATTCCGGATGCTCCTGGCGTTGAAATAGACACACTTTAAACCAGGTTCTTGCTTGCCAGTGCCCTCTTGCGTCCTTGTAACCATATCCCTGACCTCACTACTCTCAACATCCTGTACACTGGAACTACAATTTAGGTTCCCATTCCCCTGCTGAATTAGTTTAAACCCCCCCGAAGAGCACTAGCAAACTTCCCCCCCAGGATATTGGTACCCCTCTGGTTCAGGTGAAGACCATCCTGTTTGTAGAGGTCCCACCTACCCCAGAAAGAGCCCCAATTATCCAGGAAACCAAATCCCTCCCTCCTGCACCATCCCTGCAGCCACGTGTTCAACTCCTCTCTCTCCCTATTCCTCGCTTCGCTATCACGTGGCACGGGCAACAACCCAGAGATAACAACTTAGTTTGTTCTTGCTCTAAGCTTCCACCCTAGCTCCCTAAATTTCTGTCTTAAATCCCCATCTCTCTTCCTACCTATGTCGTTGGTGCCTATGTGGACCACGACTTGGGGCTGCTCCCCCTCCCCATTAAGGATCCCAAAAACACGATCCGAGACATCACGAACCCTGGCACCTGGGAGGCAACATACCAACCGTGAGTCTCTCTCGTTCCCACAGAACCTCCTATCTGTTCCCCTAACTATGGAGTCCCCAATGACTAATGTTCTGCTCCTCTTCCCCCTTCCCTTCTGAGCAACAGGGACAGACTCTGTGCCAGATATCTGTACCCCATTGCTTACCCCTGGTAAGTCGTCCCCCGCAACAGTATCCAAAACGGTATACCTGTTGTTGAGGGAAACAGCCACAGGGGATCCCTGCACTGCCTGCTGGTTCCCTCTCCTTCCCCTGACGGTAACCCATCTACCTACTTCTTTTACCTGAGGTGTGACTACCTCCCCATAACTCCTCTCAATAACCTCCTCCGCCTCCCGAATGATCCGAAGTTCATCCAGCTCCAGCTCCCCAACACGGTTCTCGAGGAGCTGGAGTTGGGTGCACTTCCCACAGATGCAGTCAGCAGGGACACTCTTGGCGACCCTTACCTCCCACATTCTGCAGGAGGAACATACAACTGCCTTAATCTCCATTCCCACTATTCCAAATTCCCAACAAATCTACTGAAAAACCAAAAAAACAAAAAGTCAAAACTTGTTAGGTTTGCAATCCAACGGACAGAACTTCTTAAATAAAAAGCTTACCTTATCAACACACCAGAGTCCTTTTTTTTGGTTAGAGGAGGAGGGTGGGTGGGAGACACTACACGTGTAGTGTCTCGGGTACAGCCACCACACAAATATATACCTTTTTCCTTACCCAGCAGTCCCCTGGTCCTCCTAAAACAAAAGGGAATTCACTTTTAAACTTACGCTGAAATTGACTTCCCAGCTGTAAGCCCGTTCACGCACCTCCGTTGCTATCAACGCTGCAGTCACCGAAACTAAAAGAAAGAGATTCTAAACCACACAAATATATACCTTTTTCCTTACCCAGCAGTCCCCTGGTCCTCCGAAAACAAAAGGGAATTCACTTTTAAACTTACGCTGAAATTGACTTCCCAGCTGTAAGCCCGTTCACGCACCTCCGTTGCTATCAACGCTGCAGTCACCGAAACTAAAAGAAAGAGATTCTAAACCACACAAATATATACCTTTTTCCTTACCCAGCAGTCCCCTGGTCCTCCGAAAACAAAAGGGAATTCACTTTTAAACTTACGCTGAAATTGACTTCCCAGCTGTAAGCCCGTTCACGCACCTCCGTTGCTTTCAACGCTGCAGTCACCGAAACTAAAAGCTCCTCAACCATGTCTCTGTGATAGCAATAATATCATATTCCCATGTGTTAATCAATGCCCTCAATTCATCTGCCTTACTTGTAAGACTCCTTGCGTTAAAATAGATGCAATCCAGCCTGGCATTATTCGTTTGTGCCTGAACAGGTCTATATTTGCTCTGCCTTCCAGACTGACTTAGTTTCTCTTCTATATTTGACTGTGCATCACCCCCTACTATACCTCCAGTCTACATCCCATCCCCTTGCCAAATTAGTTTAAACTCCACCACCCCACCCCTCCCCAACAGCACTAGCAAATTTCCCAGCAAGGATGTTGGTCCCATTCTGGCTCAGGTACAACCTGTTTTTGGCAGAAGGAACAGGGAGCGGCAATATATTCTTAATGGTACAGTTCCAAAGAACGTGCTGTTAGAGAGACCTGGGTGTGCATGTGCATTGATCCTTGAAGATGGGAGGACATATTGAGAAAGTGGTTACCAAAGCATATGGGATTTTGGCTTGATAAACTGAGGCGTTGAGTATATAAGCAGGGGAGTTATACTTTATAAAGTTATGGTTAGGCCCCAATCTGGTCATCACACTTTAGGAAGGATGTGAGGGTCCTTGAGATGGCGCAGAGGAGATTTACCAGATTGGTTTCAGGGATGAGGGATTTTAGTTACAAGGCTAGGTTGAAAAAACTGCGTTTGTTCTCCTTAGGACAAAAGAGATTGAGGGAAGATTTAATAGAAATGTACAACATTATGACAGGCTTAGATAAATTAGGCAAGGAGAAACTGTTCCTATTAATTAATGGTAGAAGGACTAGGGGACACCAATTGAAGGTTTTAGGAAAAAGATGCAGAGGAAACATGAGGAAAAACTTTTTTACGCAGTGGGTGGTAATGACCTGGAACTCGCTGCTCACAAGGATAGTGGAAGCAGAAACAATTGGCTGGATTTTGCGCAGGAGGTGGGATTCCCGGCATCGGGCCGAAATGTTGGGGTAACCCCGCCTCTGCAGTTTTTCAGATCTCCAGAGTGATCCTTTGGTCTTCTGGGGTCAAAGTTTAAGGAGGCGAGATTCCTGTCCCTTTAAACACTTCACAGAGATGGGGATTCTGCCCCTAAGAGCTGCCAGCCCAATCACAAGGCCAGCAGCTCAGCGGTATCAGCAGCGCCACTGGGAGCAGTGTCCACTGCCAGTACTGCAGAGGCCTCGGACTCGGGCCCAGCTGTGGAACACAGAGAAGAGGTAAGTGAGGTGGGGTCGCTTGGCCAGTCTGGAAGGTCCTGATAATGGGGTTGTGGAGGGATGGGCATTCAGTCAGGGAGAGGGGGTCCCGGGGGCAGTGGAGGAAGCACATTTGTTCCTGGTAGGGGTCCTCCGTAGGCCACAAACTGCACACAAAGGAGGGACCCCTCCCCACGCCGACCAAGCCCGCAGGGAGGGCACCTGGTTTTTCAAGGCTTCCTCCCAACATGGCAGAGGCTCCCCCACCCCAACTGCTGGTAAGATCCCAGTGGCGGTGGGAAGAGATCCTTATTTGGCCTCTGGGCAGAAGGCTGTCATTGGCCTATCCCATCCCTGGGAGAATCGGAATTGGGATTCCCAATGTCTGGTTCTGTGGCAGGTGATTCTGTCCCGATTCTCCTGCTCCACCCCTGCCATGAAACCGGCCATCAGGAAGAGCATAAAATCCAGTCCAATGACTTCAGGAGGAAATTGGATGGCTACTTGAAGGAAATAGACTTGCAGGGCTGCAGGGATCGAGTGGGGGAATGGGACTGACTGAATAGTGCTGTGGAGGACAAGCATGGACTCGATGGGCTGAATGGCCTCCTTCTGTACTGTAAATGACTACATGAATAGTTTGCCAACAACATCTTAACTAGGTAAAAGCAAAATACTGCGGATGCTGGAAATCTGAAATTAAAAAAAGAAATGCTGGAACCACTCAGCAGGTCTGGCAGCATCTGTGAAAAGAGAAGCAGAGTTAACGTTTCGGGTCAGTGACCCTTCTTCGGAACTGACAAATATTAGACTTTTCTAATATTTGTCAGTTCCGAAGAAGGGTCACTGACCCGAAACGTTAACTCTGCTTCTCTTTTCACAGATGCTGCCAGACCTGCTGAGTGGTTCCAGCATTTCTTGTTTTTATTCTTAACTAGGTAAGCCTAAATGCAGTGCAAGAGCCACTAAAACTAGCTGACATCAAAGCAGCAATTAAATAATATGAGGCGTTGCCACTTTGTATGACAGCTTTGCAATCACGAAGCTGGGAAGACGTGATCGAGAGAGTGTTTACAAGTGAAATCACTCACACACTACACTATTACAATCACATCTGATCTCGTGTTACGCAACAACTGTGTATTGTCATTCCACACTCATTGTGGGAATATATTGTCAATATTGCACCTGAAAGTCACCAGGGAATTATCAAAACCAAACTATTACTTAGGGAAAAGGTATGGTTCCCAGGAATTGACCACATGGTAGAACACATGGTCGGCACAGACTCGGTGGGCCGAAGGGCCTGTTTCAGCACTGTATAAATAAATAAAGTTAAAAAATAAATAAAATCAGTGTTTGCCATGTCAAGCAACCACTATGTCAAATCTTCCTGATCCTCTCAAGATGTCTGAACGACCTCCAGGTCCATGGGTTGAATTTAACATCTAATTTGCTGATTTGCCCATTGGCAAACACCTGCTTGTTGTCAATGAAGACAAAAGCAGACTCCCAATCTGTGCTGTCAACTTCAACGAAAGCAGTCATCCCAAATGCTTGACCAGATCTTTGCCTTGTTTGGAATTTCTCAAACAGTGAGAAGTAACAATAGACCCCCATTCAACTGCAATAAGTTCAGTAAATTCGCAAACTGCCTAGGTTTCACTCATGAAAAAAAATCACACCCCGCTGGCCAAGAGCTCATGGACAAGTCAAGAGATTTATGCAAACTTTGAAAAAAGTGATAGGCACAGCTACAACTGAGAGCAAGCTGTGGAAGCAGGAGTTGTATCGTTTTCCTCACAATTACAGAGCAACTCCTCACTCGTCTACTGGAAAACCTCCAGCTACACTCATCTTTGCACATCCTATGTGCACCTGTCTTCCTGAGCTACTCTGCAGAGTTAATGATCAACATGTACGCAAATGCGATCGAGAACAGAAGGATCGAATTAAAGCAAATGCAAAGCAAAACATGATATTTAGAGCTATACCACTAAAGCCAGGAGACAAAGTACTTGTGAAACATGATGGTCATGTTGAAAACCAAACAACCCCTTATGACGTCCAACCATTTGTTTTAATTAATGCCACCAGAGAGCCTACTGACACTGGGCTGAATTTTATGGGCTGTTGGGAGACAGGTTGGGAGGCTGGGGGGGTGGTGTGGGAGTGGGGGGAGGTTCCCATAAAATAGCAAGGGAAGGCAGGATGGAGTGCCCGTCGCCTTCCCGACGTCAAGTCAAAGATTATCTTCCCGGCCAGAGGCCAATTGAGGCCCTTAAGTGGCCAATTAATAGCCACTTAAAAGGCCTTTTCCCGACACTGCTGGTACTTTGCGACTGCTGGTGGGAACACTGCCACATCGGAAGTTGTCCAGTAAAACAAGGGGCCTCCCTGTCGGGTTTGGGGGCACCTCCCCCATGGGCAGTCCGTTGCTCACAGAGGGCCCCCAGCAGCAAAAGCCGCCCATCTGCAAACAACCCCTCCCCGCTGCCCTCAACAACCACCCTTCCCCCGCCCCCCACCACCAAGGCCTACTGGACTGGCCCGAGCGAGCCCACCACACTTGCCTGAGGTCTGGGGGCTCCACTACTGCTTCTGGTCCTGGGCTTCCTGTAGTACTGGCAGTGGCCACTGCCACTACGGAGCTGCCAGCCCTCTGATTGGCCAGCAGCTCAGGGGCGCGACACCATCCTTAAAGGGACGGGGTTCCCAATGGTGGGCAGTTAAGTGACGGTCCATCATGAATTCTGCTGGGTGTCCAAAACAGGGCCAAGACGGGGCCACCCCCTGCCTTCTGGTCCATCACCGGACCCCCGTTGTCAACATAAAATTCAGCCCACAGTCTCCGTTGGGAAAAGGATTCCAGTACCAATTATTCCAAAGAGAAGCAATATCAGCTTTCTTTGTAGGATCAGGTGCCAGCACAGGAAGATGTTGGGGGAGAGGAGAAGCACAGAGCACCTCTTGGCTTGCTTGAGCAGCCCTCCACAGGTCTTTCCTGTCCTTCAAATATGTCAACCTAGAAGATTCCCATTAACAAAGACACTGGCACTGGTAGCGGAACTAGGGACAAAATATATAGGGCTGAATTTTCGGTGGACAGGACAGAAATCCTGCTCTCCCTCCAATTCAGGGCAACTAAGATCATTTAAAAGCTCATTGAAAGATCAGTAAGAGATTTAAGCAGTTGCAGTTCTGATTTTGTAAAAGGTGCATGGGTAACACATGCCGACTAAAACAGATCAGCTGGGGGGAAACAGATGCAGAGTGGGAAGCCAGACATGGCTCTTTCAGGGCATCACCCCGAACCATCAAAAGATCATCGGAACAAACGGGGACTCAGCCCTTAGTCAGAAGGTGCCCTTGGCACAGTACAGATGGGAGGGAGAGTAGGCTTTGAAGGGGCCCAACACTCCCCCGACATCACGGGGGCAAAATAGTAGGTGGCAAGGCTGTAGTTGGGCAGTCACCTGCTCAGAAAGAAGGTTCCAGCTGTCAGTGGGGTCACAACTGTAAGATTTTGGGCCCAGTAGCTATGAGGGGCAACATCCTCTGCAGGGAGGGTTGAATCATGAGCGTCAGAAGGGCATGGGAGAGGAAAGAAGGCAGGAAGACAATAGAGGCCATACCCTCAACTTAGGATCAACCACCGAAGATAGAGCTACCTGGAGATGACCAAGACCCCATGCCACAGGAGACTGCGACTTTCCAGGCAGATGGTCACAGACACTTAAGCCCTTATCACTGAAGACCTCGCACCTCACAGCACTGGTCGCCATGCCCTGCGAGTAGCCGTCAAAGCCACTGGGGCTTTGAACCTCTTCGCTTCTGGTTCCTTCCAAGGATCAGCTACGGACTTTGGTGGCATCTTGCAAACGGCTGCACACCACTTAATCTCATTGGTCAATGACGTCCTCTTTGCCAGAGCTGGTATACAGCCAATGTCACCTGCTTAGCAAAAAAGCCAATGAGCAGGTAATCGGGCTTCTGAAGATGTGATTCCAGTGCCTGCACCAATGTGGTGGTGCCCACCAATACCCTCCTGCTAGGGTCTCGGTCATTCTGGTGGTCTGCTGCCCTCTCCATAACATGGCCCTCCAGAGAGGTGTGGATCTTGAGGATGGTGAAACCCCGGAAATAGACAGCTCATCAGGGGAGGAACAGGAGTTGAGAGAGGAAGAGGAAGAGAAGGTGGAGGGAAATGTCACTGAACAAAGAGGCGCCCCTGCTCCACGATGAGGAGCCTTCACTGCTGGGAAGATGACTTTCTTCCTTTCCCTCACGGCCTCCAGCAGTAGATCCAGTTTGGCATCGATGAAGCAAGGGGCAGCCCTGCCCCAGGTGCCTGGCCTCCAGCTCCTCTGTGACATCTCGCTTTCCTCTGGTAAATTGGAATGCTTTGGCAGAAGCCACAGATCTCTCCCTCAGGTCAACCAGCAGCCTTAGTGATGGCTGCCATGTGGTGTCGAGAAAAGTCCCACGCTTCATCTGGCCCACCTCCGATCCTGCAGCCACTGGTTCTAAGTGGACAGGAAATCTGTCCCCATGTCAGTTAAGGACTCATCCCCTGAAAATCTGAACTTGAATCAGTTTCCCACCAGAGGCAGGTTTCTGACCCAAGAACAGACCCAGTTCCTGTTTCCCGCCTCTGTGGCAAAGATTCAGCCCACAATGAATAACAGCTGACATAAAGGATAAATGCCAGCAGGAAAAAAAAACTTTCACCAGAAGGGCTTTTAAAAAGCATAAAATACTAACCTTCAAAATATGTAGGTCTTTTAAAGGCCCTCTGACTGAAGGTCCACCCAAGATTTCCTTCCTGTCTGGTTTCAGTTGGTGTACTAGGGACTTGGTGTCCCGCATGGTTACAGTTTAGGAAATGGAATTATGTCCTTCACTGCTGCATTTTGAATAGGCTAATGGAGCTCCAGATGGAAGCTTGAAACATTATCCTCTGATTCAACTGGCACTGATACCATAACTGCAGTGCCAATTGTTAGCCTATGTCTTGCAATCATGGCACAGATTGCAGTCTATTTATTTTAATGGATTACTGTTAGTGTTAACTATTTAAAAGCCTAGTCTATGCCATGAATACAGCAGGATTTGGGTTTGGACTGGAAATTGCAAAAAATAATTTATGTCTAGATTTCTAGAATCATGTAACTGCACAAGGAGGAATATAAAAACAAGCTGCAGTTCTCTTTCACCTGATCTGTAACCACAAATTGTGATCACTCCTTCCTTCAATTCCACAAAGAATCAAAAACAGTTTAAAATCATATACAAGAGAAACTGTTGGTTCTCTAGTCAGGGTTAGCATACATGGCAAACATCAACATTTCACATTGATGGTCAGTGTTTTCCTGCGGGTATTTGCTTATCACCGTTTGCAGAGAATATTCGGATGGACTTAAACTTCCCAAGGTTGCACCAGAATTGTGCATGGCAAAGCACAATCAGATGGTTCCCATGCTCGGCAATTAATCTGAGGCAGCCAGCAGTAAGGAGGCTTGAACTTTTCAAGTTTTTTTCCCACTCTCTTGTATAACAGCATGAAGAGGAGTAAGATGAAATAAGTACCAGTGAAATTGCTTTCAGTATAGGTCAGGGAGAGAAATGGGAGGAAATGTGCAGATATGCAAGATGGAAATAGTTATTTTAACCTGCTGCCTTAAGTTGGATTGTGGAATCTGCCAGCACCTTTACTATCAGGACTTCAGAATAAAAAAAAGGAGCCAATTTTGCACAGCAGAAAAAGGACAAACATCCAGGAAATCAGCTCACAGCCCCTTTTGCATTGTCCATGGTTTTTCAAGGAGGGGATGCAGTGCTTTCATCTAGAGCAGAAACAAGCTTGCTATCCTATGATAATGAGGCAGAATTGACATTACCATGCCTCCTGCCTCATTTTCCTTGGCCTCCAATTGGTAGAGGCCCAAAATGAACTGCACCCTCAGTTAGTGAGCTTTACTCCTTACTCCTGCCAAGGAGTGGGCTTACCCCAGAAGAGCAGTGTACCTAGAATAATAACCTGAACCCAGGAGAACAGGCAGGTTCGGGACAGATCAAGTGTAAAGCACTTTGGGTGCAATGTGTCTAATATACACTTAGGTGGAGGAGGGGAGGAAAATTATCTTTCATTTTATTTATGTGTAAAAATCGAAATTTAGAGTGTGTGTCTAGTGGCAAACACCAACTGTTAAATCATTAATTTTTCCAAAAGTTTAGTCTTATTTGTTGCATAAATAATGTCTATGCTTTCTAACTGAGCTGTATTTTGGATCACTGACGTGGGGTAAGTATTGAGACTATTCTTGCAGAATTATCTGGGCCAGTGCTTAAAAGGACTTAGCCTCCTGCCTGGAAAATGGTGCTGAAATAGCATCAAACTGTTTCTCCTCTGTAGATATAATTTAAAAATCTGAGTCATTTCGAGTGCCATCCTAGTTGGAATGGGAAAGATATTACAATATGATTATGTTGTGTTTATTCTTCATTAGTGATTGTTAGCTTTTCTATTCATACAAATACTAAACATCAGTATATTGCAAATAGAATCTACATTAACATTTGCTCCACCTTAGCTCTCATATTAGAAAATTCACTCTGCTATTCTCAAATGCAGAGAGCCGTGAAGCTGGGATCATGGAGGGTTGGAAAGGTGCCAGGGAGGAGAACTGTTCTAGTCACAACATGTAGCAGCCTCATAGGTACATTCAGAAGGAACATGCTTACAATGTTTGCTATATGTAATGAACAAGGCAACTAATCCCCCAATCTTTGTCAACACTTTGTCTTTCACCTCACCATTAACACTCCCTATGCCTGTGTCCCATAACATCTTTGTCATTTAATCTCTTCTGCCCTCTGCCCTCTCACACACCTTTCCTTTTGTTCTCTACTCCCAACCCCTGCATCACTTGCTTAAAATCTATTACATTTCTAACCTTTACCAGTTCTGATGAAAGGTCACAGACCTGCAACGTTAACTCTGCTTCTCTCTCCACAGATGCTGCCAGACCTGCTGACTATTTCCAACACTTTCTGGTTTTATTTCAGATTTCCAGAATCCACAGTATTTTGCTTTTAATCCCCCACTCTAATGTTTAGTTAGTTTCTTTATTGTTAAGTGGACAGTGAATAAATTAACTGGTAATAGGAATGCCATACATATGTAATCCAACTTTCCCCACTGCTGTTCTTGCACAATTTCTCATGTCAACATGAATATCAATTTTGAAATTACTTCACTTTGGGGCTTACCTTACGTTAACATGAAGTTACAAAGGAAACCCCAAGCCATGTGGTGATATGACATATCTTTTCAGAAAAAAACATTTTTATGTACACTCCATAGAGTCATAGATTCATTTACGGCACAGAAGGCGGCCATTCGGCCCATCGAGTCCATACCAGCTCTTCACAGAGCTATGCAGTCAGTCCCACTCCCCGACCCGATCCCCGTAACCCTGTAAGTCTATTTCTCTCATGTGGCCATCCATCTTCCTCTTGACGTCTTCGATTCCACCACCCTTGTGGGCAGCAAGTTTCAAGTCATTACTACTCACTGCGCAAAAAAGTGCTTCCTTACATTCCCCCTGCATCTTTTGCCCAAAACTTTCAATCTGTGTCCCCTAGTCCTTGTACCATTTGTTAATGGGAACAACTTTTCCTTGTCTAACTTATCTAAACCTATCATAATCTTGTACACTTCTATTAAATCTTCCGTCAATCTCCTTTGTTTTAAGGAGAACAACCCCAGCTTTTTCAATCTAACCTTGTAACTAAAATCCTCCATCCCAGGAACCATTCTAGTAAATCTCCTCTATACCCTCTCACGGGCCCTCACATCCTTCCTAAAGTGTGGTGACCAGAACTGGACACAGTACTGCAGTTGGGGCCTAACCAAAGCTTTATAAAGATTCAGCAGAACTTCCCTGCTTTTGTACTCAATGCATCTATTTATAAAGCCCAAGATCCCATATGATTATTCCTCTTCCATTTCCTCTTCTGAGAAATATACAAGGATCTTTCTCTAAGCCACCTACATTTTAATCAGAAACTACAACAACTGTAATTGCTATTTATGGATAGGTTTGATTTCACAAAGTTTTTCAAAATTGCAAACATTTCAAAACTTGGTTGATCTTGTGTGAGACAAAACTATCACAAACTGCAACTTGCAATAGAGAAACCCATAAAATAGTTTGCAGGAGAAAAATCACTAAAGTTTACCATACAACTTGGCATATTTATGTTTTACACAAGGAAATTCTTAATCTATGTGTTAGCAAATTTAAATTTGTTTCCATCTTAATGAATGTGCATTTTAGTCTTTGCTGATATATGGAAATATAAGGGAGCCTGTGAGCATTTTCTTTATTTGATGTAACAGGACCCCACCCACTATACAACGATCAGCAATTTGTGAAACAACATACTCTTGCACAAAAGTTGAATGGTATTCAACTGAATATATTAATGGCAAAAATATCTATTCTAATTAACCTTTCTAATTACAGTTTAAAGCAACTAAAATTTAAACATGCTTCTTTCAGTACTCTAGCCTCGAGTCACTTTTGTTTTCTAAAATATAGAACTTATAGCAAAGTGTGACTTTTTTGAAATTGTTCAACAATGATTATTATCCAGGAACCTTCCTATTGTTTTTCCATCAATTGTCTTTAAATTCAGCAACCTGAAAAATAACACACTGATTGGATTAGAAGTAATTACAAAACAGTCTAAGTAGGTTTTTTAAAAGTATAACTTCTCTTTAACCAATAGGAAAAACATTCTGATATTAGTGCAATATGCTGATAGACTTAAAGGGTGACAACTGCATGTGTAAAGGTAAACATTACTTACATGGCTAGTTCTGATGAAAGCAGGGAGATTATTGTTCACATCAATGAGATTAATCTACATTGTTGCAGTACTGCTGAGGATGTTCAGAATATTGTCTCTTGCTATAACCTTCTAAAGCAAAAAGATGTATAAATGAAACAAAAAAAAGTTTACATTTGGAACTGTAGCTATGTCAAAACGATTTTCAAAGAGATTGAGTCACAACTAAGAGGCAAGAAGAAAACCATAAATTCACATAATGTAAAATGAAACCATTAATTACTGAAACTGCACAGCATGTCAGTCAACCTCCAAAAGGGAAAGACAGGTTCATGTTTTGGGTGGGTTCCTTCATCAGAAATCATATATGTCACAGTCAAATTTCTAATAAAGGAGCCCAGTCAAAGAGTTTCACTTTCAGATAGAGTGATCTGCTCTTTGGCCAGAATTTTATGTTGGGCAGCAGGTCCCACCCACTGGCCAAAAAGCTGGGGGTGAGCCCACCTCCGCCGGGCCTTGGAGCCACGGCAAGATTTTAAGCCCCCCAGGCCCTTAATTGGCCTTGGGTGGGGCTTCCACATTCCTGAGCTTCCAAGAACTGCTGGCCAATCAGCAGACCAGCAGCTCGCAATCCCAGCAGTACCACTGGGAGCGGTGGCCACTGCTGGAACTGCACCTAGCTTCAGCAGGATTGTGGATATAGGACCCAGAATAAAGGTAAATTCATGGGCCTCGCCCAGGACAATCAGATGGGCCCTGATGACGCCAAAGGGGTCGCTTGTAGGGGGGAGGGGAGGAGAGGGGGAGGGGGGGGGGGGGGGTGAAGAGCTTTCTTTCAGTGGTGGCAGTTAGGGCTTCAGGGGTGGTCTTCCATGGGGCACAGTTTGCCCGATCAGGAGGAATCCACAGCCCGCAAGGACGCTGGCAGCTTTTAACTGGTAGCATTCTCGGGGCTGGAGCTGCCTGCTGGCCACTGATAAAATAATTGGCCATTTAAGGGCCTTGATTGGCCTCGGACAGGCAGGCCTTTTGTCATAAAATTGCAGCGGGCGGGAAGGTGTTAGGAACAGCACTCCCTGCCTCACACTCAATTTTATGACCCCCCCCCCCCCACCGTCACCACCACCAGCCCATGCCTGTTGGGGAGGAGGGGTGGGTGGAGCCATAAAATCTTGACCATTATTTCTTATATTTCCTGATTTTCTTTCATTGAGGTGGTTTTGGACATGTCAGAAACTGTAAAACGAAAAAGGATTTCTGATAAGCTTAAGGATATTGTCAAAATAACAATTGTTCGTGACAAAAAGAATTGTTTTAAAAACAAGTTATACTCCTGGTGGCCTGGAAGTGTGATAGAGAATAATGAGTGTTAGTATTACCTTCAGGTAATACTATCATACAGCAAGCTTTTTCTTTAGAAAATTGCTGAAATTTCTATACCTCTAAGTATATATTGTAGCACAGAACACCATAAGTTAGCTATAACTAAGTGCTACTAAAACAAAAATTGGGAACTGATTACTGTGCCAGAGAAAGTTATAGATTTGTTTCACACAAGTTTACAAGGTCACAGAAATGTTACACTCAACAAATGGGAGGTTTCCACACTAACACTATAACCATACACTATAATCATACTTAGGCAGATGCATTAAATGCCCAACATCACTTCCCGTGATGCAAAAGTAAGGTTGGGTTCTTTAGGAGCAGAGACAGGAAAAATTATGATGGAAATTATATACAAGGAAATGTCAGAGAAATTAAACAAATATTCTGTAGCTGTCTTCATTTTTGGTTGCCATTGGATACAACCATTTGGAGACTGTGATTCAAAGGGTGCACTCTCGTTACCATGGATACAGCCACTTGGAGTCAATATCAAGCCATACATTTGTTACAATTCAATTTTGAACTGGCTTTTTAGTTGAAGACAGTTTGTTCGAACAGAACACAGACACGGAGGACACAGATACAGACAGCTAGCACCTGAAAAAAGAGCTCTCAGCCATTTAAACTGAAGGAAGATAATTTTAGTCTGTTTAATTATTATCTCTCAAAATTCTTAGAAAGGTCAAGCCAAAACAGAGATCTCTGATAATTTAAACTGAGGGAAAGGAAGTTAGACTGTGACAATCTTTTATCCCTCAAAAACTCTAAAGTCAGATTGATTCTATTGAAAGTGTTCGCAAGTTGTTAATGGTTGAAATTTGCTGGAGAAGGAAAGCATCACTTACTGCTGGAATTAGACTATGGACTGTCCTACTGTGGAAGAACCTTTTTTCTCCATCGGACGTCTGTGAGGACTTCACGCAACATTGGACTGTAAATTTGTAAGGACTCTAATTTTTTTCTATTTTAAATGTTGTTTATATCTTCATAGTGTTTAAGAATTGAGTTTTTTTTTAAATTAAGCAGTTAATTTGTTGATTTAAAGCCACCTGGTTTGGTTAGCTTCATTCGGGGGGTTAATAGATGGTACAATCTGGCTGGGTCTTTCTTTAATTTGGAAAGTTTAAAATGATATGTTAGGCGATCTGTGGAGCGACGGGATTGAATTAGCAGTGTGTTTCTCCCACCAGAATCAGAATCGTATATTTTGATTGGGGGCTTTGACTGGAGCGATCAGTCATAACAAGACGTAGTAAGCGAAATTGCAAGGCAGATGAGACAAAGTCAAACAAAAATAGGATTGGAATGAGGAAAAATGAAAAGACAAAGTTAAGGGTGCTCTATCTGAATGCACGCAGCATTCGCAACAAGGTAGATGATTTGAAAGCACAAGTAGAGGTAAATGGGTATGATTTAATTGCCATTAGAGAGACATGGTTACAGGATGACCAGGACTGGGAACTGAATATTCAAGGATATTCATCATTTAGGAAGGTTAGGTGGAGGGGAAAAGAAGTGGGGCAGACGAGATCAGTACATTCGTGAGAGAGGATCTTAGATTGAAAGAGCAAGATGTAGAATCAGTTTGGATGGAGCTAAGAAACAGCAAGGGGCAGCAAACATTGATGGGAGTTGTTTAAAGGCCACCAAACTGTAGTGGCAATGTTGGGCACGGTATAAATCAGGAAATTAGAGCTACATGCAGCATGGGCAATTCATATAGATTGAATAAACCTAATTAGCACTAATGCTGTAGAGGATGAATTCCTGGAGTGTATACGAAATGGGTTTCTGGAGCAGTATGTTGAATAACCAACTAGAGATCAGGCTATTTTAGATTTAGTATTATGTAATGAGAAAGGGCTAATTAATAACCTTGTTGTAAAGGAGCCATTAGGAAATTGTAACCATAATATGATAACATTTTACATTAAATTTGAAAGAGATATAGTTCATTCTGAAACTAGGATCTTAAATCTGAACAGAGGAAACTATGAAGATGTGAGGGCAAGTTGGTTATGGTGGACTGGAAAAATACAGAATCACAGAATCGTTACAGTGCAGAAGGAGGCCATTCAGCCCATCATGTCCGCACCGGCTCTCTGAAAGCAACTCCCTCAGTTCCATTCCCCTGCCTTCTCCCCATAACCCTGCACATTTTCATATAACTGTCTAATTCCCTTTTGAATGATTATAAGAATTGATGGTAGACAGGCAATGGCTAGTATTTAAAGAAGTATTACATGGTTTACAACAAATATACTTTCCTCTAAGACACAAAAAGCCAACAAGAAAAGTGAATCAGCTGTGGCTAACAAACGAAGTTAAAGTAAAAGCAAAATACTGCGGATGCTGGAAATCTGAAACAAAAACAAGAAATGCTGGATTCACTCAGCAGGTCTGGCAGCATCTGTGGAAAGAGAAGCAGAGTTAACGTTTCGGGTCAGTGACCCTTCTTCGGAACTCGAAGTTAAAGATTGCATTAGGTCAAAGGAAATGGCTTATGAGGTTGCCAGTGAAAAGTGGTAAGCCTAAGGATTGGGAGCAATTTAGAATCCAACAAAGGAGGACCAAGAAACTGAAAAGAGATTATGAATGCAAGCTAGAAACATAAAACCAGACTGTAAAAGCTTCTTTAGGTATGTGAAAAGGAAGTGATTAGCAAGGACAAATGTGGGTCCATTACAGGGGGAGACAGGAGAGTTTGTGGTGGAGAATGAGGAAATAGCGGAGAAACGAAACAATTACTTTGTGTCTGTCTTCACGGAGAAAGACACAGAAAATCTGCCAGAAATACAAGGGAACCAAGGGACTTGTAAAAATGAGGAACTGAAAGAAATTAGTATCAATAAACAGGTAGTACTCAAAAAATTAATTGGATTGAAAGTTGATAAATCCCCTGAAGGAGGTGGCTATAGAGTTAGTGGATGTATTGGTGGTTATCTTTCAGAACTCTATAGATTCTGGAAAGGTTCCTGCAGTCTAAAAAGTAGCAAATGTAACCCCACTATTTAAGAAGGCAGCAAGAGAAAAACAGAGAACTACAGCTGTTCACAACCTATATAAATGATTTGGATATGGCACCAATTGTAATATTTCCAATTTACGAATGACACAAAACTAGGAGGGAATGTAAGTTGTGAGGAGGATGCAAGGAGACTTCAGGGGGATTTGGACAGACTAAGTGAATGGGCAAGAACAGGCAGATGGAATATGTGAACAAATGTGAAGTGATCCACCTTGGTAAAAAAAACAAAGGCAGAGTATTTCTTAAATAGTGACAGGTTGGGAAGTGTTGATGTCAAAGGGACCTGGGTGTCCTTGTTTGTGAATCACTAAAAGCTAGTGTGCAGGTGCAGCAAGCAATTAGGAAGGCAAATGGAATGTTGACCTTCATTGCAAGGGGATTTGAGTACAGGGGTAGAGATGTTGTGCTGCAATTGTAAGAGCCTTGGTGAAACTGAACCTGGAGTATTGTATACAGTTTTGGTCTCTTCATCTAAGGAAAGATATACTTACCGTTGAGGGAGTGCAACAGTGATTCAGCAGACTAATCCCTGAGATGGCAGGATTGTCTTATGAGGAGAGATTTCAGAAACTGGGCCTGTATTCTCCAGAGATTTGAAGGATGAGAGGTGGTCTCATTGAAACTTATAAAATTCTTACAGGGCGTGACAGGGTGGATGTGGATAGAATGTTTCCTCTAGCAGGTGAGCCTAGAACCAGGGTACACAGTCTCAGGATAAGGGCAGGCCATTAAAAACTGAAATGAGGGTCATGAATCTGTGGAAGCTCAATCACTGAACATGTTCAAGACAGAAATCGATAGATTTCTGAATACAAAAATCAAGGGATATGGGCATAATGCTGAAAAATGGCATAGAGGTAGATGATCTGTTTGAATGGCGGAGCAGGCTTGATAGGCTGAATGGTCTACTCCTGCTTCTATTTTGTTTTCCTATGTTCCAGCCTGCAAGAGATATTCCCAATGGAGCATGGGCCATTCCCGCTGTGTCAGGAACCCAAAAATGGATCGGAGGCAGCTTCGCAGCAGGAGGTCCAAGCTGCAACACATTTGAGGGTTTAAATTAATTTACTGGCAGGATCACAAAGGGAATCTATCCCCAGAAAGCAGGCATGTCCTTGCTGCCATTTCATGGAGACTGATGTTTCCATTAATGCTTATTCTGCTCCAATGACAGCCACTTTCCTTCCACTGAAGGTGCCTCCATGGTGCCACTACCACTCCTACTGATGGCCAGGCATCACCCACACTGCGAAGGCAGCTGGCAGCCCTATTCACGGGCCGCACTGTTTTGTTTTTAGAGATACAGCACTGAAACAGGCCCTTCGGCCCACCGCGTCTGTGCCGACCATCAACCACCCATTTGTACTAATCCCACACTAGTTCGATATTCCTTACACATCCCCACTTGCCCCTATATTTCCCTACCACCTACCTATACTAGGGTCAATTGCTAATGGCCAATTTACCGATCAACCTGCAAGTCTTTGGCATGAAGGAGGAAACCGGAGAACCCGGTGGAAACCCACGCCGACACAGGGAGAACTTGCAAACTCCACACAGGCAGTACCCAGAATTGAACCCGGGTCGCTGGAGCTGTGAGGCTGCGGTGCTACCCACTGCGCCACTGTGCCGCCCCTGATTGGACCTCCCGATGCTGGGGCCGGGCCACTGTCCCTAACTGAATGGAGCTCCTTGAATTCCTAATTGACTGCACATTGTCCCGTCACATCCACTTCCGGGTTCCTGACCCAGAATCTATCTCGATGTCGAGAGCGCGACTCATTCAGGAAAATTCAACCCATGGTGTCAGTATCTCAGCTGATGGCTATGATTATGAAATTGAGTGACTGTATGTCTTTATCTTCACTTCTTGCTCCAACTCCACTGCCTGGGCAGGTTCCAGTTCTTGAGTAAAAGCAAAATACTGCAGATGCTGGAAATCTGAAATAAAAACAAGGTCACGCAGCATCAGTAGAGAGAGAAGCAGAGTTAACGTTTCAGATCAATGACCTTTCATCAGAACCAGTTCTTGAGTATTGAAATGGAAAAAGGACAAGAGTTGAGTTGTGGTGATGGGAGAGGAGAAAATAAGAGGTGCATGCTTATATTATCTGCAGTTAGTAAATCAGAGAGATTGAGAGATGAAGGAAAAGTGAAATGAGAGAAGAAGGATTAGTTATGCAGGAACCCTCATCATTGGTTTCAGCCACATCGGGGGCCACAACCTCAGCAATCTCCCTTCCTACAATGGCCAACACTGTTCCTGCCATGGGGTTAAAACATACAGGGATGCCTCCCCTGCTCCCAATAATTCCTGCTACCCTCTGTTGTGCATCACCTTCTCCTGCAAGAAAGAGGGAAGTGCGTCAGTGAGTATCAAGCAATGTGTTTAGGTGAAGTGGCTGTCATTGCTGACTAAGTGCTCGTGTGTGTGTGCACACTTTGAGCTATGGTTGCCAGGCTTGCAACAATGTTATAGTCATAGAGTCAAAGAGTCGTACAGCATGGAAACAGGCCCTTCGGCCCACTGCATCCATGCCGACCATAATGCCTATCTATACTAATCCCACCCGCCTGCATTAATTCCATATCCCTCTATGCCTTACTCATTCAAGTACCTTCCAGATGCCTCTTAAATGTTGCTACTGTTCCTGCCTCCACCACCTCCTCAGGCAGCTCATTCCAGATACCCACTATTGTTTGTGTGAAAAATTTACCCCTTTGATCCCCTTTAAACCTCCTCCCTCTCACCTTAAATCTATGCCCTCTAGTTTCAGTCACCTCTACCATGGGAAACAGACTCTGGCTATCTACCCTATCTATGCCTCTCATAATTTTATATACCTCGATCATGTCCCCTCTCAGCCTCCTTCGCTCCAGGGAAAACAGACCCAGCCTATCCAATCTCTCTTTATAACTCAAACCCTCCAAACCAGGCAACATCCTTGTGAATCATTTCTGCACCCTCTCTAGCTTAATTACATCTTCCCAGCGTGGCGACCAGAACTGCACACAGTACACCAAATGCGGCCTAACCAACGTTACGTACAACTGTAACATGATGTCCCAACTCTTGTACTCAATGCCTCGGCCGATGAAGGCAAGCATGCCATACGCCTTCTTCACCACCCTGTCTACCTGTGTTGCCACTTTCATGGAACTATGTACTTGCACCCCAAGGTCTCTCTGCTCAACAACACTCCCCAGGTCCCTGCCATTCACTGTATATGTCCTGCCCTAGTTTAACTTCCCAAAATGCATCACTTCGCACTCGTCTGCATTAAATTCCATTTGCCACTCCCTTGCCCACTTTCCCAGTTTATCTATATTCTGTTGTAACCTTAGACAATCTTCTTCACTTTCCAATATATCACCAATTTTTGGTATCATCTGCAAACTTACTAATCATGCTCCCTACATTCACATCCAAGTCATTAATATATATGACAAACAATGGAGGGCCCAGCACCAATCCCTGCGGCACGCCACTGGTCACTGGCCCCAATCTGAAAAATATCCGTCCACTACCACCCTCTGCCTCCTATCACCAAGCCAATTTGTATCCAATTTGCTAGCTCACACTGGATCCCATGTGTTCGAACCTTCTGGACCAGCCTACCATGCGGGACCTTGTCAAAGGCCTTGCTAATGTCCATATAGACAACGTCCATCGCCCTGCCCTTGTCAGTTCTCTTGGTCACCTCCTTAAAAAACTCAATCAGATTCGTGAGACATGATTTCCCACGCACAAAGCCATGCTGACTATCCCTAATCAGACCAGGCCTTTCCAAATGCATATAAAATCCTGTCTCTCAGAATCCCTTCCAATAACTTTCCCACCACTGATGTAAGGCTCACCAGCCTGTAGTTCCCTGGTTTATCCCTACTGCCCTTCTTAAATAAAGGCACAACATTAGCTATCCTCCAGTCTTCCGGTACCTCACCCATGGCTAACAATGATACAAAAATCTCTGCCAGGGCCCCAGCAATCTCCTCCCTAACTTCCCATAGCATCCTAGAATACACCTGGTCAGGCCCTGGGGATTTATCCACTTTAATGCGCTTCAAAACCTCCAACACCTCTCCTTTGTAATGTTGATATGCTCCAGGATATCACTGTTCCCTACCTTGAACTCACTGGCTACCTTCTCCACGGTAAATAGACGAGAAGTATTCATTTAAGACCTTGCCCATTTCCCGTGGCTCTGCACATAGATTACCACACTGATCCTGAAGGGGACCTACTCTCTCCCTAGCTACCCTTTTACTCTTAATATACTTATAGAATCTTTTAGGATTCCCCTTTATTTTATCTGCCAGGGAAATTTCATGGCCCCTTTTCGCCCTCCTAATTTCCTTCTTAAGTATACTCCTACATCCCCTATACTCGTCAAGGGACTCGCGTGATCCCAGCTGCCTATACCTGACATATGCCTCCTTCTTTGTCCTGACCAGACCCTCAATATCCCTCGTCAACCAAGGTTCCGTAAACTTGCCAGCCTTGCCCTTCAATCTAACAGGAACATGCCGGCCCTGAACTCTTCCTATCTCACTTTTAAAAGCCTCCCACTTGCCAGACGTCCCTTTACCTGTAAACAGCCTCTCCATTCAACTTTTGACAGTTCCTGTCTGATGCCATCGAAATTAGCCTTCCCCCAATTTCGGACTTCAACTGGAAGACCAGTCCTATCCTTTTCCATAACTATCTTGAAGCTAATAATATTATCCCTCTGCTATTGTCTGAAGATGCTATGCGATTTGCTCATAAATAATTAGCACTATTAACATTATTATTTTGACCTGAAATTCTGGCCACAGCCTGTATTTTGCAGTCAATGGTGAAGGAATGGCAATTGCCCTCCACAACACTGACCGCTGCTAACAGACCTATTGTGGACTTTTGAGTGGCAACCTGCTTTCATCAGGTGTCTGGTCCAGCACAGTGCAACAGCATGACTCTTCAACCAATCAGATTGAAGAATCCTCACTGAGACATGCTGAGTCTAAATCAAGAATTATAAATCAGTAACATTCAGGAAGCTGAGAGGAGCCAGACCTGCGTGGGAGCACCTAGAACTGGAAGCAGGTAAATACAGCACATGGCTCAGGGCCTTCACTTACATTCAGGGAGCTGAGAAGAGTCGGATCTGCAAAGGGAGCACTTAAACAGCTTCAGGAGTCGGCGTGTGCTGACTGACTATGAAAAAAATTCAAATAGTGACATCACAAAGCTGTAAGGTGATTGGTTGGTGAGTAACTGCTGTCAGGGAGTATCTGTAAATAGCTAGGTTAGTACACTGCTGTTAGGCTGTGCGTATTAATAGTGCTAATAACTGGAAACTAGAAAAATGTAAAATTAAAATTTATATAATTACCTTGTAATTAATTAAGTCAGGCAAGCAGAAGAGAAGTAAGAAGCTGGTGAGTCTACTGTTCTGTTTTATTTTAAGCGGTAAGGTTTATTGTATTATCAAGGTTAAATTAGTGCAGTAAGTGCTGGTGAGGAGAGGCAATAATTAAAAAGTTAATTAAGTAAAGAACTATTTAAAACACAATAAGGATGACAGGGCAGGTGATGTGTTGCAGCTGCAGCATGTGGGAGCTCATAGACACCTGTGTGATTCGCAGCAACCATGTCTGCAGTATCTACAGCTCGAGGAGCTTTGGCTCCGAGTTGATGAGTTGAAGGTCAAGCTACAGACATTGCGATGCATCAGGGAGGGGGAAAGAAACCTGAATGCTTTGTTCCAGAAGGCAGTCACACCCCATAGGATTGAGTCTTCTGAATTGGTCAGACACAGGAGGATGTGACTGCGAGAAAGGCAGGTAAGGGGATTGAGAAGGCAGAAGTGGAGGAGTCTCAGCCCTTGCAATTGTCCAACAGGTTTGAAGTTCTTTCAGCTTGTATGGATGAGAGTGATGGACTGCATGGTGGATGAGCAAACTGACCATGGACTGTGGTACAGGAAGCCATTCAAGAGGGGAGAGTAAATAGGAATGTACTGGTGGTTGGGGACAGTATAGTCGGGAATAGACACCATTCTTTACAGTCGAGTGAGAGTCCAGAAGGCTGTGTTGCCTGCCTGGTGCCATGGTTCGAAACATCTGCTCAGGGTTGGAGAGGAACTTGCAGTGGAAGGGGCAGGATCCAGTTGTCGTGGTCCACATGGGTACCAACGACATTATAGGACTAGGAAAGAGGCTCTGCATAGTGAGTGTGAGCAGCTAGGGGCTAAATTAAAATGCAGTTATGAAAGTGGCTCTTTTGTTAAAAGTAATTTTTTAAAAGGAATTTTTAGTTAAGTTAAATAAATGTTTTTTAATCAAGGGGACAGTGAGAGCCGGATTGGCAACAGTGTTGCTGTTTATCACATGGCTTGGGCGAGGCTTAGAGCAGAAGCCATGGCAACGGGCAGAAATTGACAAGTACTCCTTTGATTGGACAAGCCCAGTAGTAACAGAGAACATCTGGGTGGGCAGAAAACTGCCAAGCTGTTTGGTTGTTAGTCAGTGTGCTATGTGATACCTTCTGGAAGGAAACAAAAATCAAGTGCTGCTAAAGTGTCAAAAAAGGACAGAAAAAGGAGAGAATTCTAAGGAAGAACAGAAGACGACAACCCACCTCGTTTTCTCGCGGTTCCCTAAAAGATTCTGTGAAATTCAGTGTGTTAATTCATCTTGTTTCCTGCATTTCAAGAAGGCCTCCTAGATTGCTTCTCAACGCCACCTGAAGAGAGCTAATTCTGGAATATTCTTTCACAGTTTCTCAGAGGTTGGACAGTGTGCTAGTTTGGTGCAGTGAGTCTTACCTGCTATTTTTTCATGGGTGGGCAAGTGAACTGCTCGAGTGTGTTTTTGTGTCTGTAGCAGAGCTCTGATCTAAAAAATCCTTTCTTTAAAAAAAATTTTTTTGGATAACTGGAATGTATATGCGTGTCTGTGTGAGTGTGAAGGGACTAAGGTAAAGGGGACTTTTTAAAATTTCATGTTGGATTTTCATAAAATTTGATCTATGTGATATTGTTTTACTTCATTACTAGTTAAGACTTGTTTTATTATCAGTTAATTTCTTTGTTCAGTAAAGAAACCTGGTTAGTGTGTTCTATTTTGGGGGGAAATAGTGTATCTGATTGACTGTTTCCACAAATCGGGAAAGCATTAAAGAATATGTTGTGACTGTGGACAAGTGGGACTGAATTAACTGTGCACTCCTCCCGCCTCGGTCGCAACAGAATATACTTGTAGGGACAGTATAGTCGGGGGGATGGACACCGTTCTCTGCAGTCAAGAGTGAGAATCCTGAAGGCTGTGATGCCTGCCTAGTGCCAGGGTTTGGGACATCTGCTTAGGGTTGGAGAGGAGCTTGCAGTGGGAGGGGGAGGGGGAGGATCCAGTTATCATGGTCCACATGGGTACTAATGACATAGATAGGACTAGAAAAGAGGTTCTGCATAGCGAGTATGAGCAGCTAGGAGCTAAATTAAAATGCAGAACCTCAAAGGTAATAATCTTTGGATTATTACCTGAGCCACAAGCAAATAGGGTAAATGCGATCAGAGGGTTAAATGCATAGCTCAAAGGTTGGTTTGGGAGAAATGGGTTTTAATCCATGGGGCACTGGCACCAGTACTGGGGAAAGTGGGAGCTGTAACATTGGGACATTCTTCACCTGAACCATGCTGGGACCAGTGTTCTGGCAAGTCGTATAACTAAGGCAGCAGAGAGGGCTTTTAACTAAATAGCGGCGGAGAGGAATCAAGTGAGAGAAGATATGGTAAATTAAAGAGAGAGGATAAGGCAAGAGATCAAGGTAGCAATAAGGGAAATAATAATCAGAGCATGACAGGAAGGGACAGAATGTACAAAATTAAGAGTGTGAAAGCAGCTAAGGCTACATGTTGCATAAATAGTAGAAAGACAGAACTAAAGGCTCTGTATTTGAATGTGTGTAGCATTCATAACAAAACAAATGAATTGATAGCTCAAATAGAAATAAATATTGTTCCGACCAGGTGAGAAATAGGTCTAGGGTTCCCTTTCAGCCTTCACCTGGTCTTACTGTAACAGGATTTTATTTTTAAACACACTGTTTTTAGCTCCCCCTTGGTGAATCCTTGTTCACCGCTTTCCAATTATAAGGCAAAGAAACCAGCACAAACAGGCTTTCTTAGGTTTAAAGAAGAAAGGTGAAAATTTATTAAACTTACTCAAACTCGGTTGGTGCCTACGGATGTACGACGGCCCACGCTAGCATGCATATGCGATAGGCACATGCAAATAAAGACAGAAAAGAGAAGAAAAATCAAGTTGGAAGGTTTGAGGCAATATCTGAAGGGTTGTTGTTATGGTTCTTCGAGCTCACTGTAGAGTCCTTAATTGCAGGTAGATCTTGCTTTTCACTGGGACCCAGTATTCTTCTTAAACCTTGTTCCCTTTAGGAGACTTTTCTCTCTTGGGGTTCATGTATCTTCAGTGGGTTTTTGGATTCTGAGAGAAAGAGCTGGGAGCAGACAGGACAAAGGAGGTCTGCTTCAGTCCAGGAGATTCTGCTTTTTTCTCTCTCAGTTCAAACTGCACAACTCAGAAAAAAATCCCAGCCTGCCAAGTAGGTTAGTTATGTGACCAACTGGTCTGACCCCGTCTGTTTGTGGATTGTATTGGAACAGGGGATAGCTCCTTTGTTCCCAAACACTGTCTGTTAATATGCAAAAATGTCTTTCTAGCCGGGGGCCTGGCAACCCCTTGTCACAGGCCTTCTTTTCTTCCCAGCAACAATTTGAAATTTAATGTCCATGTGGCAAAATTAATGTACCTCAGCCTTGGCAGGTGGGGGCCTGCATACAATATGTATAATCTGATAGCCGCTACAGAGACATGGCTGCAAGTTGACAAAGGATGGGACCTGAATATTCAAGGATACATGACATTTCGGAAGGACGGGAAACTAGGAAAAGGTGGAGGAGTAGCTCTGTTAATTAAGGATGACATTAGTACTATAGAGAGAAGTGACCTTATTTCTAAAAATCAAGATGTAGAATCAATTTGGGCAGAGATAAGAAATAGTAAAGGTAGAAAATCACTTGCAGGAATAGTTAATCGCCCCCCCTGACAGTCAGCACACTGTAGGATGGGGTATACAGGAAGAAATAAATGGGGGCTTGTGAGAAATCATAATCATAAACAGATTGATTGAACAAATCAGCTTGGCAAAGGTAGCCTGGACGATGAGTTCATGAAGTGTTTTCAGGACAGCTTTTTTTTAGAACAGCATGTTCTAGAGCCAACCAGAGAGCAGGCTACTTAGATCTGATAATGTATAACAAGACAGGATTAATTAATAACCTCACAGGAAAGGCACCCCTAGGTGGCAGTGATCACAACATGTTTGAATTTTACATTCAGTTTGAGGGCGAGAAGAGTGGATCTAAGACTTGTGCCTTATTATGAGGGTTTGAAGACAGAGCTGGCTAAAGTAAACTGGAAAATTAGGTCAAGGGATAGGCCAGTAGAGGTGTAGTGGCAGACATTTAAGGAGATATTTCATAACACTCAGCAAAAATACTTCCAGTGAGAAAGTAGTACTCTAGGGGAAGAACGCGCCATCTGTGGCTAACTAAGGAAGTTAAAGATAGTCTCAAATTGAAAGAAAAAGCATACAATTCAGTGAAGATTAGTGGCAGGTCAGACGATTGGACAGAATATTTAAAAAATCAAAGAATGACTAAAAACATAATGAAAGAGAAATTAGAGTACGAGAAAGCTAGCTAGAAATGTAAAAATGGATAGAAAGAGTTTTTACATGTATTTAAAAAGGAAAAGAGTTAGTAAAGTGAGTGTTGGTCCTCTAGAGAGTGAGACTGGGGAGTTGATAATGGTAACTAAGGAAATGGCAGAGGAATTGAATAGATTTATTTGCATCTGTCTTCATGCCAGAGGATACAAATAACCTCCCAGAAATAATGGTCCATCAAGAGTTGAAAAAGAGGGAGGAACTTAAAACAATCACCATCACCAGGGAAAGGGTACTGAGAAAATTATTAGAACTACAAGCTGACAATTCCCCATTTCCTGATGGACTTCATCCTCGGGTCTTAAAATAAGTGGACTGAGATAGTGGATGCATTGGTTTTAACTTTCCAAAATTCCCTAGGTTCTGGAAAGGTCCCATCAGATTGGAAAATAGCAAATGTAACTCCGCTATTCAAGAAAGGAGAAAGACAGAAAGCAGGAAACTACAGGCCAGTTAGCTTAACATTTGTTGTTGGGAAAATGCTGGAATCTAATATTAAGGAGGTTATAGTAGGTCATTTAGAAAATCTCAATGCAATCAAGCAGAGTCAACATGGTTTTGTGAAAGGGAAATCATGTTTAACCAATTTATTAGGGTTCTTTGAGGAAGTAACAAGCAATACGGATAAAGGGGAGCCTAGGGATATGGTGTACTTGGATTTCCAGAAGGCATTTGACAAGGTGCCACATCAAAGGTTACTAAACAAAATAAGAACCCATGGTATATGGAGTAACATATTAACATGGATAGAGGATTGTTTAGCTAACAGGAAAGAGAGAATAGGCATAAATTGGTCTTTTTCAGGTTGGCAAGCTGTAACTAGTGGGTGCCACAGGGATCAGTGCTGGGGTATCAATGGTGCACAATCTATATAAATAACTTGGATGAAGGAACCGAATATATGGTTGCTAAATTTGCCGATGACACAAAATTAGGTAGGAGAGTAAGTTGTGAAGAGGGCATAAGGAGTCTGCAAAGGGATATTGATAGGTTAAATGAGTGGGCAAAGATTTGGCAGATGAAGTATAACGTGGGAAAGTGTGAACTTGTCCACTTTGGCCAGAAGAATAGAAAAGCAACATATTATTTAAATAGAGAGAGATTGCAGAACTCTGAGATGCAGAAGAATCTGGGTGTCCTAGTACACGAAACACAAAAAGTTAGTACGCAGGTACAGCAAGTAATTAAGAAGACAAAAGCAATGTTGTTTATTGCAAGGGGAGCGCAAAATAAAAATAGAGATATTTTGCTACAGTTGTACAGGGATTGGTGAGACCACATCTAGAGCATTCTGTGCAGTTTTGGTCTCCTTACTTAAGAAAGGATATAATTGCCTTGGAAGCAGTTCAGAGAAGGTTCACTTGACTGATTCTTGGGATGAGAGGGTTATCTTATGAGGAAAGGTTGGAAAGGTTGGGTCTGTATTCATTCGAATTTAGAAGGATGAGAGGTGATCTTATTGAAATATACGATTCTGAAGGGACTTGACAGGGGGGATGTTGAAAGGATGTTTCCCCTTGTGGGAGAGACTAAAACTAGGGGTTCCAGTTTAAAAATAAGGGGTCTCCCATTTAAGACAGAGATAAGGAGAAATGTTTTCTCTGATGGTCATGAGTCTGTGGAACTTCCTTCCCAGAGAGCAGTGGAGGAAGGGTCATTGAATGCTTTTAAGGCAAAGATAGACAAATTTTTGACAAACAAGGGAGTCAAAGGGTATCAGGGGTAGGCAGGAAGTTTGAGTTGAGTCCACAAACTGGTCAGCCATGATCTTATAGAATAGTAGAGCGGGCTTGAGGGGCCAAATAGTCCACTCCTGCTCCGAGTTCATGTGTTCATATGTATGTTCATAATATCAATTAGATATAGATCATGAATAGCAAGCTAAATAAAGAGAAGGAAAGAATATGGGATCATGGGAGAGACAAATTAGACATAAAGAAAATAAAGTTTCTTCATTTTTAAATTTCCAACGCTAATTACATTTTGAAGGCGAGACTGTACACTTCTAAAATTAAATTTTTAATAGAGGTTGTTTGACAGTAATTATGATGTATCATACAACTAAAATTTCACTTGCACCTGAGTACCCTAATACTAACTTTTTCTGCCATGATAGTAACTTCACACCAAGCATTTCAATGCTGAGTCTATTGGCGAGGTATTGTTATAGCACAGCCTATGGCAAAGTGGGGTAACTCAGGAAGCAAACTGCCTGGTTCCTGGTATTCCCATCCTTTTGCTGCTGGAGCAGGCATAATCGGGTCCCCACCAGCTACAGATCCTGGCATTATGGCGGGGTCTATCAGTTTAAAACAAAATTTTCAAATGATAGTCCCTGACACAATGGTCAGACCAGTACTCTGTTGGGATCTTGCAGTGGGCTTTGCTGTTTTTTAATTTCTTTCATGGGATGTAGGCATCACTGGCTAGGCCAGCATTTATTGCACATTCCTAATTGCCCTTGAACTGAGTGGCTTGCTAGGCCATTTCAGTGTCAACCACATTGCTGTGGGTCTGGAGTCACATATAGGCCAGATCAGGTAAAGACAGCAGATTTCCTTCCCTGAAGGACATTAGTGAACCAGATGGGTTTTTACAACAATTGACAATGGTTTCATTGTTACCATTAGACTAACTTTTTTTATTTCCAGATTTATAAACTGAATTTGATTTATAAACATCAACCATGGTGGGATTTGAACCCATGTCCCCAGAGGACTAATCTGGGCCTCTGGCCTACTAGTCCAGTGACATTATCACTACGTCACCACCTTCCCTCTTTAGCTGAACCATGTCTTTAGCATCCTGCTTCGTGAGCTCCCCAACCAGAGAGGATGGACTGGGTGACCCGCCAAATCTGTCAAAAGAAGAATTTCTAATTAAATAGACCACAGCAGGGGTCAGAAAGACTCAAGTAGACATGGATTTCAGAGGCTGCAGCAACCACAGGGATGGACTGCACCCCCCCCTCGCCGCCTCTCTCCCGCCCACCAACCTGGTATCTCACTTTTACCTAGAGGTACTGCTGCGGGATCTGAGGTACAGCAGTGAGGTGATCTTTCCCAGGGATGGGAGGAAAAGGTCAGCTTCTCCAAACAATGACCATGGGAGAGAACATGAACCAAGGCTTCTGGACACTGCACTAGAGATATTGCTGGCAAGAAGGAGAGATATCCTCTATCCTCAGGGGGGCCAGACGCCCTTCAGACACATGTTCAGAAGTTGTCAAGGTTAGTGAGTGTCAACTGCCATGTCCTAACAGCTGCATCAGTAGCCTCATCCACTGCCACAGAAGAGTATAGAAAGTGTAGTGGGGTACTTAAAAAAGTAATTAGGAAAGCAAAGAGGGGTTATGAAAAAACACTGGTGGGCAAGATAAAGGAAAGTCCCAAGGTGTTTTATAAATATATTAAGGGCAAGCGGGAAAGCGTAGGGCCCATTAAAGACCAAATCTGTGTGTGGAGCCCGAGGATGTAGGTGAGGTTTTAAATGATTACTTTTCATCTGTGTTCACTATGGAGAAGAACGATGTAGGTGTAGCGATCAGGGAGGGGGATTGTAATATACTTGAATAAATTAGCATTGAAAGGGGGGAGGTATTTGCATTTTTAGCAGGCTTAGAAGTGGATAAATCCCCAGGCCCTGATGGGATGTATCCCAGGCTGCTATGTGAGGCAAGGGAGGAGATTGCAGGGGCTCTGACATATATTTTCAAATTCTCTCTGGCCACAGGAAAAGTACCAGAGGACTGGAGGACAGCGAATGTGCTATTATTATTCAAGAAGGGTGGGAGGGATAAACCGGGTAGTTACATGTCAGTGAGTCTAATATCAGTGGTAGGGAAACTATTGGAAAAAATTCTGAAGGATAGGATTAATCTCCACTTGGCGAGGTAGGGATTAATCAAGGATAGTCAGCATGGCTATGTCAGGGGGGAGATCATGTCTAACAAATTTGATTGAATTTTTCGAGGAGGTGACTAGATGTGTGGATGAGGGTAAGGCAATTGATGTAGTCTACATGGACTTCATAAAGGCTTTTGATAACGCCCCGCATGGGAGATTGGTTAAGAAGGTAAGAGCCCAAGGGATCCAGGGCCATTTTGCAAATTGGATCCAAAATTGGCTGAGTGGCAAGAGGCAGAGGGTGATGGTCAAGGGTTGTTTTTGCAATTGGAAGCCTGTGACCAGTGGTGTACCACAGGGATCGATGTTGGGGCCCTTGCTATTTGTAGTGTACATTAATGATTTAGATGTGAATATAGGAGGTGTGATCAGTAAGTTTGCAGATGGCACTAAAATTGATGGTGTCGTAAATAGTGAGGAGGAAAGCCTTCGTTTACAGGCTGATATAGATGGGCTGGTAAGATGGGTAGAGCAGTGGCAAATGGAATTTAATCCTGAGAAGTGTGAGATGGTGCATTTTGTGAGGACTAATGAGGCAAGGGAATATACAATGGATGGTAGGACCCTAGGAAGTACAGGCGGTCAGAGGGACCTTGATGTACTTGGCCATAGATCACTGAAGGCAGCACAGGTAGATAAGGTGGTTAGGAAGGCATATGGGATACTTGCCTTTATTAGCAGAGAATATAAGAACAGGGAGGTTATGATGGAGCTGTATAAAATGCTAGTTAGGCCATAACTGGAGTACTGTGTACAGTTCTGGTTGCCACACTGTAGGAAGGATGTGATTGCACTGGAGAGGGTGCAGAGGAGATTCACCAGGATGTTGCCTGGGCTGGAGCATTTCAGCTATGAAGAGAGACTGGATATGCTAGGGTTGTTTACCTTACAGCAGAGAAGGCTGAGGGCAGACCTGATTGAGGTATACAAAATTATGAGGGGCATAGATAGGGTAGACAGGAAGAAACTTTCCCCCTTAGCAGAGATGTCAATAACCAGGGGGCATAGATTTAAGATAAGTGGCAGGGGGTTTAGAGGGGATTTGAGGAAAATTATTTTGACCCAGAGGGTGGTTAGAATCTGGAACACACTGCCTGAAGGGATGGTAGAAGCAGGAACCCTCAACATTTAAGAAGTATTTAGATGAGCACTTGAAACGCCATAGCATACAAGACTGGAAAATGGGATTAGAATAGATAGGCTCGATGGCCGGTGAGGACACGATGGGTCGAAGGGCTTGTTTCTGTGCTGTGTAACTCTATGACTCTAATTCACTACACACTTATCGCTCACTTCCTAACAATCTCTATCACTCCGAACTCATATTTAATACTTATATGTCTTACCTCACCCTCACACAATTAAGGATGTCTCTGAGCGACTGCAGGACATTCTGAAAGGGGAAGGTGAGCAGCCAGAGGTCGTCGTCCATATTGGTGCTAACGACATAGGCAGGAAGAGAGATGAGGTCCTGCAAAGTGAATATAGGGAGTTAGGCAGAAGGTTAAAAAGCAGGACCTCTAGGATTGTAATCTCAGGAGTACTCCCTGTGCCACGTGCTAGTGAGGGTAGGAATAGGAGGATAAGGCAAATGAATGCGTGGCTGAAGAGCTGGGGTAGGCGGGAGGGCTTCAGCTGCTTGGATCATTGGGATCTCTTCTGGTGCAGAGGTGACCTGTACAAGAAGGATGGGTTGCATCTGAACTGGAGGGGGACCAATATGCTTGTGGGGAGATTTGTTAGTACTACTCAGGAGGGTTTAAACTCATCTTGCAGGGGGGTGGGACCCAAAGTAGTAGTCTCTCCGATGAAATAGTTGAGGCAAATGTAGAGGTGAAAGCAAGCAAGCCCAGTAGGCAGGCCGGGCAGGGGCAGGACAGGGAGGGTGGAAGGTCTGGCAGGCTAAACTGCATTTACTTTAATGCAAGAAGCCTTACAGGTAAGGCAGATGAACTCAGAGCATGGATAGGTACATGGGATTGTGATATTATAGCTATTACAGAAACGTGGTTAAGAGATGGGCAGGACTGGCAGCTCAATGTTCCGGGGTACTGATGCTTCCGGCATGACAGAAGTGGAGGTAAGAGAGGAGGGGGAGTTGCACTATTGATTAGGGAGGACATCACGGCAGTACTTAGAGAAGATATCCTGGGGGGAATGTCCAGCGAGGCCATATGGGTGGAACTTAGAAATAAGAAAGGGGGGATCACTTTGGGATAATATTATAGGCTCCCCAATAGTCAGAGGGAAGTGGAGGAGCATATATGTAGGGAAATCACAGATAGGTGCAGGAGTTATAGGGTTGTAATAGTAGGTGATTTTAACTTCCCTAATTATGCCTTAGTGCTAAGGGATCAGATGGGGAAGAATTTGTGAAGCGTGTCCTGGATAGTTTTCTGAAGCAGTATGTGGATGGCCCTACTAGAGAAGGGGCTACACTCGACCTCCTCTTAGGAAACAAGGATGGGCAGGTGGTTGATGTGTCAGTGGGGGAGCACTTTGGGACCAGTGACCAAAACTCTTATTAGCTTCAAGATAGTTATGGAAAAGGATAGGACTGGTCTTCCAGTTGAAGTCCTAAATTGGGGGAAGGCTAATTTCGATGGCATCAGACAGGAACTGTCAAAAGTTGAATGGAGAGGCTGTTTACAGGTAAAGGGACGTCTGGCAAGTGGGAGGCTTTTAAAAGTGAGATAGGAAGAGTTCAGGGCCGGCATGTTCCTGTTAGATTGAAGGGCAAGGCTAGCAAGTTTAGGGAACCTTGGTTGACGAGGGATATTGAGGGTCTGGTCAGGACAAAGGAGGAGGCATATATCAGGTATAGGCATCTGGGATCAAGCGAGTCCCTCGAGGAGTATAGGGGATGTAGGAGTACACTTAAGAAGGAAATTAGGAGGGCGAAAAGGGGCCATGAGATTTCCCTGGCAGATAAAATAAAGGAGAATCCTAAAAGATTCTATAAGTATATTAAGAGTAAAAGGGTAGCTAGGGAGAGAGTAGGTCCCCTTCAGGATCAGTGTGGCAATCTATGTGTGGAGCCACGGGAAATGGGCAAGGTCTTAAATGAATACTTCTTGTCTATTTACCGTGGAGAAGGTAGCCAGTGAGTTCAAGGGAGGGAACAGCGATATCCTGGAGCATATCAACATTATAAAGGAGAGGTGTTGGAGGTTTTGAAGCGCATTAAGGTGGATCCTAGGATGCTATGGAAAGCTAGGGAGGAGATTGCTGGGGCCCTGGCAGAGATTTTTGTATCATTGTTAGCCACGGGTGAGGTACCGGAAGACTGGAGGATAGCTAATGTTGTGCCTTTATTTAAGAAGGGCAGCAGGGATAAACCAGGGAACTACAGGCTGGTGAGCCTTACATCAGTGGTGGGAAAGTTATTGGAAGGGATTCTGAGAGACAGGATTTTATATGCATTTGGAAAGGCCTGGTCTGATTAGGGATAGTCAGCATGGCTTTGTGCGTGGGAAATCATGTCTCACGAATCTGATTGAGTTTTTTAAGGAGGTGACCAAGAGAACTGACAAGGGCAGGGCGATGGACGTTGTCTACATGGCCTTTGACAAGGTCCCGCATGGTAGGCTGGTCCAGAAGGTTCAAACAGATGGGATCCAGGGTGAGCTAGCAAATTGGATACAAATTGGCTTGGTGATAGGAGGCAGAGGGTGGTAGTGGACGGTTATTTTTCAGATTGAGGCCAGTGACCAGTGGTGTGCCGCAGGGATTGGTGCTGGGCCCTCCATTGTTTGTCATATATATTAACGACTTGGATGTGAATGTAGGGAGCATGATTAGTAAGTTTGCAGATGATACCAAAAATTGGTGATATATTGGAAAGTGAAGAAGATTGTCTAAGGTTACAACAGAATATAGATAAACTGGGAAAGTGGGCAAGGGAGTGGCAAATGGAATTTAATGCAGACGAGTGCGAAGTGATGCATTTTGGGAAGTTAAACTAGGGCAGGACATATACAGTGAATGGCAGGGACCTGGGGAGTGTTGTTGAGCAGAGAGACCTTGGGGTGCAAGTACATAGTTCCATGAAAGTGGCAACACAGGTAGACAGGGTGGTGAAGAAGGCATATGGCATGCTTGCCTTCATCGGCCGAGGCACTGAGTACAAGAGTTGGGACATCATGTTACAGTTGTACGTAACGTTGGTTAGGCCGCATTTGGTGTACTGTGTGCAGTTCTGGTCGCCACGCTGGGAAGATGTGATTAAGCTAGAGAGGGTGCAGAAATGATTCACAAGGATGTTGCCTGGTTTGGAGGGTTTGAGTTATAAAGAGAGATTGGATAGGCTGGGTCTGTTTTCCCTGGAGCGAAGGAGGCTGAGAGGGGGACATGATAGAGGTATATAAAATATACCTCTATAGGGTAGATAGCCAGAGTCTGTTTCCCATAGTAGTGGTGACTGAAACTAGAGGGCATAGATTTAAGGTGAGAGGGAGGAGGTTTAAAGGGGATCAAAGGGGTAAATTTTTCACACAAAGAATAGCGGGTATCTGGAATGAGCTGCCTGAGGAGGTGGCGGAGGCAGGAACAGTAGCAACATTTCAGATGCATCTGGAAGGTACTTGAATGAGTAAGGCGTAGAGGGATATGGAATTAATGCAGGCAGGTGGGATTAGTATAGATAGGCATTATGGTCGGCATGGATGCGGTGGGCCGAAGGGCTTGTTTCTATGCTGTATGACTCTTTGACTCTATGACTATAATTAAGTACGAAAACCCAGAAGCTGCTGTCCTTGATGCAGTGTGCTCATTGACTTTGCTGCCACCTAGTGGTTGCAATGTCAAACGGAGCCCATTTAAAAAGTATATTGAACATTTTCTTTGCCTTGTTTCTCTCTCTGTCAACTAAATCTTCATTTCCCTCTCTTCAATTTGCTTTGTGTTAATTGTATATGAATTGAGTGTTTAATTGTATTCAAGTGACAGGAATGAACTGCAGATTCACTTGTGCTCACAGATCGGAGCAAACAAACTGTGGTTGTTGGGTTTGGAGGTGCATGTTTGTAATGTGTGTCTCTGTAATTAAAAGCTTTTAAAGTGTGCAAAGATTGGGCTCTAATTCCATCCTTTACCAGCTGACTACCTAGAATAGAACCATTTGTATAACTGAATTAAGATTGAATTCCCTATTGTTATGGACAGAATTGAGAGAGAACTGAAACCCCAGTTCCCTTCCCTTTACTGTCCATAATCGGTGTGTTTTTGACAAGGACACTGTTTCTTAATCCCTAAATACATGGCTAATTTGAATAACCAGCAGCACACTTTTCATGGGTTTAAATAAAGGGGAGTTTTTTATTTATATGTTCATCACGAAAGTCTAATGCTACATAACTCACTCACCACTCTCACAAATACACTCAAACACAAGAAAGAAAGCCATTAAAGAGGATAGTGCACTTTTACCAATTACAAACTAAGGACCAGTTCGTAAATCACATGATTTTGGCTTGTCCTGGGAAAAGGCATGCATGGCAGGCCTGTGAAGAAGGTGTTTTCACTCCTGAAGTGTGGTTAGGTGGATTCAATAGCCAGAGTCGCAAATCAAAATTGTTGCAATATTCTCTCCAAGAGGTGGACTTTCAACAGGTCATGAAGTTAGTTGCTTATAGTGTCATTATTAGGCCAGTTTTCTGTACTGGTGGATTTGAAAAGGAACAGGTTTGGAGACCTTAGAATGTTGTAGTCTCCAGTTTTAAGACATAGGTGTTTTGCCTTTGTTGCTGTCTCTCCAGCTGTTTGCAAACTGACCAGTTTCTCCCTGGTGCTTGGAATAATAAGATTCATTATGTGTTATTAATTTTGGTCAGGTGGCCACCTGATAAATATTTTTATTGTCCCAGAATGATTTTAAAGTCAAAGCCATTGCTACACAGTGGAGATGGATGGTGCTCATTCACACCTACTTGTAATTGAACTGTTTTCTTACAGCTCTCTTTGTTAAGTTTCAAGCTCAGAGACAGTGAGTCTAGGAGCCCATAGATATTGAGTTTTCGGCTACAGCACAAACAATAGGAGGTGTGAATTCCACAAATGGACCGGGATCTTGTTCTCCTCCCGATGCCGTGATCTGTGGCTGGGGGTGGGTGCCCGGAAGATCTGGACCCGATCTTACCGACAGCGAGGAAGCTCTGCAGCGGCACCTCCGCCACTCTGTGGCAGGACTATGCTTTAAATATTGAAATTGCCTGTTGGAATACATTTTAATGCAATTTGCCACGATCCTACCAGCCTTTTCCAATCTTCAGCTGGACGTGTGGCATTTGCTTGCCTTCACGTTCCCATTCTTGAAAAGTTGGCCCCACCGAGGTGAGAGTCCTTGGTGCCTGAAAAGATTGATAGGTAATACCCTGCTCTTATTCGTTTTTGCAGTGAACTTGGACATTTGCGTTAAATTTAAGTTGCCAGAAATGAGAGGGAGTTTGAAACTCTGCATCCATTAATCATGTATTGGCAAGGTTGGGGGGGGGGGGGTGGGGGGGGAAGGGTTGTGGTGAAAGGGGTGAATTTTGCAAGTAGATAAACTGTTTGGCGGGTGGGGGCAACTGGGAAACTGTATAGGTTGCTGTTGCTGGTGGTCCAGTGCAGGCAACTGCGATGATTGCCTTACACTTATTTACAATTTGTTTATGCAACTTCCTGCCATACCATAGAGCTCATGCTGGAATACTGCTGAAACAGGAATTAACACAAATCTCTGCACAGATAGGTGAAACTGACCTAATGAAGGAACCCAATGTTACGAAGAGTATAGAGATGGGTATGATCCACCCTGTCTTCCTGGATCCCCTTCCGTTATGAGGCATCTCTGCCAGAAATGGGCCAAGAGGCAGGTGCAGCCCATAGTAACTTCCCAGACACGAGCAGCAGCAGCCGCTACCACCAAGGCGCAGAGTCACCCACACACGCAAGTCTATAGGCCTTGCATGACTTACCTACAGATGTCTGAGCACCAGTGTCAGAGACGACTGCGGATAACCAGAGAGGCAGTCACACACCTCTGTGCACTGCTGAATACTGACCGACAGCCACTGGACTTTGGTGGACACCTTATGCCTGTGGCTGTCAAAGTTACTGTGACCCTAAACTTCTATGCCATTGGATCATTTCAGGTATCCACCGGCGACATGTGTGGGGTCTCTCAATCTGCAGTGCAAGACTGCATAAAGATCACTGATGCTTTGCACAGGAGGACCGGCGATTATGTTCACTTCAGGACAGACCCTGAAAGTCAGGCTGAGGGGACCATGGGATTTGGGGCTGCTGCAGGATTCCCACAGGTGCAGGATGTCATCGACTGTACATGTGACTATCAAGGCTCCCAGGGAACAACCAGCCGCCTTCATAAAGAGAAAGGGCTTTCATTCCATCAATGTCCAACTCTTGTGTGACCACAGGAAGTGCTTCCTGCTAGTGTGTGCCCACTTCCCAGGCAGCTGCCACGACTTGTTATACTGCGCCAGTCCTAGGTGCCGTTGTTGTTCACTCCCCTCGCTCAGCTTCGGGGTGGATTCTTAGCGATAAGGGCTACAACCTTAATAATATGGCTTCTGACGCCAGTGAGGAACGCCACCAATGATGCTGAAGAGTGTTACAACGCGTGCCACGGCTCCACCCGAGCGACCATTGAGCAGGCCATCGGTATGCTGAAGATGTGCTTCCACTGCCTCGATAGGTCTGGTGGAGTCCTGCAGTATGCATCAGACAGGGTTGGGCACATCATTGTAGTCTGCTGTGTTCTGCACAACATCGCCGTCCCGAGGCGGGGGGCCTTGCAGGATGAAGAGGTTACAGGAGCAGGACACATCCTCTGAGGATAAGGACACAGAGGCCACCCAAGAACAACCACTCATGGGAGCAGAGAGAGCAGTGATGGAGGGCTGACATAGTGAGCAGTGAGCAAGGGAGGCAAGGCAACGACTGATAACTGAGTGGTTCCACAATCCCTGAAGTTCCACACATGTTCCTCATAGTACAAAGCGCCATCATGCATCTCGTCTGAAGTTTTCTGCCTCTATAACGTCATCTTTCCAGCATGACTGGCAGCAGCTAACTGAGCCATGTGACTTAATCCATGCAGTGTCACATTGCCATGCCAATATGCACGTGGATGTTATTGCTTACATTGGTAGTACCGTCAGGCTTCAGATGTAATAGAAAGATACAATCAACCCATGGTGGCGTGAGTTATTCAGACAATAAAAGCTGATAATTGGCAGGACAAAACATTTAAAGTGCAAATGACATATTCATTTCACCTGTGAATACCCATTTGCGTCAAGGTGTCTTTTTAATAGGAGTGGGTGCTCCTTCGTGGTGTGACCTGTGCGCTGGCAGCTAGACTGGTGGCAGGCTGATCAGGATGCCCCTTGGCCTGCGCTGACTTCGGCAGTCATCCACTGGGTGCCTGAGGCCTGGAGGGCCCTGGCTGCCGGAGGGTCTCCTGCACCAGCACAGGGCCGTCCTCAGGCATCGCGGCTGCTGGAGCTGGACTCACTGACGGAGGGGCTGAAGAGCCGGCGTCCGCACTCGAATCACCCTGGGGAGAGACCCCAGATGTGGAGCACAGCCTCTCCTCCTCCCTCTCAAGGCTCGTTGAAGTCTCCCTGCTCACCAGACACGTACTAGGAGCCGGAACACTCTCCATGCTCCTGGTCCATCGCTCACCCAGCCAATACTGCATTGCAGTCATGCCTGAGGCAATGATTTGTAGGTGATTCAGCATCTGTGGAATGTGGTTCTCCATGAGCGTCGCCAACCTCTCCATGCAGAGAGCCATGTGCTCACATGCCTGGGACAAGGCAGCAGTCATGACATGGATGGACTCCGCCATCATCCGCTTAAGGCTGTGCATGGCCTCTGGCATCTCCACCAGATGTTGCCTTACCTCTCTCTGTAACTCCAGTATGTCCTGAACTGCCGACACCAGAGGCTCATCATCAGTCTGGGGTTCAGCATGGGCCTGGACACCCACAGTCCTCCAACTATCAGAGGCCTCGGCTGTCTGAGCCTCAGCCAGCTGCTCGGGCGTGTGTATTGTGCTCTCACCAGCTTGTGACCCTGATTCTACTGCCGATCAGATAACCACCGAGGCGAGAGTATCAGCGCTGGTGGAAGATGCAGCAGAATCATTGGTGCATCCTCTAAGTATGGCTCATCATCAGAGGTTGGCACATTCCCTGGGGGTGTTGGCAAGCGTCACCCTGAAAGATACAATGAGAAGAACAGACATTTACGTGTTAAGGTTCACATGTCGCAATGAGGACAGCATACGAGATGAAATTTCAAAATATTCTGTGTTTGGCGATACTCGCACGTCATCTGGGACCGAGCTCCACATCCGAAATGGCATGTGCTCCTTGTCTCCCGGCTAGCTCCAGCACCTCCTCTTTGGACTGCAACTGCAGCCCGATGTCAGCCACCCCACCACCAGTCCTGGCTGACTCCCTGCTGTTATGGGCCTCTTCTCCTGAAAATCAAGGGTGCAGATATTGAACATTGCTAAGCATCAACATGATGGTTGTACCAACACGGGCACATCAGCAACACCTGGGAGCTGCTTGGTCTGGCATACGGACTCACCCTGCCATGGGTCTGACTTGCTCCGAGGTGCTAACGAGGGAGACTTGCTTCACATATGCTACCACTCATGTGCCAAAAACCTTCCCTGACCTCCCTGACTCTGAAATAGCAGTGGCACCATGTGGCATACCGTGTGGAGATAACCAGATCACACAGAGCAATGTGGAAATATGCCACTTACCTTTGCTGAATGAAAGAGGTCATTGACCCTCTTACAGCCCTGTACCCAGTCTCATCTGATGACCCCACGGCTGCTAACCTCCTCTGCAACCTCCGTTCAGGCTTGCTTGGTCAGGTGGGAGGACCTCTTCTTGCCAGCGCTGGGGAAAAAGGACCTCCTGCCTTTCCCTTGAAGCTTGGAGGAGAATCAGCAGGAAGGCATCACTGAACCCTGGGGCTACCCTTGGTCGGAACTCAGCTATCAGACAAAGGTTGATCAGTGGAGCCCCTTGCTGAGTTTGTGATGTTTTCCACATTCCTACAGTACTGCTGCCAGAATTGTCACTGCACTGCAGGGAGAGAGTGAATACAAGGCTGGCAGCCTTTGAAAGATGGTGCCAGCACCTACTCCAGTCTCAGGTGACGCCATTCATGGCATCATCAGTGCTGCCCCCACCACATGATTGGGGAAGCGTTTGCCATGCATATGTTAATGAGTCGCCAGACACAAGAACGTGGCAGCACATGGCCCATGCGTGCCAGCCACCATTTTGTCTGCCCCGTCTCTCCCAGCGGCGGGACAAGATGATTCAGCCCATGATTTCATCTTGGTGGTCCATTCAAGGGAAGCACTCCACCTATAGTCATTAGGGATGTTCCAGATACTTGAGATACTTCAGAGTCTGGGCCAAAATTGCAAATGGCACCTGCTGTTCAGCAGCCATCTTATGTAGCCTTTTAATGTCCATTGTGCTTCATTTAAAAAAATAGGAAAATTCAATTTCAGAAGATTCTATGCTGAATGTGGTCCATATTTAAAGTTATGAATAGGACATGCCTTTATTGGGCATGACACTACACTAATTTACAATTCCAGGTTCAAACTCTACACTGTTCAATTCAGTATCCTTCAATTGGATTGGTTAAGGAGACACACAATTGTTGACTGTGACCTGTAGCCATTTCAATCAACTTGCAGTGTAAAATCTTATAGAAATTAAATATGCAAGGGTAAGTCTAGCTATAGTAAATTCTGGCCCAATATAATTGTTCATCCTCTGCACCCCTTAGGAAGATAGAAAGTAAAGCATGCAGGCATTTAGAGGTAGGCAGCAATGAAGCGATGTGAAGTGGGGGAGGCGGTTGTGTTTGGGCAGTTTTGCGTTGTTCAAGTTCGATGTTGAATGTGTGTAGCTCACGGTCAATCAATGCAGTCTTACATACATTGTCTGTTGACTGCAAGTCCTCATGCATGCCAGGACCCACAGTCCTGATGTTCCAGCTTCCAAGCCGGAGAATCTTCACCTTTCATTTCTTGGATAGCTATTTACCATCTGCTTGTCAGGATCAAATCCCTAATGCTCACGCACCTCCCTTTAGTTGCTGGATTCCCGAGGCCTGGAAAACCCAGCTAGATAGCCAGCATAAAATTTAAAATGGAGGTAAAACATGAAGCATGCAGCCTCATGAAAATATTTAAATGAGCAACCCACCTCTTGGGAATGGGTTGGTCACCTGCCCCCATTCCACAGGCTAATAGATATCACTTAGGAAAACAGAACAGGACAAAGAAAACGTAAACATGTTTCTTAAAAATTACTGCCAAATAAGCAAGTATACAAACAAAACCTACAAGACGCTTATATTTAAAAGGAATGTCATGCCCTTAATTCAGGTACTTGTAGGCATCAGGGGTCATTTTACAAGTCTGCACTGCCAGCAATAAAACCCACAACCAGAAGTGAGCCTCATCAACAGCACAGATCAGAAACATGGATACACACAGTCTGCCATTTATAGGCAGTGCATGCCCAAATTCATGAGCTGTGTTGCAAGGAGGTAAGGCCCTCTGCTGCCAACATAGATGCATAACATTGGAGTACAGGAATAAAGTCGTCTTACTAAAATTGTACAGGTTTTGGTGAGACCGTACCTGGAATACTGTGTGCAGTTTTGGTCTCCACATTTAAGAAATTAGATACTTGCACCGGAGGCAGTGCAGCGAAGATTTACTAAATTGGTCCCTGGGATGAGGGGGTTGTCTTACGATGAGAGGCTGAGTAAATTGGGCCTATATTCTCTGGAGTTTAGAAGAATGAGAGGCGATCTAATTGAGACATACAAGATCCTGAAAGGGTTTGATAGGGTAGAAGCTGAGAGATTGTTCCCACTGGTCAGGGAATCTAGAACACGGGGACACAGTCTCAGGATAAGGGGTCAATCATTCAGGACTGAGATGAGGAGAAATTACTTCACTCAAAGGGTTGTGAATCTTTGGAATTCTCTACTCCAGAGGGTTGTGGATGCTCCATCATTGAATACATTTGAGGCTGGGATAGACAGATTTTTGGTCTTGCAGTGAATCAAAAGGAAATGGGGAGCGGGCAGGAAGTGGAATTGAAGCCCAAGATCAGCCATGATCGTATTGAATGGCAGAGCAGGGTCGATGGGCCATGTGGTTTACTTCCTCTCCTATTTCTTGTGTTCTTGTAATACCCAAAAGACTTCAAATGTTCTTAGCTATTCTGCTGGATTCTCTCCATAAGTGCAGGTCCTGTGGAACAACATTGACAAAGATCAGCACCCATTTACTCCAAGATCTGATTTGGTTTTAAGGGGGAAAAGCCTTTTCCCACACATACAAGGCTAATTACATGAGAGTTATGGACTCCTTATACTGGGAATTCCTGCTTCCCCAGTCCACAAGGGACCTTAATGCAAGACTGGGGCATGTACTCCAGTAAGGTGGGGCATACCAGCCTTCAGAAGGGCAAACTATGGCAGTGCACATCAGGGAAACAGCTTGGACCCCCATAGGAGGGCAAGGACTTTTTTTGTTTTAAAAAAAAACCTTTATGGATTGTCCTATTTGCACTGGAGGCTAAGTGGGGATCGGGAAGATAGAAATGCATTGCATCTCCTGGAAGTGGGCACCCCTTCCTGATGGCAGCCAGGTATGGAGGTATCAGCATGGAGCAGGCATGCACTAGGAATGTGTTCTTCGTGACCTGGGAATCAACCAGCCCATGTATAGGAGCCGCTGTTACATTGATCCCATTAATGCTGGCAGTGTTAGTGCTGAAGAACATTGGTCTGGCAGATGTAATCCTTGTATAACTGCACAGGCCGCAGCCTACAAACTGTGAGGGCTAAAATGTTTATTCTGACTCATGCGTCGAACAACAGTGGGTTATTTCCAAAGAACATACCTGGCTTTTAACTCCATATGTGACAGAAAAGTCAAAATTAATCCACTGATAAATCAGGAAGAAAATGCTTCATTTTTCTCATCCCTAATCTCAAGAAGCTGATTACATGCTAGCCCCCGAGCATCAATGAACATCTTGAGTAACTGAGCCCTTCCGTCTGGTGTCCCCATCCTATCCTTCGGCATTTCAATTGGCATCACAAAGTGTACTTTGTCTGAACTTCTCATCCCAGTCATCAGTTCACAAATAAGGTGGAAGTAACAGAAGAACCAGAGAACCGACATGACCAGGATGAGAGACCATTAAATATAAATCTTTTGTATGGATTACTCAATTTAACCAAAATGGGCTAAGAAAATGGGCTATAAACATTACACAAAGCATGCCAATAATTGGCCTCTACTCCTACTTCTTTTGTTTAAACTGAAGTTTGCAAAATTAATATTTTAATATACAAATTACTGTAAGTTGTCAACATTTAAGAAAGACATGCTTCAGTATATTTCATATTAGTCCCAAAATTTATTTCCAAATATTGGTGCTGTATCCAAACACTCCAAGGACTCCCTGAAGAAGTCCCTCTCTGTGTGCCACATCGACCATCACCAGTGGGAAGTGCAGGTCACAGATCATGCTGCCTGGAGATGCTACATCAGGAGGGCTACAGACATCTTTGAGACTGAGCGAAGAACCAGCGTGAAAGTGAAAAGGAGGAGAAAAATAGATCCAATTGCCTCCAGCAGCGACTACACCTTCTCCCACAGCGGGTACAAGAGAATCTGCCGGTCATAGATAGGCCTGACTAGCCACCAGATGGCCTGCAATCGATGACTCCAACCTTCCCAAAATCTTTGTATGCAAAGAAATGTCAAGAAAATCCAAACACTCAGCTTCCATTGCCTGAGAAACACTCTCTCTTTTGGATACCAGATGCAAGAAACAATGCACAGGTATATCGATGTAACTTCCCCAAATAGAGGATTGATCCAAATCAGTTTTATGTGGAAGAAAACTAAATTACTAAAATATTGTCATTATAATAAAGTATCTGAAGAACTATGAAATGGATGACAATCTCAAATAAATGTTAAGCTATTGAAATGTAATAAGGGCCACCAGCAGATGGCACAATACATCTATTAAAAGTGTGGGATTGTAACATTGCACATAACTTTACAGCTTTCTAAATATTGTACTACAGATTCAGCCCAAAGCTTGAGAAAAATAACTACTGTTAATTTACAATGGTATATTATGAAGTAGTTACAATATTTTCTGAATATACAGCAGTCCTTAAAGTGCTCAAATACAGGGACAGGAGGGAACTCATTCAGTCCCTCAAACCTGTTCCATCAGTTAGATTGTACCCAGATGGGATACAACGTAGACCCTCCACAACAGAAACATTACTTCTTAACTTTTGAATTCCAACTTGAGATAAAGCTATTAGCCTTTTTGATTACCTATTGTATCTGCTAGCTAGTACATGGACACCTATATCCCGTTGTTCCTCCATAGCTCCTAATTTCTAACCATTTAGAAAATATTCAAACATATCTTTCTCAGATCTAAAGTCGATGACCTCACTTGCCCACATTGATCTGGACATCATAATTCTGTCCACTCACTCACTCCGTGTCCCTTTGTAACTTTCTGCTCACATCCACACAAGTTAATATGCCTCCGAACTTAGTGTCATCAGTAGCCTTGGATATACACAGTTCACTCTTCCTTCAACCAGTCATCAAGAAACATGGTGAAAAGGTGAGGCCCCAGTACAGATCCCTGGGAACACCATTTGCCACATCCCATAGACCAAACATTTTATTCATACACTGTATTCAACCAATCGCCAACCCATGTCACAAAATTATCTCCAATTCCATGCATTCTCATTCTTTGCTGCTAGTCCATGTGGAACATCAACAAATTTCTCCTGGAAGTGCATATAGATAACATTGACAGACTTTCCCCTATCCACTACACTTGTTGTTGTATGTTTGGTTAGTCTAGCTAGGAGAGATTACTGGGTCTTTGGTAAGTAATAAACTAGTTATAGTTGAAACACATTAAAGAATTATATGCAACTTCACTTATGTATAACTCCTCTCATGCCATGCTGCTTCTTCTCCTGCAAGTCTCTCTCTTACGTTATTTCTTACATCATCATAATGGGAGGTGTTACTCACTATCAGGCAAACCCCCATTGAAACAATGGGGACCCAGCAATCGCTTTCCCAATACACAGAAGTGGTCAGACCAGTTTTAGCCACATGACTAACTGGCTGTTGCAAAGAATTCCAACAAAAGATGTTGAAGAATGTTCCATATAAGGCGCTAGTCACATGACTAACCTGCTGGGCAACATGGGAGTTTTTTTTTCCCAATTTGAACTCCCAACGGATTTGAAAAAAAGAAAGCAAGCCGTGTGCTCATGGGGTGAAAAAGGCTGTGCTCCTGGAACTGAAGCTGAACTCTCTCTGCTTGCCTTCATCTCTTCCCAAGGAACTGAACCTTGTGAAAATACGTGAAGCGCAGAGAGAAAGGTTTCCTACATCAACAAGGTTTTAAGATGACTGCTGGGCCCCAACAATATGCAAGACCATATCTTCAATCAAGGACCACAGCTAGCTTGAGAAACAATAACAAGATATTGCCTCAAACTGTTCTACTTATCTTTTCTTCTCTTTTCCCCATCTGCACGTTTATATTGCTTGTGCATGCTAGCATGGGTGTGCCATATATCCACAAGCAGGAACCTTATTAGGGTTTAAGTTTAAGGTTTAATAAATGTAATCTTTCGTCTTTAAACCAAAGAAAGCCTTTGTTTTGTGCTCATTTCTTTGCCTTATAATCGGAAAGTTATGAACAAGGATTCACAAAGGGGGAACTCAAAAAACAGCAAGTTTAAAATTAAACCCTGTTACAATAAGACCAGGTAAAGAAAGCAAAAGACCCCGATACACATTTCTTACCTGGTCGTAACAGTCACTGTCCCAGACATGAACCCTTTCAAGCTCAAACATTTCCCCCTAAGTCTTTGTCCATTCTTTTTTTTGTACATTAATTTTGGCTTTTGCATACTACCTCATCTCCCCCGCACCACCAACATCCCCCCCACCAAATCTCTGACATCATAGATTCAATCCATTAGGAGGTTTCACAACTCTCCCTGATCATATTGTCAGACTCAGATGATCAGTCGTCATTCTCTGAACTCTTGTTTCTTGACTTGGACGACCTTCATTGAGGTTTGTGGTATCTGGTCCTTTCTGAATTTCAGGTTCAACATCTGGTTCATTCAAGTGAATGGCTGATTGACGTCTTTGATGAACAGAAATAAGATTTCTCACGTTTCTTCTTATTTAGTACATACTTCAGAAGGTACTATAAGATCTCTGTTGATTATCATCTCTCTGGACAATTACCCCTTCTCTGCCTTGGTCTTGTACCCATACCTTTTCTCCTTCCATCAGCTTGGGTAGGTTCCTGGCACGATATTTCCTATTATAGTTATAAGCTTGTTGTTTTCGTTAAGACTTTTCTCTGTCTTGAACCCTTTGATAATCCTGGACTTCTATCCCTGGATGTAATTGTTTGGGTAGGATGGGAAATTGTGTTTTGTACTTCCTTCCCATCAACAGTTCTGATGGTGCTAATCCACATAGCAATGGAGTAGATCTGTAGTTTAGAAGCGCTGTTCGAAAGTCTTTATTCTTCTTTAACAGTGCTTTAATAGTTCGGACTCCTCTTTCAGCTTCACCATTTGATTGACAATATCTAGAGGAACTTGTAAGTCGTACAAATCTACAGTTTTATGCAAAGTGCATAAAGTAGTCGTTTGCAAATTGTGGACCATTATTGGAAACAAGCTGGTCAGGAATGCCATGTGTTGCAAAGATCTCCGTTAAAGCTCAAATGACTCTCCCAGTAGTTATTGTGTACAAATGTTTTATTATTTTTCCAGGTAGATCAAATTCAATGACAATCAGGTAGGATTTCCCATTAAAGAATAGACCCATCCCCAGACATTCCCATGGTCTGGTTGGAAATTGGATCAAGATAAAGGGTTCCCTCTGGTCTGATCTGTGCACTACACATACCTAGCACTCAGAAATCATTTCTTCTATATCTTTCTGTTCCCTGCCACCACATGGATGACTGAACCCATGCTCTCAGTTTCATGATACCCATCTGGTCCTGGTGTATTTTCTCCAAGATGTTTGCATGCAGTGAGACCAGAATCACCAGCCTCTCGTCATACATCAGTAAATCATCCACAGTAGTAAAGTGCTTTCTGTACGTAAAGATGATTTTCATCACCGTACCACTGGGATGCTGTTGTGGCCAACCTTGTGCTCAATATTTGTGGATACTGATGCATTCCTCATCTTGCATCTGAGCATGATGAATTTCTTGGAGCTGTTTTGAGCTTGCCGGACATTGTGATACAGTGAACTGAGAATATGATTCAATCTCATTAATGAAGTTAAGATCTTGTTGTGTAGGATGATCAACAGTAGCTTTCGACAATGCATCTGCTTCCACTGTCCTGATAAAATGAAGATCAATACAAGCTCTTCAGCTCGAGAGAGAGAATTCTTGATTCTGTGGAACATAGTGTTTCCAATATCTGCTTTCCCTTGTACTGGAGTGTTGTGTTGCTTGTAGTTTTCTCTTGACTTTCAGTTCAACCTCTCCAGAACTGGGCAACTGAGTTTCTGTTGGTTTCAGGCAATGCATTGATAACCATGGTTCATTGTCTGGTAAAACTGTTACGCTTGCTCCAGTGTGTAGTTTAAAGTTGATGATATGAACGTTGACATATATATCTACAGTCCAGAATGCACGATTAGGATCATTGATCTCACCAAGGAAGTTTTCTGATTTCTCTTCTGATGGAAATTGTTCAACTTTATTAATAGCTCTATGCGTGAAGACTTTACCTTTACAGCCTGTGAAAGTAGAGGTTTTACTTTGGCATATCTTCCCAAAGTGACCAATTTTCTTGCAGTGAAAGCATTCTGATTTCTTTGCAGGACACTGTTCATGTCTGTGGGTCTTATTGGCACAACAGCGCTGGTGGGATTTCATGGTGTCTTGCACTTTCCCTCCCAATTGTACCTTCTTGTGCTACTTTTACAGTCCTATGCTTAAGGAACTGTATGGTCATTGGAGGTTTCCTGAACCAAGGTTTTCTTCACCTCAGGATTGCTTCGTTCTGCTTTTGGACCTCTGTTTGTCTCGCCAGCTGTATTGCTTATTCTAGGGTGAGGTCTTCCTTAGACTGCAATAAATCTGATAGGGATTAATCAGTAATACCTATTATAATGCAGTCCCGTATCAATTCTAATTTTAAATCTCCATATTTGCATCCTTCAACCAGCCTGTAAAAGGTCATTAATAAAAGCATCTATCAGTTCATCTGATTTTGCAACCCCTCTGTTGAATTTGGCCCTTATTAGAATCTTGTTGCTCTTCAGGTTGAAATAATTATCAAAGGCTTTTAAGACTTCTTCAAATTTATCTGATGTTGCTTTAATGCCTTCTCTTGCAATAACATCGTCAACTGTTGCTCCTATGGAATGAAGTAATATGTTGACTTGTTGTCCTTCTAATTTTGAAGCAGTTCTGTACCTGGACAGTCTTTTTCTCTAAAGTGACCAGTTTTGAGTTTGATTTGGTCCTTCCATGTGTCCAAACCTCTCTGGTAGTATAAATATAAGATCCTTAGCTTTTTTAAGCTTTCTAGGTAGTTTATTTTCTGTTTTAAAATTTTCTTCCAAAATTGGAAGTTTTCCCATGCTTCTCAGCCTCACACAGACTCCTGCTGCAGTCACTGTCTTTCCCTGGGAAATCTCTCTGCGAAACAAGTATTTATTTCTAGAGCACAGCTTTGCAGCATTATTTGAATAATCTCACTCCCTTCCCCTAGAGCATCGAGTATTTTCAGTCTTTTATTCTGCCTCACAGTCACCAAGCGTAATGGAGCTGACCTTGGATTTGCCCTCGCTAGGGATTTAGTCTTCCCGGTGCTGCCTGCCGAGTACACTGTTTAAAAAAAAAAAATGATCCTTTTAAAGGGTTGCTCACCAGATATGCTGACCATTGCTTGGTTCTCCAACTTCTGCCAGACTGGGATTTTTTCTCACAGCCCACCACACTTCTGTGGTGCAGCCTGAATGCCTCTGCAAGCTGACTCCCCTAGCCTCCATTTCATCCCAAGCTGCTCTGCAGCTCCTCACAGCCTCTTCGAGCTCTGCAGTTTTAGCCGCCACTTTTCTCAGGTTTGACTTTCCTTTTTTTTTCCCCAAAGTTTTCTGTGTCTTGTGTGGCAAGAACCACCACTGTTCACCATATTGTATGTTTGGATAGTCTAGATAGGAGAGATTACGGAGTCTTCAGTAAGTTTTAATGATAATTAGTTCATTACATATTAAAGTACTATATACAAGTTCACTCAAGTCTGTCTAACTCCTCTGTCATAAAATAAAAGCAAAATACTGCGGATGCTGGAAATCTGAAATAAAAACAAGAAATGCTGGAAATACTCAGCAACGTTAATTCTGCTTCTCTCTCCACAGATGCTGCCAGACCTGCTGAGTATTTCCAGCATTTCTTGTTTTTAGTCCTCTGATGTCATGCTACTTCTTCTCCTTCAAGTCTCTCTCTCATAATCTCTTACATCATCATAGTGGCGCATGTTACTCATACTGTCCCAGACATTAATCCTTTCAAACCCTTATACTACACTGGTGACCTCCTCAAAATATTCAACTAGTCAGAAAACACCTAACCTTCACAAATCCATGCTTTTATCAAGTTATATTTGTCCTCGTGCTCAGTCACCGTTTCTGATGATGGATTCCAGTATCTTCCCCATAAATTATGTTAAACTGACAGATCTGTTAGCTATTTTCTCTCTCCCTTCATATTTAAATAGTGGGTGCCATTTGCAATTTCCCAATCCAATAGCACAATTACCAAACTTAGTGAGGAGCTTTGAAAAATTATGTCTAATGATAGTGTATTAAATAGATGAGAAAATTTCTAAGGTGAAAACCATCAGGTCCTGAATATTTGTCCATCTTAAGTTGTTACCTTCTCCATTTTATAAAAAAAACTTTGTATTAAACTTGCTAAGTTCCTCTCCTTGACTTACTTTCAAGTTCCCTGGTATTTTGTCTTCTTCCTCCACCATGAAAGCATTCAGTTTAAAAATCTATTTTCTTATTAGCCATTTTTATCTCACCTACATTCATCTTTAATGGGCCCACTTTTCCCTTTACCACTCCTCTTAATGTATTCATAAACCTTCGCGGTTCGCTTAGCTATCTGTTGCAAGCATTTTGCCACATTCCTTTTTGCATCTCATTACTTTCTTTTTATCTGTCATGCAGGCCCCCACCTGCCAAGCATGAGGCATATTAATTGCACCACATGGACATTAAATTTCAGACTGGTTTGAAGTGAAGAAAGGACTTGCTTTAAAAAATTGCCAGATCTTGTCTGGAAAGACATTTGCCTATTAATAGTGTGTTTGGAAGGACAAAGCAGCCATTCCCTGACACATTCAACAAACAATGGACCCTTGGCTGGAAATGCATTTGCATTTAACAGACAGTGCTTGGAAAGGACAAAGGACCATTATTATATTTTATATTTAGAGATACAGCACTGAAACAGGCCCTTCGGCCCACCGAGTCTGTGCCGACCAACAACCACCCATTTATACTAACCCTACAGTAATCTCATATTCCCTACCACCTACCTACACTAGGGGCAATTTACAACGGCCAATTTACCTATCACCTGCAAATCTTTGGCGGTGGGAGGAAACCGGAGCACCCGGCAAAAACCCACTCGGTCACAGGGAGAACTTGCAAACTCCGCACAGGCAGTACCCAGAATCGAACCTGGGTCCCTGGAGCTGTGAGGCTGCGGTGCTAACCACTGCGCCACTCAACCCACAACAGACTTTTGACCACCAAACGTTGAAGGTGGGGGTGCTCGCATTCCAACTTGAATGCTAAGATGGCCGAATACACAAACGGACACAGTCAAACCAGCTACTCAAATGACAAACCTGCTGGACAACCTGAGTTTTTCGAATTTGTGTACACAGTTTGGGCAGAAAGCAGAATGCTCCTGGACTGAGAAGATCTCTCCTGTGTGCCTGCTCCCATCTCTTTCTCACAAACCTCTGAATCCACTGAAGACACATGAACCCCAAGAGAGAAAAGTCTCCGACAAGGAACAAGGTTTAGGCCCCAACCTAAAGCAAGATCGATCTACAATCAAGGACTCTACAGTGAGCTCAAAGAACCATAACAAAAACTCTTCAGATATTGCCTCAAACTTTTCCACTTTATTTTTCTTCTGCTCCTGCACCCTCTTTAGATTTGTATCCTTTATTTTCCCTTTCCTCATTCCTCCTACCAAAATGCATTACTTCACACTTCTCTGCACTAAATTTCATCTGCTACGTGGCCACCCATTCCACCAGCCTGTCTATGCTGTCTTGAATTCCATCACTATCCTCCTCACAGTTGACAATACTTCCAAGTTTTGTCTCATCTGAAATTTTTGAAATTGTACACTGCACAGCCAAGTCTAGACCATGAATGTAGATCAAGAAAAGCAGAGGTCCTAATACCAACCCCTGAGGAACCTTCCTCCAGTCCAAAAAACAACTATTCACAACTACTGTCTGTTTCCTGTCACTCATCCAACTTTGTATCCATGCTGCCTCTGTCCCTTTTATTCCATGGGCTTCAACTTTGCTTACAACCCTGTTATGTGGCACTTTATCAAACGGCTTTTGGAAGTCCGTGTACACCACATCAACTGGCACTACCCTCATCAACTCTCTGTAACCTCATTGAAAAACTCAATCAAATTAAACACAATTTATTCTTAATATAGCAGCACTAACTTTCCTCAACTAATCTGCATTTGTGACTGAATTTTGTCCCAGAGTCTCATTTTAAAAGCTTTCCCACCATCAAGGTTAAACTGACTGGCCTGTAGTTTCTGGGTTGATATTTACACTTTTTTTTTTGAACAAGGGCAACTTACAATTCTCCAGTCCTTTCACGCTACCCTCGCATCTAAGGAGGAGTGGAAGATTATGGCCAGTGCCTCTGCAATTTCTACCCTTACTTTCCTCAGTATCCTCAGATGCATCCCATCTGGTCCTGGTGACTTATCAACTTTAAGTAAAGACAGCCTTTGCAGTGTCCCCTGTATCAACCTTTAGCCCAATGTCTCAACTATCTCCTCTTTCACTTATGACTTTGGTAGTGTTATAATCAGGTGAGGAGGGGGTCAACGGGTTCCCCTATAGACCCTCTCCTTTTTTGACTGCAACACGGTTTATTTCTTTTTTTAATGTGGATATGCTTTCCAATTCAGTGAGTTTTTCACTATTTACATGCCACAATCATAAAAAGAACCAATTGGATAGGTTTTCTTGGGTTTAACAAAGAGGTTAGCTATACTGTACTTAACCTGATCTAAGTAAAATAATAAACTATGCTCCAACTTTCACTCATTCACCCACACACAAAAAGGCTATAGAGTGGGGAAGGGCAGCTTGGTGAGATTAGAGTCCAAAGCAATAAAAAGGGGTATACAGTCTATGGAATTTGATGACTCAATTGTCTTCTGGCTGAACTTGGTCCTGAGGCTTCTCACTTGCAGATGTGGCCAGCTGGTTTGGCAGCAGAGATAGGCCTAGGTGATGGGAGGAATGGAGGGAGGGAGGAAGACAGACAGAAAAAACAGCTGGTGGCCCTGTCACAACCGGAACCCAGTATGTATTTCCTCTGACAACTTAATTAGTTCATGTCTAAGAATTCCCTTTGCAACCAGGGTCCCAGTGTTCAAGTGATCAGGTTTGAGTTGTTCGCCTCCACTAGCTTAATGTCCCAAGTGATTACCTTAATGTTCCGTTAATGGGAACAGGACAGGTAATTCACTCAAAATGCCTTAAGTCATTGTTCTTGCTGGGGACTCAGCAGACACTACGTCTCGACCTCAATGCATTAGAATGTAGGATATAGTGATGCAAACTGCAGTGGCCATTTTAGCTGCTAGCAGGCATCTTTTATCTGTTCCTTTTTAAAACATTTCATACAGATTTCCAGCCAATGGAATAAAAATAATTCAGCATAGCATGCTTTCATGACAGGCAGCATCATCTTCCTTGGCAAAGACAAATACAAAGTACTCATTTAGTACATTAGATATTCCCTCTGCTTCCATGGGCAAGCCCCTTAATTTGTCCCTACTCCTCCTTTAACTACTTATGCACCAATAGAATGCTTTTGGATTCCCTTTTAAGTTGACTGCCAGTCTCTTCCCAAACTCTCTATACTGCTTTTATTTCTTTTTTTCACTTCGCCTCTGAACGTTCTATGTTCAGTCAGGTTCTTATGTTATCAAGTTGATATCTGTCATATGCACTCTTTTTCTGATCCACACAGATGCTTCCTGGAGTGAGTTTTAATGGCATGATGGGATAATTAATGAAACTCCTCTCTGGCCCTGTAAGTTTAATTTTACAAATGTGGAGACTCATTCACTCAGAAGAAAATTTGTGTTAAAGATTTTTTTAACCTTTTCTGTCTCTATTACTCCTAACCTCATCTGTATTTCCCAATATTTATTTCCTTCTTTATACTTCCAAGTTATAACTCTGAGGATTCTTCAATTTGGTTGAAGAGCCTCGCTGTTTCTTGGTCTAATAGGCACCACAGATCCCTTATAGAGGATGCCACACAGGATCAGACACTTGATTAGAGCAAGTCTGCAAAAACCTTGAAAGTTGTCAGTGATGTGAATGGCAAGCACCATTCCTTTGCCACTGATTGCAAAGTCTGGGCCAATGTTGGAACAAACCCTTGCATCACAGTAATAAAATTACTCATCAAGAGAGCTGTATTATAATATTAATTCCACACAAATTCAAACTATTTTAAATGAAAAAGGAAATATTTGAGCATTTAACTCTGCTCATGCTTCCTTTTCAAATTTCAAACATATTTTTGTTTTAATCTTCCATGATGTGAATTAAATTATGAGGGGCCTAAATAGATTGGATAGGAAGGACCTATTACTCTTAGTAGCGAGATGATTAACCAGGGGTCATAGAGTTAAAGTAATTGGTAGAAGAATTAGGGGGACGTTGAGAATTTTTTTCACCTGGGGTCTGGAGCTCACTGCCTGCAAGGGTGGTAGAGGCAGAAACCCTCATTTCATTTTGAAAGTACTTAGATAAGTATTAGAAGCGCTATAACCTACAAAGCTAAGGGCCAAGAGCTGTAAAGTAGAATTAGGCTGGATAGATATTTTTCAACCAGGACAGACACGATGGGCCAAATTGCTTCCTTATGTTATAAATCTGTAGGATTCTATTATTCTATATAATGTCTCATGCTCTGTTTTGTAACCTCAAAAAAAGTTGGAAAGAAATACACGTAATAATGAATAATGATGCAACAGATAAATGTTGCCAACTTGCAATAATTAATTTTCTACTTTTTTTCCCATTTAGAGTTTAAGGGACTCACATAATTTACCTGGCTGTTGCTTTGAATGAATCACTCTGGACTGAATTAGAATTCTACATATTTGTTCCAACTTAGCTCTAGAGAAAACTAGAATTAGCCAAAATACAGACTATAAATATCAAAGGATACACAGAGGCAATATATATTGCTTGTTCCTGCGAAGAATGGAGAGATTGTAAAAGGACTGCCCTCAAAAGTCATTTTGGCAGGAGCAGCACCATTCAGGGGCAACGGCTGGTATTTACACTGTTAGAATTTAAAAGGTGCTGTTGAAATAAAAGGTAGTTTGTAAAGATAGATGTACTTAAAGGAAAATTGTTAATTATTACAGATTTGTATTTTGACATGTGCTACATATCTAATGACTGAATTGTCCAGTAGAATTACTGATCTTGGTTTACTGCTGTTCAAACCATTTGTTCAGATCATGTGTGCCTGTATACTCCATGGGGATTCTTCCCCATTTCTGCTCTTCCACTATTTACATCCTTTTGATATTTTTAATCGCTTGGATAATTCATCAGGACTATTTACTGCAGATTATTTTTTTCTCCTCTTATGATTCATGATACTCGTAAGAGAATTCTCACTGTGCACATCACAATCATTCCTCTTTGGTGCAACATTGTCATTTTATTTATCTCTCTAGGCAGTCATTTATATTCTATTTTGCATGCCATCATTCAACATTTCCCACACACTTTTATATAAATTTAAAGCATTAATATATCTTAACAATTCATTAAAGAAACAGACTCTTCCTGTAAACATTAGAACACAACCAACAATTTTATCAATACTCAAACCAGTTTCGTGAAGAAATGGGTTAGCAACATGTAAATAGTAAGATTCTTGCTTACAGATTGTCTGGCAAACTATTCTTTTATAGAGAAAAAGGAACTAATAAAGACTCATATTTTGCAGTAAAACCATTCTATTAGACGTATGAATTTCACACATAGGAGTGGATTTTAATACTTTTTTTAAAATTAAATTCCTGGTATTCAATTTGATTTTGCCTATGTACTGTGATAGAATTCTTGGTTAAAGTGATAACTTGAACTGATCCAATAGTTGAAGGGGCTCTATCACAAGAATATAAATATGGATGAATTTTCCAATAATCTTCTTACAATCCCAGATTATCAATTCATCCTCTAAGAACATATATATTTGTCACTTTTAACATAGGAAAATGCCCTAAGGTGCTTTACAGAAGTTTAGTCAGACAAAAATTGACACCAAGCCATAAGAGGAGATACTCGAAGGAGTGACTAAAACCTTGGTCATCGAGGTAGATGGTCAATGCTATTTTTTTTTTGTGGGTGATGATGGCAGATTTTAAAAAAGGAAAGTACCTGCTGACAGCTAACAGTTTAGAATGTCAGTTATCATAGGGGCCAGGAAGGGAAGTAGGAGGACCAGCAATTTAGTGGGAATAGGATCAAGAGAGCAGGTGGGTCTGATGGGCAAGCTAAACTCAGAGGCAGCATAAGGAGGCACAACACAGAAGCTATTGAAAGCTACAGAATCAGGGCTAGAATGAAGTGTAATCTTGACAGGCAAGAAAAATAGGGAACTGAACAGATAGTTCCAATCTTAATGACAAAGAGGTCAATGAGCTCCTGGCACTTCTTGTTGGAGGGGAGGGTGGAAGGAGCTAGGGGATGAGTTTAAACTTCATTTAAACTGTGAAGACTGATCAACACTTTGGTCTTCCAAGAAAGCCCATTCATTTAGAAGATTTAGATGGATGATGAAAACGCACTTACGAGATGAGCTAAGATGGTCCAAATAGCATATCTCATATTTATTCGATATCAAATAAGCACTTTCTGTATACTTATATCTTTCTAGATATTCTGGGCTAACTAGAATAGATGTAATACTACACTACTAATATATTACTTGTTCAAGAGAACAGATTGAAGTTAATCTATTTTGAATGACAATTAACACAAGAAACTATGGAATGAGAAAATGCACATTCTATCTTGAATGGAAACATCTGATTATCTAAAACCTTACTTCTATTACCATGTCAAATTTATATCCTTATGCAACAAACTTGTCAAGCTTTTTTGTGAAGAAAAATAGGCTCAATGCTTACTACATTGAGTAACAACTCAATTTGCAAGAATCACAAGTGTTATAAGATGTTCTTTAAAAATAGTCTGTGGAGAAGTTATACTCATTATTTAACACTGGCAGTATATAAACATGAAGCAAAATAATTCCACTTCCAAATATCAAAATGACATAAATGGGGAGACATGAAAAGGTACCTTCTCACCAATATCATTATACTCTGATTGCAGTACAACTATAACTAATATATATATATAAATAAGAAATGCTGGAACCACTCAGCAGGTCTTGTTTTTATTTCAGATTTCCAGCATCCGCAGTATTTTGCTTTTAATATATATATATAATATATATATATATATACACATACACTTTTTTTTTTAAAGTTCTGTCCACAGTAAAGCACACATGATTTCTTGACCCAAATAGTTATAATTGCATCATCTGCAAATTGTGTGAATGGTACACCACAGTCTTTAGCTGCTTTATTCAAACTATCACTAGTCTGGACACTAAAAAAAAAACATGTTGCCTTTCCACACCTTTTTTGCTAAAATGAATAACCTGAAATCTCTTCCCCATCTATGCTAAACTAACTTTGCCAATGCATCCTTAGTTGCTGTTGTGATGATAGCTAAATAAGGCTCATTTAATAAATGGGTGATACATCAAAGAGTATTGTTTACAAGAGGGAACATGAAAGGTGTATGAACTAATAGCTAGTGGCTTACTTCAGATATAGATCAATTATATCCTCTGTTTCGATGCCACCAAATTAAGCAGCTCCTTAGTAGTCTTGTGGAAAGATGGTTGGAGGTGGCAATGGGTTAAGTCACCCTGGGGGAACCATTAGAATGAGAGCAGAGAATGCAGCCATTCGGCCCTTCAAGCTTCAGCCAGCTCTTTGAAAGAACCACCCAATTACTCCCACTCCCCTGCTCTTTCCCTATAGCCCTGTATTTTGTTTTCCTTTTTAAGTACATATCCAATTCTCTTTTTGGTGCATTATTCAATGTAAGGTTACTGCAGATCATGGTAATTTTCTATGTAATACTCAGGGGCTGGTACATGTGAATCAAAAAGTCCCTTAATTCCATAAAAAAGGACAAATGTTATTAGCCAGTGAGATTTGGAAACTAGCAAGGCAGCAAGGATATTTTCTGGCATTGTTGAGACTGTAACCAATATGGTCCTGAATGGTCAATTATCCAAATAAAATCTTGCAGTAGCACCTCAATTCTTTCTCTACAGAAGACAGATGTGGGAGCGGAGGCAACAGACTTACTGAGGCATAAGTGAGACAAACATTCTGGTCACATTAAAATAAAAGCAAAATACTGCGGATGCAGTATTCCGAAGAAGGGTCACCGACCCGAAACGTTAACTCTGCTTCTCTTTCCACAGATGCTGCCAGACCTGCTGAGTGAATCCAGCATTTCTAGTTTTTGATTCTGGTCACATTGTTGTCTGATGCCAGTTTGCGCAATGAACCAATTGTCAAAGTAGGATTCTTCACAGTGCTGGAGGAGACTGCAGGTCACAGAATCCAAACACATTTATTCACATCATACAAATCAATGTGGCTTGGCCAGAGCATTCTTTTTTGCAACATTCTGCAGACAATTATTCTTAGTTCAATGCAATTCATGTGAACATTTTAAATTGTTTATTTTAAATTGTCTCAAGGAACAAATATCCTAATTTATGAATTATTTGTCATCTCCACATCAATTCATTGTGTGTTTCACTTTTTATTGAAAAAATCATCCATAAATTAAATACAAAAATGAGTAACAAATGACCAAAGGTGTAAATGATGGGACAGAAGGCTTTGAGGTGAGAACTCTAATACTTTCCGATGCTTCTCAGTGCACAGGTCTGGAACTTTGTTAATCTGTCCAGCTCTACTTGGAAACATGCAAAAACTAGACCATACAACAAAAATTGAAATAGGAACAATATTCTATAAACAATGCATGCCAACAGTTGATAAAAGGGCCTTATATTGTAAGGTTTTTTTGCACATCTGCCTGCATTAGTTTTCTGTAGAAAGTTTAATAGATTCCTTGTTTCTTGTATCTTTACCAATTTCTTTGCAGTGCAATTTGGGACATGTACAAAGGTATTGTGGGTCTTGTCACCAACATGGTAAAAGCGAACCAAATCAGAATTATCCTTCATTTCCACAATATGGAAAATATTTGATGTGAAGTGGACAAGGGATTTTACCAAGTAGATATATTGAAAAGTTAGAAGATAGAATAAAAATGTGGTTTGAATTATTTTAAATTGACACTAAAAATTAAGATTGGAAATATTAGCAAGAGGATTTTGGAATGTGTGCTGCCTTACAGCAGCTTTCCAACTGTTAAACTGTGGCATTTTTCCAAATGTTTTCTATGGTACGTTGGGACATGCATATGACAATTTTCTTCTTTATACAAATACAAGACTCAAATTGTTCAGAAATCACCAAAACATGAACATTACATATTTAAGTGCTTCATCAAAGCCATTTTGAGGAGGAACAGAAGGAAAGGGGAGGAAAAAAGGCACAAAAATATGGTTATATATTATAATCAAAACAAAATACAATTACAAGTTTATTTCTGCATTAAAGCAATATACCAGATTCAGAAATAGAAACAGAAGTTCCCATTTTAAACAACTACCATCGACAGCTGAAAATGAAACAATCAGCATTCTCTTTATTGCTATACGCTCTGACTGCATCATACTGTGTTCATGATAATATATGTAATGCTCATCAGCTTTAAATGCAAACAAGAAAAAAATACTAGATAAGGCTATCAGCCGTTCAAGGACAAATAAGTCTAGGAGAGTAAAATTCTTTGCGTTGAAAATTTTAGCAAAAAAGGGCAGAGTCCAAAATAGGAGTTCCATTTTGTGTTCACTGACCATATGGCTAAAAATAAACAGAAGAAATTTCATCCCTAGATGTCCTCTCATACCGACCGGTCATGACCTTGCAACTAAAGATGTCATGTCTATTCACTTGGGTTGTTCCTCACTGCAAACAACAAGGCTTGTGTCATGTCACTACCATTCATTGGTGGATGGGATCATAAGCTCTCTCTCTATATAGATATATATAACCCCATTTTTAAAAAAAACTCTCTCTTTCCCCCCCATCTCTTCTCCTGGCACGTATAACAATGGACCTTCAGCAGTTGTGTTAAAGCAGCATAGATAGGCGCATTCGTTTTTTAACCAAACACCTCATTCATCCTTGGAAAAGACTTTGCAGAAGCTTAGGTGTAGCTTCATACCTTACTGCTCTCTGGTGCAGTGAACTGCTACCACATCTAATACTATAAACCACATTTTAAAAAAAACAAGAGTGTTATCAATTTAAATAGACAATGGGCTTTAGCACCTAGTCAATAGATTGACATTTTACTAATGTTCACCAACATGAAAGGGGTAAAGGCAAAGGAACTCACCAATTTATTCAGACAGATAGGCTGAAATTATCAGCTAAATGCCGTAGACCAGAGGAGATAGTTGGACTGCCAGATACAGAACATTACTGCCAGATAAAGAAATACAAACTCAACAGCTTCACAAGTGCTGGATGTTGCCACAAATCCAACTTCTAGTCTACTATCTTACGAATTAATGGAAAATGCTACAGTATCATTGGCACATATTTGTTTGCTTTGAACAAAATGCTGATAATTCAAATATAACCAGTTACACGGAATAAAATCAAGCAACCAGGGTTTAACATTTTAACTAAGGCATTTGTAAAAATGTTAAATTTTCTAGGAATAATCCATGAATTTCAGCAGCACGAGAGTGTAGCAGTAAAGAGGACTAAAACAAAACACCCATTAAATCATATATACAGGAACAAATACTAACCAGATCTCCTTACATTTAAAATTAAGGGGATTATATTCAATGTGTTCTGTACCTTACATATGCAACAGTGTCAGACTTATTTTTTGATCTCAACACGTAAACCTTGTGGTTCAGTAGACTATAAATAAAAAAAATCTGGCGATTCACAGCTTATTTACAAAAACTCCATCCACGAGAAGTGCGTTAACATTTGCTAGTGAATAAAAGAAATGATAACAGTATGCTTTTCATCTAATTTCATATTTGATCACAAGGTGTTTGGTAAGGAAACTGCTCACTTAGTTCCTCTTGGCATCCTAAATATTTCAATACAATAGTTTCCAAATGGTGCTGCAGTCTTGGAATTCAGTTTGATTCATTGCTTGATGCTGTTCTTGTTTTTCCACTCATGATCAATGATGTACTATTATCCAGTTGGAAAAGTGGGAATAAGAGGTTACAATGATACAGTTCATTATACAATGAACTTCAAGCCTGATTTTATCATTTTCATCAGCACTGCTGCATAGTCATTGGTAAATGTCATGGTTGAAGAGTAAAATCAAACTGCTGGCCCATTCCTCAAGACCATGCAAAGGAACTTTTATGTTGTATCGCTGCAGATTTTTACCAGTCGGTTTTACAAGTCCATCAATTTTCTCTGAGCAAATGACCTGAACCCTCACTAAACTGTTATGCCTATTACAGCTTAATAGTCACTCACTGGAGCCAGCTCCGGTGTCAAGTTTACAGTTATGTTTTTGTACAAGGCTTCAACGGAGATATTTGGAAAATATTTCAAGTTTTGCAAGCCATCAAGCTGTTGCCTCTCTTTAGAATGTCTCAATAATGCGTATCTGCAGCAAAAAAAGAACAGCAAAATATTCAGCTTACTGATGTTTTCTATCAGTTAAATTAACTAAGGAACAATCTCATTTCACAACTGCTATTTGAATTCGCATGCAATTAATGGGCGGCACAGTGGTTAGCACCGCAGCCTCACAGCTCCAGCAACCCGGGTTCGATTCTGGGTACTGCCTGTGCGGAGTTTGCAAGTCCTCCCTGTGACCGCGTGGGTTTTTGCCGGGTGCTCCGGTTTCCTCCCACAGCCAAAGACTTGCAGGTTGATAGGTAAATTGGCCATTATAAATTGCCCCTAGTATAGGTAGGGGGTAGGGGAATTGAGGGAAGGTGGGGATGCGGTAGGAATATGGGATTAATGTAGGATTAGTATAAATGGGTGGTTGATGGTCGGCACAGACTCGGTGGGTCGAAGGGCCTGTTTCAGTGCTGTATCTCAAATAAAAAAAATAAAATAATGAAGGTTATTCAAAATAAATAGGTTCAATTTTGCAGAATTAAAAGTTAGTTAAAAATACAGTACCAATGGAGTTGGAATTATAACAGCTGGAATGCAATTGAAATCTAATTTCTAGGAAATGTTATCCTAAATATTTATTTTGCATACCATATGAGGACCAGTACAACTGTTAAACAGATCGATAGCATGTTTTGGGGAGTAGTAGTCGGGGTGGAGGGGGTGATCGGGCCGTTAAAAGGATATTAAATAAGCTGAAAATTCGAACATTTTTTTTCTGAATTCACATAGTACACCTGACAACTTTTAAAAATCAGCAGCACTTCAATCCTTTGCCATTAAATGAATGCATTTGTGACTCAAAAAACTACAATCTACTTTTGGACCATATTACTACTTACTTTTAGACCTTTGTCCTTCATTGAACAAATGAGGGGTTAGAATTGAGTCGAGACCAAAGGTTCAGTGCTATTATCAGGAGTTTTAAGTTTATATTTATAGAATTCTACCCAACATTATCTCCTACGGAAAGTTGAGTTCTTTTCAAAGGAAGCAATCTGTAGCGAGGAAAATGCTACACAATGTCAAATATTAAATGATATTCAAATAATCAATTAAGAAAACTGAGGAGTTTATTATTACATTATTGTAATTTATTTTCTTTATTTGTAGCTTAAGTGCACAATAGTGGAGTCACCAAGATATTCGATGTTGCAGTTGCCTTAATAATCAATGCACTGCTAAGGAGGAATTGGCTGGATTTCGCAATGGTAATGATAGTGAAAATGTCACTGTCGTCATCGTTACTCCACTGAAACAGATAGCAACTTTGGGAATCTTCACATTCAAAGAACAATGCAGAAATCCAGAAATTGCTGCCAGTGATTTTACGCTCCTCCAGAAGGTGCATTGCTGAGGTCCACTGCAGCCTCGGAGTGCAGTCCCTAAGCAATCAATCAATTGACTAGAACTTTAACTTGTATGCCATTAGTCTTGTTGTAAAAGCCCTTAGAAAAGTTACACCTTATTGAATGGGTTTTTAATGGTGTACGAACTTCATAATTACTGCTCAACACCCTCAATAGAACTGAAAGGCTAATTTAATATTTGTAGAATGTCAAATTTCTCCATTATGATAAATTCCACATACTTTTAAAAAAAAATTATATTGATACTTTTAGCTACTATCTAAATCCAATTATTAAGTTTGCAATCTGAAGATTTGAATTAAAAATGAAGGATCAAATACTTTAAGTTCCTGGTTTGCTGTCTGAGAATACCTGAATGTGATTCGCTGTTTACCCTGTTTGCTGACATCACTGCTGCTGCACACCTGGAAATCCCCTTGACCTGGCGCCAGATCTAAACAATCAATGGGAAAGGGGAACTCTGCAGCACAGAGATCGCTAGATCTTTGTGGGAAGCTTTCTTCAGAGTCAACAGTGAGCACCATTGCTTTACCGCTGACTGTGAAATCTAGCCCAATATCTCAAAAAAGCCAGATAATAATGTTTGGTAAATGCATAATTACTCTATGTACTGTGGTTACTTTACTCATGGGATTTAGAGTGAGTACATAAAGCACCAACAGTATGTGTTCACTGAATACTCGCTTTGAAAGACAGCTATCAGCCAGCCTATCAAGACTAAAGATAAACATTCTCCAACTTATTGAGCAATATATTGCTTGGTGACAGATTGCCTGAAGCTTTTTTTTGCCTAGGAAGACAAATTTAAGGAAGCATCTCAGCACTAGTGCTGGAATCATCCTAGAAAATCTTGATCCTTGCTGAGACAGAATTTCTTGAAGAGTTTTTCAAGCCAGCTTACCATTTGACATTATGACAATATCCTACTTGTATGTGTAGGAACATGGGGAACAAAATTCTTCCAATAATCTAACCTTTTGCATATTTCCTAGATATGCTGCTAGAAATTCCAATACCTTGTTCTACTTTTTAAAAAATCTGGCTTGTCAAAATTGATGCTAAGTAGTTATATGATAAATGTTTATTTTACTTAATTGCATAACCTTGGACAAACTATTTTAATAATGTTTTCTACTCATTTTTCAGAATCCAAACTCAACGGCGTGTTGAAGTGTAGTACTGTAAAAGTTTACTCACCTTCCCAAGAACTGCACTTCCCCTCGATGGTGATGAGGAACAGATTTGTATTTTCCTAAATCACCCTCCGGTCTTGTGACTGTAAGGCCAGCAAACTGAACCCTAAAAATAGCCAAACAGATTCCTCAACACAGGTTCTTAGTTCAATCACTATGTATAAATCACTGCGCTTGATGAGAAGTAAATCCAGAGGTTAACTTGAATATTTGAAAGCTTATTCATCGTCATAAGAGTTTTGTTGCAAAAAATTTTAAGAGCAACACATTTGCCAGTTGAATTTGACAAAATGGTCAACAAGTACAGCTCAAAAAGGTTTAGAAGGTTACTCACCTTTGGCAGTAGTGTTGTTCATTCTTCAACTTAAATTATCCTCCATACACCATCAATTTGTGTGAGAAGGGGAGGAGAAGAAAGAATAACTAGAGAAACTTGTCCTAAAAAAGGCTTTACTGACTAAGCTAGCATGATTTCCTCTTCTCAGGCCCAGACATGATATTGCCATTAATAACATATGCTATTTTTGAGTGGAGAATCTTAAAGTAACCCAAACAAACACAAGGGTGCACTAAAGAATCTACCTTCCTTTTTAAAAATGCAGAATTTGATACATAGTCATGAACAATTACTAGGTAACGATAATTTTCATCAAACCTGCCTCAAAGACGAGTGAAAATAAATGTGCATCATGGCAATAGCATCATTTAGAACCCCAAAAGCAAAGAACCAAAATTAACTATGCCGAGTTTCAAGGTAGTCTAGTAAAAAGTGCAGTAACAGCTCTGATATATTAGTATCTACACTACTCAAAAGATCAGCAATTACATTGGTGATGACAATTTGATTGATCCAGCACACTGGAATATTTGTGCCATAGTACTCCTGAAAAGCTTCAACTTCATTCTTAACAAGATATTTATCCTGACTCTTTAGTTATTCAGCACGGCATTAGCAGGATTTAGTGGCTACATAACCGATCTACTACTGTTCAGCTCTGTGAAAAATTCAAAATGTCAGGAAAGTATTTATTCTCCAAGTAGCTGTTCCTGCTTGTATGTAGGAAAATCATCTAGCCTTTGCACAGCACTACTCCACAGCAGCTTAATCAAAATCAAAACTTAAACACTGTGGGAGGCCAAACCTGCCTCTCTCCCTGGAAACTGCAGCAAAAAGCATCATATTCCCCAACTTCCAGTGAAAACCAGCTGAATTTTGTCAAGCTATCCTAATATCAAACTGTGAACGTTGGAAATCTAAATTAAAACATTCTGTAGAGAAACAGCAGGATTGTCAGCATCTGAAAAGATCTAAAGCTAATGTTCCTGGCAAAACCCGCCAGTAGAATTCAAAAACTCGAGTTTTGTGAAATGCTAGCATGCTCAGTCTTTTCAGAACTTAGTGCTTCTTTTAAAATTTCAAATTTTGAACTTTGTTTTTCTTGAACACTAAATAGCTTCAATTAATTATCAATTACTTTGCCTAAATAGAAGATGCATTAAAGTGTACAACATCATACTCTGTAGTGAAGCTATAGGATCAACTGGAGGTTTTATCTTCAGGGCGACTGTATTAAAATTAAGGCACTGGAAGGCAAGAGTGATTGAGCTGCTCCAGATACCTTACAGTAATGGGGAAAAGATTTATCATAGTTGGTTCACATTTCTGTGGCCCAGGCAAGATTTAAAACTTCAAAACCTCTTCGATACTATCAAGTTGTGAAATCACAATGTATTCGAGCCTTGACATACATCTTTCCTCGGCAAGGTTCCTGAACCTGTTGCCTTCCGGATCCATGCCCATTTCTCACAATTCCCTATTTGAATCTCTCCAATTAGGTTTCCATTCCTCCCACAACTCCAAAATTGCTCTGGCAAAACTCACAAATGACATTTCCTGCAGGTATACTGTGGCATATTATCCCTCCTTTGCCCAATGCTCTGGAATTCCCTCCCTAAAGCTTTCTGCCTCTCTCTTCTGCTTTAAGACACTCTTTAAAACCACTGCTTTGACCAAGCATTGGATCGCCTGTCCTAAGATCTCATGTGGCACAGTGCTTGATAATCACTTCTGCAAAGCACCTTGGGATGTTTTACTACAGGTGCTATATAAAGGCAAGTGGCTGCTGCTGTCCTTTCTGCAGCCTTCAGTATTGTAAATCACACCATTCTCTTCTAATGTCTCTCTTTAATTAGCTCATTCAGAAATATTCTTCTTATTTTGTTCTACTCTTAACCAACTGACTGTGGCCTGAGCACCGGCACGAATGATCTCTCTTGTAAAGCCCTGAGTCAGCCGGAAGGAGGCATACTTGGCCCCCTCCTCTTCCTCATTTGTACATATGGGGTCAATTTTGACAATATGAGTGTACTAGTGGCACTGGAGTAGTAATCCAGACGCCCAAATTACTGCCCTGGGGACAAGTTCAAATCCCACCACGGCAGCCAGTGGAATTTAAATTCAATTAATAAACTCAATTAATAAATAAAAATATCTGGAATTGAAAGCTTGTCTCAGTAATGGTGCCATGAAATAATCGATTATCGTAAAAACCCAGCTGGTTCATTCATGTCCTTTAGGGAAGGAAATCTGCCGTCCTTTCCTGGTCTGGCCTGGATCTGACTCTAGACCCACAGCAATGTGTTTGGACTTTTAACTAGCTTCTGACATGACCTAGCAAGCCACTCAGTTGTACCAAACCACTACAGTAAAGTGAAAAAGGAATAAAACAGGGCAAAGTCCTTGCCCTACCCTATTTCTAATGCTTGCAGTCCTGCAGCCACCCTTCCAAACTCTGCTCTTCTGACTCTCGCTTCTTTTGCTTCCCTGCTGCCTTCACCCCATCAGTACACAGGAGGAGGAGTAATATGGCTCTTTCAGCCTGCTCTGCCATTCAACAGGATGAATAACCTTCTGCCTCAACTCCACCTTCCCGCCCACTCCCCACATCCCCTGTTTCCCTACGAGATCCAAAATCTATCTATCCCTACGAGATCTAAAATCTATCTATCCCAGTCTTGAATATACTCAACGATGGAGCATCCACAATGCTCTGAGGGAGGGAATTCCAAAGATTCACAATCCTCAGTGAAGAAATTTCTCACCTCAGTCCTAAAATAATCTTATCTTGAGGCTGGGACCCTGTGTTCTGGACTCCCCAGCCAAGGGAAACAACCTCTCAGCGTCTACCCCGTCAAGCCCCTTCAGAATTTTGTACTTTTTCAATGAGTTCACCTTTCATTCTTTTAAACTCGAGAGTATAGGGCCAACTTACTCAGCCTCTGATAATAGGACAATCTCTCATCCCAGGAACCAATCTCGTGAACCTGTGCTGTACCACCTTCAAGGCAAGTATATCCTTCCTTAAATATGGAGATCAAAACTGCACAGAATACTCCAGATGCAGTCTCACCAAAGCCCTATACAATTGTAGCGAAACTTACTTGTCCTTGTATTCCAGACCTCTTGCAATACAGGCCAATGTGTCTTTTGTCTGCCTAATTGCTTGGAATACCTGCATGCTAACATTCTCTGTTCCTTTTGTGAGTACACCCGGGTCTCTCTGATCATCAACATTTAGATGCTTCTAGTTTCCACCCTTCTCTCACCTTTACATGGTCCATCTCCAATACTTCCCTTCCTTTCCTCGACTTCTCTGTCTCCATCTCTGGGGATAGGCTGTCTACTAATATCCATGACAAGCCCACAGACTCCCACAGCTACCTTGACTACACTTCTTCACACCCTGTCTCCTGTAAGGACTCCATTCCATTCTCCCAGTTTCTCCGTCTCCAACGCATCTGCTCTGATGATGCTATCTTCCATGACAGCACTTCTGATATGTCTTTCTTTTTCCTCAACCGAGGATTCCCCCCCACTGTGGTTGACAGGGCCCTCAACCGTGTCTGGCCCATTTCCCATGCCTCGAACTTCACCCCTTCCCCTCCCTCCCAGAACCATGACAGGGTTCCCCCCTGTTCTCACTTTCCACTCCATCAGCCTCCATATCCACAGGATCATCCTCTGCCATTTCCGCCACCTCCAGCGTGACGCCACTACCAAACACATCTTACCCTCCCTTCCCCTGTCAGCATTCTGAAGGGATCATTCCCTCCATGACACCCTGGTCCATTCCTCCATTACCCCCACCACCTCGTCCCCTTCCCATGGCACCTTCCCCTACAATCACAAGAGGTGTAATACCTGCCCATTTACCTCCTCTCTCCTCACTATCCCAGGACCCAAACACTCCTTTCAGGTGAGGCAGCGATTTACTTGTACTTCTTTCAATGTACTATACTAACGTGGTCTCCTCTACGCTGGGGAGACCAAACGCAGACTGGGTGACCGCTTTGCGGAACACCTCCGCTCAATCCGCAAGCAGGACCCCGAGCTTCCGGTTGCTTGCCATTTCAACACTCCCCCGTGCTCTCATGCTCACATCTCTGTCCTGGGATTGCTGCAGTGTTCCAGTGAACATCAACGCAAGCTTGAGGAACAGCATCTCATTTACCGATTAGGCACACTACAGCCTGCTGGACTGAACATTGAGTTCAATAATTTCAGAGCATGATGGGGGCCCCCATTTTACTTTTATTTTTAGTTATTTTTTCTTTTTCCTTTTATTATTTTTTTTTCTGTGTTCATTTTATTTTATTTCATCTTAGTTTGTTCAGTTTGCTTACTCACTGTTTATCATGTTTGTACTTGCGGCTGTTCAATTTTCAGTCCGTTAACACCCTATCTGTACTAATGCTTTGTCTTTCAACACACCATTAACATATTGTTTGCCTTTGCTCTATGACCTTCTGGTCAGCTATTCTGTGACCTTGTCCTATTTACACCTTCTCCTTTGTTATCTCTTGCCTCACCCCCGCTTTACTTGCTTATAACCTTTTACCTATCTAATATTTGCTAGTTCTGAAGGGTCACTGACCTGAAACGTTAACTCTGCTTCTCTCTCCACAGATGCTGCCAGACCTGATGAGTATATCCAGGATTTCTTGTTTTTATTTTAGAAGCTTCACGCTTTTTAAAAAATATTCTGCTTTTCTACTCTTACTACCAAAGTGAATAACCTCACACTTGCCCACATTATACTCCATCTGCCACCTTCTTGCCCACTAACTTAACCTGTCTATATTTCTTTGCAACCTCTGGATCCTCCTCACAGCTTACATCCCTACCTCGCTTTGTATCGTCAGCAAACCTGGATACATTGCACTCAGTCTGTTCGTCCAAGTCAATAATATATTTTGTAAATAGCTGAGGCCCCAACACTGATCCTGTGCACTCCACTATTTACAGCCTGTCAAGTTGACAATGTCCTGTTTGTCCCTACTTTCTGCTTCCTGTCCATTGACCAAACCTCCATGCTAATATGTAACCCCAATTCTATGAGCCCTTATCTTGCGTATTAACCTTACCAACTGCCTCTTGGAAATCCAAGTATACAACATCTACTGGCTTCCAACTTCACCTATTTTACTAGTTACATCCTTAAAAAAAATCAAATTTGACAAGCACAATTTCTCTTTCGTAAACCATACTGACTCTGTCTGATCATACTATGATTTTCTAACTGCATTTTAAGACTTCCTTAATAATAGATGCCAGCATTTTCCCAACAACTGACGTTCGGTTAATTGGCCCGTAGTCCCATTTTCTCTCTTCCTCTTCTACTGAATAGTAGAGTTACATTTGCTAACTTTCAATCTGCTGGGACCGTTCTAGAATCAAGAGAATTTCAGTAGCAGCCACCTACATCCAACTTCATGGAATCCCCTCTCTCGACTCTCCCTCTCCACCTCCTTAAAACCCACCTTGTTGACCAAGCATTTCGATCACCCTCTGAATCGCTCTGAAAAACTTCAGTTTTCCTCATGCTGTGTGAAGCACCAGGGATGCTTCTCTATGTTAAAAAGGTACTATATCAATTTAAGTCATTATTGCTGCCAATGATGCATCCCAAAACAATCTAATGGACAAAGTTTGAGAAGGTAGTGGCAGAGGCAGCAAGTTTATTATTTATTTATTTAGAGATACAGCACTGAAACAGGCCCTTCGGCCCACCGAGTCTGTGCCAACCAACAACCACCCATTTATACTAATCCTACATTAATCCCATATTCCCTACCACATCCCCACCATTCTCCTACCACCCACCTACACTAGGGGCAATTTACAATGGCCAATTTACCTATCAACCTGCAAGTCTTTGGCTGTGGGGGGAAACCGGAGCACCCGGCAAAAACCCACGCAGTCACAGGGAGAACTTGCAAACTCCGCACAGGCAGTACCCAGAACTGAACCCGGGTCGCTGGAGCTGTGAGGCTGCGGTGCTAACCACTGTGCCACCCTGGTTGTAGCTGGTTGCTGAATTGCGGCCTAAAGTATCCTTCTTAAAAATATATCAGACTTTATTCATACACATGAAAATTTGCATTAATTTAGGCAAACACCCAAAAAAAAGGCTAGGGCCAGGAGTTCCTAACAATTCAGCAAGGACAGCTTTCCCTTTTGTGACCTTTGCCTGCATATACATGTGGAAGATAGAGTAAACTTCCAGTATATCAGGAGTGTGTTTAGCTAAGATGTGTAAGTTTCTTGTGAAAAGTTTCATTGTACAGTTTTTTTATTTTCATCTACCACATTTAGAAAGCTACCAATGTCACAATTATAGTACCTCAATATCTGTACATTGTAGTAACAGACATCAATGATAATGGAAATCCAGCATATGTGCAAACAATTAAACTTTTTACTGTAGAGCCATGGAATCATTTACGGCACAGAAGGTGGCCATTTCGCCATCGGGTCCATGCCAGCGCACTCTGCAGAGCAATCCAGTCAGCCCCACTCCCCCACTCGATCGCCATAGCCCTGCAAATTTATTTCCTCCGCGTGCCCATCCAATCTCCTTTTGAAATCATTGGTTGTCTCCGCTTCCACCACCCTTGTGGACAATGAGTTCCAGGTCATTACCACTCGCTGCATCAAAAAGTTCTTCCTCACATTCACCTGCATCTCTTGCCCAAAGTCTTAAATCTGTCCCAGTCCTTGGACCATCAGTTAATGGTGCCTTGCACACCTTATCTAAGCCTGTCATTATTATAGACACCTCTATCAAGTCTCCCCTAAATCTCCTTTGCTCCAGGGAGAACAACCCCAGCTTTTCCTATCTAATCTTGTAACTAAAATCCCCCATCCCAGGAACCATTCTGCTAAGTCTGCTCTGCACCATCTCAAGGACCCTTACATCCTTCCTAAAGTGTGATCAGAACTGGATGCAAAACTCTAATTGCGGCCTAACCAGAGATTGATAAAGGTTCAGCATAACTTCCCTGCTTTTGTATTCTATGCCTTTATTTATGAAGCTCAAGATCCCAAATGCCTTGTTAATCACTCTCTCAATACGCCCTGCCAAAGATCGATGCACATACACATACAGGTCCCTCTGTTCTTGCACGCTGTTTAGAACTGCGCCATTAAGTCTATATTGCCTCACTCTATCCCTTCTGCCAAAATACATCACCTCACAATTTTCTATTAAATTCCATCTGCCACTTGTCTGCCCATTCTGCTAGCCCATCTATATCCTATTGCAGGCGGTTCGTGTCCTCCTCACTGTTTGCCACTCCTCCAAACTTGGTATCATCGGCAAACTTTCAAATTCTACTGTATTCCAAGATCCAAGTCATTTATATATTGCGCAAATAAAAAAGTGGTCCTAGCACTGACCCTTGGGAACACCACTATTTAACATCCTCCAGTCTGAAAAACAATCATTTACCATGACATGCTGTTTTCTGTCCTTGAGCCAAATTTTTATCCAGTTGGACACTGACCATCCTATTCCATGAGCCTCAATTTTGTTCAAGTACCACATATAAGGCTGGTTATCAAATGCTTCCTTAAAATTTATATATAGATAACATCCACCACATACCCTTCATCAACCTTGTCTGTTACTTCATCAAAAACTTCAATCAGATTAGTCAAGTGTGATCTGCCTTTTACAAATCTGTGCTGGCTCTCCTTAATTAACTCAAACCTCTCCAAGTGCCTGTTGATTTTTTCCCCTGATTATTTCGAAAACCTTACCCACCACTGATGTTAAACTAACTGGTCTGCAGTTGCTAGGACTGTCCTTACACCCTTTCTTTAAGAAGGGGGTCACATTTGCCACTCTCCAAGCCTCTGGCACCTCCCCATATCTAGGGAAGATTATGACAAGCCCTTCCACCATCTTCACCCCAATTTCCTTTAGCAACCTGGGATGCAAGCCATCTGGACCAGGTGACTTTATCTACCCTATGCATAGCCAGCTTTTCCAGTACCTCCTCACTCAATTTTTACCCTATCCATTGCCTCTACTGTCTCTGCTTCTACTGATAGTTTGACAGATTTCTCTTCCTCAGTAAACACCGATATAAAGTACTCATTAAGTATTCTAGCCTTGCCCTGTGCCTCCAAGCATATATTACCCTCTTAGTCCCCAATTGGCCCAACTCCACCTCTCACTGCTCACTTTTACACGCCAGAAGATTTTTGGGTTCCCTTTTATGTTGACTACCATTCTATTCTTATATTCTCTCTTTGCCAGTCTTATTTTCTTCTTCACTTGCCGTCTCAACTTATTGTATTTGACCTGGTTCTAACGTCAAGAATGCATCGAATATGCATCCCGCACCCTCTTTTTTTTGTTTCATCATAATTTCCAT